>NC_139458.1:423799722-424447777 GCF_057233095.1 Heloderma suspectum
TCTACCAAGGGTGTCATCATAAGATAGACCAGCTGGGCATGGGCCCTGGATCTTTTGAGCTGTGCCCCAGATCTTTTGAGCTGTCCTAATTGCCTTTTTTTTTTTTTTACATTTTCCCATTGACTTGCATTGGAAAACAAAAACAGCCATAGCTTTTTTCGTTTGTTTGATAAATACATGACATTTGGGAACTTGGGAGCCCCCATGGAGCTAATTGAATATGCCAACTTTCAGGCAGTTAGGTCCAGTGGCTTTTGTGCTAGTCACAGGTAAAATTTGCTATTTTCAAGAAAATTTGTCAAAGCAAAGAGTTATAATTTCTTTGTGCTTCCACATATGTGCATGGAATTTGGAGATCTGGTAGCCCCCCTAGAGCTGACTGAGCCTGCCAAATTTCAGACAGTTAGGCTTAGTAGCTTTTGTGCTAGCCACAGGTAAAATCTGCTTTTTTCAAGAAAATGTGTCAAAGCAAAGAGCTATAATTTCTTTGTTCTTCCACATAAGTGTATGGAATTTGGAAATCTGGCAGCCCCCATGGAGCTGATGGAACCTGCCAAATTTCAGGCATTTAGGTCCAGGGCTTTTGAGCTAGCCATGCATAAAGTTTCCTTTTCTCAAAGTCTAAAACAAAAAGTAAAAACTGTCAAGTCACCCAGGGGATTAGAGATCCTAATCAGAAGGTGGTTTGTTTGTTTGTTTGTTTGTTTGTTTGTTTGTTTGTTTGTTTTAATTGCCAATGGTAGTCACCAGGAAGCATAAAGACTCATTTTTCCAAACCTTGACTCAGGTTTGGCGCTGAGCTGAAGTGGTCCAACTACAAATTGGCCCAAGCAGAAGCAGGATGTTTTCCAAAATGCTGAATCGGGGTCTGAGTTGAAGTGGGGTGAGGAGTCAGTGCACACTTCTTATGTATGTATGTATGTATGTATGTATGTAATCTATACACACACGCAAGCACACTGCATGCACACACCACACACACATATTAGATGTGCGCTTAGACTTGTGTGTGTGTATATATATACACACACACACACACACACACGTGTGTGTGTGTGTGTGTATATATATATATGCAAATTTATGTTATGGGCCTCTGCCCCACATCTTTTAAGAACCTAGCAATGCCCCTGCCCACCATTGATGTAGGCAAATTAGAATGGGTTCAGAGGAGTGGCTGGGTGACCAGCCAGATGGGTGATTAATAAATTTAATAATAAATAAATAAAATAAAAAGGAAGGCAATAAATATGGTCAGAAAACAAGTCATGTGGTACACTCGCCATGTTCTAGACTGTCATGGAATGTTGAGAACTGACTTTCCAGTGACAAACAGATCCCCAAACCTTTTAGGCCAGTGGGCATATTTGGAATTTTAAGAGCGTGTCATAGGCATTCTCACAAAATGGCTGCTGTGGTGGTGGGGGGATTGCCAGTCCATAAATTGGACCATGAACTGTGGTGGGGGGGGGATTGCCAGTCCATGGTAGACTGGCTACCATGATGGGCATGGCCAGTCACAAAACACTCATTTCCCAGAAGTCAAACTAGTGAGGCTAAACGAAGAGTAACCTGTCCAAGAACCAAAGTACCAGGCAGAGGTTGGGTCTGAGCTCCAAAACACAAATCACTCTTTTGAACCCAAATAAAGATGGTGCCAGAGCATTAATTTTTAAACAATCCTACGAAATACAGTAGACATCTGGAGGGACAGGAAGCCTGTCAGGTACTAAGAGAGGCCCATGCACACCACTTTGGAAACCCCGGTGATAAATCATTAGGCCAATTATATTTGTGGGAATGAAAGACTGAAAATCCATTGAGTCTACCATCATATCTGCCCACAGTGGCTGGCCAGATGCTTCTGAAAAGCCTGCAAGCAAGTCAAGAAGGCAGCCACTTTTTTCCATTCTTTATCTCCTGGTGGTTGGCATTCAAATGTACACTGCCTCAGAGCATGGAGTTTCCATTTAGCTATCCCCTTCATTGATCACTGCCTTGTTGTGGCGAAGGGGCTTGTGTAACTCAGTGAAGCCATAAGCTATGCCGTGCAGGGCCTCCCAAGACGGACAGGTCATGGCGGAGAGTTCTGACAAAATGTGGTCCACTGGAGAAGGAAATGGCAACCCACTCCAGTATTCTTGCCAAGAAAACCCCATGGAACGTATCACAAGGCTAAAAGAGAAGACGCCAGAAGATGAGCCCCTCAGGTCAGAAGGTGTCCAATATACTACTGGGGAAGAGCAGAGGGTATTTCCAAGTAGCGCCAGAAAGAGTGAAGCGGCTGGGCCAAAGCCAAAAGGACACTCAGCTGTGGATGTGTCTGGTGATGAAAAGAAAATCTGATGCTGCAAAGAACAATATTGTTTCGGAACCTGGAATGTAAGATCAATGAATCAAGGCAAGCTGGAGGTGGTCAAACATGAGATGGCAAGACTGAACATCGACAACTTGGGAATCAGTGAACTAAAATGGACAGGCATGGGCGAATTTAATTCAGGTGACCATCATATCTACTACTGTGGGCAAGAATCCCTTAGAAGAAATGGAGTAGCACTCATAGTCAACAAAAGGGTGGGAAAAGCAGTACTGCGGTACAATCTCAAAAATGATAGAATGATCTCAGTACGAATCCAAGGCAAACCATTCAGCATCACAGTAATTCAAGTCTATGCCCCAACCACTGATGCTGAAGAAGCTGAGGTTGATCGGTTCTGTGAAGACCTACAACACCTTCTAGAACTAACACCAAAAAAAGATGTCCTCTTCATCATAGGGGATTGGAGTGCTAAAGTAGGAAGTCAAGAAATCACCGAGATAACAGGCAAGCATGGCCTTGGTGTACAAAATGAAGGAGGACAAAAACCAATAGAGTTTTGCCAAGAGAACACGCTGATCATAGCAAATACTCTTTTCCAACAGCACAAGAGACGACTCTACACATGGACATCACCAAATGGTCAATATCGAAATCAGATTGATTATGTCCTTTGCAGCCAAAGATGGAGAAGCTCCATACAGTCAGTAAAAACAAGACCTGGAGCTGACTGTGGCTCAGATCATGAGCTTCTTGTTGCAAAATTTCAGCTTAAATTGAAGAGCATAGGGAAAACCACTAAACCATTCAGGTATAACCTAAATCATATCCCTTATGAATATACAGTGGAGGTGAGGAATAGATTTAAGGGATTAGACCTGATAGACAGAGTGCCTGAGGAACTGTGGACGGAGGTCTGTAACATTGTTCAGGAGGCAGCAACGAAATCCATCCCAAAGAACAAGAAATGCAAGAAAGCCAAGTGGTTGTCTGAGGAGGCTTTACAAGTAGCTGAGGAAAGAAGGGAAGTGAAAAGCAAGGGAGAAAGGGGAAGATATATCCAACTGAATGCAGAGTTCCAGAGAATTGCAAGGAGAGACAAGAAGGCCTTCTTAAATGAACAATGCAAAGAAATCGAGGAAAACAACAGAATGGGAAAGATTAGAGATCTCTTCAAGAAAATCGGAGATCTCAAGGGAACGTTTTGTGCAAAGACAGGCATGATAAAGTACAAAGAAGGCAGGGACCTAACAGAAGCAGATGAGATTAAGAAGAGGTGGCAAGAATACACAGAAGAACTATACAGGAAAGATCTGAATGTCCCTGATAGCCATGATAGTGTGGCCACTGAACTTCAGCCGGACATCCTCGAGAGTGAAGTCAAGTGGGCCTTAGGAAGCATTAGCAACAACAAAGCTAGCGGAGATGACAGTATTCCAGCTGAGCTATTTAAAATCCTAAAAGATGATGCTGTTAAAGTGCTGCACTCAATATGCCAACAAATTTGGAACACTCAACAGTGGCCGCAAGACTGGAAAAGGTCAGTTTACATTCCAATTCCAAAGAAGGGCAATGCCAAAGAGTGTTCAAACTACCGCACAATTGCGCTCATTTCACATGGCAGCAAGGTGATGCTCAAAATCCTACAAGCTAGGCTTCAGCAGTATGCGAACCGAGAACTACCGGAAGTACAAGCTGGGTTCCGAAGAGGCAGAGGAACTAGAGATCAAATCGCCAACATTCGCTGGATCATGGAGAAAGCAAGAGAACTCCAGAAAAACATCTATTTCTGCTTCATTGACTACGCTAAAGCCTTTGATTGTGTGGATCACAACAAACTGTGGCAAATCCTTAAAGTGATGGGAATACCAGACCACCTTACCTGTCTCCTGAGAAACCTGTACGAGGGTCAAGAGGCAACAGTAAGAACCAGACATGGAACAACCGATTGGTTCAAAATTGGGAAAGGAGTACAACAAGGCTGCGTATTGTCGCTCTGCTTATTTAACTTATATGCAGAGTACATCATGAGAAACGCCGGGTTGGATGAATCACAGGTCGGAATTAAGATTGCCGGGAAAATTATCAACAACCTCAGATACGCAGTCGATACCACCCTAATGGCAGAAAGCGAAGAGGACCTAAAAAGCCCCTTGTTGAGGGTGAAAGAGGAGAGTGCAAAAGCTGGTTTGAAACTCAACATTAAAAAAACTCAGATCATGGCATCTGGCCCCATCACTTCCTGGCGTATAGAAGGGGAAGAAATGGAAGCTGTGACAGATTTTATTTTCTTGGGCTCCAAGATCACCGCAGACAGTGACTGTAGCCATGAAATTAAAAGACGCTTGCTCCTTGGGAGGAAAGCTATGGCAAACCTAGACAGCATAGTAAGAAGCAGAGACATCACCTTGCCGACAGAGGTCTGTCTAATCAAAGCTATGGTTTTTCCAGTAGTAATGTATGGCTGTGAGAGCTGGACTGTAAGGAAGGCTGAGCGCTGAAGAATGGATGCTTTCGAAGTGAGGTGCTGGAGAAGACTCTTATGAGTCCCCTGGACTGCAAGGAGGTCAAATCAGTCCATCCTAAAGGAAATCAACCCTGAGTGCTCATTGGAAGGACAGATACTGAAGCTGAAGCTGAACTATTTTGGCCACCTAATGCGAAGAGAAAACTCCCTGGAATAGACCCTGATGCTGGGAAAGACTGAAGGCAAAAGGAGAAGTGGACGGCAGAGGATGAGATGGCTAGATAGCATCACGGATGCAATGAATATGACCTTGAGCACGCTCCGGGAGAGAGCGCAGGACAGGAAGGCCTGGCGTGCTATGGTCCATGGGGTCACGAAGAGTCGGACACGACTGAACGACTGAACAACAACAACAAATCCTAAAGAACTGTGTGAGTGTATTTATTTATATATTGATTAGATTTATATCCCACCTTCTTTCTTCTACCAAGGAACCCAAGGCAGCTTACATAGTCCTCCTCCTCCCCCTCTCCATTTTATCCTCACAACAGCCCTGTGAGGTAGGTTAGGCTGCAAGTCACCTTCATAGCTGAGTAGGCACTAGAACTCAGGTCTCCCGAGTCCTAGTCCACTCTGACTGACCACAGAACTGTTCTGGCATAAAGGGCTCTCTGAAATTAAAGAGAAATTGCACATGTGAGGATCATGCTGCCTTACTACAAAACATGCAGAATGCCTTGACGTGGGAGACTGTGAAACACACATTGAAAGCTACAAGGGAGCATGGATGAAATTATCAACAGAAAGCTATTTAAACTGGATAGGGGGTTTCCTTTCTTCTTCTCTCAGCTAGAGATCAAATGCAGCAGGAAAAAAATATTTCCAGGTGTCACATTTTGAACAGGCCTTGCCTGGAAGATGTTTTGCATATGACAGCCATGACACAGGCACTGGTAGTTTAGTTCTTCCTACCTTTTTAAGGTCTTTAGCTTTTAATTGGCATACCGCTGCTGGGATACCGCTATTGTGGAGCCATTAATGCTGTAACTTGCTTGTAAATGAGTTCTCCTTTGTTATGCATTTGCTTGGCTTCCAGCTTGTTAGGTCTAGGCTACACGCAGCTGAAGACGTGATGAGCTGGACGCTTGACAGGATTGGGGCCAGAGCTGGATGAAGCTGTGGGGAGATGATCCGGGGGGGGGGGGGAGCATGTATACTTCCTTGGGCTCCTTAGAAAAAAGGGGGAATACAAAATAAATAAATGAGCAACGGTGAACCAATAGGCCACCAAAGGTGTGGAGATGTCACCACTGGGATCTGGATTGGCAGTACCACCTCTTCTTTCTCCATCCAGTCAGCTTACCCAAAGGGCCACCAGAACAAACACCAGGAAGTTTCTGGTTCAGTGTCCTGACAGGGCTTCATACTGCCATCTGCAACAGAAGATGGTCACGGGTGGGACCGTAGCTTGGTGGAAGAGCACACAGCTTGCATGCAGAAGGCTGCAGGTTCAATCTCTGACATCTGCAAAGGATTAGGTTGCAAGGAATGGGAATAACACATGTCTGCCTGAGAGCTATGGCCAATGGCCATACTGGCTGGGGCAACTGGATTTGTAGTCCAACACATCTGGAGGATACCAGGTTGGGGAAGGCTGCTCAGCAGACATTACTACTAGATAGACAGTCTGACTTGGTATAAGACAGCATCCTATGTTCCGTTGAAGATCATTTACACTCAAAGCCTGTCTACACAAGGCTTTTATTGTGCACTCATGATTGCTCACACATGGTAGTTTGTGGGTTCTTTACATGACATCCTCCTCCTCCTCCAGGGCCTCTCCCATGCTTTGCAACCATTAGTGTGGGTTTTTTCTAATGAGGAAGGTCTGGTATTATTTAGAAATGGCGGAATGAGAGTCTTAATTGCGCAATTCCACCATACCACAGCACCATCTAGTGGTTGTATAATGAAACATATAGAAAGGCAGAGAAAGAAAAAACCTGGAATAAAGCATGTGTAAAGAAGCCAATCTTAATCCCGCAAAGAATCTGGATGCAGAAGCCTCAGTAAAGGTACAGGATAAAAACCTCATGTGGAAATGCCCTCTAGCACAACATTTAACATTGCCAACCAAATACTTGTCAGTTTGTCATCTTGACAAGGGCATACATTTGTTACCCAACAGGTAACAGTAATGCCAAGTACCCCATCAAGCCTCCCCCACACCCCAGAATGCTCCAGTTCACATAATGTAACATCAGAAAAACAGCCTAGTCCATTAGCAGGCTAATCCAGATTTTTCCTGTTGCATTTGCAATATACTGTAATGCCATCATGCTTGCTTCTGTTCTCTTAGCAGTGAGAGGTTTCAGGGGGTGTAGCACTTACCCAGGTTTCCTTTGGAAGGAAGTCACAGGATGCTTATGGCATGTTGTAATATTTGTGTTTTATTTACAAATATACAGGGAGAACATAGGTGGAGGTTCACAGCTTAAGACTCCAGAGTTCACTGCTACACCATCAGATTTGGGAGGCAGCAGCTTCTGAGCTCCCCCAGATCCCTAGTTCTGATTGTCCTTCAGATGGACTCTGTCTCACTGCCCCAAAACTGGAGGCTGCTTGGTGTTACACAGACCTCTGCCTAACACAGTCCGTAGGGGAGGGGGGGAGAAGTGGGGAAAGAAAGACACCCCCCCCCTTTCCAGAAATCTCTCTGGCCATTCCTTGGTCATGCAAAGGTCAGCCATTCAGGATCTTCAGTCTCGATCTCGCTAACAAAAAGGGCAGGGCTGGCGTCAAGGGTAGGCATTGTCAGGCATTCCAGCACGGGGTCCCTGACAAGGCCCCCCTGGATTTGCTGCTCCTCCTCAACCTAGCATCCTGCTTATAGAATCATAGAATAGTAGGGTTGGAAGGGGCCTACAAGGCCATCGAGTCCAACCCCCTGCTCAATGCAGGAATCCAAGTCAGAGCATCCCTGACAGATGGCTGTCCAGGTTGTCTTGTTCACCTGCCTCTCGCTCTGGACCAGACAACGGTGGTGGTGAGAAGGAGGAGCAGGAGAGGCCACTGCTGAACTACTCCCTGGCTCTCTGCCTGACGAGGAAGCAAATGGTAGCAATGATGAGGAACAGGTAAAGGAGCAATAGCAGCTGGTGACAATGGCAGTGAGAAGGCACTAAGGGAGGGAGCCCATTGAGGGTGCCTTGCCCAAGGGCCCAGAAAAACCTGGAGCTGGCCCTGGAAAGGGAAACCCGCCAGGCTAAACTTGTCTAACCAGTTTCAGCAGTTCTCCTTGTCGCAATCACAGAGTTGGGAGGGATCCTGAGAGATCATTTAGTCCAAACCCCAATCCCCTAGCAATACGTATAACTGCATATTAAATGTTAAAGTACTTGAAAAACATCTTTTATTTGTGGGCATATATATATAGGGGCTCCAGGTACCTTTAGGCTCACAGCCCCAAGATTTTCAAGCCCAACACTGATTGAATTCACATCCTGCATCCAGGTTCTTCTAGCACTGACAAAATAACAGGAAAGGTGAAGGACCAAATGTCAAGAGGAGGGAGGTAAGGAGGCCAGGCAGAGCCTTGTGGCTTCAATCATCAACAAGAAGCCCAGACCTGATGGAGGCAGTGGCACAGGGTTGGCTCTCTGAGATTCCCTGCCTCCTAGGAATAAGAGGGATCTGCCCTGCAGTGCTGATACTCCAACTAGGTCTGCTCCTCAAACCAGTTCCTCCAATGGCATGTGAATCTGTGCCTCACCTGAGACTGAAAAAAAGGTAAGTGCACAATCCTATGCATGTTCAGACAGAAAAGTCCTAAAGCTCTGAGCATTTAGACTTGCTGGCTGGGGAATGCTCAGAGTTGTAGAACTTTTTTCTATCTAAACATGCATAGGATTAAACCCTAAATGAATCTTCTTCACTGTGGAAGATGTTGGAGAGATTTCAACATCAAAAGCAATGTTTTCAGGGAAGGCATCTGAGGAACTATGTCGAATAGAGGTGACACATGATGACGTTTTAGAGCTAATTGATAAATTACACATTAACAAGTCAACAGGAGCAGATGGTATTCACCCAAGAGTCATTAAAGAACTCAAATGTGAAGTTGCTGATCTTTTGACAAAATATACAACTTCTCAATAAAATCAGTCTACAAAGGACTGGAATATAACACAATTTTTTGGCACCAAGTGTATAACACCAGGGTGGGGCTGTTATTTGTTTGTTTCAAAGGAACTCATCATGGGGGCTTCTGGGAATTACAGGCCCTACCTTCTGCTCCTGGTAAATGAAAGAATGAAAGAATTGCTAGAATGAAAGATTAATGCTAGAATTCTTAAGCACATAGGACAAGCCTCACTGATGATGGATGAGCATGGCTTCCACAAAGGGAAGTGTTACCTCACCAGCCTTTTAGAATGTTTTATGAATGTCAGCAAGCATATAAATATGGATGATCCTTGTAGACTTTATATGCTTAGACTCCCAAAATATTTCAGTTCTTTCCCTAAAAGCTCCTGAGCAAAATTAGAACTAGAGAGCAGGTCCTGAGGGTAGAAATCAATGGAAACTTCTCACAATGGAAGGAAGTAAACTTTGGATCTGGTAAAATGTTGGGTCTGGTACAATGTAACATGTTCATAAAAATCTGGTCCCAGGGGGTGAGCAGTAAAGTGCCAAAAACTGTTGATGACACTAAATTATATGGGATGGCAACATCCAAAGCACAATGTGAAGAACCTCAACGGGTTCTCTCCAAACTGGATTTATTTATTTGTTTACAGGTGGTATCCAGTGGTGTCCCAGCACTAGCACTGATGATGTTGTGCTAGTGTAAATCAATGTTTCTGCAACATAACTAGTGCTTACTGGCACAACTGGAAAAGTGGTGATTTGCTGCTGAAATTCAACAGCGGCAGTGTGGGGAGGAAAATGTCCGTTTTTTGCTGCTGTACTGCCAAACTTTGCAGCAAATCACCACCTTTTCCCATTGCTCTAGCAAACTCTAGTTACATTGCAGAAACGTTGGTTCATGCTAGTACAACATCATTATCACTAGTACTGGAACACCATCGGATACTACCCTAAATCTTTATAAGCCACCTTTCTGGACTAAGTCCACTGAAGGCAGCAAAAACAAAAAAGCATAAAAATACAACTTTGAAATAACATTTAGAACAACAACAACAACACATTAAAATATAATTCAACCAGTATAAAAACTATTTCCAAGAGCCACAGCAATAAATATCAGAAAAACAACAGCATAACCAATAAAACACATCAGTTAAAAGCCAGTTGTAACTGGCGAGTTTTCAAAGCCGTTTTAAATTCCACTATATTGAGGGGGCCAATCACACATCCTTTGGGAGGGAGTTCCATAAGATATGGGCCACTTCTGAGAAGGCCCTGTTGCTAATGCCCACCAGTCAAACTGATCTTAAAGGTGGTGCAACAGGTAGGGCCTCCAATGCTGACCTTAAAGCATGGACAGGCTCTTATGGATACAGGCAATCCTTCAAATAACCTGGACACAAACCATTTAGGGCTTTAAAGGTCAAGAGCAGTGCTTTGAACTGGGCCCAGAAACACACTGGTAACCAGTGCAACTGGTACAGAATCAGTGTATTATGTTGTGACCACCTAGGCCCAACAAGAACCTGAGTGTCATTCTGCACCAGTTGAAATTTCCAGGTAGTCTTCAAAGGCAGCCCCCACCCCACCCCCATAGAGCACATTACAGTAGTCTAGCCTGGATGTAACTAGTGCATGCATGACTGAGGCTAGATCTGCTCTTTCAAGGTAGGTACACAGCTGGCATGCCAGCCTAGGCTGGTCAAAGGCACCTCTGCTTCCACAGACAGTGCCAAGTCCAGAAGAACTGCAAGCTTGATCCTTCAGGGAGAATGGACAACAAAATGGCAAATGAGATTCAGTATAAGTAAGTGCAAAGTGATACATACAGGGGTAGAAAATCCTAACTTCGTAATTATGTATACTGATTCAGTCTAAATCAGCTGTGACTATCCAAGAAAGAGACCTCAAGGTCGTAGTGGATAGCTCACTGAACATGTCAACTTACAGTACAATCCTATATCAGTCTACTCAGAGGTAAGCCCCACTGAGTTTAATGGAACTTACTCCCAGGTAAGCCTTATTGTACAGCAGCAATGAAAAAGGCAAATTCATTGCTGGGAATTATTAGGAAAGGGATTGAAATTAAAGTACCAATATCATAATGCCTCCAATAACTCTATGGTATAACTCTATGGTATAGAATAGTGCAGAATAGTACGGGGCTTCTTTTATCCATTTCAGAAGGGACATCATTGCACCTGAACATGTGTGCAGGAATGGGCAACCAAAATGCTCAGGGTGTTGGAGTGCCTTTCTCATGAGAAATAGGTAAAGTATGCAGGGCTTTTTCAATTTAGAAAAATGATGACTACAAGGGAAGACAGTAACAGCTTATAAACATATGAATGGCATGGAAATAGAGATTTCCCCACCCCACCCCGCTCTCATACAGGATGTTCATCATTTGGGGCTGGGCTTGCTGACTGCCATGCAGCTTCTCAGATGATCCAGCTCACATCCAAGCTTAGAGGAAGGATGGCCACTTGTCACAGTCTCCAGAGGGCAGCGCCCCATTCACTGTGTCAAGCGTATTTGTTGAACCCTGCTCATAATACTAGAGTTGAGGGTCGCCTAGCGAAATTCCTTGGCAGTAGGTTCAGAAGGGATAAAAGCAAGTGCTATTTCACAAAACACCTAAGTAGCTTAATGGAATTTGCTAGCACAAGATATGGTAATGATGGCCACTAATTTAGATGGCTTTTTAAAAGGCTAGACATTTGTGGCAGATACATCTATCAGTATCTATTAGCTATGACAGCTAAATGGAACCCCAACATGCCCAGCCTCTTAAACTTCCCCAGCAAATCCCTGCTCACTGTTGGGAAAAGGATGCTGTTCAAGATGGACCTTCTGTCTGATCCAGCAGGGTCCATCTTGTGGTCTTCTGACCTACAGAACTGCTAGTTTTGAGTCCTGACCGCCCTGATGAGAAACAAGAGAAGAAAAGGCAACACTTGGACGATGGAGAGGATCTCATCATAATCATGTAATCTCCCTTCCCTCGTAATGTATCCTTGCAAAATCAGGCAAGCTTATCTCTCCAAAATGCCAGTGTGCCACCGAACACTGGGGAAATTAAAAGAACGGATTGCACAAGAAAAGCTAGGATGTGTGTGGAGGGCGGCTTACGAGGTTTGATTAATTGCATCAGCGTACCTTGGGAAAGGGAGATTATAAGCTGCCGTGCCTTCTAGGATGTGTGGGTGAGTTTTTTCTTTTTTCTTTTTAAGAGTGCACATATCCTTCTGTCAGCCCTTATGCCATGTTCGAATGGAAAAAAGTAACTTCAGAGGCTTTTGCATTTAAATGGAAGAGGAGTGCAAAGGAACTCCTGCAGCCTCTCTCTGGCTGTTTCTTGGGGAATGTTCCAAAGAGAGAACTCTTTCTGCCTTGGGCAATCAACTATTTATGAACATTCAATCTGAGAAACTGAGAGCCACTGAGGAATATGTCTGCTGAACTTTCAGCTGACCTGGGTAATGCTACCACCCTTGAAAAGCAAACAAGACCAGCCTGGGAGTTCAGTGTTATTTTCCACCTTTGCGCCATCACCGAACTCCTTGTGGAAAATGAGGCAGGCAACCTCGCACAAGAGTCCCAGCATCAGCCAAAGAAAGCAGCCCATCTCACTGAACCCATTACTGCCAATTTCCCCTCCACCAGTGCTAGGATGCCAGTAGCCATCGGTAGCTTGTTTATTATGGGCAGAACTATGGAAGCTGCACACAGGGGTCTATTTAGGGGCAAAACAGACATGGAATGGAAGGGCCCATGTAGCCATTGAGTCCAACCCCCTGCTCAGTGCAGGAATCCAGTTTAAGGCACACCTGCATGAGGGGAAAGCTTAAAAACATACGAAGAGGAGAGGAAGCTGTCATATATCAGGTCAGACTATTTGACCATCTGACCCAGGCTTGCCTACTCTGACTGTCAGCAGCTCTCTATGGTCACAGGCAGAAGTCTTGCCCATTGCCTGCTACCTGCTCCTTTTAATTAGACACACCAGGATAGAACTCGGAACCTTCTGCACTCACACCCTGGGACCTCTACATGTGCTCTACCACAGAGTTATGGTCCCTGCCCAAATTTGGCCAGGACTGGCATCCAGAATTGGCATGGTCAGGCACCTGCCAAGGGCCCACACCTTATTAGGGGGCATACTCACAAAAGCTCCCTCAACCTGTTCCTCCTCTTCAGCATTGCAACCTGGTTTTTTACACACCCATTGCTTTGGCCCAGAGCAGTGGTGAGAAGGAGTAGTCATCACCGCCACTGCCAGCCCACTTGCTCACTGGCTCGCCAGCAGACAAGATGAGAGGAGCCACAGCAGTTATCCACAGCAGCAGTAAGGGAATTGTCTGATGGAGTGAGGAGGGCCCATTGTAGGTATCCTGCCCAAGGGCCCCCCAGAACCTGGAGCTAGCACTGGCCAGGGCCCAAACTCACTCACTGTGGCCGCACACTGGGGGCGAGGGGCATTCAACCCTTTCCCCTGTGCTGTTCACCCAATCAAAATCCTTCCCTCAAAAAAGTTTCTGCTTCCCAAAGCCCTGGCTGGGGGAAAAAAAAGACTGGGGTATCTTGGTCTTCCTTCTAGGCCTTAAAGGCACCTTAACCCATTACAGCTACAGAGAAGGATGCCAAAAAAAAGAAGTTCTCCCTCTCTTATCATACTAAAACTCCAGGGCCCCATCTACACTGCGCTTTTACTCTGGGGCACGTACAAGTTGTGGTCTGTCATGATAGATGACGTAGTTGCAACTTTGCAGCCATCCATGGTTTTCACCTGGAAAAAGCAGAGTTCCAAGGAGTCGTTTTACTGCAATTTGGGGGGGTTTGCTGCAGGTTCCCCCGCGGTTGTGGGCCATCTGTTCCTTCCCCAAACTGACTTCACATCTTATAGTGGGCGTGTTGTAGGTGTGCATAATGCCTGTATCACTCTGTGGCGCCCCTTTGCTCCCCCATCCCTTCGCAGCTGCGCAGTTACAGAGGCACAGAGGGGCATTTTCATTTATGTAATCACACTTTTGCTCATTTTTGCAGCTTCGTATCTTCGCAACATGTGCTTTTGGACTCAGTGCCCAAGGGCTGGGGAGGGTCTTGGGGGAGGAACAAGATCGCTCCAGGCACCATTTCTGAGTGATGGTTAGGCACGTAGCACTCACGCTTGTGAGTGCAAACCATCGCAAGAGTCTCAGGCTGAGGAACTGATAAACTGATGGTGTGGAAATGAAGGCGCATAAAACACCCAATTTTTACCTAAAACGGGGTCAGAAAGACACAGCAGAGCCCCTGAAATATCACTGTCACTGAAGTGTCACCCCCCCACACACACACTCATGGGACTGCACAACTACACATTTCTATAATGGCAAAAAAAGGGGGGGCACAGCAAGTCTCTTAGGGAAGCACGCAGTACGTCGCAAGTGTATCGCAGGGCATGGTAATTCGAAGCCGCATCGCTGCACAGTTGCGATAGGGTGGGGGGTCAAAGCGGTGCCATAGATAGGGCCCAGGTCACCCCTTGAATTTGTGTGGTGGTTGCAGGTTCAGGACAGACAAAAGGAAATAACCTCTTCATGCAACATGGAATTAGCTCATGGAATTCACTATGGTAAGTTGTGGTGATGATCACAATTTGGGTAGACTTTTTAAAGGATTAGGCAAATGCACCGAGAAGAAGAATCTCAACAATTATTAGCTCTAATAACTAAATGGAACTGCCATGCCCAATATAACATACCTCTGAACAGCAGCTACTGAGTTAAAAGCAACAAGAGGTGATGGCCATTGTGTTGCCTTTTGACTATGGAACCCTTCAAGTACTTGAAAGGTTGACACAGAGAGAAAGGCCAAGATCTCTTCTCCATCATCCCAGAATGCAGGACACGGAATAATGGGCTCAAGTTACAGGAAGCCAGATTCCAACTGAACACCAGGAAAAACTTCCTGACTGTTAGAGCAATATGACAATGGAACCAATTCCCTAGGGAGGTGGTGGGCTCTCCCACACTGGAGGCATTCAAGATGAGGCTGGACAGCCATCTGTCAGGGATGCTCTGACTTGGATTCCTGCATTGAGCAGGGGGTTGGACATGATGGCCTTGTGGGCCCCTTCCAGCCCTACTATTCTATGATTCTATGAATACAGGCGTTGGCAACTCTATGCTTTTCAAGGTTATATATATAGCTCCTTGGTGGGGATCTAAGCACAGGCCTGGCATCTAATGCATGGTGCATTCTTAGTGTGGAGAAAGTAGATACGGAAACATTTTTCTCCCTCTCTCATAATGGTAGAACCCAGGGTCATCCCATGAAGTTGATCGGTGGGAGATTCAGGACAGATACAGTAAAAGGAAGTACTTCTTCACACAGTGCATAGTTAAACTATTGATTTCACTACCAATTTGGATGGCTTTAAAAGGGGGTTAGAATCCATGGAGGATAAGGCTATCAATAGCTACTAGTCCTGATGGCTATATGCTGCCTCCAGGATCAGAGGCTGTGTGCCTATGTGCACCAGTTGCTGTGGAACATGGGTGGGAGTGTGCTCTTTCACTCATGTCCTGCTTGTGGGTTTCCTGTAGGCCATTGGTTGACCACTGTGTGAATAGAATGCTGGACTAGATAGACTCTTGGTCTGATCTAGCATGGTTCTTCTTATGCTCTAATGAGAGGGAGTGGGGAAGCTGGGCTGTACTTAAGAGAATAGTGTGCCGTTGATCTCCTGTTCCTGAATACAGCACAAATCTCACCTTCACGTCCTACTTCTGAACACCTGACAGCATCCGTCTGGCCACCAGCAGTGAAACAATGGCCCTTGGTCTGGTCCAGCAAGAGAACTTTGGTTAATACCATGGAGTTTTTGTACAGAGTTCTGTCCCTCTTGTCAGCAGACACTATGGTGGCAATGGCTATGAAGCGATGGTAGCATAGTGATTAGGGTGTTGGACTAGGACCAAGGTGACCCAGGTTCAAAACCACACCCAGCCATAAAGTTCATGAGGTATCCTTGGGCCAGTCACCTATATCTCAGAGTTGTTGTGAAGATATAATGTGGGGGTGCAGATCCAAAAGTGGATGGGGGCCAAATGACCCTGCACCCAGCCTTCCGTGAGCTGTATGATGTCAGAGGAGTGTGACTACACACCCTGACATCAGAGGGCATAACCACATCCACCTGATGTCATTTGCTCCCTGGCGGAAGTGCTAGATGGAACTATCACCTGGCACTTGGACCAAGGGCCAGGCTTTGCTGTGCCCAGGCTTACCCACTAAGGCCAGCTCCAACTGTGGAGCAAAGGGGACTTGACAGCTCTGACCCAGCTTCATCCAGCCCTCTGCCTTCCCCCAGGAGGGGTAGGACTTATGGAGGAGGCAGGACTTGCAGGGCCAAGGAAGCAGGGCCAAGGAGGTGGGACAAGCCCGGATGGCCAGATTAAGCCCAAAGGGTGGAGGTTCTGCACCTCTGATACAATGAGATGGGACAACCAAACTCCTTGGAAGATGGGTGGATAAAAATGTAATTAATAATTAGGAATAGCTGGATAGAACGGATACTCTCCACTGGTAACCAGGTGAATGCTAAATTGCAAGGCTGCCTTTCAGTTCCAAGCTGCACGTTCCCAAGCATTTCTTGATTGACAAATATGTTGCTGAGAGCCAGGAAATAATAATAGACTTCATTCTCTTTTATCTGCCCACTGGCATCCATCTCTTTCCCCTTACCAATAGCACCATGATAGTAAAAACCAAACTTAGTGGTGCCTAGCAAGAAAAAATATGCAAATCCAGGAGGGTACTTTGAATTAAAGTTCCCAAGAGTGCTACATGATAAACAGTGCTGAGAAACACTTGCACTTAAGTAGAAATATATTTTTAGATCCAGCTGACTTTCACTAGCTATTCTATTAAGGAAAAGAGAATGTGTTTTCATTCAGCCAGCTCTCATAATCACCCTGCCATTTTTCAGCTCTGAGAAGGAACAATCTGTTTCAAGGAGGGAAATGAGGAATTCTGAATAAGGGGTAAGAGTAGCTGATTGGAGAGGCAGCAATGTTTGAAATATGTATTGAGGGTTTTAAAAAAGACAAAGAAAGCAAAATTCTCTGTAGCAAAATAGATAAAGGCTTGAGAGAACATCAGATGAACTAAGACCTTACACAAACATTACAGATTGTCCTGTGATCTGGAGTGCTGAGTGAAATACAGTCAGGGTATCTGTTCAAGCAGGATTTCACACATAGATCCCTTTGCATGCATGTTGTTCAGTCATTAAGTCGTGTCCGACTCTTCATGACCCCATGGACCATAGCATGCCAGGCCTTCCTGTCCTCTGCTGTCTCCTGGAGTGCTAGTCAAATGAACGGTGAGACTCTGGCAAGGAGAAATTCCATGTGAGTAGTATTGCTGCTCTCTCCCCCAGTGGCGGAGTGGTAAATTTTGACATACAGGCATTCACCATGACAGTCCCCAATAGCCACACCTCTAAGGAGAGTCCAAAAATTCACACAGCTGTATGGATCCTTATCACTAAGCCAGCTCTAGCAGTTTTATCTCCACCCGGAGCAAGTCTTTTGTAAAGTTCATGGGTCTTAATTGCCTGTCCAAGACCAGGCCACCCTTTGTGTTACAAAAGGGAACAATATATTGTTGCTTGGAAAATTCATTCCCCTGCCATCCCAGCTACAGTGGGAATTGCATCTAAGCTCAGAGTGAGCAGAGAATTCTGGGGAGGGTGGCAGATGATCTCAGCATCCCTGTTAATAAAAAAATGCTGGAGCTACCTTCCTGTGAGCCCTGACTCCACTACACTACTACATCACCCAAGGAGCTTAGCACAAAAATGTTTACCCCTGGCCACCAGATGCATTCTGCTGGTGGACACTGCATGTCTATAGAAGTTTGCAAAGGTCGTCCCTTCCCCAGCCCCCATGTAGTTGCCATGCCTCCCTCGGACTCCTCTGAGGATGAAGGAGAATGGCAGGCTCCAGACCCAGGGGAAGGGACTAGTGCAGAAGGATTCCAAGCCCCCTCACCTCCTGTGGATGTTCCATGCCCGGCTGTAGCCTCCCGCAAGGATTCCGAGGGTGAAGTTCCATTAATCCCAGCAGAGCAAAGGCGGCTGCATGTAAAAGAACAACGAGGCAGGCCTCTGTCTATTTAAGATGGAGAGGCTCCCAGAAGCAAGAAGACTGATTGCATGTAGTTGCTTCAGGATGCTGCAGCTAAAAGCAGGAAGCAGGCAGGGGCAAGGCTGCTGCAGAACTACGTCATTTTTACATGCTGGATCTCGTCAGCCTTGCCTCAGCCCCAAACCTGGACCTTAGCCTTGCTTGTGTTCCCCTGTGTTTTCGACTTTGGACTGGAAAACAGACTTCTCTTTGCCACATCATCTCAGATTTGACTGAACTGGCAAAGTTCCCTGCTCTAGCCTCCTTGCTCTTTCTCAGCCTTGGACGGGTTTACAACCCTGTTATCAGCCAGTGATTTATCACTGCCAGCTGCAGTCAGCTGGCAAGGACAGACAGTAGTGACTGGTTGAGGGGATGCAGGCAAGGAGTGAAGGTAGGGCATATCACTTAGCCAGCTCTAGCAGTTTTCTCTCCACCTGGAGCAAGTCTTTTGTTACGCTCATGGGTCTTAATTGAGGGTGTAGCTGGTCACATGCAGGAGGGTGGCATCAGCAATGTCGGGCAGGTGTCAACAGATAGTTAAAGGCAGAGGTGGGGAACCTCTGGCCCAGAGGCCAAATCCAATTTAGGATTCCAATCAGGCCCTCCAGGATTCCCTATATGGTCATGCCCCTTTCCACTGGTCTCACCCCTTCCCCCCAACTACCTATAATTTGATGGTTTCCCAAACTTTTGGTCAGTTTTTTTCCCATTTTAAAAGGTCACAATGCCTCTCTGAAGGCTCAGTTACTGGCAATGAGAGGTTTAAACTAAAACATGCTGGTATTCTTTGGTGTTTGGGCCCTGCCCCTTTTGCTTTCAGCCCCACCCACTACTGCAATGTGGCCCCCAAGAGCTTCTCCAAAATGGAATTTGGCCCTCAAGCTGAATTCAACACCCCTGGTTTAAATCCAAACACTCACCCATTAGGTGCAGTTTGCGCATGTGTGTGCTCAGGGTTACAGCACACTGGAGCAGCCCACGTGTGTTCTGCAGGCCTGCTTTCTCCAGATCTTCCCCCAACATATGGACAGTTTTGATGAGGGCTCAGCAAGAACTGTGACGGTGGGGGCAGATGGAGAGTACACAGCCCTGCTGTCTCTCTCTCTCTCTCTCTCTCTCTCTGTGCAATTGAGATAGTATTGAGTTAACCACCTGAACAGGGTGACTATTCACCTCTTCCCTTTTCCTCCAAATCTCCAAATCAATTGCAAAGCTTTCAGAGGACCCACAGTTGATTTGGACCAATTCGGAGGCCACCCACTTCACTTTGGACGAATCCTAAACCACTCTGAATCTTCCTGAATTGGTTCAAGATTTGGGAATCATCTAAAACTGATGCACACCCCTAAGGACCAGGAGAGGGAGACAGGAACACCCTTGGGGTGTGCGAGATTCACACACCTAGATTTAGCTGGCTAGGGGTGGGAGAGACTTGGACAGAGTCTCCCTCAGCACATCATCAGGTGCATGGCAATGATGACCTAGGCTCTGAATTAACTGCCCTGGTCAGAAGCAGCATTAAGTTGACCGAGCAATTGTCATCCCTTCCTCAGGATAGCTCACACTGTTCTATCGGGTAAGAACGATTCTTATTCACTGGAGATCCCGTTATTCAATAAAGAGGGTTGTGACCCAGTTCTACATCCAGACCCTTGTGTTTTGCCTCGTTATCCACCATCCTGTCTGCAGTTACCTGTGAGATGCACTCTAAAACAGCCCAAGTGGAGGAGGTAACTCCCACTGAGGTAAATGGGACTACGCATGAGTACATTTGCATGGTTACATCTTTATGGAGGGAAAGACCAATGAAACTTGGGATATTCAAAGCATATACTTACAAATAATCTTTGCTTCAGGGACTAGATGGATCCCATCAATGATATCCTTATTTTCAGGGGCATCATATACAGCATTGTCATACTCCTTTCCCAATTTTGAACCAATCGGTTGCTCCATGTCCGGTTCTTACTGTTGCTTCTTGACCCTCATACAGGTTTCTCAGGAGACAGGTAAGGTGGTCTGGTACTCCCATCTCTTTCAGAATTTGCCACAGTTTGTTGTGATCCACACAATCAAAGGCTTTAGCGTAGTCAATGAAGCAGAAATAGACGTTTTTTCTGGAATTCTCTTGCTTTCTCCATGATGCAGCGAATGTTGGCGATTTGATCTCTAGTTCCTCTGCCTCTTTGAAGCCCAGCTTGTACTTCCAGTAGTTCTTGGTTCACATACTGCTGAAGCCTAGCTTGTAGGATTTTGAGTATAACCTTGCTGGCCTGGCATGTGAAATGAGCACAATTGTACGGTAGTTTGAATACTCTTTGGCGTTGCCCTTCTTTGGAATTGGAATGTAAACTGACCTTTTCCAGTCTTGTGGCCACTGTGAAGTGTTCCAAATTTGTTGGCATATTGAGTGCAGCACTTTAACAGCATCATCTTTTAGGATCTTAAATAGCTCAGCTGGAATACTGTCATCTCCGCTAGCTTTGTTGTTACTAATGCTTCCTAAGGCCCACTTGACTTCACTCTTGGGGATGTCCGGCTCAAGTTCGTTGACCGCACTATCATGGCTATCAGGGACATTCCGATCTTTCCTGTATAGTTCTTCTGGGTATTCGTGCCACCTCTTCTTAATCTCATCTGCTTCTGTTAGGTCCCTGCCTTCTTTGTCCTTTATCATGCCCGTCTTTGCACAAAACGTTCCCTTGAGATCTCCGATTTTCTTGAAAAGATCTCTAGTCTTTCCCATTCTGTTGTTTTCCTCGATTTCTTTGCATTGTTCATTTAAGAAGGCCTTCATGTCTCTCCTTGCTGTTCTCTGGAACTCTGCATTCAGTTGGGTATATCTTCCCCTTTCTCCCTTGCTTTTCACTTCCCTTCTTTCCTCAGCTACTTGTAAAGCCTCCTCAGACAGCCACTTTGCTTTCTTGCATTTCTTGTTCTTTGGGATGGATTGAGTTGCTGCCTCCTGAACAATGTTACTGACCTCCGTCCACAGTTCCTCAGGCACTCTGTCTATCAGGTCTAATCCCTGAAATCTATTCCTCACCTCCACTGTATGTTCATAAGGGATATGATTTAGGTCATACCTGAATGGTTTAGTGGTTTTCCCTAAGCTCTTCAATTTAAGCCGAAATTTTGCAACAAGAAGCTCATGATCTGAGCCACAGTCAGCTCCAGGTCTTGTTTTTATTGACTGTATAGAGCTTCTCCATCTTTGGCTGCAAAGGACATAATCAATTTGATTTTGATATTGACCATCTGGTAATGTCCATGTGTAGAGTCGCTTCTTGTGCTGTTGGAAAAGAGTGTTTGCTATGATCAGCGTGTTCTCTTGGCAAAACTCTATTAGCCTTTGTCCTGCTTCATTTTGTACACCAAGGCCATGCTTGCCTGTTATCCCGGTTATTTCTTGACTTCCTACTTTAGCACTCCAATCCCCTATGATGAAGAGGACATCTTTTTTTGGTGTTAGTTCTAAAGGTGTTGTAGGTCTTCATAGAACCGATCAACCTCAGCTTCTTTGGCATCAGTGGTTGGGGCACAGACTTGAATTACTGTGATGTTGAATGGTTTGCCTTGGATTCGTCCTGAGATCATTCTATCGTTTTTGAGATTGTATCCCAGTACTGCTTTTCCCACCCTTTTATTGACTGTGAGTGCTACTCCATTTCTTCTAAGGGATTCTTGCCTACAGTAGTAGATATAATGGTCACCTGCATTAAATTCAGCCATGCTTGTCCATTTTAGTTCCCTGATTCCCAAGTTGTCGATGTTCAGTCTTGCCATCTCATGTTTGATCACCTCCAGCTTACCTTGATTCATTGATCTTACATTCCAGGTTCCTAAACAATATTGTTCTTTACAGTATCAGATTTTCTTTTCACCACCAGACACATCCACAGCTGAGTGTCCTTTCGGCTTTGGCCCAGACACTTCACTCTTTCTGGCACTACTTGGAAATTCCCTCTGCTCTTCCCCAACAGTATATTGGGCACCTTCCGACCTGAGGGGCTCATCTTCCGGCGTCATTTCTTTTAACCTTGTGATACGTTCCATGGGGTTTTCTTGGCAAGAATACTGGAGTGGGTTGCCATTTCCTTCTCCAGTGGACCACATTTTGTCAGAACTCTCCACCATGACCTGTCCATCTTGGGTGGCCCTGCACGGCATAGCTTATGGCTTCACTGAGTTACGCAAGCCCCTTCGCCACAACAAGGCAGTGATCCATGAAGGGGGGACACTGATTTATTTAATTCTTAATGGCAGTAAGAACCAAACAGATCAAATCCAAATATGAACAGCAACTGTTCTTGAACAATGTATGAGTCAGTTCCCAGTGCGATGAAGGATTTGGACCATCTGCACATGAAAGACATAAAACTGATGATTTGATGCAGGTCTTCTAGACTTAGTGCTTACTAAGGGCTAAACCATGGGTGATACCAGCAGCCATATGTGTTATCATTGTGTCTGTCCTGATCATGTATAAAGTGAGTGATGTAGTCCAATTTTAACATCAAATAGAGAATACAGATGATGGGAGATGAACCCTACTATCTCTCCCACTTTTCCTCCCCATAAGATCAGTCACCAAAACTCCTTTTTCTCCCAGTCCATCTACAATACCAGATGTGAAACTTAAGCAGGGGTGCAGAACCTCTTTTAGCCTGAGGGCTGAATTCCATTTTGGAGAAGCTTTCAGGGGCTGTATTCCGGTGGTGGGTGGTGCCAAAGGCAAAAGGGGTGGGGCCAAGAATACCAGCCTATTTTAGTTTAAAGCTCTTACTGCCCAGTAACCAAGACTTAGAAGAGGCATTTCAACCTTTTAGAATGGGGAAAACAGCACAAAACCCAGGAAACCACCAAACAATCAATGGCTTTGGGGGGGGGATGGGTAGCATCAGGTGAAGGGGCCATCTAGGGAACCCCAGAGGGCTGGCTTGGAACCCCAGGAGAGCTGGATTTGGTCTCTAGACCTGAGGTGTCACCTCTGTACTTGAGGATGGAGGATGTGCTCTACCTCAGTGGTAGAGCACATGCATTGCATGCATGGAGAAGGACTCCCACGTGTTCCATCGCTGGCATCCTCATTTAAATGGATCAGATAGCAGATGATGCAACCTCCTACCCAAGATCCTGGAAAGTGGCTAATGATGAGACCTCTTACCTGAGATCCTGGAGAGAGCAGCTACTGGTTAGGGTAGAGACAACACTTGGCTAGATGGACAATGAAGCAGCTTCCTTTATTTATCCAGGTAGAGTGATAAGTGCCTGAGGTGATAGACTGCAGGGAGATAAGGCAGGGAGTGTTTGGCTCCAACCACCCTGCATGCTCCTTTGGATGTTAAAACTGGACACTCCCATTCTTTGCCTTTGGTGGAAATGGGACAAAGATGTGATTTTAAAAAGTGGCTGCCCCATCACATTTAGTTTGGCCCTGAGTGTGGAGAAAGTGTCACCCTCTCCAGATGTTGTTGGAGTACAGTACTCATCATCCTTCATGACTGGCTAAGCTGGCTAGAGCTGATGAGAGTCCATCAATATTTGGAAGGCCACGTGTCCCCCACCCCTAGTGTATTGCCCATGGTAAGGGAGAAGAGATGGAGGCAACCCAAGTGACATCAAAAGAGGATGCAGTTTTGTTGGCAGGAGCACATTATTAACAATGCTCCAGAACACATTGACAACTTAGCCAAATTGTTCAAATCCTGAGACCTTATTTGCCGTGACACATTCGGCAGACTGAACCAAAGTGCTGCTTCTGGTCACCCAGAGAAGGAACTACATTTTCAAGCACTTATCCAAACAGAACAGAATCCCCTGACCTTTCAAGGCTGACCCATTGCCAACCATGATAAATGGATGCACCATCTTATAGACACAATGCACCGGCTTGGTGCTTTTTGCTGCCTTGATCAACGTGGATAACTTATGGTCTCAATTGTCAGTGTCTCGGGCAATAAAACGTTAGCTATGCTCTTCCTTCCCTCTGATATTTTGCAGGCTTTAGAGATGGTCCTGGCCATGACTAATGGTGTATCTCACCATCTAGCTAAGAGAGGGTGTGGAGGGAGGCTTTAGTTCAGCCTTCCCCAACCTGGGGCCCTCCAGATGTGTTGGACTGCAACCCCCATCATTCCCAGACAGTATGGCTGGGAATGATGGGAGTTGCAATCCAACACACCTGGAGGGCACCAGATTGGGGAAGTCTGCTTTAGTTAGTTCAGGACTAAGGGCTGTTCTCCTTTGAGGTTCAACGTGGGCCAGGCATGAAGCATGTCTGCACTCCCCCTTAAGAATATTAGAATTGTTTTCCCAGCCCAGAACAGGGCCCATCTACTCCAGCATTCTGTTTCCCAAAACTGGCTGAGCAATTTTCTCTGCAAGCTCACGAGCAAGACATGATGGCGATGGATGTTGAGCTTCCCAGGTGGAGCCAGCTGACGAGTGAGCACTCTGTGTCTCCTGCAGCTGTTGGTCCAGTGTTGCTTTATGTACTGGTTCGACGGTTTCTATTTGTTCTAATCCATAGATTTTAGGTCTGCATATAGCAGAGGTGCAGAACTATGGGCCCGTGGGCCAAATTCAGCCCTCCAGGGTTCCCCAGATGACCACACCCCCTTGCCTTGACCCCATCCTCTTTTTTCTAACTGCTAATCCTTTGGTGGTTTCCCAGCTTTTACACATTTTTCTGCACACTAAAAGGATGAAATGCTTCTCCTAAGGCTTAGTTATCAGCCAGAAGAGCTTTCAGGCCTATGCATGACTTGCTGGGGAATGCTGGGAATTGTAGGCCTTTTTTCTGTCTAAACATGCATAGTATTGTGCCCTTAAGCTACAATCAGTGGAGGCTGGCAGCTCTGATTTTAGTAGGGCTGTGTACCCATTCTGGGTTTCAGTCAGAACTCTAAAGGAGCAATCCAAGGTGTTGAACCCTATCTCCAAAATGCACTCTGTTCCTTGGGTAGCTCTGTTAGAGTTCTGCTGGTTCTGACTGAAATCCAGAATAGATTCACAGCCCCACCGAAATCGAAGCCACCAGCCTCCAGTGGCTACAATATGCTGGTGCTTTGGCCCTGCCCCTTTGGCTGTAGCCCTGCCCACGCCTGGAATGCAGCCCCTGGGAGAGGTTCCCAACCCCTCTTCTAAAGATTTGTTTTAATAGGTACATTTTAGGTCTGCATATAGGGTTGGATCTATAAGCACCTTTCCATAGGTGGAAGGTGTCTTCCCCTCACAGGAAAGGTGTTTTTTTAACACCTCATGCTACAGCATTGTGTCACAAGTAAAACTAAATCTAAAGATGGTCCTTCACTTGTGCAAGAGCTTTATTTATTTATTTATTCATTCATTTCATTTCTATACCGCCCAATAGCCGAAGCTCTCTGGGCGGCTCACAAATGTTTTGATGTCCTCTTGTGCAAATGTGAGAATGGATACTTATTGTAGGAGCGGTTGAGCACCCTCTAGTCATCTGCCACCCTCAGCACTGTCAGAGCCACCATGTCGTTCACTCTCCACCTTCTTCCACCTTTGCCTCTTCCTCCTCCTTCCATTTACCCCAGCTGCAGCATGTATTATGGGTGTTGAGCTGCTGTTCAGATCACCTCCATGGTGGCTGGGTTTCCATCATGTTAGATTTTCCAAGATGGCATGCCTGATTGTCAGACATCACATTTTGGGGAATCCAATTAGGAGTGCTCGAAAGTCACTTACCTCATCTCGCAGCTTGCTTCACGGTGGGGGGGAGGTGCTTCGCTTCTCCCCCCGAAATTCAGGCCGGGGGGGGGAGGCGCCTCGCCTCACCCGGTCGAAATTCAGCCTTGCCCGGCCGCGAAATAAAAAGTTTAAAAAAAAAACGCCCCCGAGATAGGCTACGTGACGATTTACATAGCCTATCACGGCTAGATCTGCAAAGTCAGCTGTGATAGGCTACGTTAATCGTCACGTAGCCTATCACAGGTGACTTAAAAAAAAAAAGCGCGTACGCAAATGGCGGCCCCCATAGGGAGCCGCCATTCGCGTTCCTTATTTGGTCGCTGTAGTCTACGTAAATCTTTACGTAGACTACAGCGAAAATAAGGGCAACGCAAATAGTGTTGCCCTTATTTTCGCCGTAGTCTACGTAATCTTTACGTAGACTACAGCGACCAAATAAGGAACGCGAATGGCGGCTCCCTATGGGGGCCGCCATTTGCGTACGCGCTTTTTTTTTTTTTAAGTCACCTGTGATAGGCTACGTGACGATTAACGTAGCCTATCATGGCTGACTTTGCAAATCTAGCCGTGATAGGCTACGTTAATCGTCACGTAGCCTATCACGGGGGCATTTTTTTTTTTTTTTTACTTTTCTTGGAATGGCGGCGGCAGCAGCCGGTCAAAAGACCGGCTGCTGCCCCCGCCCCTTTCAAAGCCCTGCCGAACCGCCGCTGCGACCCGCCACCGGGAGCGACATTCAGGAAAGGTAAGTCCCATCCCGGGGGGTGGTGCGGGGGGCGGGGGGGCGGAGAATTTCTCCCCGAAACTACTTCAGGGGGCCGAATACATTGGGACTCGGCCCCCCGAAATTTCGGCAAGAAATTCTCTGACACCCCTAAATCCAATATGGCAGCCACCAACCCGTTGCATCTGGGGGAATCCAATATGGCAGCCACCAACCCGTTGCATCTGGGGGAATCCAATATGGCAGCCACCAACCCATTGCATCTTGGGGAAGCCAATATGGCAGCCACCAACCCATTGTGGAGCCCAGCCAAACAACAATTCCACACCCATAATAAGCTCTGCAGCCAGGGTAAACATGTTGAGGGGTTGAAGGAGGAGGAGATGGTGAATAAATGGTGGTGGAGGCAGCAAGCCTTTAGCACCATACAGGGACTCTGATGGAGGAAACAACAGGGGCTGGGTGTGGGAGCAGGGTTGGCTCTGGTCAGGGGCCCATCAGTGGCACCATGCCCAGGGCCCTCTTAAGCCTGGCCCTGGTCCTGAAAGGTGAGGTAAAGAATTTCTAATAAGTTAACATAAACCTCTCACTGAAAGATCACCAGACTCCCTCTGTACCACCAGTTTCCTGGTCTCCAGCTGGCCTTCTTCCTGTCCAGGGAACTCATCTGTCCTCAGGCCTGAGTGTCTGACAGATTGGGTCTCAGAACTATGGAAATACTCTTCCAGGAGTTGAGGGCAATTATATTCCATTTCATTTTTGAACTGTGTAGAGGCATCCACTCTCTCTCTCTCTCTCTCTCTCTCACACACACACACACACACACACACACATACACCTCTACACCTAATTATTTGTAGGCAACACAGGTCTTGACAGCAGACCAAGCTGTAAAGGAGGCAAGACATTTATCCCTTAGCCACCTGTCTTTCACACAAATGTCTCCGCCACTGAGAAACACTAGTGCACTGCAAGCAAAATAAACACACAATTTTTTGCAAACAATGGAAGGAACATATCCATTAATAGCTGCACCTCCACCATTTGCTTCCTCTGACTAGCTTGGATGGCAGAGCAGATTTAAAAAGATGACGACTAAAAAGAAGAAAAGGCCAACCACCCCATTCATGGTTCAGTGTTTCCTAATTGCTTCTGCAATCCGCCATGACATGTCAACCCCCCCCCCCCGCCCTCCACTGAGGTGCAGAATATTACAGAATTATTTTTGGTATCTCTTTAGTGCAGAGCTTGACAGTTACATGCCTAAGCAACTGTTTTGTTTTCTCAAGAGCAAAGAGAGCTGTCAAGGGCACGATATTTGGTTCCATTGTTTCAATGACACCAGCTTGAATTTCTTGCTTCCTCCTCTACATCAGTGTTTCCTATGCTTCTTGGCTGGAGCTGTGAACTCAGGGAGGCATTAAAAGCAGTCTCTGGGATGGAGTCGCATCATATCAAAATTGCAACCAGATTGGAAACAGGGTGCGTGCTGCTAGAACATCTTGACGTATTACCCTCTTAATGAGTTACCCATCTGTAAGCTTGCCCCACTCGGACTGTTTGGAGAGGCAAAACTCTCTCCCACTAATTCAGTCTATTGCTTTTCCCTACCTGGATATCCCAATTCCTGTCACTGTGTGCCATGATTCTAGAGCAGGGGTGGGCATTCCAAGAGCCAATTTCCAGGCCCTGAATCCCACCCCAACCCCAGCTGGTGGGCTGCACTCCTGCTGCCACATGGCCAAATTTGGTGGAGCAGCAGCAGCAGCAAAAACAGTTGGTGATTTGCTGCCAAAATATGGCAACAACCACCTATGAGGTTTTAGAAGGGTCAAATGGAGCTTGTTTAAGGGCAAGCAAGTGAAAACAAACTAAATTTGGCCCTTCTAAGACTCCATAGTGGTTTGCCACTGAAATCCAGTGTGGGGGGGATTGTCACCACCATGCCAGCAAATTAGGTGGTGCAGAGGCAGTGGTCGCTGCACAAGAAGATGGGGGGGCTACATGTGGCCTGCCTGAGGGCTTTGTTTTGCCCACCCCTGTTCTAGACTAAAGACCCAGAGATATAATGTGACTGCTAAACACATGAACAAGGACACGTAGCAATGCTACTCCTTCAGCTCCCATCCACAGCAGAGATAGCAAGCCAAGAAGTCAATGCAGGAGGGCGGGGAGGGGGTACGATGGCAGTGATGGAAAAAGAAAATGAACATGGAGCACTTCAGACACTCATTCAGTGGGGCTGCTTTATGTATGGTCAACATAGAGGAAACAAATATTACATTGCGCTCAAAAAGGGGATTTGGGTACCAAATATTTCAATGCAGGTTTATTCAAGATCTCATTATTAAAAAGTATAATATATGATTTCAGCACAAGAGGTTGGATCCAGATTTAGGCACAAGCCACTGGGCTGGCAGAAGCAGACTTCCCCAACTCATCATCCCCACAGCAGCCCCTCCAGCATCCTGAAAATGCCAAACAAAGAGTCTTGGAATGGGATGAAAGGCGGTACAGGGGTGACGGGCATCCTGAAAAACCAGGTGGAGGCATCTTCTGTGAGCAGATCCTGCATCCAGTCCAGGGTCTCCTGCCTTCTCATGATGTGGCCAAAGTACTTCAGTTTTGCCTTTAATATCATTCCCTCCAGTGAGCAGTCTGGCTTTATTTCCTGGAGTATGGACTGGTTTGATCTTCTTGCAGTCCAAGGCACTCTCGGAATTTTCCTCCAGCACCACAGTTCAAAAGCATCTATCTTCCTTTGCTCAGCCTTCCTTATGGTTCAGTTCTCGCAGCCATAGGTTACTACGGGGAATACTTTTGCTTTAACTATGTGGACCTTTGTTGTCGGTGTGATGTCTCTGCTCTTAACTATTTTATCAAGATTTGTCATTTGTCTCTACTTCCTACCCCCTTCAAAAATGTTTTAAAAAATTGGATGCCAGGTTTTCCTCCCTGTTCCTGAACCTGGCACTGATCAGCTGTTCAGCAGGCAGAAAGAGAAGGAAAGAATTGCTTCCTGGCCCCACCCAATCTTCTTCTGTGCATAGACAGTTGTTGTTGTTGTTGTTCAGTCATTCAGTCGTGTCTGACTCTTCATGACCCCATGGAGCACAGCACGGTTTTGAGCTCTCGCTCTCGCTCTCTCCCTCCCAGCCTCTAGCCTCATTATTTCTCCCAATTACTTTCCTCACTCTTTCTGTCCCTTCTACCCCTTTGCCTTGTTATTTCACCCCCACCCCCCTCCAGCCTCACTATTTTCTCTCCCTTCTCAGCACCTTCTCTCATTCTTCACACACAACGCACCTTCCTAGGTAGGGGCTGTGATTGCAGAGGAAAAGGTAAGAGTGCCAGGCAGGGAAAGGAGTGACTGAGCCTGGGGTTGAGGTAGAGAAAACTTGTTCTTCCTTTGGGGGCTGGGGGCATTTTCCTTTCCTTTTGTGCTGGGGAAAGGGTGTGTGTGTGTGTGTGTGTGTGTGTATGTATATATATATATATATATATATATATATATATATATAATGAGCAGAGCAGTCCTATGTAGGTCTACTCAGAAGTAATTGCCACTGAGTTCCATGTAAGCCTGCATAGGATTGCAATCTTAAATGGGTATTTTGTTGAGCCCTTATGGGGTCAGATATGTGGATTGGCTTTGGAGTTCAGACCCTTCCCCTGTTTGTACTAGTTACTTTGGTGAATTATCTGTCTTTTGACTAGCCAGGCCCCCATGGCAGCCATTTTGTGACTAGCCACATTTCCCATGGGGTGCATTTTGTGGTGGCACCCACAGCATTTTCCCAAATTCTCAAATGTGTCCACGGGACCAAAAGGGTTGGGGACCTGTGGAATATACAGTGGGTTGTATTCAATGTTACTAACTTAAGTCCCATTCATTTCAGTGGATCTGCTCCAAGTAGGACTAACATTGAACACAACCCAATAGCTCAACCCAACTAGCTCAAACACAAATCACAGATAGGCTTGGTCAAAATACACACACACACACTGTTTGCACATATTCTGACCTTCTGAGCTGTTTTTCCAATGTTATTATAGTTGCAGCTATAATGAGGAGATTGGATCCAGGTCAATCAAATCATCACTCTTCCATTAACAACAATAGCTCTCCCACCACCAATATGCCAGAGATGTGGGGTGGGATGAGACCCCACTGCAATCACAGATGGCTTGTTGAACTATCCCTGAGGGATAGGGCCGCTTATACCACCAGGAGAGTAGCCATTGCACAATGGTAGAACACATGCTCAATATACAAAAGGTTCCAGACTCAGTCCTTAGTATTTCCACTTCCAGTGAATCTCAGGGTGTCATCCTCACATGATGCAGAACTCCCGCGACCGTACCAGGACTTTCTGCCTCCATTTCATTCACAGGATCATGACATGCTCCATTCCCTCCCTCCCCCCTCCCTTTTCTCCCTTTATCCAGCAGTTCTATATGTTTCACTTATGCAGCCACAAGATGGCGCTGTGGACTAGCTCTTCTTATCACAGTGTGTGTGTTTTTCATGGAAAAATTGGAAACAGATCTGTTTATTACTAGTTTATTTCCATTTCAAATTAACCCGTGAAATTTCTGGGAAAGGACAAGAGAGGTGCTGGAAATTGACAATGTCATGCACAGGACCCGCAAACTTCCATGAGTGACCAATCTCAATCACGGGATAAAAGCCCCATGTGATGACACCCTCAGGTACAGGTGCTGGGAGGGGAAAAAAGTCCTCACATCACCTTCCTGGGCTCTGCTTCTTGCTCAGGCTGGAGTGTGACAAAGGGACAAAGAAGCCCAGGAGCCAGCTTTTCTAAACTGGAAAGCTCTAAGCTAGCACTAGGTTGTTCTATTTTGCCTGCTTTCTTCCATTCTTAATCCCTTTTTAGCTCTTTTGGCCAGTGGGTTTATTTTAGGCATTCTTTTCTTCCAAATGTATATTTAAGCACAGCTGGTTCTTTCAGCAATTACCATGGACAGCTTACCAGTTACTACGCAACCCTCTATTTTCCAGAGCAGGGTGTCTTAGCATCATGAACTGGCCTTTTTAACCTACATTGCAAATTCACCTGTTGATCCTAAGGAAAGGAAAGGTTCATTCCACCTGTGCAACCACCAAGTCATTACTGACCCCTAGAGGGACTCCGTTTTTCCTCAGCTTTTTCCTGGCAGACTGTATAGTGGGGTGGTTTGCCGTTGCCTTCCCCAATCATGACTACCTTTCCCCCAGCAAGCTGGGTACTCATTTTACCAACCTCGGAAGGATGGAGGGCTGAGTCGACCTGAGCCAGCTACCTGGGTCCCAGCTTCCGCTGGGATCGAACTCAGGTCGTGGGGAGAGTTTCGGTTGTATTACTGCTACCAAAAGCAATCCAAGAGACATGGTTGGCCCCAGAAAGCTGAAAATGCTCCACTATTTTTCTGGACAGGCAATAAAGAAAAATCCTCTCTCTCTCACACACACACACACACACACACACACACACACAGGCACTTCAGGGACACGCTCATTTGATGTCAGGAGACAACAGGGCTACCAACTACATCTACTGTCTCTGTCTTTCTCAGGGATGGAATATGCATGACTTTCAAGACGTAGCAAGAAGCTACATTTTTTTTCTTTTTTACTCAAGAGCAGGAGTGGGCAATATCCAGAGGTCAGGGGGCCACATTTCTCCACCACCACCACCCCCTGACCTCATGGGAGCTGCACCCCTGTCTCCTCTTGACACCAGGGGGCTTCTGAGACCATGACAGGAGGGCCACATATCTGGTCCATGGGACATGTTTTACCCATGCCTGTTCTAAAGTAACCTCTGATCCAGATTGAGGCCCTAGCATGAGGATTAGGGGGCTTTGACACTTTCCTCCAACTATGGTCTCGATCCAGATTGGGGAATGCCTGCAATTTATATTGCCAAATGGTGATCTATTAAACCAAATGGTTCACTATTTGGCAACACACACACACACACACACACACACACACACACACACTGTAGGTGCAGGGGCCAGACCTATGTCAGACCTGCAATGGGTGGGAGAAAGGATTAAAGCCCCCCTACCCACCACACTAGGTTCTCAATCTGAATCAAAATCCCTGCAGTAACTCTAGAGTTAAAAAAAGAGTGGGGGGGGGAGATGTAGCTGCTTGCTATGGCTGCCTGGGGAATACTGGGTGTTGTAGGACTTCTTTCCTTCTAAACATGCATAAGATTGCACTGTGAAGTATTGTGTGCATTGGGTCCAGTTGGACAAACAGTCTGACCTGATGCAAGTCAGCTTTCTGTGTTCCTAACCTGGGGTGGGATGCAGGTAAGACCGCACCAGTTTTCAAAACCAGCAAACCAAGGAGAATCTCCAAAAGTGTTTTTTGTTGTTGTTTTTAAAGCACCTCAGAAGATTTTATTTGCTATGTGTAAAATGTAATCCTTCATTGGCAGCAATGGATATATGGGTTCCTTCCGCACTAATAATTTAGAAGGAGTGTACATCTTTCATTTTATTCTCTCAGTTTTTATGGAGAATCCAGACAACGCCGCTGCCAATCCTGCTGTATTTCAGTGTTTTCCATGTTGTCCTCTCACCTTTCTTCAAACCTGATTTGTGGCAATCATTTTGTCTAAAAACACAATTGTAGTGTCAACCTTTCCAGTGTGGCAACGTTTTTTCCCCCACTAGTAGCCCCCTAGTTGCCCCTTTCTTTTAAAGAAACTAACTGGTAGCTAGTTGCAGCATTCCTGAATTGCCCTTAATTAGTCAGTTCTTGTCTCTGCTGGTGGGGTGGGCAGTCCTCAACTGCTGTTCTTGCTGTTTTGTCGTTCATTTGTTTGTGGCCAGAACAAGTGCTCTTTTTAAAAAAATGCAATTGTGATCTTAACTAATAGAACAGGGGAACATGAACTGACTAATTAAGGGCAATTTAAGGATGCTGTAGCCAGGGTGATTGAATAGGAAGAAAATAATTAGCTGATTTAAAAAGAAAAAGGAAAGGAGGAGGATGCTAATTATATGGCCACCTGCAGAAAGAAGAAGAACCTATGCTGAATAGGGCTTACTTTTGAGTAAGCATTCAGTGCAAGATTTTAGTGGGAAAATAGCACTATTTGGGAGGGGGGGATCAATTTTTAATTGTGAATTTTAACAAACCAAAACAAATAACATAACAAACCCCCCAAAATAAAAAACAAAATAGAAATAAAAATATAACAACATATTCTAAATAGCACTATACTGTCATGTGGAACCATCATTTTAATTTTTCCTCCAGCTGATTGCAGAAAAGCAATGCCTCCGTGGTGTTAAAAGGCCATAGCGTGGAAGCTGCCTTTATGTTTCTTGGGTGGGAAACTTAGACCACCTGCTTTGCATGAGGAAGGTCCCAGGTTCAATCCCTGAGACACCTCTAGTTAAAAAACATCAGGCAGCAGATGCTGAGAAATAATTCTGCCTGAGAACATGGAGAGCTGCTGATGTTCACAGCAGACTAGACAACAGAGGACTAAATTGACAAACAGTTCAGCCTGCTATACCGAAGCTTCCTGGGAGACTTTGGAGAGGTACTGATGGTCAGAGCTGAGTAGACATTATTGGCAGGGGAGGCTGGTGGCTTCAATTCCGGTGGGGCTGTGGGTCCATTCTGGGCTTCAGTCAGAACCAGCCAGAACTCTGAAGGAGCTATCCGAGGTGCTGAGCCTATTTTGCGGGTAGAGTTCAGCACCTTGGATGACTCCTTCAGAGTTCTAGCTAGTTCTGACTGAAACCCAGAGCGGGTGCATTGTTGTCAAGATGTCAAGACCACGATGCTCCCACCACCCCGCGCAAGTTCACTGAATGCATGGAGGAGTTGTCTGAGCATCCCTTTTATTGGAAACTATTCATGGTCTGCATGAGTTTTGGCCAGCGCGAAGAGCGTGTTGCCACTGTTAACTAGCGCCAGTAAAGCCCGCTGTTAGTTCCGTATCATTGGCCGTGGAATCTCGTAGGTGCCAACGGTTCTTTAATGACTATTTCACCACTGTTCAAAAAGGCAGCTAAAGCGCTCCACCTAGTGGCCAAAACCGCTTTGCGTCTATTGCTAGCATGCTCTCTTCATCCGGTGTTGCTCAAAATAAGGTGTTCTCTGGTCAGGGAGTGTGTTTTGCAGTCCACAGGGGCAGAGGCAAAATAAAGACACCATTACAGAAAGGCAAGGGCATTGCAGCTGTGCAAAACTCACCACATAAAAGAAGGTACATAGTTCAGTATCTTAGCATGGGTGTAAAATGCCCAATGTTAGAAAACTAAAGAATGTTGCCTTTCCACATATTTAATAGTCAGGTAATAAACTCATTGGCCTCCAAGGATTCCTTCATTCACCTCCGTTCATCTCTAGCTCAGCATCAGCTCCATAACTCCTGGCTTGGATCCACAGTTTTTGATTGAGATAGAGCAGCATTCCATAACCTGGTGCCCTGTGGCTGTGTTGAACTACAACTCCCATTATCCGCAGCCAGCATGGCCCATGGCCATGTTGGCTGGGGATGATTGGAGGTGTAGTCCAACATTTCTGCAGGGCGCCAGGTTGAGTAAGGCTGAGAGAGAGCACCTCTTTCCAGTTATGAAATCCAGCCTTAAGATCGTTACAGATTTCTAGCAATGACATCCAACATATTTTTATGCACATTGATTAAAGACATGCTCCAGTGGTTAGCGCTGCCTTTCAAGGACTGCCACAGTGGTTCAGATTAATCCTCAGTCAGTTTGCGTATTGCATCTTAGGGATTTTATTATATTAAGTGGTATATAAGTATCACTAATAAATAAATAAAACCTGCTTGGGCATGGTATCATAGCCTTCTAATTCCGGGTGGATTACCCCAGAACAGCCACATTCTGGTTCTTGCGTATTCAAATAACCATCATTGTCCTTATCCTGTTAGGTGAATGTTTGTGATCTACAATTACGATTATTTAATGTATTGGTTGGTTGGTTTAAAAGAATTATATTCTATCTTTCAACTTTAAATATTAGTGATGATTTACCTTACAGGGCTACGGTAAGGATTACAATCAGATAAGACAGCCTTCCCCAACTGGGGCCCCTCCGCATGTGTTACACTACAACTCCAATCATCCCCATCCATCATCCCCATAGGAGAGATGGGAGTTGCAGTCCAACACATCTGAAGGACACGTAGTTGGGGAAAGCTGAGATAATAAAGCACTTTGAACGCTTGAAAGCACAGTGCAAGTATTCAATATTAAGTATGGTTATTAAATGCTTCCAAGGCAGCTAACAACAGGGATTAAGAATCATCAAATTAATATGAAAAACACTAAATTGACAATACAAACAGCAATAAAAATGGAAGCAACAAATACGAAAACATACAAGCAGAAACATCACAAGTAGGCACATTAATGCATACAAGAATAAAACAGCAGTAAAATCAGAAATAAACAAGGCAACACGAATAAATGCTTGGAAGAATGACATGATTTTTATTATGGCACATAAAAGTTAGAAGAGTAGGTATCAATACAGTGTTCCTGATATTGTGGGGTAGTATCTTCCTTAAAGGTAAAAAGGTAAAGGTGTCCCCAGCCAGTCATGTCTGACTCTAGGGTGTGGTGCTCATCTCCATTTCTAAGTCCAAGAGCCAGCACTGTCTGAAGACGCTTCCATGGTCATGTGGCCGGCATGACTGAACACCAAGGTGCACGGAACGCTGTTACCTTTCCCGCCAAAGCGGTACCTATTTATCTACTTGCAATTTCTTGCTTTCGAACTGCTAGGTTGGCAGGAGCTGGGACTGAAGATGGGAGCTCACTCCGTCACGCAGGTCTCGAACTGCTGTCCTGCCGACCTTCCGGTCTGCAGTTCAGCATCTTAACCACTAAGCCACCGCGGCCCCATACCTTTTGGACCAACCAAAAGTTCACCAAACAGTGAGCAAGTGTTCAACATTTCCATCACACTGGATGTGAAGCAGGAAGGAGGGAGGGAGAAAAGTTGGTTTGATGTTGAAGCCATGAAGTCTGCATTTAGTCACAGTCTTAAGATGGTGTGTAGGAGGAGACTGCAAATTGAGTGGATTAGCCTCTGCTCAATGCTAAACAGATTGTACTGGAGCCTGTTGGGACAGAGAAACAAATGTCTTGATGATCAAAACTGGCATGGCTGCAATATAAGGAGAGGCCCTCTCAGAGATATGGAGAACTCAGCCATGAAGGGAGGTTACAGCCAGGTAAGCACCACCACAGATCGAATTGAATCCAGAAGCATTTTGGCAGCTGGTGCAGTTGGAACAGAATTGGCTGGATGTGTCTGTGACATCTCACATTCCTAAGGTGATGTGCAGAGGCATTTTGCACAAGCTGATGCTTCCAAGTCATCTTCGAGGGCAGCCCCAAATACGGTAGTCATCCCTGGAGGTTACAAAAGCATGGATTGTCATTGCAAGGTGGCTGCAGTAGCTAGGAGTGTTTATCAAAAACAACTCCCAGCCTCCAGACCTGCACCGATGGGGAAATTACAACCCTATCAATCACAAGGAGAGCTGCCCCACCCCCAAAAACCTGAGGAGACCCCAGTACCATCACCGCTGACTTGTCCAAATTCAGTTTCAATCTGTTAACCCTGCAATGCCATGCACTGATGCGCTATGACATTTCTTAGTAGTTGGCTGCTTTAGAGAGTTCTAATTTGCAGCATGCCTAAATCAAAACCATCAACAAGCCCAAAGCACTCACCTTTCAAATTTGGAGGTAGTAACATTTCAGATTCAAAGTGCTGGAATTTTGAATGTTTAAATTCACATTTTCACCTTAATGTCTAGATGGGGACTTGGAAATCTTCATGACTATTCTCTTCATCTACAACCGAACTCACTGCCCAGAGGGGAAAACCTTCCAACCACACTGAAAGAGAGAATGTGAACCACATTCATAACCCCCTGACTCCTCAGAGGGGTCATCCTATGAAGCTGATTGATGGGAGATTCAGGACAAATAAAAGGAAGTCCTTCTTCACACAGCACATAGTTAAACTATGGAATTCACTACCACAGGATGTAGTGATGGCCACCAATTTGGATGGCTTTAAAAGGGGGGTGGACAAATTCCTGGAGGAGAAAGCTATCAATGGCTACTAGTCTTGATGGGTATATGCTGCCTCCAGGACCAAAGGCAGTGAGCCTATGTACACCAGTTGCTGGGGAACATGGGCGGGAGGGTGCTGTTGCACTCATGTCCTGCTTGCTAGTTCCTGGTCGGCAGCTAGTTGGCCACTGTGTGAACAGAATGCTGGACTAGATGGACCCTTGGTCTGATCCAGCACGGCTCTTATGTTCTCATTTCACTCCCCTCCCAGTATTTCAGGCTCTAATGCAGGGGTGCAGAACGTCTTTCAGTCTGAGGGCCAAATTCCATTTTGGAGACTTTCTCGGGACCCATATTCCAGTGGTGGGAGGGCCGAAGATGAAAGGGGTAAGGCCAAAATACCCCAAATGCCATCATATTATAGCTTAAAGCCAGAGGCAACTCTATATTTTGGGCAAATGGGGTGGCCAATCTCTACCTCTCCCCCACCCACTTGTGGCAGAGAAATCCCCCCACAGCCAGGGACGTTTGCTGCAATGCACAGCATGCAGCTGCCAATTGCATAATATTCTCCTGCTCTCCTCTGACAACCTCAGTAGAATATTAAGTACCCGCCCTGCCCTCCGCCCCACCAGCCCCAACATGCACCAGCCGCCACTGCTTAAAGCTCTTCCTGCCAGAAACAAAACATTAGGAGACTCATTCAACCTCTTAGAATGGGTAACAAACTGCACAAAAGCCAGGAAACCACCAAACGACTGGTAGCCAGGAGAAAGGGGGTGAGGCTAGGAGAAGGGGTGTGGCCATCTGGGGGCCGCAGGAGCACCAGGTTTGCCCCCAGGGCCTGAGGCTTTGCACCCCTTCTCTAATAGATTCAATTCTGTTGGGAATATTGCAACCTGGTCTGCAAGTTACTGGGAGGGGGCAGTGTTGTAGTTAGTTAGTTCTTGGGAATTGTGATTACAGCTAGCCTCAGGATCTCCATAGCCTATATTGTGGCTTCCTGTGATTTCTTCCTTTTGCTCCTCCCCTTCCTTCCCTTGCCCCCCCCCCGACTTCCACTATTGCTGGGCGCACTTGTGTTTGCTCTCTTGCTCCTGCCTGTGTATCGGAACACAAAATAGACCGAAAATACCCTTTTTTGAAACTCTACAGCATACCTGCATTTTATATGCAAGAATATTTGTGAGTAAAACGGTTTTTCTTTCCTCCACTGAAGAAGGGTGTGGTCTCCTTTCATTGTTCTAAGGTAGCACGTGTGCATGTAGGACTGGTAAATGCTCATTCTGGTGTGCCTTTTTTGTTTTTTCTCTGCTAAGTGCCTTTCAAACAGAAGGCATCATTTCTAAATAATCCCATCAAATACCACCCTGTCATGGTATCATTTCCTAGGTGAAAAAAGGACCTGGTTTATTCCCCACCCCAATATAAGAAGGGGAAGTTTTCAACCTACCCTGTTGACACACTCCTCCTGTTCTGGCTATCATCCTTGGCTAGCCTTGCAACACCATCATTTCATATATATATATATATATATATATATATACGAGGTGGAGAGCCTCCAGGCCTGCAGGATCGACTTTGCTTTATTTTGGGGGGGGGGGGTTACTGAGATCCACCAATCAGAGCCTGGTGCAAAAGACATATACTTACAATTCAAGAATTCTGAACCCAGGAATTGGTTTTGAGTACCACAACTAAACACAGTCATTCCACACACAAAAAACCACTCCTAGTTACCCCCAGGCTTCATTTCAGCTGTATAATTTAGAGGAGGGGAGAGGAGTTATTTTATTGCTGCTATAGTTAAATAATTTGTAAACCACCCAAAGATCTTCAGCTATTGGGCACTATAGAAATTTAATAAATGAAATGAAAATAATTGGGATTCAGAAATCTTTGGTCATCTACTCCAAACCTCCCACAAATCTACCAGATCTCGATCTAAGTCTGCCCACCCCTGATATTTATTTTTATTTACAACATTTATATGCCACCCACATCTAAACAGATTCCAGAGCAGTAAACAATAAGAGGTAAAATAGTAAAAAGATAAAAAGAATAAAACACCATATTAAACAGAATGCCAGTAAAAACCATGGCATCGAAAGGAGACATCGAAAACAACACCATGATGGTGCCTGCCTGATCTCCAAAGGCAGGGAGTTCCAAAGAAAGGGGGCCACCACATTGAACGCTCTTCTCTGGGCGGACTCCAATTGGGCTGTGGGTCCATGTGGAACCACCAGAAGCATGCCATTTATATGAGGTTAGGCCTCATCTTGAGTACTGTGTCCAGTTCTGGGCACCACACTTTAAGAAGAATGCAGACAAACTGGAGAGGGTTCAGAGGAGGGCAACAAAGATGATCAGGGGGCTAGAAACAAAGCCCTATGAGGAAAGACTGAAAGAACTGGGCATGTTTAGCCATGAGAAGAGAAGACTGAGGGGAGATATGATAGCGCTCTTCAAGTACTTGAAAGGTTGACACAGAGAGGAAGGCCAGGATCTCTTCTCAATCATCCCAGAGTGCAGGACATGGAATAATGGGCTCAAATTAAAAGAAGCCAGATTCTGGCTGAACATCAGGAAAAACTTCCTGAGTGTTAGAGCAACATGACAATGGAACCAATTCCCTAGGGAGGTGGTGGCCTCTCCCACACTGGAGGCATTCAAGATGAAGCTGGACAGCCACTTGTCAGGGATGCTTTGACTTGGATTCCTGCATTGAGCAGGGGGTTGTACCCGATGGTTTTATAGGCCCGTTCCAACCGTACTATTCTATGATTCTATGATATACTAATAACAAACTTATTCTCAGAATGCCAGTTCTAAATAAATAAATACAAAAAACTTTAGGGGGGGGGAATTAAGGGGAAATATTTAAGGACCAAAAACAGCCTGATGAGAACTGAGCGTGCTCAGTGAGCATAGAATGCTGACTGACTGTTGACCGGGGCTGGGGTAGACCAGAAAAATCAGAGGGGGGTGGGGTTGGAATGGAGTATTTTGAAAAGGACATGGCTGGCTGGAATCCTGAAAAGGAGCACTAGACACTGCAGCATTTTGTTGCAGGTCTCACTTGTATTGCTGGAATTTTAGTTACTAAAGGCACAATCCTATGCATGTTTAGACAGAAAAAAGTCCTACAACTCCCAGTATGCCCCAGCCAGCATGGCTGGCAGGGGCATGCTGGGAGTTGTAGGGCTTTTTTCTGTCTAAACATGCATAGGATTGCACTTTAACATCCTTTTCCTTGCCTGCCTTTCAGTCAAATGCAATCCACATGCAGAGATCCATTGTGGCTCATTTCAGGCTCTTTCAGCTGGCTTTCTAGATAGGATTTGCTGAAGCTAAAAGTTCTGCAAGTTTCATAACACTGAGCAGACTCAATGGATGCATGTGCTGCTATTGGGGAGGAGATCGATAACAAGCCCCAACCAAAAGCACCTACTTCCACTAAAGAATATTCAGTGCAAATCTCAGCAGACTCATCATGAGAATCACTTTCTAAAAGCAGAGATTTTTGCTTGCTGGTTTCCAAGACTTGATACCACAGTGTGACTGACCACAGTTTTATCTGTGCATCTCAATGAATTGGAACTTTTCCTACAAATGTCACACCCTATAAAGGAACAGAAAGAATTGGCTTAGGGATGTGTGTACTTTAGATTCAGTTTAGCCATAAAATAGTTCAGTTAGTCACCCTGTATTGTGGGCTTGGTAGTATACTTCTCTGTGAACAAAATATACTGGAGCAAAAGAATTCTGTATATAATACTAGAGAGGAAATATAGCAGCACAAAGTACACCATCCAAAATCTGCAGAAGCAATATAGATAGGTTAAGCCATGGGTGGCCAACAGGTAGATCTGGATCTACTGGTAGATTTGTGGTCGATTTGCAGTAGATCGCCAAGGATACCTGACTCAAAAATTACTGGGCTCAGAATTCTTTAATTCTAAGGGTGCTTCCAGATTAGGTTTTTATCATGCCATCACCCTGCCTTATTCACAGAATTTTATGGCAAGTCTAGACACAATTGTCTTCCATTTGTAACCTGTGTTTCCCCACTGTTTCTTCCATCTTTTTTCTTCTTTTTTCTTTTTTCTTTTTTTGAAAATACTTTTTATTCTATTTTTATCTTTTAAAATGAAATAAACAGTACCAACAACCTAATCAATAACTACAGTTTCCCAACAATACAGTATTCTTAGGAGGACACATCAATAACAAAAAGGAGAAAAAGAAAGAAGGAAAAAAGAAAGCAGAAAAAGGAAGAGAAAGAGAAAAAAATCCATTACGCACCAACTTCAAATCCCATTCTACTTAAGAATTAGACCTATAACATCGGCAATATTACAATTCAATAGAGCATAGATAATCAACCTTACATTTCAATATTCCATCATCAATCTTATAGGAAGGAAGCAGGCCTACAATTCATTTCCAGTAACCATATATTGCCCTTCAGTTAACATTTAATTATAAAGCGTAACAATTTAACCAGCCAAAAATCTTACTAACCAGTCTCATAATAATTATAATAATAGTAATAAAAAGGGAAGGAAATTTAAAAGGATAAATAATAATAATAATAATAACAAATCACTAATAAATTTTATAATATTATATAACAAAAACAACCTTACAGCAATCACTAATGTATTTTGTACTAGATATATAAATGAGTGTGCACATTTCTATACACCCTCAAACAGTAGATTTAAGTACAAGTTGCTAAATCATGAAATGGCGGAGGCATGGCTAAATGGAAAAATGCATGAGATTTCTGTCCCAGCCCCATGAACTGGAATCTACAAATGTGTGTTGTTAACTGGCCATGTTTAGTCTGTAAGATTTAGGCTAGGCCAGAGATAATTGCTCATGTATACAGTAAATCCGTCTTTTTTCTCTCATTTTTTTCTCTGTTCTTTTTTAAATCTTTTCTCTTTAAAATGGATATGATATATTCTACTTAAATCTTCCATCTTTATTCTTAATGCAGAAAATCCATTAAGGAGGAAAAGATACAATAGCTGCACAACACTTTCTAATTGATAGCACTAAAAGCTCTCCATCTGGAAGCAGCTTAAGGGCACAATCCTATGTATGTTTAGACAGAGAAAAGGCCTACAGCTCCCAGCATTCCCCAGCCAGCAAGTTGTAGGCCTTTTCTCTGTCTAAACATGCATAGGATTGCTCCCTATGTGTATGTTTTTTGCTCCAGACTCCAGTTGGTGCATCTTGCAGTTCTAGTAAAGAAATAAAGCCGATCCCATTCCACAAGCCTGAAGTTTGCCCACTCCTGCTGAAAGTCTCACTCCTGTGGATAGAGAGTGGGGAAATCATCCCCACTCTCCATCCACAAATGTTGGTACATGATAATGCTCCAGCAGAATTCAAAATACCTGAAATTGTACATCAGATAGAATTCCATGCCCGTTCTAGTTGCTAGTTATCACTACAGAATTTAGTATCTGGTTCACTTCTGGAGTCCTTAGAATCTCAGCTTTCCCTTCTCTTTTCTTTTTTGTAAAGCAATTGTGGACATGATGATAAAATTGAATATAAGTAGGATGAACTAAAGAATGATCCGGTATCCAGATGACAGCACTTGTAGGGCTACCTGTTTCCCCATCACTACACTAACTACATTTCCTACACAGGTGCCGTTCCTGCTAAGTGCTTATCCATACCTCTTTTTACTGCTAGCAGATTGCACCTTCCAAAAGAAAAATCCTTAAGTATTGGGGTAGAGATAAATCTTACAAACTGACGTACTTGTGTCAGGAATGCACACACAATGATTTGTGTAAGAGGGCAGAATTTGTTTTCCTTGGTGAAGAAATGGCAAAGGAATGGCACAGAGGATGAATGGCTATTTGGGATAAAAGAAAGTTTAACTTAATCCATTATCCCAGAGGAAGAAGTCTTTTAACATAAGTTGCTGCCTGCCTGCCCTCAGGGCCGGCATCAAAGGTAGACATGGTTGGGCACCTGTCAAGGGACCACACCCAGGCAGGGGCCCACTGATGAGAGCCCCTTGTAGTTTCTCCTCCTCTTCACTGTTGCAGTCTGCTTGTTCCCTTGCCTCTTGCTCTGGCCCAGACAGTGGTGGTGGTGAGAAGAAGAAAGCAGATGCCACTGCCTACTTGACAGTGAATGTCTGTTGGAGAAGGGGGAAAGAGAAAACTGGAGTAAGGAATGGATTGGAGTGTCCTAGAAATGGGGGTGGATGGAATGGACTGTCATGGGAAAGGGTGTGGCTGGCTGGCTAGCACCCCGAACAGGAGCACTCCACACTGCAATATTTTGTTGCACCCCCTCCCTGTTATGGTGAACAGGCATTAGTAGACCTCACCTTTTTGAATTTGTATAATCCTCTTTTAAAGCCGTCTAAGCCAGTGACTGTCTCCACATCTTGTGTCAGTCAGTTTCATAATGAAGAAGTCCTTTCTTTGTCCCATCTTGAATGTTCTACCTATCTGTTCACCCCATGTTCTAATATTATTGGAGAAAAAGATCTCTCTGTCCAATTTCTCCAGGCAATGCATAGTTTTATAAACCTCTGTCACACAAATAGGCAACCTTGGGGGGCCATGGGCACATTTGGTAATCTGAGACACCACCACAAAATGGCCGCTGTGGGCAGCGTGGCAAAAGACAAGTAACCTGCCTGAAAGACTGAGTACAAGGTAGAGGTGGAGCCCCAACACAACTTCTTTGAACCCACACAGTCTCTGACACCAAGAGAAACCCATTTCACAGTGATCTCAGCCGCCAGTAAGAAAATGTGCTAATTAAAACAAAAAAGTGGGAGAGGCAGGACACTTTGGCAGGCAACAAGAAAAGTGTCTGGGGTCACATTGATCCCCACGGGCACCACATTGCCTACCACTACTGTATCAGATCCCCCACTGATGTCATCTCTGCCACCGCCCCTCACTCCAAAGGCCCCAAAATGCTTTAGCTTTTCCTCTTAGGGAAGACGTTCTAACTCTTTGAACATTTTGCTTTCTCTTTTCTGCATTAAGTTCTAGCCATTGTTGAGCTGGAAAAGTCAGCTCAAGATTATCCCATCAATAGCGCATGCAGGCCCGTTACGTCCATAAGTTGCAAACTTTAAAAAAAAAGAATATAGTATGTAGGCATATATGAAACAACCGAGATTTAGGGCAAGAATTAGACCAGCTTTCAAAAGAAGCTCGACCCAACTGCACCAAACATTTGACATTTCAATTTGGCAGAAATTTAGAATATGTCTTCATCCGGTGCCTAAGAATATGAGTCATTTTCCCAGGAGCCAGAGAAAATTACTCAAGGTTTTAAAGAAGAATGCCAGGCTTTGGTCTATTACTTAGATTATTACCTTGGGCATGGCATTTTCACAGCCAGCAATTTCAAAGGTGTCTGGGCAGCTAAGGAAAGAAGATAAGTCTTCATAAAGCTGATTGACATGCCAAAGCATGTGCCTGAGAGCGGAGTGCTACAATGGATTTCATAATAGAAATCAGAACATTGTACCCTAAAATCAGAGCTAACCTCTTCATACAGGCTTTTCCTTTTGCAATAAAAAAAAAAGGCCGACATTTCAGAAGCGCTCAAGTCATAGAGAAAGACATGTATCAGTAAAAGTGTATTGTGTTGGTAAAAATACTCCATGGGAAAGCACAGTCTTTGGGGTCAAAAGTACAGTAAGACAGCACTGAACAAGTGATTTTTTCCTACCTTCTTATTCCAAATAATACTCTTCATTTATGTACTTATTTAAAATATTTGTCTTCTGCTTTTCCGTCAAATGAGCTATAAGGGGGCTGACATAAAAATTAAGACAACTATACTGTAGCCAGCACAATAAACACAGTTACAGCACAGAATTCATAACAGCAGAGCAACCCTACTGCTTGACATACAGAGCTCTGGTGCTGAGGTCTCTGCAGCATCCAACGTCATGCTGAGCTCATGCTGGCAGGGGGGAAGTGAGGGAGGAGAGGTGTTCTCCCTCCCTTTCTTTTCTGGGGGCTTTTTCACCTATTTCCCTCCCATTGCAAGCATTTACATCAGAAATTATTTACATCAGCTTCAGGGTGGGCATTTTCCCCCCATTTGGGGGGACATGTTTGGGGAGTGGGCGGGCTTTGGATTCCTCAGATCAAAAGCCTCCCCCTATCTGCCCGCACCATGCCCCCGATTCACCCCTTTTTACCTCTCCTGGTGTTGGGGAGGTAAGTAATAAGGAGGAAGGCTCCACCACTGGAGGGGGAGATCCACACCATGCTATGGTTCATAGGATGCCCTTCTAGGGGACATAGATTGCAGCCTAAAAAAATAAGAAAGAAAAAAAGCAGGAGTATCAGCTATCCATCTACTTTCCCAATAGTGTTATGAAAAAAATGGTTTTAACCTGCCACCCTTTGTCGTGTGAGCACTCTGCATCAAAACAATCCAAAACTTGCACCAGGAAATCCTAGAAAAGCATCAGAAGGTGCAGGTTAATCCATTCTTCTTTTGTTTGTTGGGTTCTCCCACCATTTGGTCCCATGGCAGAGTCTGAAGGCACAGGAGGCAGCCATTTTGCTGAAGCTAAGCAGGTCTGGGTTAGTACTTGGAGGGGAGACTACCTGGGAACCACATGTAGCCACCTTGAGTTCCATGATGGAAGAAAGGTGGGATATAAATGTAATAATAAATAAATAAATTTCTAGTGATAGTCAAAACCACGTGCTAATATTCCAAAGGATAATACCCACCCCACAAGTCCCCAGAACCTCCAGGTTTCCCATCATATTACATTTGAGTTGGAATTCAATAGCAACCCTAAGGGAAGAAGTAGACATTATCAGAGCACAATGATGGCTGCTGTTCCATGTCTCTTTCACCTCCCATTATACTAGTCATTAATAGAAATAGATGGAGTCAGAAACAGACACACTGTAAGATGTGGTGTCATTGAATTGTGAGTTGCCTCATTTCAGTATCTTTCAAGGTGAGGAAAGGACAGGAAAACACAGCACACTGACATCATATTGTGGTATACTAGATGTTACCAAGAAGAGTGTATAATTAGATCAAATGGAAGTTCATCCATATCCAGAAGTGTTCTTTGTGTTAATTACAATAATTTGAAATGCTTTCAAAGCTTTTTTGACTACCAAATATGACTGAAATTCATCTGAAGTTACATCTCCAACATCTTCCAACATCTGTTCTATATATTCTCTTGATCTTAATGGGGTATAATACAAAAACATTGTATCTTATAGGAATTATCTTTTAAATTAAAGAATTGTCATCTAAAGAGTCATATTACAGAGAGAGAGAGAGAGAGAGAGAGAGAGAGAGAGACCATTGATTTGAAATGTTCAGTTGAAAGCCTCTTTCCCATTTATCTTTGTAACTATGATCTATATGGTCTGCAATTCTGTCAAGATCTTATATACAGATAGATCTTAGCCATTTCTGAGTAGAAAGAAATATTAGTAATTTTTCAAAATTTGTCAAGGGGTGATTAATATTATAATGTATTTCCAGTAAATAACAAAACTAACAAATATGTGGACCAATTTATCAAACATTACAATTATCCCATCTTTAATTGGATCAATCACCCTGGAGAAATTGGGATCTGAAGAGCTTGTTGCATGAGTGGAAGTCGCAGCCACGTTCACAAAGGAGGTCTCCAATTTCCATAAATCCCACAGCAGCTACAGAACACTGCACCACATTATACACTCTTCCCTTTTTTATCAGCAGATAAGAATTAGAACAAATAAAGTTTTGAAAAATAGATATATCCTCCCTTTGGGTGGTACAGAACTATTAGGAACAAAATCTACTAATTAAGAACATAAGAATGTAAGAAGAAAGCTGAACTTATTTAAAGTTGGTAGGTGCTCTGTAACCATCTCCTTATCTCCATCTGGGTGACAAGTCTGTCCTTATATCATTTGTTTTAGTTGTCCCAGGTTAAACACAACTCCACTGGTAGAAGAAAATTGAGACTCAACAGGAGTGGAGAAGTTCCACATTCTCTCCATCACCTGTTAACAATTCACCACCTTCCCTAAGCAACAGACCTACCCCTTCCTTAATCACCTTCTTACTCCTCACATAGCCAGAGAAGCTCCTTTTGCTGTTTTGAGCGCCCTTTGCAAACCTCAGTTCATTTGGGGCCTTAGCCTTCTTGACACCATTCTTAAAGGTTAGCACTACTCTATTGTACCCCTCCTTGGCTATATTAACTCCTCTTTCCAATTCCTGCACATGTCCCTTTTGAGTATCTCCAATACATGCCCCCATTGCCTTTGAGTCCTGCTTGTGGGCTTCCGGAAAGCATCTGATTAGCCTGTGAGGCAAACAGAATGTAATACATCGCCCACCCACCTATAAGAATTTTGTTATTAAAGTTCTCCTTAGTTATGCACTCTCAATGTGGCCTTCTCGTCTAAATGACAATTAACCAAGAACACTGGACTAGAGGGACGTTTGGTCTGATCCTGCAGGCCTCTTCTTGTGTTCTTACATCCTTTCATTTTTTACAAAACACCAACAGAGAGCAGACAGACAACATTTTATAATGGCAATAATTTATAATATCTCCAACAGCCAAACCTCCCTGTTTAACATTTAGCTGCAATGCTTTTATGTTTTCTTCCAGCCCTATAATCATTCATAAATGTGAGTGTCGTTATTAATCTGGAATATTTGCATACATAAAACACCGGCTTTAAGTGCTTACAGGTTAAAGCCTCCATGAATAAGGAGGGTGAGATGTGTATGTGCTGGAATCTATTTGGATTATGCAAACTTACAGCAGGCTGAAGTAAAAGTATGCCATACCAAAGTTCTATGAGAAAAACCTCATGAAATTTTAATCTATGTTGAGAGTTGTTTAACAAAAACAAAAAGAACAAGATGGAGACCAACTTTTTAAATATAAGAAACAATAAATATTCATAGAGCATGAAATTTTGATGACACAGTACCTTAACAGCTTGAGAGACAGGCTGAATAAAGGTATAAATACATTTAAAAGACAGAAACATAGCTCATATTCATAAATACGTTTGACTTCCTCTTGCTAGTCCCTAACAATGCAAATGCCGGCAGGAAGAGAGCACAGTAAGCCTTCCTGCTGAAGAGTAGCCATGGTTGACTGAACGCCAATTAAAATTCAGTAGAGGAATAAAATCCCAAATAACAAAATATGTGGAATATTAGCCCGCTAACATAGATAGATAGATAGATAGATAGATAGATAGATAGATAGATAGATAGATGAATTTCCTTGATGGATAGGACCAAAGTCTATCTAATCTGGCATAGGGCTGTAGAGAAACAATGACTGAAAACAAAAAAGGACACATATAGGAAGTGGAAGGAAGGCCAAGCAACAAAGGAAGAGTACAGGCAGGTAGCACAGAGTTGCAGGGATGGCATCAGGAAGGCTAAAGCTGAGAACGAGCTGAGGTTAGCGAGGGATGCTAAAAGCAACAAAAAGGCTTTCTTCAGCTATGTGCATAGTAAAAGGCAGAGGAAAGAAAGGGTTATTCAGCTATTAAATAAGGATAGCAAAACAATAACAGATGACCAAGAAAAGGCAGAGGTGCTCAATTCCTACTTTGGCTCAGTCTTCTCCCAAAAGAGGGTCTATGACCCCCCTGGCAAAGGCGAAGTACAGGCAGAAGGGGCAGGATTGCAGCTTGAGGCATATGGTCAAGGAACACCTAATTACTTTGAATGAGTTCAAATCTCCAGGGCCAGATGAACTGCATCCTAGATTAATAAAGGAACTGGCAGAAGAACTCTCAGAGCCACTGTCTCTTCTCTTTGAGAAATCATGGAGAACAGGTGAAGTGCCAGATGACAGGAGGAGGGCTAACGTCCCTATCTTCCAAAAGGACAAAAAGGAGGAACCTGGGAACTACAGACCAGTCAGTCTGACATCAATCCCTGGGAAAATTCTGGAACAGATTATAAAGTAATCCATCTGTAAGCACCTTGAAAACAATGCAGTGATTACTCGAAGCCAACATGGATTTGTCAAAAACAAGTCCTGCCAGACGAATCTCATCACATTTTTTGATCAGATAACCTCCCTTGTGGACTGTGGGCATACCATGGACATAATATACCTTGACTTCAGCAAAGCTTTTTGACAAAGTGCCCCATGATATCCTGAACTAGCTCAAAGTGGGCCAGATGAAACAACAATCAGGTGGATCCACAGTTGGCTACAGAATCGGACTCAAAGAGTGCTGATCGATGGGATCTTCTCCAACTGGGGAGAGGTAACGAGTGGGGTACTGCAGGGCTCAATCCTGGACCCAGTGCTCTTCAACGTTTTTATTAATTACTTTCATGAGGAGGTGCAAGGAATGCTTATCAAATTTGCAGATGACACAAAATTGGGTGGGATACCTAATATCCTGGAAGACAGAAACAGAATTCAAAGTGATCTTGATAGGCTGGAGTGCTGGGCAGAAAACAGCAGAATGAAATTTAATAGGGATAAATGCCAGGTTCTGCACCTAGGAAAAAGAAACCAAATGCAGTTACAAGATGGGGGATACTTGGCTCAACAATACTAACAGTGAGAAGGATCTTGGAATTGTTGTTGATCACAAGCTGAATATGAGCCAACAATGTGATGTGGCTGCAAAAAAGGCAAATGCTATTTTGGGATGCATTAATAGAAGTATAGCTTCCAAATCATGTGAAGTACTAGTTCCCCTCTACTCAGCACTGCTTAGGCCTCATCTGGAGTACTGTGTCCAGATCTGGGCACCACACTTTAAGAAGGATGCAGACAAACTGGAAAAGGTTCAGAGGATGGCAATGGAGATGTTCAGGGGACTGGAAACAAAGCACTATGAGGAGAGACTGAAAGAACTGGGCATGTTTAGCCTTGAGAAGAGAAGACTGAGGGGAGGTATGATAGCAATCTTCAAGTACTTGAAAGGTTGTCACAGAGAGGAAGGCCAGGATCTCCATCATCCCAGAGGGCAGAACACAGAATAATGGGCTCAAGTTACAGGAAGCCAGATTCTGGCTGAACATCAAGAAAAACTTCCTGATTGTTAGAGCAATATGACAATGGAACCAATTATCTAGGGAGGTGGTGGGCTCTCCCACACTGGAGGCATTCAAGATGAAGCTGGACAGCCATCTGTCAGGGATGCTTTGACTTGGTTTCCTGCACTGAGCAGTGGGTCAGATTCGATGGTGTTATAAGCCCCTTTCAACCCTACTATTCTATGATTCTATGACTCAACCAAGAAATTGTGGACGTGACCAGTATTTTTGAGGAAAAATGGTTTCATGAAATGGCTCCTCCCCCAACTTCATTTCACCTAATCACTTCACTGATTCACCAGCAAGTTTATTTGAGAGTAAGTCTCATTGAACTCAATGGAGCTTGCTTCTAATTAGACCTCCACATGATCACAAGGTTAATCTCCAATTCCCTCCTGCCCCACGCCCAAAAAGATAGCATGAGACACCTTTTTAAACTTTGGGTCTGCTTTCAAACAAAGCATCTTTGGGATTGGGGCTGCAAGACATTCTTCTTTAAAATAATAAGGATCACACAAGTCTCAATACTTAATTCCTCTTCCTTTTTAACATAAGATTCATAGAATCATAGAATAGTAGGGTTGGAAGGGGCCTATAAAACCATCAAGTCCAACCCCAAAATAAGGTACATTTTCTTGCAAACCCTGTTGAGAGGCAATGGCGCAGCTTGGGTTGGATTTTGGAGGCAAAGTCCAGGGCTCCATAGCTTGGGGGGGGGGGTGAACACCCAGAGAGAGGCAGATGATGAGGACATCAGAAGCGAACTCCATTTTATACCTGTAGCCATGATGATGCTATGATTAAAGTGAGTTTAAAATGCAAAATTGCACATGGAGTTTTGTTTTTTAAATCAGAGTTGTTGTTTATCCTACATATCAGGAATGTAGGAGCAGTTGTAAAGTATGGAATGGTAGTTGTGAGAGGAGAAATGTTAGTTGTGTGCTTCACAAAGGGAGTGATACACATGGCCTTCTAAAGGTGGGCCCCATAAGGTCATTAAGTCCAGAGTCTAAAATTAGCTAGCTGCATCATTGCCCAGCCCCTTCATGGATCGCTGCCTTGTTGTGGCGAAGGGGCTTGCGTAACTCAGTGAAGCCATAAGCTATGCCGTGCAGGGCCATCCAAGACGGACAGGTCATGGCAGAGAGTTCTGACAAAATGTGGTCCACTGGAGAAGGAAATGGCAACCCACTCCAGTATTCTTGCCAAGAAAACCCCATGCAACGTATCACAAGGCTAAAAGATATGACGCCGGAAGATGAGCCCCTCAGGTCGGAAGGTGTCCAATATACTACTGGGGAAGAGCAGAGGGTATTTCCAAGTAGCGCCAGAAAGAGTGAAGCGGCTGGGCCAAAGCCGAAAGGACACTCAGCTGTGGATGTGTCTGGTGGTGAAAAGAAAATCCGATGCTGTAAAGAACAATATTGTTTAGGAACCTGGAATGTCAGATCAATGAATCAAGGTAAGCTGGAGGTGGTCCAACATGAGATGGCAAGACTGAACATTGACATCTTGGGAATCAGTGAACTACAATGGACAGGCATGGGCGAATTTAATTCAGGTGACCATCATATCTACTACTGTGGGAAGAATCCCTTAGAAGAAATGGAGTAGCACTCATAGTCAACAAAAGGGTGGGAAAAACAGTACTGGGGTACAATCTTAAAAACGATAGAATGATCTCAGGACGAATCCAAGGCAAACCATTCAACATCACAGTAATTCAAGTCTATGCCCCAACCACTGATGCCAAAGAAGCTGAGGTTGATCGGTTCTATGAAGACCTACAACACCTTCTAGAACTAACACCAAAAAAAGATGTCCTCTTCATCATAGGGGATTGGAATGCTAAAGTAGGAAGTCAAGAAATCACCAGGATAACAGGCAGGCATGGCCTTGGGTACAAAATGAAGCAGGACAAAAGCTAATAGAGTTTTGCCAAGAGAACATGCTGATCATAGCAAACACTCTTTTCCAACAGCACAAGAGGCAACTCTACACATGGACATCACCAGATGGTCAATATCGAAATCAGATTGATTATGTCCTTTGCAGCCAAAGATGGAGAAGCTCTATACAGTCAGTAAAAACAAGACCTGGAGCTGACTGTGGCTCAGATCATGAGCTTCTTGTTGCAAAATTTCAGCTTAAATTGAAGAACGTAGGGAAAACCACTAAACCATTCCGGTATGACCTCAATCATATCCCTTATGAATATACAGTGGAGGTGAGGAATAGATTTCAGGGATTAGACCTGATAGACAGAGTGCCTGAGGAACTATGGACGGAGGTCCGTAACATTGTTCAGGAGGCAGCAACGAAATCCATTCCAAAGAAAAAGAAATGCAAGAAAGCCAAGTGGCTGTCTGATGAGGCTTTACAAGTAGCTGAGGAAAGAAGGGAAGTGAAAAGCAAGGGAGAAAGGGGAAGATATATCCAACTGAATGCAGAGTTTCAGAGAATAGCAAGGAGAGACAAGAAGGCCTTCTTAAATGAACAATGCAAAGAAATCGAGGAAAACAACAGAATGGGAAAGACTAGAGATCTCTTCAAGAAAATCGGAGATCTCAAGGGAACGTTTTGTGCAAAGACGGGCATGATAAAGGACAAAGAAGGCAGGGACCTAACAGAAGCAGAAGAGATTAAGAAGAGGTGGGAAGAATACACAGAAGAACTATACAGAAAAGATCTGAATGTCCCTGATAGCCATGATAGTGTGGTCACTGAACTTGAGCCGGACATCCTCGAGAGTGAAGTCAAGTGGGCCTTAGGAAGCATTAGTAACAACAAAGCTAGCGGAGATGACAGTATTCCAGCTGAGCTATTTAAAATCCTAAAAGATGATGCTGTTAAAGTGCTGCATTCAATATGCCAACAAATTTGGAACACTCAACAATGGCCGCAAGACTGGAAAAGGTCAGTTTACATTCCAATTCCAAAGAAGGGCAACGCCAAAGAGTGTTCAAACTACCGCACAATTGCGCTCATTTCACATGGCAGCAAGGTGATGCTCCAAATCCTACAAGCTAGGCTTCAGCAGTATGCGAACCGAGAACTACCGGAAGTACAAGCTGGGTTTCGAAGAGGCAGAGGAACTAGAGATCAAATCGCCAATGTTTGCTGGATCATGGAGAAAGCAAGAGAATTCCAGAAAAATGTCTATTTCTGCTTCATTGACTACGCTAAAGCCTTTGATTGTGTGGATCACAACAAAATGTGGCAAATTCTTAAAGTGATGGGAGTACCAGACCACCTTACCTGTCTCCTGAGAAACCTGTACCAGGGTCAAGAAGCAACAGTAAGAACCAGACATGGAACAACCGAGTGGTTCAAAATTGGGAAAGGAGTACGACAAGGCTGCATATTGTCACCCTGCTTATTTAACTTATATGTAGAGTACATCATAAGAAACGCTGGGTTGGATGAATCACAGGTCGGAATTAAGATTGCCGGGAGAATTATCAACAACCTCCGATATGCAGACGATACCACCCTAATGGCAGAAAGCGAAGAGGATCTAAAGAGCCTCTTGTTGAGGGTGAAAGAGGAGAGTGCAAAAGCTGGTTTGAAACTCAACATTAAAAAAACGAAGATCATGGCATCTGGCCCCATCACTTCCTGGCATATAGAAGGGGAAGAAATGGAAGCAGTCACAGATTTTACTTTCTTGGGCTCCAAGATCACTGCAGATGGTGACTGTAGCCATGAAATTAAAAGACGCTTGCTCCTTGGGAGAAAAGCTATGGCAAACCTAGACAGCATAGTAAGAAGCAGAGACATCACCTTGCCGACTAAGGTCCATCTAATCAAAGCTATGGTTTTCCCAGTAGTAATGTATGGCTGTGAGAGCTGGACTATAAGGAAGGCTGAGCGCCGAAGAATTGATACCTTCGAACTGTGGTGCTGGAGAAGACTCTTACGAGTGCCCTGGACTGCAAGGAGGTCAAATCAGTCCATCCTAAAGGAAATCAACCCTGAGTGCTCATTGGAAGGACAGATGCTGAAGCTGAAGCTCAACTATTTTGGCCACCTAATGCGAAGAGAAAACTCTCTGGAAAAGACCCTGATGCTGGGAAAGACTGAAGGCAAAAGGAGAAGGGGACAGCAGAGGATGAGATGGCTAGATAGCATCACCGATGCAATGAATATGAACTTGAGCACACTCCGGGAGAGAGCGCAGGACAGGAAGGCCTGGCGTGCTATGGTCCGTGGGGTCACGAAGAGTCGGACACGACTGAACGACTGAACAACAAATCACTGCCCAGAGGAGCTCTTTGACTACATTATAAAGACCCAATCCCCTAAAGCAATGGCACAAGAATGGTAGGATGTGGAAGGAGAAAGGAAGCCCTGCAAGAATTAGGGGGGAAATACTTGGCAGAATGTGCTCCCTTTAGAAGCAGAGAAAATTATCACCTTACTCCTTATAATTTACAAATATTTAACTTACCCAAGCTCATTCGTCCCCACTAGCCTTGATCTCCACAGCAACCAGTGAGTAGCAAAGAAGAAACTCAGAAGTCCTACAAACAAAATGAGCCTCACTGAGAAGTAGGGATGGACGAATCAGTCTGGGGCTGGCCCAACCATTTGGCAGACTGAGGCAGCCACCTCAGGCAGCTGATTTGGGGTGTCATAAAAGGGCAGCAAATTGTGAATTATTTAGGGTGCAATCCTATGGGGATAGTCGTCTGCCTCCAACCTCAGAGGCCTCCAACCTCAGAGGACTATCCAATGCAGGGTGGACAGAGCTTGGAGGGGATCTTCTCCTCTGCACTCCAGCCGCCCTGCATTTGCGGCTAGACAGCTGATTTTGGCTGTCTAGCTAGGGCACCTCAGAGCTGGGGGGAGGCCAGATGGAGTTTAAGAAGCATCATAATGGTGCTTCTGCCAACCCCTCCCCAGCCCCCCAGCCCGGAAACCCCCTTTTCAGCCGCTCTGCACGGTTCTTGCAAGCGCGGAGCCAGGGATAAACCACAGGGGAGGGGGCAGGGAGTCAGTGTCTGGGAATCAACCTCGGAACACTGGCTCCAAGGTCACTTCCCAGAAAATGAAACCTCCTATGGTCATCTAGATGCTGCCTAGTGGCCATAGGATTGCGCCCTTGTTTTAACTCTCAGAGAAAGGCATTTGTGGGGTATGCAACTTCCCCTAAAATACACATGATTTTTGTATGCAGCTTTCCCTAGTATATGTATTTTTATACATAGCGTTTGAGCCGAGAACTGCATCACAAAATTCGGAGACGCGCCCTATCCAATCTGCATAACTATCCAGGAAGTAGTTGCTTTGCTTAAAAATGCAGGCCAAATGAAATGTTCCCCCATCCCAAATGAAAGCCTGATCTGATCAAAGTGCAACTCCCTTCTGCACTTAAAGGTCCATCCCCATGGGTGCACTGCCTCCCCATTTTCCAACATCCCATAAGCTCATTTCAGAGAATGGTTTGTTCGTTTATAAACCAAAGAACATGGCATCGATATGAAGCCTTAAAGCAGCAGAGGGCGACCACTTTTGGTCCGGAAGCCAGAAGACATCAAGGGCCCCAGCCTTAAGCACCTCCCCCTCCCATGATGTTATCCACCCCTGAACCACCCCTTTTCAAAATCAAATCTCCATGCAGAGAGAGGCACGGAGCTCTCTACATGAAGAAAAGGAACTTGGACAGCTCTTGCAAGCCCCAGTGGAGTTGGGCTGCTTGTTCCCATGCCACTCATCTCCTGATCAGGTTGCGAGTAGCATGGGAAGGGACTCACCAGTGGTGATTGCCCTGCTTAGTGGTGCGGGGCAATCTCCATATTATCTCCAATCTCTGCTCAGAGATAACAAAAGGATTCCCCTTCCTACTGCTTGCTCTCTGATGGATTCTAAAATTTTAGAGCTGTAAATTTTAGTGGCATGGTGGTGGCAGGGCTAGTGGGGCAGGGGTAGGCAACTTTGGGAGAGCCAGGGGACATTTTCGTCCCCTGGATCCCCCTCTTCCACCCACCCCACAGTGCCAAAAAAAAAAAAAAGACATCCGGAGCATTTACAGAGTGCACAAAGGGTCAAAATTAGCTTGTTTACAAACTCATTTTGACTTTTTTGGTGCTCCAGGGAGCGCTAAAAGGGTCAAAATAGGGTCAAAATGGCCACTCCTGGTGCCTTTTTCCCCAATTTTTTTTTACTATTTGGGAGGGCAGTGGGGCTGTATGCAGCCCACAAGCTCTATGTTGCCTACCCCTGATTTAGGGCTTTGAAGATAATAACCAACAAGTTCAGAAACAGACTAGAAGCCAATGAAGGTGGTTAATTAGTCTTCCCCAACCTGGGGCTCTCCAGATGAATTGGACTATACCCCCCATCATTCCCATAGAGCATAGTCATTGCCATGGTGGCTAGAATGATGGGAGTTGCACTCCAATGCAACTGGAGAGCATCAGATTGGGGAAGGCTGTGATACTGTGTCAGAGTAAGGAGACTTTTGGTTTAGCTTGACAGTTCTTAATGGCCTTTGATCAGTGGTGACTTTGCACAGCCAATGGAATGCGTGTGTCACATTCCACATGACAGAAGGCGATGATTCTACAATCCTGATTGGACTAGAGGGGAAAAAAGAAGTCTAAGCTTAAACAGATGTAGCCAGTGTGATCTTCTATCAGTGTCTGAAGCACCACCCATCTAGATTCTGACCTTGGTTGACCAAGAAATATGGCAGGCAGGCAAAATGTTCGAGGAAGCATGTGACTGAGTGAGAAATGAAGGTGTCATAATTCAGAAGTCTTCTTATTAGCTGACGCAGTTAAACAAGAAAGATGAAAGAAATTTCTTAGAGGCTTCAACGCTCAGGCTCCAAACGTATTTCCAGATAAATGAGGTGGAAGGGCCATTGCCCGAAGCAAAATAACAGCAACTGCCGCCAAATTATAACATAGTAAATATGTTTGCTGTAGCCAAGCAGACCCTGCTACACACAGGTTCAAGAAGCCAACCAACCCCTATTAATCCAGAACTTTGCAGATTCATTCCTGAAGGTTAGTATACACACACTGTTAAGAAGGTAGGATGAAAAATGCTCTTTAAAAACATGTGTGTAAATTTGCCAGCTAAGCGGGGGTAGGCAACCTGGTGCCCTCTAGATGTTTTGGCTACAACTCCTAGGCTGGCTGGGACTTATGGGAGTTGTGCTCCAAAACATATGGAGGGCAATACCAGTTTGCCAGCCCTTGCAATAGAGGCTTAAGATTTGGTCTGCAATATCACTCTCCTACCAGGAGGCTACAATGAGGGCCAAACTACATGCCTAGCTATGTCTCCATTTTTACTTCAGTTATAGAGCAGGGATGATCCTAGCCAGGGAAGCAGTGAGCAGGGAGGGGAAGTTTATCGCTTCCCTCCCCAGAGTGATTGAAATGAAACACATACACACGTATGGCTAGAACACCTAAGGGAAAAAAAGTTCCCATTGCTGTAGATGGGAACTTTTTTCTTCAGCTCCGGTTGTTTAGTGGTTTCCTGGCTTTTCCATGGTTTTCTTCCCATTCTAAATGGTTGCAATGCCTCTCCTAAGGCTTAGTTACTCACAGTAAGATTTTAAAGCTGAACTATGCTGATATGTTTAGTAGTTTGGCGCTGTCCACCAGTGGAACATGGCTCCTGAGGGCTTCTCTGAAATTGAATTTGGCCTTGGCTGAAAGAGGATCAGCACCCCTGGCGTAGAGTAAGGGAGAAGAGCCCAAACAAAAGTTGTTTTTCCCGATGTTCAAGTATTCTCTCATGCCAGTGGAGCATTATAATATGAATCGAAAGGACCGCAATCTAGAAGTGGGCTGCAGCAATTTAAATACTACTTCCCTGAATCTCCTTGTTCCCATCCTGCATCAGCACAAGGGATGCTAAAGCTATTTCTGCTCAAATATCTCTGGGGGCAGGGAGGGGAGCAATTGGATAAGTAAGCATCCAGGTGTAGATAGCACGTTGAAAAAATATATTCCCCGACCAGTTATTCAAACTGAGGTACAACGCAGAGAAACTGTGGGGTGGGCATCCCTGAGGGCGGCAGAGGAGGCGGGGAAGTTGCATTTACATCAAAGGCCTCCAAGATGTAACACATTTCTGCTTTGCGCTTGCATTCACAGCGATGTTATCGGAGCCTCTTGAAGTTCCCCTCATCTTACTCACCCTCCCTACACAGAGCATCTATCCTGGCTTCCTTGGTAGATAAAGATACTGGGGAACTGTAGGTGCACAAGCTTTCTAGCATTATCTTTGCTTAAGTCAGACTACACGTGGTTTGATCTCAAAGGATAAATGTAGACTAGATTGAGGAGAAGACCCAGGGGCTGACTCTGTCACATGCAACTACCATCTTTATCAAGATTCTGAGAAGACTGTCCAAAGGCCATGTGTTTGCACTGGCCAGTCCTACACCCATCATCACACCAGAATTTCAAGTTGAACATGGCAAAAGATGAGCTCTGAATCTTTCAAACTAATCCATCCCATCTAGGGATGTCTGAGAAAGTCATTTCAGTTTGTTTTAGAACAGAATTTACCCCATTCACACCTCCCAAACCCAAACATGGACTCAGACACAATCTGTGGTCAAAGTCTGCACATTTCTGCACTTGCAATGCAATTCACAGACCAAATAAAAGTGTGTTCAAAAATGCATATGCATGAAAAAAGTGCATGCTTTTGAGAAATCAGCACAAATCCACTTTAGTCAATGGGAGAAAAATGTATGTAATTGATGCATACCTTTGGGGACATGCACACTAAAATACGCACACATTTTTGTGTGAAGGAACACAAGTTGGGATAAGTTTCAAGGTGGAAATCAAAAAATCTTGACAAGCTCAAGTTTTACAGAATTGCACACCCCTAAACCCATCTCTACCCACATCGTTGTTGCTGGTGGAGAGGTTTTCATCTCTCCCATCTCAGGGGAATACAGCAATGAATCAGAGGTAGTTTAGCCCCCACCACAGTAGGACTCCTGTAGTTGATTTGGACTCCTGGTTTGGTTGGAGTCAGGGCCCCTGGACCTCTGTGGCACACAGTCACCGGAAGATCTTGTGTGCAGCCCCATGTAAATCTACTTTTGGGGAGAGTGAGCACCCCCAAGCCCAGAAAAAATATTTTGATAATTAACAGGGGTCACTGGCATCTCTACTCGGAGGTCATCTTAAAATACTTCTAATCCTTCTGCTCCCGCATCCAGGTGGTCACAAATCTTGCCACAAAAGTGATAAAGCTGAATCCATATTCCAGTGCATCCAGTCCATAAAAAGATTTGACAAACTCATGGAGTATAGATATAGAACTGTATTATTTGGTTGGTTTGTTCCTTTGTTTATGTATGCTTGCTGTTATAAGAAATGGTAGCTAGAACTGGGACATTAGAAGCTACTGGAAGTAGGGAAGTACGAAAGTGACTTACCTTTCGCGGATTATGTTGATGGTGGGGGGGGAGGCGTTCCGTCCCTCCCGCCGGAATCCTGGCCGGGGGGGAGGTGCTCTGTTCCTCCCCCCGGAATCCTCGAACGGCTGGCTGTGCTCCGCGGCAGCTTCGCGGAGTAGCTGGCCAGGCCCGGCCCGGCCAGGCCAGAGCCGTCCGCAGCCAGATTTCCAGCCGTGGAGGGCTCTGGGTAAAAAAAAAAAAAACAACTGCATACGCAAATGGCGGCGGCTATGGCCGCCGCCATTTACGTTCCTTCTTTTTGGCCGTCTTAATCTACGTAAATATTTACGTAGGCTATGACGGCGAAAATCAAGGGGAACGCGAATAGCGTAGCGGGCGCTATTTGCGTCCCCTTTTCATTCACTGTTTTAGCCTATGTAAACCTTTACGTAGGCTAAAACAGCGAATCAAAAGGGGACGCAAATAGCGCCCGCTACGCTATTTGCATTCCCCTTGATTTTCGCCGTCATAGTCTATGTAAATATTTACGTAGATTAAGACAGTAAAAAGAAGGAATGCAAATGGCGGCGGCCATAGCCGCTGCCATTTGCGTACGTGTTTTTTTTTTTTCAAACCCACCCCCAACCATGATAGGCTATGTAAAGATTTACGTAGCCTATCACGTCTTTTTTTTCTTTTTTTTTAAACCTAGCCATGATAGGCTATGTAAATCTTTACATAGCCTATCACGTCTTTTTTTTTTTCACAAGCCTGGAAATGATGGCGGCGGCAGCCGGTCAGAAGACTGGCCACCGCCGCCACCGCCGCCGGAGCCGCCACCAGAGCCGCCGCCGCCCGGAAGATCCGCCCCAGGTAAGTCTCATCCCAGGGGGGATCCACGGGGGCGGGGGGGCAGGCCGTTCCGCCACAGATTTTGGGGGGCCGAATGCACTGGCATTCGGCCTCACCGAGATCCATGGCGGAATTCTCTGACATCCCTAACTGGGAGCAGAAACAAAAGATGTGAGGGCAGAGAAGGGAGGAGTGCATGGGAGCAGGGAGGCAGTGACTCAAGGATGTAAGAAACTGTATGGAAACTCACATGTCCAACATCTCATTTGCACTTGTGTCTATTGCTGTCATGTGATGAATGCACACATCTATTTTAAAAGTCTTCAGAGGGTTAGCCTTGTTAGTCCCTTGCAGCAAAAAAAAAAACACAGATAATTGTGACATCTTAAGGATGCAATCCTATGCATGTTTAGACAGAAAAAAGTTTTACAATTCCCAGCATACTCGAGCTAGAATGGCTGGCTGGAGGGATGCTGGGAGTTGTAGGACTATTTTCTGTCTAAACATGCGTAGGATTGCACCCTAAATTAACAAATTTATAATGGCATATGTTTTTGTGGACTAGAGCCCACTTTATTTAGACACATTTGTTTGTTTGTTTATTACATTTCTATCCCACCTTTTTTCCTCCTTAAGGAACCCAAGGTGGTGTACATAATCCTCCTCACAACAATAACCCCATGAGGTAGGCTGGGCTGAGAGTCTGTGACTGGCCCAAAGTCACCCAGTGAGCTTCCATGGCCAAGTGGGGATGAGAACCCAGATCTCCCAACTCCCAGTCCAACAGTCTAGCCACTACACCACACCTGAAGCATTATCCTCAGTTGGCAGTTATATATACGTATGAATTTACTGGGGATATAGATATAGGCAGACAGACAGACATGGGTGTTGTGAAAAAAATAATAAACAGTGAAATGAGATGGAAATAAAATGCAAAAAAATACAATCTGAAACAGCTCTACTGTTTGTTGAAACAAACAGTAAAGCTTAAATGTATGTAAAATAATCACAGTGACCATTTACAATAGCAGCAATTGACGATAATGCGAACATGCTGTCATTGCGGAGAGAGCAATCCTATGTCCCCTAGACAGCGTCTGGGGGAGAGAGGATTTTTTGGTTTCCCAGCTCCAAGCTTGCAGACAGCACTACAAGCTGATAGCTGGGAAACCGTGCCCCCCACTCTCTCCCCCTTGTAGCCAGGGCAGAGAGAACTGCAGCAGCTGCCCCTCCATGCCTTCCGTGCTTGTAACATGGAACACGGGTGGAAAGGGGGTGTTCCCAGGGGCAGGGAGGAGACTGTGGAAGCCGTTTTAGACAGCTTCCTATATGGTCCCCAGCCCCATTCCCACCCCCTCTCCAACGCCGCATTTAGACACCTGAAATCGGGCATCTAAGGCAAACTTCAGGGCAGCCAGAGCAAGGAAGGAATCCTCTCCTCCGTGCTTCAGCCGCCTTGCGTTGGATAGGCAGTCACCTCTGACTTCAGAGGAAGTCGGAGGCAACAATCTATCTCAGTAGGATTGTGCTCTAAGTTAATTGACACCTGTAGTGAGACAGAAAACCATTGTCTCTACTCAAGCCAGAGGTGACTTAATTGAACTTCCTGATAGGTCGTAATTAGCCTGTTTCACACTGGAGTTCCTTTGTTCAAGAATGGCCACTCTCAAGTCAGCAACAGAGCACACTGGGAGATCTCACCAGTTTCTGAATATTGGCCTTTCTGATGTCAGATTAGTGTCTATTTGTTGGGACCATAGGGAAATAGGAATTGTACTGGACAGGTGTAGTTGAAAATCTAAAGGAAAGACCATAGTGTAGATGGCCAATACAACCTTGTTGTTGTTCAGTCGTTCAGTCGTGTCCGACTCTTCGTGACCCCATGGACCATAGCATGCCAGGCCTTCCTGTCCTCCGCTCTCGCCCGGAGCATGCTCAAGTCCATATTCATCACATCGGTGATGCTATCTAGCCATCCCATCCTCTGCCGTCCCCTTCTCCTTTTGGCTTCAGTCTTTCCCAGCATCAGGGTCTTTTCCAGGGAGTTTTCTCTTTGCATTAGGTGGCCAAAATAGAGAATGTTTACCCGGATTCCATTTGCCCCCCAGAAGGTGAATGGATGCAGCTGTCTAATCTGCTCCTGGATCTGCATTGTGCTGCAATAGTACACTTCCATCTTCACCTCTTAGAGATCTCTGCCCTTTCTCTTCTATGCCAGATACATTTTAGATGTATACCAAGACAGAATGAGGAATTTAGTATCTGCACTAATGGGTGTATGATGGCCCATGGAGGAAAATTCTTGTAAAGTATGCACATGGTAGCCACCGGAGCATCATGCGCACCCACTGCCACGTGCAGGACTTAGATTTCAACGTACACTGGGAAGCACTGCCTGACACATGCTGAAAGCTCTGTGCTGAAGCCAATTTCTTGTCACAGGCCGGAGATCACACGCTGACATTCCCCACGGCCGCATGTCCAAAAATGGGCATCTGAACAGGTCTTTCCATGCTTTCATCATCATGTAGAGCATGTCTCCAAAGCTGAGGGCCAAACTGGACACGACATTAATAATGCGCATCTTTTTATGTAAGTACCAGTCATGGGGAGGCTCTAAGCAGCCTCGGGAACATAAGAACCTCAGCAACTTTCCTACCTCCTTTGCCCTGCCCACATTCTGAGATCAGCATTGGAGGCTCTGCTTTTGTGCACAGTGGTAACAGCAATTAGGCTGGTGGGCACAAGGGACAGGGCCTTCTCGGTAGTGGGCCCTGCTTCTGGAATTTTGTTCCAATTGACATCCACCGGGTCCCATCTTTACAGGCCTTCAAGCAGGCCCTAAAGACTTATCTTTTCACCATGGCCTATAATTGAGTTAGTTTATTGGAGGCTGTTGTGTAGATGGCGCTAGTTTCAACCGTTAAAAGTTTGATATTGTATTCTTTTTATTGCTTTATCATTGTTTTATTGTGCTTTTATTGTTTTAATTTTGTTTGCTGCCTTGGGAGAGTTTCCCCTAAAAGGCAGCCTATACATTTTTAAATAAATAAGTAAATACCTGCAGATGTTGGGGATTGAACCTGGGACCTTCTACGTACAAACCATGTGTTCTACCACTGAGCTACAGCCCTTCCCTATGGGAAGGGGGAGTTTAATACTTGCTTTCCTTGTCACAGTCTTAATATGAGCCAGTGTGGTATAGCGGCTAGAGTGTTAGACTAGGAGTGAGGAGATCCAGGTTCTAGTCCCCACTCAGCCATGGAAGCTCACTGGGAGACTTTGGGCCAGTCACAGACTCTTAGCCCAACCTACTTCATAGGGTTGTTGTTGTGAGGATAAACTAGAGAGGAGGATTATGTATGCCACCTTGGGTTCCTTAAGGAGGGGAAAAGGCAAGATATAAATGCAATCAATAAATCAATAAATCAATCAATAACCTCTCTTCCCACACAGCCATTTGCATGTTAAGGGAAGTTTCCATTGGTGCCAGTGGAGACTTCCTTTGAAATGCAAAGAGGAGCTTTGGAGAAGTAGTTTTATTTTGTTGGGATTTTGGCAGCAAAAGGAAAGAGTTACACCTCCCCTCTGTACCCTGCATGATTCTGAGACTGCTCATGCTTCTATTTGTATTCTATTTGCATAACAAAAATATACACTAATTTAATTCACACAAGTAACCATTATTCACACATGTCTCATTTGGCCCTGACTGTGTGAAACAATGTGGCAGCCAGGTTATTAATGGGGACCTGGCCAGAAGATATCTCACCAGTTCTTAAACATACACAGTGGCTGCTAGCTTTTTTTCTTCTTCTGAGCACAAGTCAATGTGCTGGTATTGACCTACAAAGCCCTAAACTGCTCAGGGCTGGGATCTACAGAGGATGGCCTCTTCCAATACAAATCAGCCCATCCATTAAGATCTTCAGATAAGCCCTCTTCTATGCTCCCTTGCCTTCACAGATTAGGCAGGTGGCTACTTGAGAAAGGGCCTTTTTTGTGGTGGCACTCCAGCTGATGCAACCCCGACATTACTGTTTTTTAGACACCAGGCAAAGTCCAACCTGTTCACCTGAGCTTTTACCACTGTGCCCTGTTATTCCTCTTGTGGCTGTTTTTGTCAATTTTCGGTTTGTGTATTTTATCAGCTATTTGTACTGTTGATTTGAACAATATCCAATTCCCACTCAGTAAAATGCACCATGGAAAACTAGCCTGTTTTGGAGAATTCAGCAGCCCTTGTTCTGGACAGCTTCAGGTTGATTCAGGACCTTCATCTCCAACTCCTGTATAACAACTCCTACTTGGACAGCTCCCTTTCTGTCTCAATGTTCCATGTCCTCCGGGCTTGTCTTCCATTCTTGCTGTTGCAATTCAACATTTGTTGTTGTAGTTCAGTCGTTAAGTTGTGTCCGACTCTTCGTGACGCCATGGACCATAGAACGCCAGGCCTTCCTGTCCTCCGCTCTCTCCCGGAGTGTGCTCAGGTTCATATTCATTGCATTGGTGATGCTATCTAGCCATCTCATCCTCTGCCGTCCCCTTCTCCTTTTGCCTTCCCTGCTGCTATAGTGCATGTGTGCCCCCACCCCCAAAAAAGTATTGCTAACTCAGGGGCAAGCAAATTTGGTGGTCCCAAGTTCCATACCATAGAAGGAGGACTTTCTTTGACAGCAGTATGCCAATTCCAACGTGGAAATAGAGACGCATCCTGATATAAACACTTCAGAAGTTTCTGTAACCTTCAGCAAAAGGCAGAATAAACTCTGGCATTCCCCAAGCACATGGGTGGCTTCCACAGGTAGAGGAAGGGGGAAAGATGGCAATTCTTGGACATTTGAAGTAAGAACATAAGAACATTAGAAGAGTCATGCTGGATTCATCCAGACCAGCATTCCGTTCACACACCGGCCAGCCAGTTGCTCATGGGTAACCCACAAGCAGGATATAAGTGCAACAGCACCTTCCTACCCATGTTCCCCAGCAACTGCCTCTGATACTGGAGGTAGCATATAGCCAACAGGACTAATAGCCACTGATAGCCTTATCCTCCATGGATTTGTCCAATCTCCTTTTAAGGCTATCCAAATTGGTGGCCATCGCTACAACTTGTGGAAGTGAACTCCATAGTCCAACTATGCACTGTGTGAAGAAGGACTTCCTTTTATCTGTCCTGAATCTCCAACCTATCAGCTTCATGGGATGACCCTGGGTTCTAGTACGGTGTGTGTGAGAGAGAAATGTCTCCCTATCCACTTTCTCCAGACCACGGATAATTTTTTACACCTCTATCTTGCCTCCCCTTATCCTGCCGTTTTTTCCTAAGCTGAACAATCCCAGATATTGTAACCTGTCCTCATAGGGGAGTTGCTCCATCCCCTTGATCATTTTAGTTGCCCTTTCTGCCTCTTTTCCAACTCCACAATATCCTTTTTTAGATGCAGTGACCAAAACTGTACACAGTATTCCAAGTGCGGTCGCACCATAGATTGGTATAAGGGCGGTAGGATGTTGGCAGTTTTATTTTTGATTCCTAATTGCGGTGGCATATTGCCTGCATATTTAACTACCATGCCTAAATTGGAATAATATGTACCACACACACACACACACACACACAGAGAGAGAGAGAGAGATGGTTTTAGGTTTTTGAGGGCCCTTGGGCAAGGCCCCCTTCCTGTGTGGGTCTACCTTCTCACCATGATTGCCACCAACTGTTATCGCTCCTCCTCCTCTTTCTCATCATTGCTACCACTTGCTTGCTTGATAGGAAGAGAGTCAAGGATCAAGTAGACAGTGGCATCTACTGTTCCTCCCTCTCACCACCATTGTTGTCTGGGTCCGAGCAAGAGTCAGGTGAAGAAGCAGGTTGCTATGCTGGAGAGCTGGGTGAAGAAGCAGGTTGCTAGGCTGGAGAGGAAGAGCAACTACAAGGGGCTCTTGTCAGTGGGCCTCTGCTGGGTTGCAGCCCTTTCAGCAGGTGCCCAACCGTGCCTACCCTTGACGCCAGCCCTGCACACACTCACATCCCAGCCTTTGCTATCCAGAAATGTGGTATCCTAGGCAACCTACATTGATGTGCATCTGAGATATAGATCTGTGCACACACATACCCGTGAAGCCTTATGTGTTGGAAAGAAAACTGTCTGATCTTCCTTTTTCTTTTCTTGAGAGGGAGGGAGAGGGAGAACAAAATGTAACCTTTGCGCATCATCTGAGAATTTCACAAAGCACGAAACCTGATTATGACTAAAGCCTATGAATTATTCATTTGGCTTCAAGTGAGAGAGATCAGATGTAATTACATTCCAAGAGGCAACTCCTATAGAATTAAAAACAGTAAAAGGAAGGGGGGGAACCCTCATTGGTCTAATATGGTTGTTTTAAGCAACGGAGTACTGGGAACTTTAAAAGTCCTTACATATACATGCCAGAATAACAAATAAGTGTTAGTTCACAAGCCGAACAAAGGGACATAATTAAAAACACGTAAATGCCTCGGCAGTACACCCCGCTACTTAGAGGATGCTTTGATGTGAAATCAGATGAAAAGGTTGTCTTCTGAGCATGAAAGGGAGGAGGAACCCTATTAAAAATTGCTGTAGCAAAAGGTGGCTGTAGGGGACTATTGGCAAACTTTGTAAAATGTATTACTCCTGCTTTTGACATTTTGGAATTTTAAAATTTCTTACATTGCCATATTATGCAAGTCTACTCAGAAGATAATTTCCACTGAGTTCAGTGGGACATTTTCCCAGGTAAGTAGGTATAGGATTGCAGCCACTTACCTGGGAATAAGTCCCACTGAGTTACTTCTGAGTAGACCTACACTGTTTGTTCCCAGTGCACTGTTACATTGGTAGAGCATATACTTCACTTAGATGGATGCAGCGATTCCCAGTTTCAAGCTCTGATATCTCCAATTAAAGGATCTTTGGGGAAAAGAATTCTGTCCAGTGCTCAAACTCCAGGAGGTGGGGGGCACAGAGGTCCTGTCCCCCACCACAACCACCATTACTGCTCTTTGAAGGACAGAGGGTGGCATATTTTGGCTAAAATTGGGGGAAGTCAATGGGTAGTGCTTGTGGATTGTCAATAAGCCCACCTTCTTTTCTCCCCATATTTTGAGCACTGCCTCTCTACCCTGGAGAGATGCTACCAGTCAGATAAGGTGGATATGCATAAGACCACTGGTATAGCAAGGAGTCAGTGGTGCATCAGGTCACCTGCCCATGTCTAGAGTGCCTGTTTGTTGAGCTGATGGGGGAGGGGTAGCTTTGCTAGTTCCCAGACAATCACTTGTTGATGCTGTATACTGGGCTAGTAGATAAAGACTTTGGCAGAATACCAAGGCCAGCAGGGATGGGAGCTATCTGTGTTGGGCTCCCTGTCAGCTAATTGTTGAGGCTGGTTGTTTTCCAGTCTACAAGAATGTAACATGTATGAAGTAATGGGACCAAGTCCAGAATGGGAAGGATCAAGGGGATTGTATATGATTCCCTGGGACTCTCCCAACTCAGAACCTCTCCATGAGCTGAGTTGACAGGTGCCATGGGCCAGGCCTTCAGAGCCATTCATCACCACTCTTCTCTGATTTGTTGATCTTAAGATAAGAATGCAGGGTTGCCGGCAACTGAAGCTTTATACTTTTAATGTATTGTCTTGCTTTTGTTGATTAATTAGCCTATTTTAGCTAAATAAACTTCTTTCTTTTACCCATTGCATCTGAATATCCAGAATTAACCATTGCCTATTGGCAAAACAATTGGCAAAACAGAAGGCACTGGGCTCAGTTCAAGTGGGTTCAATTTCACTTCCTAAGCCCTGCTGGCTTGATGTGGCCAGGTGGGAGGTGGAGTGTGGGTTTCTCTTGTTTTTCCCCTGGTTCTTTTTGTTTGTTTATTTGTTTTTACATTTCCTCTCCATTTGACAGGAACAGGTGGGGAAAGAACTATATCTGGCTGGTGTAAATTGGGGCCCCAGTCCATGGGCATGTTAGGTGAATGGGAAGGAGAACTTATTGCTGGAAGGCCGCTCCCAACACACCACTGGATCACCTCACTTAGGACCCTACCAATGGTGTAATGGTACATTTTGAAGTGCAGGCGCTCAACATGACAGTCCCCATAGCCACTTCCCCATGGAGAGTCCAAAAATGCAGGCAGGTGTGGTGATGCACATCAACTAATCTGTTCTAGCAGTTTTCATCTCCACCAGAGGCAGGTCTTTTGTAAAGCTAATGGGTCTTAATTGCCCATTCAAGACCAAGCAACCCCAGAATATTTTATATTACAAGGAGGAACATTGTTCCTGGGAAAATTCACCCCTCACCAGCTACTGTGAGGATTACAGCTAAGCTTGGAAAAAACAAGGAATTTGGATGGGGATTCCTTTTTTTAAAGACATATTATACATCAGCAAAACTACAGCATTAGTTTTGGTGGGGCACTTATGTCAGCTGTCTTGAACAGGTCTGTTATTGAAATTGTTTATTGAAATTGCTTTTAGCTATTAAATTGTTTTAAATTTTGTGGATTAACATTTTTAGACTACGTTTTATCATAACGTTGTATATGTAATGTTGTATAATGTTGTTTGTGGTTTTTGTTGCATTGACACGAACCGCCCAGAGAGCTTCAGCTATCGGGTGGTACAGAAATGAAATAAATAATAATAATATAATTATAATAATACAGCATTAGTGAACATCCTAGTTCACACGTGCATCTTGGATTCCTAAATCTGTTCATTTATGTATTTATGCATGTATACGTATATATTTTTATTACATTTCTAATCCGACCAATAGTAAATATTCTCTGGGTGGATTACAAACCAACATAACCAGCAATGTCTTTAATTATTACATCTTTCCCCCACATTATGTGCTTAAAACAGATGTGCTTAATGTCTGATTTCAGTGCCAAGCACTTGCATGGTTGGACCTATACATTCTTCTTATTTTAAATGAAGCATGATATAGAAAATGCAGCATCTAACTATGCAGATGTCCTTTTGTATTGTCATCTGGAAAGTAACTGGAACCACTCACGCTCATACATGACCGCTGCTCATTAGATATTCTTAATTGAAAGTCTCTTTCCTATTTCAAGAATAAGCGATAGGATACGCTCTATTTACTTCTTTACCTAAAAGCAGTATCTGATGAACTAGTTCAAACAGCTGCTGAGGCCACACACCAAAAATATACATGCTCCTTAGCAATAGCATAAGTAGCTTCCTCTAGTGGTCAGTTGTTGCATTTCCTTTCCTTCCAGAGTTCATTCATGTTTTATAAATATTACTCTCTTAGTTTATTTGCAATTCATTGGTCTGTATAGAATGAAAGGTCCAGACTGTGTACTTATTAACTGAAGGGAGGGGGAGCTGGTTTCTGCTCATAATTCCCACTCCAATAAGTTTAAAGAAAAACCAAGATGATTGCCCCACCCCCAAATCCCAGGGCTAATAAATTTATATTCTAGCCCGACAGCTACACCCTGCTATATTAAGAGCCAGTCAAAACAAGTTTTCAAGCTTAATAAAAGCTGTTGAACTCAGGGGGCTGGGGGAGAGACTTTAACTCTTTGGACTGATTCGCATATGAAAGGTTCAGCCTTTGATTGCTGCAGCATCGAGCAACGACTCCACTCGCAGAGGACTGCGTGAACTGATTCAGTTGCAAAGCATTGCATCTGAGATGATATAAGGGGATACATAGGGAAACACAGACAGATGTTTGTATCCCCTTACATCATCTCAGATGCAATGCTTTGCAACTGAATCAGTTCACGTAGTCCTCTGCGAGTCATCAAGTGCAATCCAGTGATGACATGGCTGGATGAACCAGTCCTCACAGAACAGCTGATCAGGCCTGGCATCAGCATTTGGCTCCCTTGGGCAATTGTTGGGGCCACAGCAGAGCCCACCAGCACTAATGCCTGTGCTGGGAGGATGGGTCTGGGAAGCCACCATTTTAAAATTTCCCACAATGCCCCAGAGTGACACTATGTTGGGCATTCCAAGGCATTATGGGATATTTAAATTGGTGGCTTCCCACCTGCCTACCACTGCCTCTAGCCAAGCACCCAGCAAAGGATGTGATGGTGACAGAAGAGGAGGCGTGCCAGACATCACTTTGCCAAAGGTCCCCTCAACCCTGCAACCAGCCCTGCAGCAGCTAAAGTGGAATGTGCATGTTTTTAACATAGTCCTGCAGAAATTTAACAGGCTATATTTGAACAAGAAATGTCATTTTTTTTCCTGTCTCCAGCCTAGCACACTGTAACGTAACAGAACAGTTGCCAAATCAAGAACAAAATATACAGTCCTTCATAGACTGTGCCAGTTCAGAATGTGGTGGAGGAGGGGAATTGAAGTGGTACAAAGGAACAATGCATTTTGCTACCCAAAATGAAATGCAGCAACTATTCTTGTCTAATACACTGAGACTCATCAGTAGGTTTTGCAAAAGCCTTTTATCCTCAACAATGGATACTTTTTGCCAGATTGTGGGGTGCAATCTGTTCCCACGCACACACGCACACACAAGAAGATACTAGGCCAGTCTGGTGCCCTCCAGATGTGTTGGACTACAACCCCCATCGTCCCTAGTCAGCCTAGGCATGATGGCTGGGACTGATTGGAGTTGAAGTCTAATGCGCCTGCAAGTCACCACGTTGGGGAATGCTGGCTCCATTAGCCCACCTGGAGTCTGTCTTTGGTATCAAATTAATCAGCTCTAGGACCCTCAGGTAACACCCACACTGCTGAGAGACTTCTGGAACCCAGCATGGTGGTGGCATTATTTATTATTACATTGATATCCCATTATTCCTCCAAGGAGTTCAGGATGACATTTATTGTGTTTTGTTCTCACAACAACCCAGTGAGGTAAGCTAGGCAGACAAAGGGTGACTGGCCCAAGGTCACCCAGTGAGTCTCATGGCCGAGTGGAGATTTGAACCCAGGTCTCCCCAGTCCAATATTCCAAATGCTACACCACACCAGGTTTCTAGTACCTCTAACGCTCCATGTTCTGAAGCAGGGGTGGAGAACCTCAGGGGGCCTGGGGGCCAATTTCCACCCCCTGGACCACCTCCCCCAGAGGCCACACTCCTGCTGCTGCTGCACTGTTGAATTTTGGCAGGGTGACAGCAGCTGCGCTAGACGCCGGGGGGCTGCATGCATGTGTTACCCACCCCTGTTCTGAAGGACTCAGGCCCTACTGATCTAAGGTCTGATGGGATATTTGAACCAAGCACTTCTGATTTGGAACTCAGTCTCCTACAGGGAAACTAGACAGACGATAGCCATGTCTGCGAATCCCAGTTTTGGGATTCTCCTCCTGTCAGGAGCTGCTGGAACTGTGTAAAATTCCCTCCCCACTCCCCAAATGGTGAGAATCGTTGAACTGCCAGTGGCAGTGAAGTTCTGTCAGGACTTGGACTGGCTCCGTCCACTTAGGATGGTCATTGGATCCTCTCCGGCAGGAAGGAGTATAAGACTTCCTGCTGCAGTTGCTTGAGCAACAAGGACTTCCTGTGTCCTGGTTTGGTCTTGTATTCTTGGGTATTATTTAGTCCTGGCTCACTCCTTGATCTTGCCTCCTGATTTACCCTTTGGTTCTGATCCGCTCTTGACCCTGGCTACTGGCTGGCCCCAGGGGCCAGAACCAGCACACCTGGGGTCCCAATCAGGCCCTATGGGGGTCCCTCACATGGACACCGCTTTCTCTTGGCCCCAGCCAGCAATAGTTCATTGGTTTCCTGGCTTTTGTGTGTGTTTTCCCTCATTCTAAAACACTGAAATGCCTCTGCTGGTGTTTTCGCCCCACCCCTTTCGTGTTGGGGCCTTCCCCATTGTGCCTTGGCCCCACCCACCACTGGAATGCGGCTCCTGAGAGTGGCTCCAGAATTGAGTTTACCCTCAGGGTGAATTCCACATGCCTGTTTTCAATGAACAGCAGCCACAAGGGGGACCCAATCTGTGTGCTTGTGGGGTGGAGGATTAACTCTTCTTTCCCCATCATTTCCTGCTTTTTGCCCCCAACGCTATCTTAAGAAAATAGTATTTAGGGGAGAAATCTGAAGCTTGGGATTCAAAGGTGAGGTTAACATCCCATCTTTTTTGACCCTTAGACTCTATGCTGCACTGAGAGGGCTCTTAGTCGGTACACTAAACCAGCTCTCCAAGATGCTCCCCCTTCATGCATCCACAAAACTAATTAATTTGCTCTGAATTCTTTCTGGGTTAGATTATAAAGTGTCCACCTATCCCTATACTATGCATCCAAGACAGGCAGTGCGCAGTAGTGGTTGCGCTTGGAGCAGAGGCACCCACATTCAAGTCCCTGCTCCGCCATGAATGTCGTTGGATGACCCAGGGTTGTTGCAAAGATAAAATGGGGAAAGGGATGAATCACGCAGACCACCCTGAGCTCCTTTGAGGAAATGGTGGGATTCGAACGTTGTAAACATTTCAAAAAACTGCTAGTAGTAGTAAGCAAAGTAATGGCCTTTCCCTACTAGCATTTCAAACATGAGTTACACGGTGCGTTTGGCACTCCTTTACATTCACTTTTGCCACCAAAAGAGACACACACCCATTCTGAAAAGCAACAGTTTTTTGCGGTTTTTGTGAACTGCCCAGAGAGCTTCAGCTATTGGGCGGTATAGAAATGAAATGAATAAATAAATAAACAGTAAATAGCTTGAAAAGATTACAGTGCCATTTTATAAGTGATAATTTTTTTTTAAGGCTAATTATGTCATTAATTTCCGGTCATTTCCCAACAAGCTCTCAATTACATTACCAAGCAGATAGCTGGTGTCAGCTTGCTGTCACCTCTCCCAGCCATGAAACGATGCTGTGTCGTATTTCTTCCGCTAGAGCATAGTATTAATATGGGGATGCAGAGACAAGCGGAGACCTTTATTGACTCGAAATAAATAGCTTGTGAAGTTTATTCCCCAGCCAAGTGTTCAACATTGCTCAACGGCAAGAACAGGTTTTAACTGTCCTGCGCGCGCTGGCATCTGAAGTGGATTTATCGCCAGTCAATAAGCAGCTCAGCTTCTACCATAAACTACAGAAACAAACATGCACTGTGCCAGGAAATGATTTCTCAACATGCAAAATATTTGTGCTTTGGGAAGGAGGCAAAGTAGTCAGAAAACGTTCTTACTCCCATCCACTTCCAGAATCCAGTACAAACTCCTTGTCTTGGTCCTCCAGTTTCTCCATGGCTTTGCCCTTCCTTTTCTTTCGTGCCCCTCTTTCACAGTATACACCACCTCTGTGACCTTCACTCCACCGTCAGCCACCCAAACATCTCCTGCTCTCTTAAATGACTCTACCCACCTTGTCTTGCAGCCCCTCATACCGGGAACCTCCTCCTGGAACATATCTCTAATTCCTCCTCCCTCAGAACCCACCTATTCCAACAAGTGTCAAGCCTAAACCCTTAAATCGGGGTGAGGAACGTGTGGCCCTCTAAGCGTTGGTGGACGGCAACTCCCATCAGCTCTAACCAGCACAGCCAATGGTGAAGATGATGGGAACATCTGAAAGGACACAAATGCCCACCCCTGCCTTAAATCCTGATTCCGAACCGAACAGAACCTAAGTTGTCATAACCAGATTGGCTCATGACTGTTCTTATTTGTTTGTTTAATATCCCACCTTTCTGCCAAAAAGTAGCACTCAAGGAGGCTATGAATAAAATCCAGATTAAAAACAAAATCTTCCTCAAAATATACCATGAAAACAAATACATAAAGAACGCTATTAGAAACACAACAATAAAAAAAATAAGGCGCACCAGTCACTTAAATACCGTTCAGCAACATACCAGCTTAAATGCCAAAGGCCTGTCTGAATAACAACATCTTTGCCTGCTGGCTGAAGACAACACAGCAGGAGCCAATGTAGCCTCCTTTGGCAGGGAGTTCCAGCAACTGGGAGCAGCCACAGAGAAGACCGTCTCTTGTGTCCCCATCGAATGCACCTCTGATGGTGGTGGGACTGAGAGATGGGCATTCCTTGAAGATCTCAAAACCCAGTCAAGCTAATATGGGGAAGACAGTCTTTCCAGTAGCCTGGTCCTAGGCCAATATTCCCCCTTTTGTTTGCCTCTCCCTCCCCCTTTTCGTCTCCGCCGCTCCTTCACTTTATTACAGGCCACTTCGCTTAACGTCGCTTCCAAGTAGGGATGTGAGAACCCCCCGCTGCTCACCTCTCCTCCCCTTCGTTGAAGCATGCAAGCAATTGGCGGTCATCATTGATTGTCCCACGAACTGTTTGCGGCTTAGCCGGGGGGGAGGTTGACTCAGGAACCATTTTGGGGCAAAAAAGGGCAAGTTCGCACACAAAGCCTCTTGTTTGCGCACTTTTAAATCTCTGAAATGTGCACATTCAGCTACATCTGTGCAACATTTGTATACAGTATTGAGATCCTGCCCTGCTGCTGACAGAGACACCTCATCCCCCAAGCAAAAAGAATAAGCTTATGATGTGTGTTGGGCAGGCCCCCGTGTTTCCCAATTGAGCAATGATCTTTCCGTGTAGTGATTGAATCTGAGGCCGAAGAAGCTGAGGTTGATCGGTTCTATGAAGACCTACAACACCTTCTAGAACTAACACCAAAAAAAGATGTCCTCTTCATCATAGGGGATTGGAATGCTAAAGTAGGAAGTCAAGACATCACCGACATAACAGGCAAGCATGGCCTTGGCGTACAAAATGAAGCAGGACAAAGGCTAATAGAGTTTTGCCAAGAGAACACGCTGATCATAGCAAACACTCTTTTCCAACAGCACAAGAGGCGACTCTACACATGGACATCACCAGATGGTCAATATCGAAATTGATTAAGGACTTTGCAGCCAAAGATAGAGAAGCTCTATACAGTCAGTCAAAATAAGACCTGGAGCTGACTGTGGCTCAGATCATGAGCTCCTTCTTGCAAAATTTTGGCTTAAATTGAAGATCGTAGGGAAAACCACTAAACCATTCAGGTATGACCTCAATCATATCCCTTATGAATATACAGTGGAGGTGAGGAATAGATTTAAGGGATTAGATCTGATAGACAGAGTGCCTGAGGAACTATGAACGGAGGTCCGTAACATTGTTCAGGAGGCAGCAACTCAATCCATCCCAAAGAAAAAGAAATGCAAGAAAGCAAAGTGGCTGTCTGATGAGGCTTTACAAGTAGCTGAGGAAAGAAGGGAAGCAAAAAGCAAGGGAGAAAGGGGAAGATATATCCAACTGAATGCAGAGTTCCAGAGAATAGCAAGGAGAGACAAGAAGGCCTTCTTAAATGAACAATGCAAAGAAAACGAGGAAAACAATAGAATGGGAAAGACTAGAGATCTCTTCAAGAAAATCGGAGATCTCAAGGGAACGTTTTGTGCAAAGAAGGGCATGATAAAGGACAAAGAAGGCAGGGACCTAACAGAAGCAGAAGAGATTAAGAAGAGGTGGAAAGAATACACAGAAGGAAAGATCTGAATGTCCCTGATAGCCATGATAGTGTGCTCACTGAACTTGAGCCAAACATCCTCGAGAGTGAAGTCAAGTGGGCCTTAGGAAGCATTACGAAACCCCTACCTGGCTCCACTTCAGTGCATCTGCGGTGGGGCGGGAGGTGCTCCATCCCTCCCCCCGGAATCCTCCCAGGCTGGCTCCGCTCCGCAGCGGCTCTGCAGAGCTGCCAGCCGGGGCCAGCCACAGCTGGAGTTCTGGCCGCTGCTAGGCTGCTGCAGCCACCATTTGCGTCCCTGCCTTTCACCGTGATAGGCTGTGTAAATATATACGTAGCCTATCACGGCTACCGTAGGGATGCAAATGGCGGCCACTACGCCATTTGCGTCCCTGCGTTAGCTGTGATAGGCTATGTATATATTTACATAGCCTATCACGGCAAAAGACAGGGACGCAAATGGCGTCCCTGCATTAGCCATGATAGGCTACATAGATACTTACATAGCCTATCACGGCTTGGCAGGGACGCAAATGGCGGCCGGCGTAGTGGCTGCCATTTGCGACCGCAACCTGGCAGCGGCCAGAAGACAACCTGGAGCCGCCGCCGCCGCCACTGGAGCCAGTGTTGGAGCGGCCACCGCCAGGTAGGCTCCATCCCGGGGGGTTTCCATGGGGTGGGGTGGGGATTAAAGAATCCAGCCTCACTGGAGTCTGTGGCAGAATTCTCCCATGTCCCTATGAGAATTTCCTTTTTTAAAAGGTCCCACCCATCTTGGATTCCTTTTCTCATTAGAGTTGCTTGCCATGGGACCCTACTGATCATTGTTCTGAGTTTATTAAAATCAGCTTTCCTGAAATCCAGGGTACACATTTGACAACACTTGGCTTTTGCTTCCCTTAGAACCAAGAACTCAAATACAACATGGTCGCTTTCCCCCAGAGTTCCTATAACTTCTACTTTATCTACTAAGTCAACTCTGTTGGTTAGGATCAAGTCAAGGATAGCCAATCCTCTAGTTCCTTCCTCTACGTCCTGTAGGAGGAAGTTATCCGACACACAAGTCAGGAATTTCCTGGAGGGGCCATGTTTTACAGAATTTGTCTCCCAACAAATATCGGGGAAATTGAAGTCCCCCGTTACTACTACGTCATGCTTCCTTGAAACATTGGCTATTTGCTTTTCAAAAGTTTCATCCTCGTCTTCTCCTTGATTGGGTGGCTGGTAGTAGACTCCGACCACCAGGTTTCTTTTATTCTTTGCTCCATTTACTTTGCTCCAGATGCTCTCGATAGGGCTACCAAGCTCATCCTCCTGTATTTCTGTGCAGAGATATTTATTGTTCACATACAATGCAACCCCACCTCCCTTTCTGTTCCTCCTGTGCTTTTTGAACAAGTTATATCCTTTCTGTATTCCAGTCATGAGAGTCATCCCACCAAGTTTCAGTTATACCTATCAAGTCCTATCTCGCTAACCTTTTAGAGTTCTTTGAGAGTGTCAGTAAACATGTAGACAGGGGTGATCTGGTAGACATTGTTTACTTGGACTTCCAAAAGGCTTTTGACAAAGTCCCTCACCAAAGACTACTGAGCAAACTTAGCAGTCATGGGTTAAGAAGGGAGGTCCTCTTATAGATCAGTAACTCCTTGCAGTAAGGGCTTAAGAGCATAAGCCATTATGCGCATAAAGGCTTAATCACGGTCTCATGGCCACAGGAGCAAAGAAGCCTATAGAGGGGCCATAGCTCAGTGTGATAGAGTACATGCTTTGCATGCAGAAGGTCCCAGGTTTGATTCCCAGCTTCTCCAGGTAGGGCAAGGAAAGAATCCTGCCTGAAACCCTCAAGAGCCTCTGCCAGTCAGTGTTGACAATACTGGGCTAGATGGACCAATGATCTGACTCAGTATAAGGCAGCTTCCTATGTTCCTAAACCTGTCACTGCAAGCAGGGAGAAGTGGCCAGGGAAGGAGAAAGGGGGCTTGGAAGCTACAACGCCGCAAGAGTTTGCTGGAATGGGGTGAAATTGCAGTGGTGCAGTGCTCTCATGAGAAGCCTTCAGATGCTTCACTAGATAACTGGGGATTTTGGCTTCTTCCTGGAAAACTGCACACAGTGGGGAAAAAGGGGTGGACAGGGGCAGGAAACAAGCCTCTCTCATTGGCTGAGCAGCCCCTGCCAGGTTGATAACGTTCAGTTCTGCACCCACAACCCAACCTGGAAGTATGTTCCTTTCAATAGCTGTGTGACCTATGAAAAGTGGATTTTTCAGGTATAGTAACACTTGTTTTTTCTTGCTTCATGTGTACCTGAGGGACCATAGCCAATTCCATGAAAATCCAGATAATACTCCAACAGGTTTCTCATCCCATTTTCGTGAAGATCCACCCCACCCCCACCCCCCGCAAATCTATGAAGGTTCCCCCTCCCTCAACTGTCACCACCAGCAGTCATTCCAGCAGGCTGTCACAAAGGGAAATGAGAGGACAAGAGAGGCCATTCTACCAACCCTGCTGAAAGATTACTTAATGTTGTTCCTTTTCCCTCCCCATCCCTTTCCCTTTGTGTGTCATGTCTTTTTAGATCATAAGCCTGCAGGCAGGGACTGTCTTGTTTGACTGACTGCATGTAATCCACCCCAGGAACTTTCTGGGCTGAGGAGCGCAATGAAAATACTTCATATAAGTAAATAATAAATAATCTGGCACTAACCACTTCACTGCATTTTGCAGTGATAGCACAGTCAGCAATAAAAAGCCAAATCGGTACCGTTTAAATTTAGCAGAGTGTGGGAGTCCTTCTCTCCCCGCCCCCACCCTTTCCAGTAGCCAAAATCAAGTCTATCCATTTGATTTGTTTAAAAAAAGGAAAAAGTCAAGATTTCAACAGCAGAAGAATACCGCAGCACGGCAAATACAGAAAGACATTGTTCCTGTCTAGGCTTCCACCTTCTCATGCTCTCAGCCTGAATGGCATATCAAATATTTATGCTCACTCCAGTTAGCATAAAACTGCTCTCGTTGCAATTTCTCCCCAGAGTGGGATTGCGTTGTCAGAGGAGCCGCTCTGTATGTTCAGCCATTTGTGATGCAAATCCATCCTTCAGTGCTAAAAAACTGGAGGCTGCAAGAAGAGAAGTGGGGAAAGGTCAGGGGAATCAATCTGAGGAGAGGCCTTGAAAGAAATCATTGGAAACACGTTTTGCACTGGGGGGCTCTCTAGAACTGTGGCCGCTGCAGGTTGTGCGTATGCCAAAATGCATTTTAGAAACAACAACAGGAGTCCTTATGAAAAAGCTTCTCTGGCTCAAGACGGGAAGGGACAGTGGGCAGGGCAGGGCAAGGCAAGGCAAGGCAAGGCAAGGCAAGGCAAGGCATATATTCTGGAGTAACCTGTCATGCCCCCATTGGACTCCTCCTCCTAGGAGGAAGAGTTAGAGGTCCCAACAGGGGATGATACCCAGTTCCTGCCAGGGCTCTCTCCGCAACAGGGGCCTGAGTCCATGGAGAAGCCTCCAAGCCACTCAGGAGCATGGAGACTCTGCCTCAGAGGAAGAGGCTGAGAACCCCCCACCAAGTCCCAGGGAGAGATGGTGCCAGAGGAGGCAGGCCCAACTCAGAGAACCTTGGCAAAGTGCCAGGCTGCAGCAGAGGTCTAATTGGGAGGAAGGGGGCTCCTTATGAGTAGGGCGCTGACCTGAGGGCTCTAACATACTGCAGCTGAGCCCTGGGTGGGGGCAACAGCTCTGCTGTTAAATGCCTTCAGTGTCTCTCTAGCCAGTGCTGGAAACAACGCCGTTCCAGCAGCTCTAGTGCCCTGTACCTTGACCTGTGATGGCTGCTCTGTGATACTGATCCTTGGACTCTTTCTTGATTCTGCTTCTAGACTGTGTAATATATCTGAGTTCCTCACTTGGTTTTGATCCCTACCTGATCTTTTGACCACTCCTGCATTAGCCTGACCCTGTGTATCTGACTGCTTGCCTGTGCTCAACCATTTGCCTGCTTAAGTGACCACTCTCTTGTTTATGTCCCTGCATTGGCCAGCAAAGAGCCAGGGCTCGATTTAGAGCGGGACAATAACCCAGGCATATTTTATCACTGGAATATAACCATAATATTTGCTAGGACTGGGAAGTGCGCAAAGCATTGCACATACAGTATCTCAGTAATCTTTACAATCATCCTATAAAGCAAGCGTGTTGAACTTTAGGCCTACAGGCCAAATTTGGCGTATCTGTGATTGCAATCTCGCCCTCCGGGGTTCCCCCTGCCCCTGCCCCCACCACCTGTCCCCCAAACACTGAGCATTTGGTGGTTTCCTGTTTTTTGCATGTTTTCCCCCTCATTCTAAATGGTTGAAATGCCTGTCCTAAAGCTTAGTTACTAGCAGTGAGAGTTTAAAGCTAAAATATGCTGCTATTTTTGGAAATGTGGACTGGCCACTTTTGCCCTGGCCCTGCCCACCACTGGAATGCAGCCTCTGAGAGCATCTCTGAAATGGATTTGGCCCTCGGGCTAAGAGAGGTTCCACACCTCTGTTGTAAAGGTAGGCTAGTTTTACAATCCCTATCTTTGCAGGATAGGATGGAGGATGAAGTGGAGAGGCCATTGCTTGCCAATGGCCAGCTAGTGGTTTTCAGCTGAGATCCTATTCCACATCTTACATGGCCTTCCTCAACTGGGTGCCTTTCCAACTTTTTGGACTACAACTCTCAACATCTGAAATAATTGGCCATGCTGGCTGGGGCAGATGGAAGTTCAAGTCCAAAACATCTGGAGGGGCCCAGGTTAGAATCATAGAATCATATAATAGTAGGGTTGGAAGGGGCCTACAACCCCCTGCTCAATTCAGGAATCCAAGTCAAAGCTTCCCTGACATGTGGCTGTCCAGCCTCGTCTTGAATGTCTCCAGTCTGGAAGATCCCACTATCTCCCTAGGTCATTGGTTCCATTGTCGTATTGCTCTAACAGTCAGGAAGTTTTTCCTGATGTTCAGCTGGAATCTGGCTTCTAAGCCCATGATTCCGTGTCCTGCACTCTGGGATGATCAAGAAGGGATCCTGCCCTTCCTCTCTGTGACAGCCTTTCAAGTACTGGAAGAGCCGTATCGTATCTCTCCTCAGTCTTCTCTTCTCAAGGCTAAACATGCCCAGTTCTTTCAGTCTCTCCTCATAGGGCTTTGTTTCCAGTCCCCTGATCATCTTCGTTGCCCTCCTCTGAACCCTCTCTAGCTTGTCTGCATCCTTCTTAAAGTGCTGTGCCCAGAACTGGACACAGTACTCCAGATGAGGCCTAACCAGTGCTGAGTAGAGGGGAACTAGTACTTCATGGGATTTGGAAGCTATACTTCTATTAATGCAGCCCAAAATAGCATTTGCCTTTTTTGCAGCTACATCACATTGTTGGCTCATATTCAGCTTGTGATCTACAACAATTCCAAGGTCCTTCTCGCTTGTAGTATTGTTGAGCCTGTCGCCCGTCTTGTAACTGTGCATTTGGTTTCTTTTTCCTACATGCAGAACCTGGCATTTATCCCTATTAAATTTCATCCTGTTGTTTTCTGCCCAGCACTCCAGCCTCACTTTGAATTTTGTTTCTGTCTTCCAAGGTATTAGCTATCCCACCCAATTTTGTGTCAAAATTAGAGAAGGTTAGAGAAGGCCACCTTACACTCAGCCACAATACTAAAGGAAACATTATATATTTAGTGTTTGTGTACTGCAAGTCTGGGGGGGGGGGTGGATCCAGTGGAAGTTAGTCACACTGTAGTCCCATTAAAATAAATGGTTCTTAAAGTAGCCATGACTAACTTCCCCATTGATTTCAATGGGACTGAAACAAGACTGACTTCCTCTGGAACCAAACCCAGATATCCTTCTTTAGAAAAAAGACATCCTGCTTACTTATATATACTATTTAATTTTTATCCCAACCTTCCTCCAAAGAGGAAGGCAACATATGGCATTCCCCACACCCTCTGTTTTATCCTCACAACAATCGTATGAGATAGATCAAGCTGACAGACAGGGGTTTCAAGTGCTATGTGACCCATGAAAGCAGATTTTTATACTCTGCTTTTCTTGCTTTGTGTGCCCCTGATGGACCAAAGCAATTTCATGAAAATCAGGATATAACCAGAAAGCATTTCCCATTCCGTTTCCATGTAGATTGGGCCCAGGTATCTCGCCCTTTTCAAGTCCAACATTTCTACCCATCACACTACAGAGCAATGTGCAGTGCTGACAGAGATTGAAACTTCAGAGTAAATATTCCCAGGCATTTGATCTCTGCTAATTTGAAGGAAGGATGTGATGTTTAACACCTTCTAAAAACACAGGAAAATTATAAAACAATTCAGTGTAATTGTTGGAGAAGTCTAGCTAGATACCTCCTGGATGCCAACAAGCAGGTAATGAAGACAATGGCTGTTCCTGTGGTTGCCCCTCAGTATGCGGCACTCAGGAGATTACTGCCACTGATTAGCCATTGTGGATGATGGCTACCGATAGTTCTATCTTCTGAAATGGTCTAATCCCATAAGACTATTTGGCAAGAAGTGTTGCTTTTTCAACCGATTTGACGATCTTGTCCAGTTATGAAATATGGGGAATGTTATTGGAGAAAATAAACCTAATAATAATCATCATCATCATCTGGCTACACACAGCATATGTTCCTTTGTGTTGTTATGGACAGTTGACTGAGGCAGCTGATAAAACCAGCTTGGCAAACCTTAATATTCTCAGATGAAATGCATTTATGACATTTTGTGTCTTGCTGTGCTTGAACTGCAAGCTGCTTCGGCCACATAGTGGAATACAATGATAGAGCTGGGGAGGGCCTGGAAGACCATTTAGTCCAACCCCCTGCTCGATGCAGAAAATGAGATCTAGAGTATTCATAACAGACAGCTGTCCAGCCATTGCTTGAAAACCTCCAGCAAGGGAGAGCCCATCGCCCCTTTCAGTCTAAAGCTAATGAGTAGCAGAGAAGAAAATGGGTGGTGAGAGACGGGCATAAGGGGTGAACCACCTTCTCCAGTATTAGCTTGAACAGGTTTTCCAATTTTCAGGAAATACTCATCTCTCGGCCCCGCCACCATCAGAGGTGTGTTTTTGGGGGACACCACAGAGGGTCTTCTCAGTGGCAGCTCCCAGGCACTAGAACTCCCTGCCAAAGGAGGCTACATGGCTCCTTCGGTATTGTCTTTCCGCCGGAAGGCAAAGATTTTTCTATTCAGGCAGGTCTTTGGCATTTATGCTGGTCTACTGCTGGAGGATTTTTTAAGTGACTGGTGCTTTTTATTTCTTTTATTGTTGTGTTTCCAATAGCATTTTTAATTTATTGGTTTCTATGTTGTGTTTTAATGAAGATTTTGTTTTTGATGCAGATTCTATTGAAAGCCACCTTCAATGCTGTTCTTTGGCAGAAAGTCAGGATAAACAATCATGAGCCAATCCGGTTATGGCAACTTAGGTTTCCCTTCAGTTCGGAATAAGGACTTAAGGGACAGGGGGCATCTTGGGGCCCTCCAGCTGTCTGGCCTACAACTCCCATCATCCTGTACCATTGGTTACTCTGGGTAGTGCTGATGGGAGCTGAAAAAACATCTGGAGGGCCAAACTTTGCTCACCCTTGCTCTAGGTAATGGGCTCCATTGTCAAACTGCGCTTACCTTCAAGAACTTTCTCCTAAAAGTAAGCTATAACATTGAAATTGTGGAGGGGTGTGTGAACAGCAATGGCCATGTTTCAACATACACGAACATATGAACCTGCCTCATGCCGGGTCAGACTATTTGTCCCATCTAACCCAGTACTGTCTCCTCTGATTGGAAGCCTCTTTCCAGGGTCCAAGTTGGAATACCCACAATATTTTAACTGGACCTGACCGAGACTATAGAATGGAAGCCGTTGCAGTGATGTTGTCAATTCCACTTGTGATCGTGAAGGAAGGCAACAATATGATACATGGATAGAGAATTGGTCTTTATTTGGAGTGACTCTATTTAGTCCAACACACTCTTTCCCTTCATTTGGATATGGAACTGTTTTAAGGGGAAACAACATGTGAAAGCTAATCAGAAGGCATCCAAACAAAAAGTCTCTGAAGGGAGGATCTCTTACAATGAGCGACAGTAGAGGCGTCGACCGTTGCAGCAACTTCCACCCAGCACCACCACCAAGTGGTTATGACAGCTGGAAATCATAAGCACTTTGATTATCCCACATCAGTTCCACGTTTCTCTTCTCTCCGTATTTTCTGGACAGGAAAGAGACAGCTGACCATTTCCTTCATACACTTCCCCCAGCCTAAGGCAAGATTCCGAAATGGCTACGTTGTGAAGACGTCTGAGTAGAGTTCTGCAGGCAAGTGGGTAAGGACAAATGACGGACAAACTGGCCTGATCGCAAGTGATCACTCGTTAAAAGTGACCGGATCTCCAGGCGACAAAGGTGAGACAAGGGAGGGATAGATTCTGTCACAAAAGAGAAGCAGAATTAATCAGGAGCATAACAACGGTGAGGCTTTCAAGCTCCCTTCAGCCTGAGTGGTCACCACCAAAGGCCAGCAGAGTGAATAACCTTGACAAAAGGCAGCTGAGGTTCCGTCACCCTCTCGCCTGTATCCACAGGCCCCAAGGCCTTTCGGGGAAACTCTCCTTCATGAAGTCAGGGGACTACTCACATCCCCCTAGGTCACAGTTTCACCAGCCACCAGCACATGGCCCATCATTTCCTGCAGGGTGAACAACACAGCCTTCTTGCCCAGGAGGAAGTTCTCCTGCTGTTCCACACATACATTTATGTATTCACAATATTTTACCTTTGCTAGAGGTAGGAAAATGTCTTTATTTATGATTGCCTAACTTAAAAGATTTCTTCCCCAACTTTGCACCACCTTGTCTTTCAAAGCAGGTTACATACAGTGTTAAAATAATGCAAGATATGATCAAGAGGGTTTCAAAACCAAACAAACTAAGATCAAAAGCAAGCAATGAATAGACAAACTGGAGCAGATTTAACCTAGTGCCTGAAAGGTAGCAGAGTAGGCACCAGCAGAGCTGTGAAGGCCATGGGAAAAAACTGTGGAGGAACAGAATTTTTCTTAATGTTTTTTAGCCAAGGACAAAAAAAGTCCCTGAGAAAAAGTGTGTGTCACATCCCTGAGTTAGAACAGAACAAGAGCCCTGATGGTTCAGACCAAAGGCCTGTTTAGTCCAGCATTCTATTCCCTACAAAGGCCAGGTGACTCCAGGAAGCCAAGAAGCACAGCAGGAAGGCAATACCTCCATCACTGTTGCCCCACAGCAATCTGCATTCAGAGATATACTACCTCTGAATATGGAGGTTCCATATAGCCATCTCAGCTAATAGCCACTGATAGACAACTCCTCCCCTGTGAGTTTGTCTAATCCCCTTCTAAAGCATCTCATCAAGCGGCCATCACCACAGCAAATACAATACATTCTTTTTGCACTGTGCTAAGATTAACTTTCTCTTTTTTTGTCCTGAATCTACTTAACAGTCAAGACGTATCTCATCTATGTTCAGAGATCTTGAATCTAGACTCTTGTTTTGCAAATTTAAATACACAATCTCAAATCACAGGGATTCTAGTGAAAATTAAAAAGTATACCACACAAGACTGACATCTGCTCACCCTCTGTTGAAAAACAAAAATGGGTAATGCTTTTTTTTAATGCTACAAATCTTTAAACAGGCAACAAAGAATAATAACAACAACAACAGGTGAACTGATGGAGACCACAAAGTGAGATTAAACTAATACTCAGGCTGAGCTATCCCAGTATGTTTGCTGGCCTTCTACACAGGAGAGAAGAGACGTTTTCTGATCAGAGCCTCTAGCCTAACCTTTCCATTATTTTTTTTAAAAAGGTATTTCATGCTCCTGGGTCTCTAGTTAGCAACTGATGATTGCCTACTGTATCTGCACTATTCTCTCTGCCCAATGGGTGGTCCAGAACATCACTATTGCCAGAAGTAATTGGATGACCTTTATCTCCAGAGCAGGATCAAGCAGTGCCACGGGATCATTTATAAAAACACAACAGTGCACTGATTTCAGAAGCCTAATTGGAACAGCCAAGTTGTCCAGCTGCCTCTGATCTGAAACTAGCATGCACTGCCTAAGAAACCATCTGCCCACCAGTCATTTAGCCCAGCTGGCAATGACTTGCCCAGATCTTGTCTTTGCCAGCCCTTGCTACCCAAGATCTCTCCTTTTCAGACTGGACACATCATGGATTGAACCTGGAACCTTTGGCATGCAACAGACATGCTCTACCACTAAGCCAATAACCAATGCTGTGGTGTGTGGCAGAAGCAAGGGTTTATTGCTGATGGTTCTGCATCTGTTAGGGTAAAGGGGCAAAACATGGGTGTTTTGATTCCCATTGTTGTTGTTGTTGTTCAGTCGTTAAGTCGTGTCCGACTCTTCGTGACCCCATGGACCATAGCACGCCAGGCCTTCCTGTCCTCCGCTCTCTCCCAGAGTGTGCTCAAGTTCATATTCATTGCATCGGTGATGCTATCTAGCCATCTCATCCCCTGCTGTCCCCTTCTCCTTTTGCCTTCAATCTTTCCCAGCATCAGGGTCTTTTCCAGGGAGTTTTCTCTTCGCATTAGGTGGCCAAAATATTTGAGCTTCAGCTTCAGTATCTGTCCTTCCAATTAGCACTCAGGGTTGATTTCCTTTAGGATTGACTGATTTGACCTCCTTGCAGTCCAGGAGACTCGAAAGAGTCTTCTCCAGCACCACAGTTCAAAAGCATTGATTCTTTGGCGCTCAGCCTTCCTTATAGTCCAGCTCTCACAGCCATACATTACTACTGGGAAAACCATAGCTTTGATTAGACGGACCTTTGTCGGCAAGGTGATGTCTCTGCTTCTTACTATGCTGTCTAGGTTTGCCATAGCTTCCTCCCAAGGAGCAAGCGTCTTTTAATTTCATGGCTACAGTCACCGTCTGTGGTGATCTTGGAGCCCAAGAAAATAACATCTATCACTGCTTCCATTTCTTCCCCTTCTATATGCCAGGAAGTGATGGGGCCAGATGCCATGATCTTCGTTTTTTTAATGTTGAGTTTCAAACCAGCTTTTGCACTCTCCACTTTCACCCTCAACAAGAGGCTCTTTAGATCCTCTTCGCTTTCTGCCATTAGGGTGGTATCGTCTGCGTATCTGAGGTTGTTCTCCTGGCAATCTTAATTCCGACCTGTGATTCATCCAACCTGGCGTTTCTCATGATGTACTCTGCATATAAGTTAAATAAGCAGGGCGACAATATACAGCCTTGTCGTACTGCTTTCCCAGTTTTGAATCAATCGGTTGTTCCATGTCTGGTTCTTACTGTTGCTTCTTGACTCTCGTACGGGTTTCTCAGGAGACAGGTAAGGTGGTCTGGTACACCCATCTCTTTAAGAATTTGCCACAGTTTGTTGTGATCCACACAATCAAAGGCTTTAGCGTAGTCAATGAAGCAGAAATAGACGTTTTTCTGGAATTCTCTTGCTTTCTCCATGATCCAGCGAATGTTGGCGATTTGATCTCTAGTAGTTCCTCTGCCTCTTCGGAACCCAGCTTGTACTTCCGGTAGTTCTCGGTTCACATGCTGCTGAAGCCTAGCTTGTAGGATTTTGAGCATCACCTTGCTGCCATGTGAAATGAGCGCAATTGTACAGTAGTTTGAACACTCTTTGGCATTGCCCTTCTTTGGAATTGGAATGTAAACTGACCTTTTCCAGTCTTGTGGCCACTATTGAGTGTTCCAAATTTGTTGGCATATTGAGTGCAGCACTTTAACAGCATCATCTTTTAGGATTTTAAATAGCTCCGCTGGAATACTGTCATCTCCGCTAGCTTTGTTGTTAGTAATGCTTCCTAAGGCCCACTTGACTTCACTCTCTAGGATGTCCTGCTCAAGTTCAGTGACTGCACTATCATGGCTATCAGGGACATACCTGAATTGTTTAGTGGTTTTCCCTATGTTCTTCAATTTAAGCCGAAATTTTGCAACAAGAAGCTCATGATCTGAGCCACAGTCAGCTCCAGGTCTTGTTTTTACTGACTGTATAGAGCTTCTTCATGTTTGGCTGCAAAGTACATAATCAATCTGACTTCAATATTGACCATCTGGTGATGTCCATGTGTAGAGTCGTCTCTTGTGCTGTTGGAAAAAAGTGTTTGCTATGATCAGCGTGTTCTCTTGACAAAACTCTATTAGCCTTTGTCCTGCTTCATTTTGTACACCAAGGCCATGCTTGCCTGTTATGTCGGTGATTTCTTGACTTCCTACTTTAGCATTCCAATCCCCTATGATGAAGAGGACATCTTTTTTTGGTGTTAGTTCTAGAAGGTGTTGTAGGTCTTCATAGAACCGATCAACCTCAGCTTCTTCAGCCCCAGTGGTTGGAGCATAGATTTTGATTACGGTGATGTTGAATGGTTTGCCTTGGATTCGTCCTGAGATCATTCTATTGTTTTTGAGATTGTAGCCAGTACTGCTTTTCCCACCCTTTTATTGACTATGAGTGCTACTCCATTTTAAGGGATTTAAAGTGCTACGTCCTAGGAGTGCTATGTCCATTTTAAGAATCTAAGGGATTCTTGCCCACAGTAGTAGATATAATGGTCACCTGAGTTCATTTCGCCCATGCTTGTCCATTTTAGTTCGCTGATTCCCAAGATGTCGATGTTCAATCTTGCCACCTCATGTTGACCACCTCCAGCTTACCTTGATTCATTGATCTTACATTCCAGGTTCCTAAACAATATTGTTCTTTACAGTATCAGATTTTCTTTTCACCATCAGACACATCCACAGCTGAGTGTCCTTTTGGCTTTGGCCCAGCCACTTCACTCTTTCTGGCACTACTTGGAAATACCCTCTGCTCTTCCCCATATTGGACACCTTCTGACTGATTCCCATACTTGAAGTAAAGGAACTCTTGGGAGCTTGAAGAAACACAGACTTCATTCATTTGTTACACTTACTTGAGAACCACTTTTTAGTCCAGAATACTTTCAGACAGTGCTGGCCCTACTATGAGGCAGAGTGAGGTGGCTGTCTCAGGCAGCACATATCAAGAGGCAGAGGTCTGGAGCTTAGAGGGCAGACAGAGCCGTGTGTGCCTGTGGCCTGCCCTACATTCCCCTAAGCTACCCTGTTGCCCTCAGGTGCAGCAGGGGATGCTAGTCCTGACACCAGTTGAAGTGTTGAAGTCAGATTCAATTGCCAGTCTGGTCAGCTTTTGTACATGGAATGGGCGGAGGTGCCATCTTGTCCTGCACCTCAGGCAACAAAATGTCTTGGGCTAGCCCTTAGTTCAGAGCAGCTTACAACAGTTAAACACAACATTCAGGGATTTGGACAAGTCTAGAAAGTTCCTTAACACAGAGAGCGCTTTCACAGTCACCATTGCTGCCTTTTCGTTTTAAAACTTGTGAACATGGTTTTGTACAGGGGTGCAACCATGGGAGAGAGCCACTGTAAGTCAAACGATACTCTCCAGAGAAACCGGTATTTTGCTAAGCCTGCAATTGCTTGCAAACCAATCAGTCTTTAAAAAGATGAGCATCAGCTGTTGCTGACTGTCATTTCCTCCATGGAGAAGCAGTCCTGTACTAGGCTGGCATTTGAACAAATGCAACACCACCACCCCCAATAACATTAGAACATGAGACTACTGCACTCACACACAATGGGTTTTTCCATTCAGAAGAGTTGAGATTGCCTGGGAAAGCCGTTAGTCAATGATGGTTTGGTAAGGGCTCAATCCTATGCTTGTTAAATAAGTCTGTATGTATAGCCCCTAGACCAGCTGGAGTAGAGTGGAGGAAGCTGCTCCAGCTGGTCTAGGGGCTATACGTACAAGCAAGCAAGCTCCCAGAGAGCGAGCAATCAGAGCGAGCGAACAGGGTGAGCAAACAGGAGTCTGGCAGAGCAGTTCAGCAGGGGAGGTCAAGGGGGAGGTCCCTAACAAATTTTGTTTTCAATTTCTTTTCTTGTAACACACACTTCCAACAAGTGGGACTCTGGTGTTAACCTCCAGTGAATAGAGGACAAAGCACAGGCTATCCCAGTACCATCAGAAAGCTAGAAACATAAAGGGAATAGAGACTATGGAAGGAAAAGACTCTCCAGTGGTGGTGACCTGCAAGGAGTTTGCAATGTTTGTTTTCTTGCCTGAGATCAACATGGCCTACATGTGCAACAAATGCAAGTTGATTTCACCGTTGGAAGAAAAAGTAAGATGACTGGAGCGGCGAGTGTCGACCCTCCGGGGAATAAGAACAGTGGAACTACAGCAGCAAAGTGAAGTACAGAAGCTAGAAGAGCAACAGCAAGCTGAGGCAGAAAAGCAAAATGGTTGGTGAGGCGAGGAAAAATTAAGTAGAGGATACTCCTTGGAAATGGGTGCCAGTTAGGAGCAGAAGAACTAGAAGCCACTCTGTGCCAGTGGAAGCAGTGGGACTATGGAACCGTTTTCAGGTACTTGAGGATGAGACTGGAGGACAGCCTGCAGAGGAAGCATTACAGGGGACCCCGCATGAGAGCAAACACGAGGCTGAAGGTCAGTCAAGCAGAAGCAATGAAACCAAGGCCTACAACGACAAGAAGAGAAGAGTAGTAGTTGTGGAAGACTCCTTGCTGTGTGGGATTGAAACCCAAGTATGTCGCAACGATCCATGAACTTGCCAGGTATGCTGTCTCCCAGGAGGATGGATTAGAGACGTGACTGAAGGGTTGTCTATGCTCACAAAGCCCACTGACAGGTATCCCTTTCTTCTCATCCACTTGGGAAGAAAAGATACCGCCAAGCAGAGCTACAAAGAAATAACATCAGAAATAACATCAGACTTTGAAGCTTTGGGCAGAAAACTTAAGAACTTTGGGGCCCAGATAGTTTTCTCATCCATCCGATGAGAGAGATTTGGATTCTGGGACCACAGGCTATACTTTCATGGAAGATGGACTGTTGGCAAGGAACGGGTTGCACCTCACAAGGGCTGGGAAGAATATGTTTGGCCACAGCATGAAGAACTGCATCACGAGGGCTTTAAACTGAATCCTACGGGGGGGGAGACGTAAAGTTGGGGGTAACAATGGATGAAAGTTCATGCACCGCAACGGACACAACAACAGCTCTAATAGTGCCAATAATTAGGGATGTATGAAAGTCACTTACCTTTTTGAAGGGTGACATTCACGGTGGGGGTGAGGCGCTCCATCCCTCCCCCCGAAATTCTCTCCAGCCGGCTCCGCTCCACAGAGATTCCATGGAGCCACCGGCTGGGGCCGCCCGCAGCTGGACATCCAGCCGCTGGGCAGCCTGCAGGGACACAAATGACGGCTACCATAGCTGCCGCCACTTACATCCCTGTATTTTCCCGTGATAGGCTATGTAAATATTTACGTAGCCTATTACGGCAAAAAAAGGGGGGGACACAAATGGCGGCCACTACGCCATTTGCGTTCCCTTTTATTTTTTGCCGTAATAGCCTAAGTAAATATTTACGTAGGCTATCACGGTAAAAAAAAAAAAAGGGAACGCAAATGGTAGCCGCTGCCGCCATTTGCATTCCCCTGGTTTTGCCATGATAGGCTACGTAAATACTTACGTAAATACTTACGTAGCCTATCACGGCTATATGGAAGAAGCGAATGGCGGCCGCAGATGTGGCCGCCATTCGCCATGCAGCTCCGACTGCAGCAGGTAGGTGCTCTGTTCGTGCAGGGGGGAAGCGGGGGGGGGCTTCATTCTGCCATGGATTTCAGGGGGCCGAATGCACTGGCATTCAGCCTCATCGAGATCCGTGGCGGAATTCTCTGACATCCCTACCAATAATTGTCTTCAAAAACATGTAGGAAGAAAGCCAGACTATGAAGCACATGGTCTTCGATGTCTATATACTAATGCCCAGAGTATGGGAAACAAACACAACGAACTTGAACTCTTCATACGGGAGGGAAATTGTGACTTGATAGGTGTAACTGAAACTTGGCGGGATGACTCCCATGACTGGAATACAGTAACTGAAGGATATACCTTGTTCAGAAAGAACAGGAGGAATAGAAAGGGAGGTGGAGTTGCACTATATGTTAAAAATACATATCTCTGCACAGAAATACAGGAGGAGGAGCTTGGTAGCCCCATTGAGAGCAATCTGGGTTAAAATAAATGGAGCAAAGAATAAAAAGAACATGGTGGTTGGAGTCTACTACTGGCCACCCAATCAAGGAGAAGACGGGCATGAAACTTTTGAAAAGCAAATAGCCAATGTTTCAAGGAAGCAAGATGAAGTAGTAATAGGGGACTTCAATTTCCCTGATATTTCTTGGAAGACAAATTCTGCAAAACATGGCCCCTCCAAGAGATTCCTGACTTGTGTTGCTGATAATTTCCTCCTACAGAAAGTAGAGGAAGGAACTAGAAGATCAGCTATCCTTGACTTGATCCTAACCAACAGAGATGACTTAATGGATAAAGTAGCAGTTACGGGAACTCTGGGGGAAAGTGACCATGTTGTACTTGAGTTCTTGGTTCTAAAAGAATCAAAAGCCAAGTGTAGCCAAATGTGTACCCTGGATTTCAGGAAAGCCAATTTTAATAAACTCAGAACAATGATAAGTAAGGTCCCATGGCAAGCGACTCTAACGAGAAAAGGAGTCCAAGATGAGTCGGAGTTTTTGAAAAAGGAAATTCTAAAAGCACAATTACAAACAATTCTAAGAAGAAAAAAAGGTGGAAGACAACAGAAGAAGCCAATTCTACAAAGGAAGGGTACAGGCAGGTAGCACAGAGTTGTAGGGATGGCATCAGGAAGGCTAAAGCTGAGAACAAGCTGAGGTTAGTGAGGGATGCTAAAAGCAAAAAAAAGGCTTTCTTCCTCGACCCCAGCAAAGCTTTCAACAAAGAGACCCATGATATCCTGATAAGCAAACTAGCCCTAAGTGGGTTAGATGAAACAACAATCAGGTGGATCCACAGTTGGCTACAGAATCGGACTCAGAGAGTGCTGATCAATGGGACCTTCTCAAACTGGGGAGAGGTAACGAGCGGGGTACCACAGGGCTCAGTCCTGGGCCCAGTGCTCTTCAACATTTTTATGAATGACTTGGAGGAGGAGGTGCAGGGAATGCTGATCAAATTTGCAGATGACAGAAAATTGGACAGGATAGCTAATACCTTGGAAGACAGAAACAAAATTCAAAGTGATCTTGATAGACTGCAGCGCTAGGCTGAAAACAACGGAATGAAATTTAATAGGGATAAATGCCAAGTTCTGCACCTAGGAAAAAGAAACCAAATGCACAGTTACAAGATGGGCGATACTTGGCTCAACAACACTACAAGCGAGGAGGATCTGGGCATTGTTGTAGATCACAAGCTGATTATGAGCCAACAATAGCTGCAAAAAAGGCAAATGCTATTTTGGGCTGCATTAATAGAAGCATAGCCTCCAAAACCCAGGAAGTACTAGTTCTCCTCTACTCAGCACTGGTTAAGCCTCATCTGGAGTACTGTGTCCAGTTCTGGACACCGCACTTTAAGAAGGATGCAGACAAAATGGAGCGGGTTCAGAGGAGGGCAACGAAGATGATCAGGGGACTGGAAACAAAGCCCTATGAGGAGAGACTGAAAGAACTGGGCATGTTCAGCCTTGAGAAGACTGAGGGGATATGAGACTTTGATTAGTAATATTTTTGGCTGGTTAAATTCTTAAGCTTTACTATTATATGTTAACTGAAGGGCAATATATGATTAGTGGAAATGAATTGTAGGCTTGCTCCCTTGCTATAAGACTGAAGATATGATATTGAAATGTAAGGTTGATTATCTATGCTGTACTGAATTATAATATTGCCAATGTTATAGGTATAACTTTGAAGTAGAATGATACTTGAAGTTTGTGTGTAATGCAGTTTAAATTTAATCCTTTTAAGTAACTTTTTAATATTTTTTTCTTTTTCTTTCTTGCTTTTTTCTTCCTTTTCCTTTTCCGTCTTCTCTTCTTTTTTTTCTTTTTCATTACAGCTGTGTCCTCCTAAGAATACTGTATTGTTGGAAACTAGATAATGACTAGGTTGTTGGTACTGTTTATTTCACTTATAAAGATAAAAAACAGAATAAAAAGTATTTTAAAAAAAAAAAAGAGAGAGAAGACAAGACTGAGGGGAGATATGATAGCGCTCTTCCAGTACTTGAAAGGTCGTCACAGAGAGGAAAGCCAGGATCTCTTCTCGATCATCCCAGAGTGCAGGACAAGGAAGAATGGGCTCAAGTGACAGGAAGCCAGATTCCGGCTGAACATCAGGAAAAACTTCCTGACTGTTAGAGCAATACGACAGTGGAACCAATTACCTAGGGAGGTGGTGGGCTCTCCCACACTGGCGGCGTTCAAGACAAGGCTGGACAGCCATCTGTCAGGGATGCTCTGACTTGTATTCCTGCACTGAGCAGGGGGTTCGACTCGATGGTCTTGTAGGCCCCTTCCAACCCTACTATTCTATGATTCTATGATTAAGTCCCACCAGCTTTGCTGCCTGGGGAATGCTGGGAGCAGTAGGACTTATTTCTGTCTAAACATGCATAGGACTGAGCCCTGAATTTATATTCAGCTGAAGCTGTTCTATCATCAGTCTTATGAGACCCTACATGTAAATTTTCATAATATTTCATGTTGCTTTTTTTTCTTTTTTTAAAAAGGAAATGTCACCACAAGCTGAGAGACACCTGAAGTCTTCCATGGTTTCACCCATGTTTTGTCAGAACAAAAAAAAACTGTTAAGCTTTAATATTATATATTAGCTGAAGGGCAATATATGGTTACTGGAAATGAATTGTAGGCCTGCTTCCTTGCTATAAGACTGATGATATGATGTTGAAATATAAGGTTTATTATTTAGACTGTATTGAATTGTAATATTGCCCATGTTATAGGTATAATTTTTAAGTGGAATGGGATTTGAAGTTTCTGTGTAATGGAGTTTAAATTTAATCCTTTTCTTCTTTCTCTTTTTTTTTTTTTTCCTCCTTCGTTATTGCTGTGTCCTCCTAAGAATACTGTATTGTGGGGAAATTGTAGTTATTGGTTAGGTTGTTGGTATTGTTTATTTCATTTATAAAGATAAAAAAATAGAATAAAAAGTATTTTAATTTTTAAAAAATCCCTTACATGGGTGCAGCCATATTAAACCCCTCCATTGAAAATTAACTCCTCCTTCATGTGTGTTGCTCTATTACACCACGTAAAGGAACATTTACGAGAGCAAGTAACCACAGAAGAATTACTGGGGGCCCTCACCTTGTAGTGACATTTCCCCTTTAGAAAAGGGTTATGTAAACACATTTCAAAGCTTCCTGCTTCAGTGGAGAACTTCGCAAGTGCATGTGAGGAGTTAACTCCTCCTTCATGTGAGGACAGCCAGTGTGGTGAAGTGGCTAGAGTGTTGGACTGGGAGTCAGGAGATCCGGGTTCTAGACCCCACTCACCCATGGCCATTTTGGGCCAGTCACAGACTCTCAGCCCAACCTACCTCACAGGGTTGTTGTGAGGCTAAAATGGAGAGGAGGAGGATTATGTACGCCACCTTGGGTTCCTTAAGGAGGAGAAAAGGTGGGATATCAATGTAATAAATAAATGTGTGTTGCTGCTTTATTACACCACGTAAAGGAACATTTACGAGAGCAAGTAACCACAGGAGAATTTCAGGGGGCCCTCACCTTGTAGTGACATTTCCCCTTTAGAAAAGGATTACGTAAACACATTTCAAAGCTTCCTGCCTCAGTAGAGAACTTAGCAAGTGCATAACAGCATGGGAGAGAAGTTCTGTGCCTGCCCAACTTAATACAGCGTGACACTGCACCACCCCTGCTAGCACAGGGCGCTCCGATGGCAAGTACCAGGAGCTGTAACACCGGGAGACATTCAGCCTTTCGGCACTGCAGTCCTGTGCAGCAAGGCAGAAACGTCTGCTGTTACTAATGTTAAAGAAAATTATTCTGCATATGTATATATTTTTGAAACACCTGATTACTCCCGTAAGGCCTTCCAGTTGGAATTCATGCCATGAAAAACAAATGGAGCACATGGAAATGAATGAGCTTGTTGGTCACGTACCGAAGTGACTAGGGGGCACCCACGCTGAGGTTCCTTTGTGCTCGGCAAGGATCTGCTCCACATCCCGAGGAAGCCTCTTCCAGTTAGCAAACTCCAGAAGGAAGTTAAGGGCATCACTGCTTACAGAGGAAACCCTAGCATGGAAGACAATCCAGTTATTCTGGGATCCCGTGTAGAGATTAGTGCTGGACTTTGGCCAGGGAGATCATAGATCAAATAGTCACCATCTTTCAGCCACATTTCCCAGGCCTCGCCCACCACACAGCTCGAGAGAAAGACAGCCTTTGTCTAGTCCTGATGAGGGAAAGGCAGTCCCTTTTTCTATGCCTCTCTCTACACGGAGAAAGGAGTCCGATGACATCAGGGAAAGAACTTCAGGACGGAAAGGCCCAGCCCCTGATGTCATCTGGCCCTTGCAGGGGGGGCGTCTCAGGAAGCAATCCAGGCAGGAACCGTTACCCCACCCCTGCTCTGGGGAACATTGGAGCCTTCTGGCTAAAGGTGGCTGCATTCATTTGAAAAGCCAAAGGGAGGACAACTCGTCCTCCTCAAAAGGATCAAAGGAAAGGGGAACCAGAATGATTCCAGCTGCCAGACATCCCCCTTCCTTGCGCCCCACAGATAGTACAAATGGAAGTAAGCAGTGCAGAATGTGATGCATCATAACTGTGTTGATACTGTCCTTCTGTAGTTTAGACACTGGGTGGCCCTACGTTGTATCTGGGTGGAGTCAGGAGCTTCTGGTTACTGTTGTGTTATATTGCTCGAGAAAAATAAAGTCCTTGTCTAACTTCCTGACTGGTGCTTCCTCTGAGCCTTCCGTGTCATGGTGTCAGCACCGGGATCCCAACCCACAAGGTTCTTGTTGACCATCCTGACTGGTGTGTCCTCTAAGCCGTTCGTAACAACATCCATAGAGCGTGCCTGGACTGAGAGACAGAAGCAGCTTGGAGCAAGGTCCTTATAGCTAAGGTTGTCAAGGGCCACCAGTGCCGTGAAGGGCCCAGCAGAAGATATCCCTCAGCTGCAACACTATTCCATTCTTCTGAGTGGCTTTGAGCCGTGCTTGGGGCCTGGAGCTTAGGCTCGCCTCAGCTTGATGAACTTGGCAACGCTCACACACACACTGCGATAACCACGTTGCATGCCGGAAGCAGGCTGCCAGCTGCAAACCTTAAGCTCATTCAAGCGCCATCATTAAAGGATTTATTTCATTCGCCTCAAGGACGTAGCCAATTGCCCTCAAGGTACCAACGTTGCTAGGGATCGAAGTGGTTAAAACAGCCATTTTCAGGTTGCCGCCTGCATCCAGTGACCTTTAGTGATATTTGGCTTCAGAATGCCACAGATTTGGAGAACTGGTTGAACTGAAAAGAGGTCCATCTTTAGAGATTGGGATGAACCTACATTAGGCATAATTAGGAAAGGAATCTTTTGTTATGAATATTGCACTATGCTGATCTGTATAGCAGACTGGATATAAAACTAATCAAGAGGAAAAGAACCTCCCTGAGCCTTCTGTTCAGTTGCCAGAACCAAACTATAGTTCCTTTTGTTTTGTCCCATCGTGGGTGCAGTTGTTGAGCCATCAGTCTGTTTGTTTTGAACCCTACAACTGCCTTTGAGTTCAGGCAGCAGTTGATCATTCTTTCTGTTTAGGCATCTCTCCCATATCTCTGCTGTGAGGATAAGCCAGGGTTCGACTGGCTTTAATATAATTCCACATGACTCTTTCCTAGTCCTATTCCCTGTACTAGTCTGGTGCCCACCCCATGTTTCCAGGACCAAAGTTTCCCCTTGTGCTTTTCAGCTGAACTACCTTATTGCTGCATTTGTCCAGAGAGATCCGTTACATTGTACACCCCGAGAGAATGCTTTACAAATCTCAGTAAGGTGTCCCTTGAATCCCAAAATCAAGTTCCGTATGTGCAAGAATGCAGTTTGACCTGCAAAGCCACACAGGCACTCTGTAACCTCTGTGTGAGCGATCAGCTTTGATTCCAAGGGAGGTGGTCAGGGAACAAGCTTAAGGTATTGGGCAGTGGCTATTGTACATTCAGTCTTCAGCTGAATGTACAATCTCTGAATTTTATTCTCTAAGAGAACTCTAAGAAGCCCTGTTGGTAAAGCTCTCCATCTAAACCTATTTTCAACCAAATTGTGGTGGCTCCAGGGTCCCAATGACCTAATATGGAGTTATTTGAGAAATAACAGATTTTTTATTTGTAAAAAATATTTGTCTGTGTTTTGGGACTTTGAATGAGCGTTAGTGGCTGCAGCCAGTGACATCTTTATTACCCCACTACATTGGGGCCCAGAGGCATTTTGGGGAAATAAAGATGGCAGCAGCAGACAGTCTGCTCAGCATATCTCAACACAGAGTGTGAAAAACACTGGATTAACAAATACATTTCCAGTCTAACACATGTCAAAACTCCTCTGTCACATGGACGATTTGACCCACATCAGCAAATGTTCCTACTATATCTCCATGAATTACGTGGAAAGGATCTCCAGCAGAATCCAGGTTGCCATGTTATCACCATTCCCTTTATATGTATTTAAAAATAAGGACAGGAGAGGTTGAAATTACGAGAGTATACGAACAGCCATTTCAGGCAGAAGGGAATGGTGAAAAAAGGAGAACTATGCTGATTCTGAATATACTTGACTCAATTACAAAATCATGTCAAGGTCCCAGAAGACAGAGATTGCTGATAAGAGCCTTTGAAAGCAAGAAAATTAGACTGAATGTGTGTTCGACAAGCTTCTGCTTCAAAGAGAAGAGCTTCCCCAAGGAGATTCTGAAAAGGGTCTTTAGTGCCTGTATATGACCCAGAAGTAGCACACATCATGCAGGCGTTTACGGATTTCTCATAGTGCAATCCTATGCCTGTCTGCTCTGATGTAAGCTCCGCTGACTTTAACTGAGTGTAAGTTGAGTTTGAATCCTGGCAAGACGGAAGCACTGCAGGTGGGTGGATGACAGGTCAGGGAAATAGGACCTTTGCCTGTTCTGGATGGGGTTACACTCCCTCTAAAGGAGCAGGTACGTAGTTTGGGGGTACACCTAGATCCATCGTTGTCACTGGAGGCTCAGGTGGCTTCAGGGGCTAGGAGTGCCTTTTACCTGTTTGGACTGTGCACCAGCTATGGGCATTCCTGGACCGTGATAGCTTGGCCATGGTGGTTCAGGCATTAGTAACCTCAAGACTGGATTGCTGCAATAAGCTGTATGTGGGGCGACCCATGGGCTTGGTCTGGAAGCAGCAGCTGGTGGAAATGCAGCCGTGAGGCTACTAACAAGGGCCTCTTTTTGACAACGTATCACACGTCTGCTAAAAGAACTGTGCAGGCTGTCAAGAAGCCATCAGGCCAAGTTTAAGGTCCTGTTGTCAACATATAGAGCCCTAAACAGCTTGAAACCAGATTTCTTCAGGGATCGCCTTGTGTTCCTGTCAGGCCTTTGCAATCCTTGGAGGCAGCACTTCTGAGGGTGCCACATGCTCCTGAGGTTTGCCTCAGGTGTACTTGTAGGAGGGCAGCACCCACCCTCCAGAACACGCTCCCCATTGACATTAAGATGGGCATCTCCAGTTTTAACCTTTAGACGCCTGCTTCAGACCTACCTCTTTATGCAGGCTTTTGCTGCCATGTGTGACCCAGCCACTATAGTTAGTTTTATTGTTCAGCACTCTTTTATTGTATTTTATTGCTATATTATGTTAGCGACTTTAATAATTTATTTGAAAGCAGTATGCTAACTGGTGCAATAAATAAAATAAACTGGACTTACGCTCAAGTAAATGTGTATAGGATTGCAGCCTTAGTGACTTGAGAGATATAAAGTAATTACTCTATTTAAAAGCAAGACCCAGGATGGGAAATACCAGCACCAAAAAACAAAAGGGCCATTTCAAATAATGTTTGCTTCCTGACCATTGGTTTGAATACCAACTTATCCTGGAAAATGTTTGCTAGTCAGAACAGGAAAATGTTCTGGAGGTTTTACCACTGCTCTAAATCGACTGAGCTCTGATTTAGAAGTTTATTTGACTTATATTTAGTAAACAAAACTTAAGTCACCTATAAGTTTCTCCCAAAATCTTTTTCCAATAACCAAAAGTAGTTGAACTGAAATATTTGATTAGGATTTAAAGAATTAAAGTGTCATTATAGTGTAGTTTAAGTGCTCTATTCAGACAGATTCAAAACTTTACACTGAAATAGTTTTTTTATTGGATTACATGTAAATATTTTAAGACACAACATATCAATAGCGTATGCTTCCTTTGCATTATTTAAATTTTAAGGCGGTGGTGGGGGAGTATGAAAGCACCGAAAACAGTGAACACAATAATTTCAGCATCCCCAAACTCCATGCACATAAACATATGTGCTTCCGAGGGAGAGTCGTCCAGGGAAAAAAGTCAATTATGCTTTAATTTTACATTTGACTTAGTTTGACTTCAATTGTGTTCATTCACTGTGTTACTAATTCATGTTATGAAACAATGCATTTGTAAAAGTTTTTAAAATATGCAACTCAACTATAGCAATGGAAGGTTTTCTGGAAATTTCTACTATTCCACAAATCATTGGAGTAAACCCTAACCTAAATGCCAATTAAGAATTTCTCACTTTCTTCAGCTTTCCCTTCCTGGGACCTATCTCGTTCTGAGAGCCAGAGACATGGGTGATCTGCACTCAAAGATTGGACAAGCTTGGGTGTCCGGACTGTAACCTTCCTTAAGCAAGACTTCCAAGCAACCTTCATTACTGCCATAGTAGACAGGACTCAGTTTACCTTCGGCACTGCCGCAGAGCCAGTTGGTCACCAGTATGAGCACTGGTGACCACAATAGTATCACCACAATACACTGTGGATATGCAAACTAGAGGTTAATGTTACGTATTTCTCTACAAGAGCTAAACGTTTCCTATGAGCCTTACAGACTAATGTAGATCACTCCTGACACCCAAAAACAACAACAACCACCCTTTGCTGTCTTTCAGTATATACTGTAAAATATATTTAAAATGTTTCAGTCCGTAATGGGGAGGGATAGGAAATAACTCTGTTCTAAAAACTTACTTTAAATGTAAATCTAAAATACCTTTCTAGAATTAAAACACAATTAGGGCGTGCTCATTTAGAAAGGAAAAAATCCTACAACTCACTGTATTCCCCAGCCAGCATGTACAGCATTGCGCCCTTAATCTCGGTTTAGCTTATTTTTCACATCTGTTTTCTATTTGCTCAGGAACCTGGTTTTGACCTACCCAAGTCTCTGGGGATGCTATTCATTCAAACAAGAAAAACTGAACAGAAACCTCTAGCCAAAGACATAGAGTTGGATCCAGATGGTAGGGTCCATATTCTATTATTCTATTAATTAATTTTAATTAATTTAGATTTGTCTGTGTGTTTGAAGCCTGCAGTACCACCTTCAGTCATGAGGTGGCAAAGTTCCCTAACCAAGGCATAGCTTTCCAGTCGATAGTTTGAAGATGGAGGGGAGTAGTCTGAGGGACAGCTGCCTCCTCCCCCCCAGAGGAATGGAGTGGAGAGACCCCTGCCTCAGGAGTCTTTAGGGGTGCACCATGGCAGAGACTGTGCCTAGGGGTGCCAGCAAGCGTGGCTTCACTCAGACGGGGCGGGCACAACTCTGTCACGTGTGTAACTCTGCTTGAAGGCTTCGCTGTATCAAACTAAGGGCTATTCCAACCTGTGCAAAGCTGGGTACATTTGCTAATAAAACACGGTATGACTAAGGTCGTGGATTCATGTGTTTGAAAATATTTAGGGGACTTGCATGTGTAGAGCTCCTCAACGTGAGGGGATGAGCATCCTGATTGGCCCAGAATTTCTCCCACCCCTCACATAGAGGAGCTCTGCATTGCATGTTTGGTACAGGCAGAAGGCTCCTTTACACAGATGCTGAACATGTGGCCAGTGGTGGAAACATGTCTAGTGGAGGTGAAGTTAAGCAGCCTGATCCTGTGACTGACACACACACACTCCCTCACAAATTATTTCAGTGCATGAGGGGGAAGGGTTGAGTGGACTGCTACAGCGCTGTGTGTTTCTGTCCTCTCAAGATCTCCACATTTATTATAGGGCCAATGTAGCAAGCCTATGTTAAGGTGTGTTGGCTGAATAGCATTCTGCCATTATAACTGGAAATCAGGGCAGTAGGTTCTGTGGCTTATACTGAGAAAACAGCTCACTAGACTGAATGGAAACGTGGCAATCTAGGAAAGGTGAGTTTGGTCCGTGCCAGTCTTGTGGTAGAAAAAGAAAGAAGTTGCTGATTTACTGGAGCTTAAAGTTGGGTGAGTGTCCACCAGCCGTTTGACAAGTATTGGCTGGTTTTTTCCACAGACTTACATGGGGTTTACTTTGTAGTAACATTTCTCCATTTCTACCGCATCTTTTGGAAAACAGTTTGTCTTCTTAGGTAAGGGAGAAGACGTGGTATGTGTTTTGCCCCAGAAAAAGAGTAAGATATTTGTATTTGTAGGTTTTGGGGAAAGTGTGACTTTTTACACCCTGTTTTAACCTATGAGATTCATAAGCTCATATTTGCAGGATGGGAGGGGGAATAGAATGAAGTGTGAGTGCAGCCCCCTTGCGGAATGCCAGTGTGACATAACCCTCCCTCATGGCTGTCTGCGTCTGCTTTGGGTCAGCTGTATCCACTGACCCACAAGTTTCAGCTAGGGATGTACGAAACTCATTTACCTTTGCTCCGTCCCTCCTCACGGAATCCTCGATGGGGGGGGGCGATCCGGTCCTCCCCCCCGGAATCCTCGACGGCCAGGCCGCGGAGCAGTTGGCCAGGGCCGTCCGCAGCCGGATTTCCGGCTGCGGACAGCCTGGTGCGGATGCAAATGGCGGACACCGTAGCGGCCACCATTTGCGTCCAGCTAGACAGCTGTGATAGGCTATGTAAGAATTTACGTAGCCTATCATGACTAACGTAAAAACAAAACAAAACGCAGCGTACGTAAATGCCGGCGGCTACGGCGGCCGCCATTTGCGTGGCCTATTTTTCAATGACTTATCTTATGTCAATATTTACGTAAGATAAAATGGCGAAAAAAAGGGAATGCAAATAGCGTCCACTACGCTATTTGTGTTCCCCTTTTTTTCCGCCATTTTATCTTACGTAAATATTGACGTAATATAAGTCGGCGAAAAATAGGCCACGCAAATGGCGGCCGCTGTAGCTGCCGTCATTTGCATGCACTGCGTGTTTTTTGTTTTTATTTTTTTACGTTAGCCGTGATAGGCTACGTAAATTGTTACGTAGCCTATCATGGTGCGAGGACGGCAATGGCGGCGGCGGCAGCCCTGCCATGGCCGGCCAGACCAGCTGCTGCCGCCGCCAAATCTGCCCCAGGTAAGTGCCATCCCGGGGGGATTCCGCGGGGGGGCAGGAGGCCGTTCCGCCATGGATTCCAGGGGGCCGGATTCTTTAGAACTGGAAATTCTCACTGGAATCCGTGGCGGAATTCTCCGCCATCCCTAGCTTCAGCCCTTAAATTCACCAGGTAAAAGAGACACCTAATGTCTCTTTACCTAACCAGAAGTACCCAGGAAATATGATCACTACTGATAGCGCAGAAAGATGAAAAAAATGTGGGATTTTATAATTTTAAAACAAACAAATATGTTTATTTGATACAAGAGATGTTATATAATCAGTCACTCAGTTCTCGGTCTTACCCTGCCTACTGTACCCCTTCGAACTCCTATTCTCACCACCCCACTATCTAGATGTTGCTTCTACAATCCCTAAATCCCTATCTAACCAACGCACAATCCTATGCATGTTTAGACAGAAAAAAGTCCTACAATTCCCAGCATTCCACAGCCAGCCATGATGGCTGGGGAATGCTGGGAGCTGTAGGACTTTTTCGGGTCTAAACATGCATAGGATTGCACCCTAACTGTCTGTTCCTGCCTTTTATAAACTCAGTCTCCTCTATCCCAGACACACACACACAAACCCTCCCACCTTGCACTCACTCTCTGCCATACAATTAACCCTAACTTACTTGGGTTCTATTTAACACAGCAAATAACTACTAGTAGACCCTAACTACTAAGAGCAAGTTCTCAAATTACAGTGGTGGTGTGGGAGCTGAAGGAGGTTCAGCACCCCTGCTCTAAAGGAAAGTCAAGGAGTAAACAGGTATTCCCAGCTGTAGCATAGGACACTGGAAATTCTGCCTAACCATCATGGCAGTTCCCCAGCTAAACTGGCTGATATGAAGGGTACAGGGCACTCCTCCCTTTAGGGTTTATCATGAAAAGGCTTGACGGACGTCTGGTGGGCATGCTTTAGGCCTAGGCTGCCCAGCCACAGTATGGAGAGTGCTGGGTCTGTACCAACTCTACAATTCCATAAGAAAAATGGAGGAAATCCAGTCTGGCTCCCGAGACTCCCCATTCCTGTTCCAAGATTATTTATTTATGTCATTTCATTTCTATACTGCCCAATAGCTGAAGCTCTCTGGATGGTTCACAAAAATTAAAGATTAAATTTAAAGAATCACACAGAGAAAGAAGATGGGAGATTGCATCTTTGAATGCTCCCCCATTTCCCTGGCCTACAGAAAAGGGAAGAGGTTAGACCAGTCTCCTTGACGAACTAGCTTGATACGCACAGGGAGTTTTCAGTGTGGGATAAGAGCATTTAAACAGAAGGCTCTCCCGTCTTCCTGCAAGGACTGCACCAATTGTTTTTTTCTCAGTGTTTCAATTGGCTCTGAGCCTAGGTGCTTCCTTGAGTTTATAGAAATATGGCAGGTTAGAAATGGAGGATAAGGTTATCAATGGCTACTAGTCATGATGGCTATATATAGTGTCCAGTTTCAGAGGCAGTATGCCAGTTGCTGCGGGATACAAGCAGGAAGGTGATGTTGCACTCATGGCCTACTCGTGGACTTCTGGTTGGCCACTGTGTCGTCAGAATGCTGGACTAGATCGGCCTTTGGTCTGATCCAGCATGGCTTCTCTTATGTTCTTAAATGTAACACTCCAATCCTAAAGGAAAAAAGGCGGGATATAAATGCAATAAATAAATAAATAAATAAATAAAATTAACAACAAAATGTATCTTCCAATAAAAAAGCATACATTAGAATTCCTATCAGGTTATCTGCTCGCATTGGGAATTCTGTTTGCGCAACAGGGTTTTCCTAGCTATTCCCCAACCCTACATAGACCTGCATCCCCAAAAAGCTGCTCCTGAGGGTTGACGAACCCTCTGGAATAGCACGGGGTAGATAACACAGGGGCTGCAGAAGAATGGGGAAATCAGAGAAATTGAAAATCCTGTTCTACCCACACAAGACATCTGTGGGTCCAAGCCATTGATTTCAACAGGACTTAACTCCCAAAAATGCAACAAAGCCTTGAGACACCTTAAAAACTAACAGTGTATAAACGTCCATGGACTAGAGTCCAGTTTATGCTTTTGTGATTGGAATATAAATGTATCAAGAAGTGTTGCTCGGAATAGATCACAATGACTGGACACTGTAAGCAATGCATTCCTCAGTAATGCATCACCTCAGTGTGGAAGTCCCTTAACCAGTGTTAGAAGAATGAAAATACATTGCTGATCAACTGATACATTAGGCTTATTTAAACATTTAAATAGACCTTTTCCGCTTCATAATTATGGTGCTCAAGATGGATGAGTTGTATGAAGCTAGCTGGAATTCTAGAAGACTTGATTGCAGGGTAGCCCATCCCACGTCTTCCACAGACATTGACTGGGTTCGAACAGCACGGTACCTATGATGACTTAATTAACCCATCATGGGTTATCATGTTGTCTGGAGGGAGTTTTTTTAACCCACGATGGCTTATTTGGCCAAAATAACCCACTCTGATAAACCACAGTCTGCAGAGTGGGTTATTTAACCCATCATGGGTTATCATGTCATGTGGCGGTCACTATGGGTTATTTTGGCTGTCTACAGAGCTGTGCAGCAAGAGCAGTCAAAACAGCTGCCATTCTGCTCTTTGCTGGCTTCCTGCTTAGGAACACATTAAAGCAATCAAGCCAGCAGTGTAGAAGAGGCAGAGTATGAGGGTTGGTCCTTATCCCACAAACCCCCAAGTTGTTATAGGCATCTCTCCCTTTTTGGTGCACCAGGGTTTTTTGCTGCTTTCAGAGTTAGGGAGCAGGATCTTCATAGTGCATCGGGTGCATCCTTAATAGAGGAGGCAGGGTATGTGGTTTGGTCCCAAACTTGCAAACCCCCAAGGTTTTCTAGCCACTTCTCCCTTTTTGGTACACTTGGCATTTTTGCTCCTGTGAAGTAAATGCACAGGGGTTTGATGGTGGATCAGGTACCTCACAACTAGGAGAGGCTGCATGGGATGTTTGGTCCCGATCCTGAAAACCCCCCAAGGGTTTAGAACTGACCCCCCCCCCCCCGTTTTGCTCCACTTGGGATTTTTGCTGCTTGGATAGTGACCGCACAGGCTTTTGGTGGTAGATCAGGTGTCTGTGTGCTTATTAGCCCAGCTACTGCAATTAGCTTATTAAACCACCATGGGTTACATGATGTCCAAACGCGCCCATGAAAATTGGCCAGCTGATGCTTACCTTTTAATTTCAGAAACCTCTGTCTGCTGTTTGAGAATCCTAGTGTACTGGGACAAAACAATTATTTCAAGTAAATTAATGTCCAGTAACAGATTTATTACCCATGTTATGTCTGAGCATTTCTTAGACGCGTGTAATACTTTTCTCTATTTAAAATCTCTACTGTTTAACACTCAGTGCAGTTCCTGCCTTATTCAGAATGATCATTTGCATTTAGACTGACTTTTCTGCACTAGGTTGTCATAAATCAGAAAAAGGAACGACATGCAAAGTCTATACAAAACTGTCATTTGAAAAAAAAGAGTACAACTTTATTTATATGGAAATGAAATTATGGATTTATAGATTAGCTTAAAAACAGCCAGATGTAAACAATTCCAGTCATACCAAGTGTGGGGCCCATTAATATTTGCTCCATGTTGGAGGAGAAGCTTTATCACATCAGTATGTCCATTTTCAACAGCTTCGAACAAAAGGTTAAAAACCATTATTATCATAAATTCATCTTAATCACCACAATCATTAGAATGTAGTTTCTCATCCAATACCAAAGCCAGAATCAATTTTCTAAGGGCACAATCCTATGCAGGTTTAGACAGAAAAAAACCCTACAACTCCCAGCTGGCTGGGGCACGCTGGGAGTTGTAGGAATTTTTTCTGTCTAAACCTGCTGTCAGGAGCGCCCTAGCTGCCTCTTGCAGTACCCACCAATAGCCAACTCAGGACACAGACGATGAGGAATTCTTTCCGAGACTTTATTCCTTTATTACTTTATGACTCTTTCAGAATACTAGTAGCTAGCGCCAAAGCAAGGAACAGCACTGGGGAAAGATAGCTGAGTAGCCTAAGCTCCAGGTAAGGCAGTTGGTCCCCGTTTGAAGGAGAATCACAGGAAGACCCTGAACTTATGGGCTAGGGAGACATCCTCCCTGTTTCCCTTGGGTCCTCGGGACGTGACCGTTTTTTGCGCACCAAACGAGCGCTATGCCTCCTTTCTGCACCCTCCAGCTGTCGTCACTCCCTGCATCTGCGCCGAGCATCCAGCAAGCCCCCCTCCCGCACTCTCTCACTGCCAACATCACTATCTATCCCAGGAATGCTGGCAGGAGGAATCTCTGCCAGCTGCTGTGCTTGTGAGAGATGAGCGAGCTCCTCTCCCACGGATTGCTGCTCCTCCTCAGAATCAGAACTGCTCTGGGGCTCTATTGGCTCAGTTTCCACCCTGACACCTGCATAGGATTGCACCCTAAGCGGTCATGCAGTAATATACAAGCACAGCCCTTTACACCTGTGCATAAAAGAACAAAATGTATTCCCAAGATTCACCTGGCTTGGATGTAAAAGATTTATGATTTGAAACATGACCACTGATGAATGTATTTTATGAACATAAGACACAGCATAGGTACACATCTGGTTATGTGATTTTCCAAGGGAATAAAGTCTGAATGCCAAAAAAAACCAACACCCCAGAATTTTTCTCCAGCAAGTTGAGGACTGTCAAAAGCAGCAGCCACCAGCGGACGACAGATTACAGACTAGACCAGTTCAGATATAACCGGTAACCACACTTTCCCATTCTGTGTAGGAAGTTTGGCTCACATGTTTCCTTTCTCCTTCTCTCCTCTTGCGTACCCACAGGGAAGAGATCAGAAACTTTTACTTCCACTTTTAAGTTAACCACAGTTCCCCACTGTGTTGAACTATGGGATCTAAAGTTTCCTTTGACTGTGATTTGTTAGAAGAAGCTGGGAACAAACTGTGGTTTCAGATACTGGCTAGTTCCAACAACCCACAATTCAAAAAATCACAGCTCCTAAAGTTCTTACATAACAGGGAGATAATTTAAAAGTAGAAGCAAACAACAGTGATCTCTTCCTTTCTTCCATGCAAGAGGAAAGGGCAAGCGCACAAGCTCAAGGCTTGCACACATCCCAGGAAACCTTGGTTTTCTGTTGTATCTGAAATAGTCCATTATCAGGGCAGACTCATCTTCTGAAAACGCATCAGCCAAGATAAAGCATATGTGAGGCACTTGCAGTGGAGGGATGCTTAATCACATCCAAAAATTCTACTCTGTATATCTTCTGTCACCAAGGAGTTTCCATCCCAGTTGGGTTTATTTTCGGTTTCACAGCCAAGAATGGGGGATGATTTGAAAAACCTGCTAGGATTTACAGAGGAGAATTGTGTAAAGGAAAGCAGGACGCTGGGGCTCTACCAGCCCCCTTTTTCCGCTGCCACCACCTCTTCAGATCGGCTCCACCTGACACTAGAGGATCCCTCTTACTCTCTCCAACCCTCCAGAGGGAATCAGTAGCCACTGAATTTAGCACTGACCTAGGAAAGAAAAAGCAGCAATATTTTGAGGTAGAAGTTTATTTACAGTAAGGAGTGAGGGAATGGGAAGGAAATAGAACAAGATACAAATAGAAATACCCCAAGAACCAATTCCCTGTTTGGAAACCTGACATAAGCTAAAACAATAACACTCTACCAGGCCTACCTACGCCCACCTCAGAGTAGGATCCTTTGTCATAGCCAGCATACAAACACCTTCCACCCAGACTGCATGAAAACCAAAGGACAAAGGATGGTCACTTGTCTGTTTTTATCTGTTTCTGGCCCAGCTCCTAGCTCCTTCGCACCCCTCCCTCCTCTCAAGGAGGATGAGATGGCTTTTCATACCTCTCCAGCTGTGCTGGCCCTTTGGCAGGCCTAGATGGTTTATGGCCTTGAGTCAAGATAAGAACTCTGGCCTGGCGCCTCCAGCCTTGAAGCTTTCCAGCCTCCCTTCAACCCAGGGGGCTGGAGTTGCAAACCTACCCCCTCCTACAATAAAACATTAAAATGCAACCTTATATTATTAACCCTTGCCTACCACGGCCTTCCTCTCGATTAGACCATCTCCTTTACAAATAGGCAGACTGAGAGCCAAACATCCTCCTCCTGCCGTCCCCTGCCAAAGCCACTCCATTCCCCACATTAAACATTACAAGAGGAGATCGGGTTGCGGAACCTCAGGTTTCCCTCAAGATTTGTACCTCCAACCTGAGTTTCATAAGCAAACTTCACTGAAATGAAGCAAAGTTAATTTCAGACCACTACACCAGATATGAAAGTTCACCCCATGTCATATTTATTTTTATTTAATGTTATCTATTATTAATCATCCCCTTCATGGATCACTGCCTTGTTGTGGCGAAGGGGCTTGTGTAACTCAGTGAAGCCATAAGTTATGCTGTGCAGGGCCACCCAAGACGGACAGGTCATGGCAGAGAGTTCTGACAAAATGTGGTCCACTGGAGAAGGAAATGGCAACCCACTCCAGTATTCTTGCCAAGAAAACCCCATGGAACGTAACACAAGGCTAAAAGAGATGACACCGGAAGATGAGCCCCTCAGGACGGAAGGTGTCCAATATACTACTGGGGAAGAGCAGAGGGTATTTCCAAGTAGCGCCAGAAAGAGTGAAGCAGCTGGGCCAAAGCCGAAAGGACACTCAGCTGTGGATGTGTCTGGTGGTGAAAAGAAAATCCGATGCTGTAAAGAACAATATTGTTTAGGAACCTGGAATGTCAGATCAATGAATCAAGGTAAGCTGGAGGTGGTCAAACATGAGATGGCAAGATTGAACATCGACATCTTGGGAATCAGCGAACTAAAATGGACAGGCATGGGCGAATTTAATTCAGGTGACCATCATACCTACTATTGTGGGCAAGAATCCCTTAGAAGAAATGGAGGAGCACTCATAGTCAACAAAAGGGTGGGAAAAGCAGTACTGGGGTACAATCTTAAAAACGATAGAATGATCTCAGTACGAATCCAAGGCAAACCATTCAACATCACAGTAATTCAAGTCTATGCCCCAACCACTGAGGCCAAAGAAGCTGAGGTTGATCGGTTCTATGAAGACCTACAACACCTTCTAGAACTAACACCAAAAAAAGATGTCCTCTTCATCATAGGGGATTGGAATGCTAAAGTAGGAAGTCAAGAAATCACCGGGATAACAGGCAGGCATGGCCTTGGTGTACAGAATGAAGCAGGACAAAGGCTAATAGAGTTTTGCCAAGAGAACACGCTGATCATAGCAAACAATCTTTTCCAACAGCACAAGAGACGACTCTACACATGGACATCACCAGATGGTCAATATCGAAATCAGATTGATTATGTCCTTTGCAGCCAAAGATGGAGAAGCTCTATACAGTCAGTAAAAACAAGACCTGGAGCTGACTGTGGCTCAGATCATGAGCTTCTTGTTGCAAAATTTCGGCTTAAATTGAAGAATGTAGGGAAAACCACTAAACCATTCAGGTATGACCTAAATCATATCCCTGATGAATACAGAGTGGAGGTGAGGAATAGATTTCAGGGATTAGACCTGATAGACAGAGTGCCTGAGGAACTATGGACGGAGGTCCGTAACATTGTTCAGGAGGCAGCAACAAAATCCATCCCAAAGAAAAAGAAATGCAAGAAAGCCAAGTGGCTGTCTGATGAGGCTTTACAAGTAGCTGAGGAAAGAAGGGAGGCGAAAAGCAAGGGAGAAAGGGGAAGATATATCCAACTGAATGCAGAGTTCCAGAGAATAGCGAGGAGAGACAAGAAGGCCTTCTTAAATGAACAATGCAAAGAAATCAAGGAAAATAACAGAATGGGAAAGACTAGAGATCTCTTCAAGAAAATCGGAGATCTCAAGGGAACGTTTTGTGCAAAGACTGGCATGATAAAGGACAAAGAAGGCAGGGACCTAACAGAAGCACATGAGATTAAGAAGAGGTGGCAAGAACACACAGAAGAACTATACAGGAAAGATCTGAATGTCCCTGATAGCCATGATAGTGCGGTCACTGAACTTGAGCCGGACATCCTAGAAAGCGAAGTCAAGAGGGCCTTAGGAAGCATTACTAACAACAAAGCTAGTGGAGATGACAGTATTCCAGCTGAGCTATTTAAAATCCTAAAAGATGATGCTGTTAAAGTGCTGCATTCTGTATGCTAACAAATTTGGAACACTCAACAATGGCTGCAAGACTGGAAAAGGTCAGTTTACATTCCAATTCCAAAGAAGGGCAATGCCAAAGAGTGTTCAAACTACCACACAATTGCGCTCATTTCACATGCCAGCAAGGTGATGCTCAAAATCCTACAAGCTAGGCTTCAGCAGTATGCGAACCGAGAACTACCGGAAGTACAAGCTGGGTTTCGAAGAGGCAGAGGAACTAGAGATCAAATCGCCAACATTCGCTGCATCATGGAGAAAGCAAGGGAATTCCAGAAAAACGTCTATTTCTGCTTCATTGACTATGCTAAAGCCTTTGATTGTGTGGATCACAACAAACTGTGGCAAATTCTTAAAGTGATGGGAGTACCAGACCACCTTACCTGTCTCCTGAGAAACCTGTACCAGGGTCAAGAAGCAACAGTAAGAACCAGACATGGTTCAAAATTGGGAAAGGAGTACGACAAGGTTGCATATTGTCGCCCTGCTTATTTAACTTATATGCAGAGTACATCATGAGAAATGCCAGGTTGGATGAATCAGAGGTCGGAATTAAGATTGCTGGGAGAATTATCAACAACCTCCGATATGCAGACGATACCACCCTAATGGCAGAAAGCGAAGAGGATCTCAAGAGCCTCTTGTTGAGGGTGAAAGAGGAGAGTGCAAAAGCTGGTTTGAAACTCAACATTAAAAAAACGAAGATCATGGCATCTGGCCCCATCACTTCCTGGCATATAGAAGGGGAAGAAATGGAAGCAGTGACAGATTTTACTTTCTTGGGCTCCAAGATCACCGCAGACGGTGACTGTAGCCATGAAATTAAAAGACGCTTGCTCCTTGGGAGGAAAGCTATGGCCAACCTAGACAGCATAGTAAGAAGCAGAGACATCACCTTGCCGACAAAGGTCCGTCTAATCAAAGCTATGGTTTTCCCAGTAGTAATGTATGGCTGTGAGAGCTGGACTATAAAGAAGGCTGAGCGCCAAAGAATTGATGCTTTCAAACTGTGGTGCTGGAGAAGACTCTTACGAGTCCCCTGGACTGCAAGGAGGTCAAATCAGTCCATCCTAAAGGAAATCAACCCTGAGTGCTCATTGGAAGGACAGATACTGAAGCTGAAGCTCAAATAGTTTGGCCACCTAATGCGAAGAGAAAACTCTCTGGAAAAGACCCTGATGCTGGGAAAGACTGAAGGCAAAAGGAGAAGGGGACGGCAGAGGATGAGATGGCTAGATAGCATCACGGATGCAATGAATATGAACTTGAGCACGCTCCGGGAGAGAGCGCAGGACAGGAAGGCCTGGCGTGCTATGGTCCATGGGGTCACGACTGAACGACTGAACAACAACAAATTATTAATCATGTTATTAACAGTGGCTCTCTACCAAACAGTTGTCGCTGATAACACAAACCTCTTGACATAGGGTATGTCAATTAACATATGGGGGGGAAGGGGGGACACCTTTGTCCTGGTTCAAGCTGCAGGAGACAGAATTAACATCTGAATGAATAGTTACTCAGCAGTCTGTCATTCTAATCTCCCCTTGAAGTTTCTTTGCTCAAGAATGGCCACTTCAAGGTCAGTGACTGAGTCTTGGGAGGCTGAAGTTCTCCCACTAGTTTTTCAATACTGACATTTCTGATGCCAGATTTGTGTCTTTTGCGTGGAGGCCAGCTTGTTTATCCTATGTAGAGTGCATTAGGGCATTGCTAGCAGATGATAGGGGCCACAGTGGCTTAGACGCTGAATTGCAGACCGGAAGGTCAGCAGGACAGCAGTTCGAGACCCGAGTGCCGCGTGACAGAGTGAGCTCCCGTCTTCAGTCCCAGCTTCTGCCACCCTAGCAGTTCGAAAGCAAGAAATTGCAAGTAGATAAATAGGTACCACCTCGGCGGGAAAGGTAACAGCGTTCCGTGCACCTTGGTGTTCAGTCATGCCGGCCACATGACCACGGAAGCATCTTCGGTAGGGATGTACGAAAGTCACTTACCTTTTCGCAGCTTTGCTTCGCGGTGGGGGGGAGGCGCTTCGCTTCTCCCCCCGAAATTCAGGCTGGGGGGGGCCCGGCCCGCCTCGCCAGGCCGAAATTCAGGCCGGGGAGAAGTGCCCCGTCTCCCCAGCCGTGAACTATGAAAGTTAAAAAAAAAAAAAAACGTGATAGGCTACGTAACGATTTACGCAGCCTATCACGGCTAGATTTGCAAAGTCAGCCATTATAGGCTACGTTAATCATTACGTAGCCTATCACGGGTGACTTTGAAAAAAAAAAAGCGCGTACGCAAATGGCGGCCCCCAAGGGGCGCTGCCATTTGCGTTCCTTATTTGGTCCCTGTAGTCTACGTAAAGATTTATTTTCGCCGTAGTCTACATAAATCTTTACGTAGACTACAGGGACCAAATAAGGAACGCAAATGGCAGCGCCCCATGGGGGCCGCCATTTGCGTACACACTTTTTTTTTTTTTCAAAGTCACCTGTGATAGGCTACATAACGATTAACGTAGCCTATCACGGCTGACTTTGGAGATCTAGCCGTGATAGGCTACGTTAATCGTTACGTAGCCTATCATGGGGTTTTGGGTTTTTTTACTTCAGCTGTAATGGCGGCAGCGGCAGCTGGTCGAAAGACTGGCTGCTGCCCCCTCCCCCGCCAAAAGCCCGCCGAACCGCCGCTGGGACCTGCCGCCGGGAGGGACATTCGGCCACGGTAAGTCCCATCCCGGGGGGGGCGGGGGGCGGAGAATTTTACCGCCGATTTCGGGGGGCCGAATGCGTTGGCGCTCAGCCCCCCGAAGATTCGGGTAGAAATTCTCCGCCATCCCTAATCTTCAGACAGCACTGGCTCTTCGGCTTAGAAATGGAGATGAGCATCACACCCTAGAGTCAGACACGACTGGTTGGGGACACCTTTACCTTTTTTTTTTTTAGCAGATGATGGCATATGTCGCATTGGATGCTGCTGCTACGACTAACATGGCTACCTCATAGAAATAACTGCAATGTCTCCCACTTGAGACATGTACATCTCCCCATAGGAACGGGAGGTGGGGAGAATCTGGTTGGGAGGGGCAGCATAACATCCAAACAGTTTCATAGTTGTTTGTCTTCACTGAACAACCAGCACTGGCATCAACACAATGGCCAGCACCGTCAACCACAGCTGGAAAGGGGAGGAAAGAAGTAACAGCTGTGCTGTGTCACAAGCAGCAGTGAAAGGAGACCTGACACTCCTGATACATGGGGGTATCCGTTGTGACCATATAAACCAGAAAGGGTCAAAGGCAGCTACACTTTTTCTTAAATCCAAAGCAATTTGGCAAGCAGGCCCATGCCACTTCTCAGACCTCTCAGTAAAGGTAGATAATACTAGGGAAGCCACATGAGCCAAGCATTTATGAGCTTTTTGACAGTGACTTTGTCTTTAAAAACAACAACAAGCAACTCTGAAGAAGTTCCTGAGAATGAAAGATCTGCATGCCAAGCTATGGAAATGGACCTCCATAGGGTTATCTGTCCCATAGAATACATCCATAGTGGTTTGGAGATCTGCAAAAGGCAGATCCATGGAAAGTTCCAGGTGAGCAACTTGCTCCAGTCGGAGCGGAAGTTGAACTGAGGCTTTATGATCCATCCATCCAGTCCGCCCCTTCTAAGCTCTACCCCTCTGCCTGGGGGACTGTGAATCCTTAAAGGGCCAACCCCCTGTCAGGGTGGAAACTGAGCCGATAGAACTCCAGAGCAGTTCTGATTCTGAGGAGGAACAGCAATCCGTGGGAGAGGAGCGCGCTCATCTCTCACAGGCACAGCAGCTGGCAGAGATTCCTCCTGTCAGCATTCCTGGGATAGATAGTGATGCTGGCAGCGAGAGAATGCGGGAGGGGGGCTTGCTGGATGCTCGACGCCGACACCGGGAGCGACGACAGCTGGAGGGTGCGGAAAGGAGGCGTAGCGCTCATTTGCCGCACAAGCAACAGTCGCATCCCAAGGACCCAAGGGAAAGAGGGAGGAACTCTCCCTAGCCTATAAGTTCAGGGTCTTCCCGTAATTCTCCTTCAAATGGGGACCAACTGCCTAACCTGGAGCATAGGCTACTCTGCTGCTCCTTGCTTAGTCACTGGTGATTAGCATCTGAAAGAGTCATTAAGTTGTAAAAGGATTAAAGCCTTGAAAAGAATCCTTTTGTCTGTGTCTTGAGTTAGCTATTGGAGTAGACTGAAAGAGGCCGCCAGGGCGCTCCTGACAGGTTGGTCTCCATTCCTCTTTTTTTCTCTCTCTCTCTCTTTTCCTACTGCCGATGGAGGTTGCCAGGGGCCCGGCGGTGCAAGCTCTGGTGCAAGAGAACCAGGCTGTTCGTGATCTAGTGGCTCAACTGACGACTGCTGTACAGAATCTGCAAGCTGCGGTTCAACCCCCACCACCTCTGATTCCCCCCCCGCTGCAAATGCCTGGTGGCTCTGCCAGAGAAGTTTTCTGGTGAGAAAGGACTTTTTCAGATTTTCCAGGCCCAATCGGAGCTGTACATGCACCTCCGACCTGAGGATTTCCTGACAGAACAGGTTTCGTGTGGGCTTCATCATTAACCTACTTTCAGGCGTGGCGGCTAAATGGGCTTCAGGACTTCTTCTCGCTAACGACCCCCTGCTTGGGATGGGGACTATCACGGTTTCATGACAGCAATGGCCAGATTTTTTGGTGACCCCCTGCACACACAGACAGCTTCTCGGGAGATTCGCCACCTCAGGCAGGGCAAGGACTCAGTTTCCAGCTATGCAACGACTTTTCGCTTGCTGATGCAGGATTTACAGTGGAATGATGCCACACTGGTAGCTCAGTTTTTGGACAGCTTGAACGACAAGATCTTGGATGAGTTAGCACGCATGCCTAGCCCGCCTACTTTGGAGGACCTCATCCAGACCTGCCTCCAGATAGATAGTCGGCTGGAGGGGCGCTGGCAGACCCGGCGGGGCGCCGGGGGCCGAGATTTCCCTCCTCCCATTCCCCCATGTTTCCTGCCCCCTACCTCACCCCCCGCCCCTGCGGTGGGGGCGGAGGAGACCCTGATGCAGCTGGGAGCTACACGAGCCCCACTGCCGCCGGAGGAACTAGAGCGGCGGCGTGCGGAGCACCGATGCTTTTGGTGTGGAAAGCTGGGACCTTTTGCCAAAACCTGCCACACTAGACTTGCAGCCCCACTGCCTCCCCCTCCTCTTCTTCCTCCTCCTCCTCATCCCCAGGCCTGACTAGGCTGCCCCCCCAGCCTGTTGGGGGTCTCCAGTGTGGGGGTCAGTTCCACACCAGGTGGGTGCCTTCCACAACCCCCCCACCCTCCCATCTGCTATTGCGTGTTCACCTCCGCTCCTCCCAGTGGGGTGGGGTGGAGGCCCTAGCTTTAGTGGACTCGGGGGCTATGACCAGTTTCATGGATGAAACGTTCGCCCTCTTCCACAAGATTCCTACCCTGCCTCTTCCTGCCTCCTTGGCAGTGGAGACCATCAATAGGCGTCCTCTTCCTTCAGGCGCAGTGACCCGGATTACAGCTCCATTCACTCTGTGTGCCCAGTCCCACGTTGAGCAGATTCAGTTTCACTTGGCCAAGGTTCCCCAATGTCAGGGTGGACACTGAGCCCATAGAATCCCAGAGTAGTTCTGATTCTGAGGAAGACCAGTCGCTCATGGGAGAGGAGCGCGCTCCTCTTTCCCAGGGCCCACAGCTGACGGAGATTCCTCCCACCAGCATTCCTAGATTAGATAGCAGTCCAGGGAGTGACTGAGCGTGGGAAGTAGACTTGGTGGACGCGCGACGCTGATGCAGAGAGCGGCGCCAAATGGAGGGCGCAGAAAAGAGGCGTAGTGCCCGGTTGGCGCGCAAACAACGGCTGCGCCCAAAGGATCCAAGGGAAAAGGGGAGGGACTCTCCCTAGTCCTAGTCCTTTCAAACGGGGACCAACTGTTCCAACTTAGAGCATAGGTACTCTGCTGCTCAGATCTAGTTGCTACCTGTAGAGCTGTTAAGCTGTAAAAGAAGAATAAAGCTTTGAAAGGAATCCCTTTGTTTGTGTCTGGACTTGGCTTCTGGATTAGACTGAGAGAGGCCTCCAAGGAGCCCTTGACACCCAATACCCAATTGTGCTGGGTGTTCCTGGCTCTCTAAGCATAATCCTCAGATTTCTTGGGGGCTTCAGCAAGTGGAGTTTATGTCTCCCTACTGCCAGGAGCATTGCCTCCCAACTGAGGTGCCAGTCCCAGCCCAGGCCTTAACCCTTTCCTCCCCCTCCTCGTCTGCTTCTGGCAGTTCTTCAGCTACCGTGATCCTCCCAGAGAAGTATGCGGCTTTTTGAGATGTTTTCGACAAGAAGGAGGCCAACCAGCTCCCCCCTCACCACCCTTTTGACTGTGCCATTAACCTCATTCCTGGGGCGACTATCCCCGCTGGCCAGCTGTATTCGATGTCGGAGCCGGAACCTCGAGCTCTACGGGAGTTTTTGGACACAAACCTCAGACGTGGCTTCATTCACCCCTCCTCCTCCCCTGCCTGCACCCCTACCATCTTTGTGTCCAAAAAATCGGGAGAACTCTGCCCAGTGCACGATTACAGAGTGTTGAATTCGGTCTCGATCCCCAACAAGTACCCCCTCCCCCTGATCCCTGAGATGCTGGAGTGCCTGGGGCATGCCAAGATTTTCACAAAGTTGGACCTGCGTGGCGCCTACAATCTGATTCGCATCCAGGAGGGGGATGAGTGGAAGACCTGTTTCGGCACCCGGTACGGAGCATATAAATACCTAGTGATGCCGTTTGGCCTTGCCTGCGCCCCCCCCCCCCCCCGTTTTCACGTTTTATGAATGCCATCTTCCGGGACTATTTGGACACTTCCCTCATTGTGTATCTCGATGATTTACTTATATTTTCTGAGAACCCCCACGCCCATCAACACCATGTCTCCACCTTCCTCCAGCGCCTCCACGAGAACCATCTGTATGCCAAGCTGGAGAAATGTGCATTTGACCTAACCTCTTTGGACTATCTTGGCTACATTATCTCAGCTGATGGTATCAGGATGGATCCTGCAAAGGTCCAGGCTGTCCTCTCCTGGCAGGCTCCATCCACCAAGAAGGACTTGCAATGTTTTCTGGGGTTTGCTAATTTTTACAGAAAGTTTCTGCCCAGCTTTGCTTGGCTGACATCTCCTCTCACAGACCTCCTTAAGGGCAGGAAATCTCCTTTTCATTGGACGGCATCTGCCCAAAATGCTTTCAAGGAACTTAAGAAGCTTTTTAGTTCTGAGCTGATCCTGTTACATCCTGACCCAAGGAAGCCTTTTGTAATGCAAACTGATGCCTCTGACTTTGCGGTGGGGGCAGTGCTTTTTCAGCCAGATCGGGCGGGTGGCAAGTTGCAACCCTGCGTCCACCACTCCAGGAAGCTGAACATGTCTGAGAGGAATTATATTATCTGGGAGAAGGAACTGTTGGCCACCAAGTCCGCTTTGGAGACCTGGCGTCATCTGCTGGAGGGGGCACAGCGCCCAGTTGAAGTTAGAACTGACCATCGCAACCTGGAACATCTTCAGACAGCCTGTGCCTTAAACTAGAGGCAGATTAGGTGGTCGCTTTTTTTTCCCCTGTTCCACCTTAAGATTTGCCATGTGAAGGCCTCCAACAACCTACAAGCAGATGCTCTTTCTCGTAAGCCGGACTTCCAGCCAGGGGGTGAGGGAAATCCCCCCCCCCTCTGATTCTTCCCCCCCAGAGCCTGGCGGCAGCTGCAGTACCTCACTCTTGGGAGGAGCTCCTTCACTCTGCACAGGCTCAGGATGCTTTTGTTCACACAAAAGTGGAGGAATTGGGGCTAGCCTCTGCTCCCCCCACTCTACCCCCTTCTCTTCGCGAGGTGGCCTGCTTTACCATTCCGGCTGGGTCTATGTGCCTTCTAGACCCCTCCGTGAGAAGGTCCTCCATCAGTACCACAACTCCCCCACCACTGGGCATTTTGGCTTCGCCAAGACCCTGCACAGAGTGACGTGGGATTTTTGGTGTCCTCGTGTGTGTCAGGACGTCAAGACTTATGTCGCCTCCTGCCCAACCTGCCAGTGGGTAAAGGCCCCCTCAGGCAAGCCCACAGACTTGCTTCACCCCCTGCCTACCCCCTCAGGACCTTGGAAACTGCTCTCCTTTGACTTCATCACTGACTTGCCTCGCTCACACAGTAAGACCACTATTCTGGTGGTGGTGGATTTGTTTTCTAAGATGGCCCATTTCATCCCCTGCTTTGGGTTGCCCACAGCCAGGGAGATGGCTGAGCTTTTTTTGGCGCATGTTTTCCGGCTCCACGGATGGCCCAAGGGTCTCATTTTGGATAGGGGGCCCAATTCACTGCCCATTTCTGGAGAGAGCTACTTGGGCTTCTCCATGTGACGCTCTGTCTTTCCTCCACCCATCACCCACAGACAGATGGTCAGACCAAGCGCACCAATGCGACTATGGAGCAATATTTGCACTGTTATGTCAATTACCAGCAAGATGACTGGTGTTCCTTGCTGCCTCTTGCAGAATTTGCTTATAACAATGCCTGCCATGCTTCCACCCGCCAAACTCCATTTTTTGCCAATTTTGGTTACCACCCCAAGGCTTTCCCGTCCACCCTAGCTTCCTCTTCGGTGCCAGCGGCCCATGACTTTTTAGAGGACTTGCGAGTGGTACACCACCTCTTACGGGACTCCCTCGAGCAAGCCAAGTCAGCCTACAAGGCCTCTGCGAACCGACGGCACCAACCAGGTCTGTCTCTGCAACTGGGGGACTGGGTTTGGTTGTCCACCCAATACCTCCCCTCTCATTCGCCTGCAAGGAAGCTCGCGCCTCGCCGCATGGGGCCTTTCCAGATTATGGCCCAGATTAACCCTGTTGCTTTTCGCCTGGCTCTCCCCCCCTCCATGAAGATCCATCCTGTTTTTCATCGGTCCTTGCTGTCCCCTCTGGTTTCTGGCGACCCTCATTGCTCGGCCTGCTCCCCCCCGCCGCTAGTGCTGGTGGAGGGGGAGGAGGACTTTGAGGTCACGGAGATTCTGGACTCCCACCTTTCTCACAGCCGCCTGCAATATCTAGTGGACTGAAAGGAGTACGGGCCAGATGAGCGGTCCTGGGAACCTGTGGAAAATGTGCATGCTCCGTTGCTGCTGAGGCGCTTCCACCAGCTGTACCCCCACAAACCCAGGGCCCCAAGGGAGGAGCATGAGGGGGGGGCTCATGGGAGCGGGGATGATGTCAGGGTGGAAACTGAGCCAATAGAATCCCAGAGCAGTTCTGATTCTGAGGAGGAACAGAAATCCATGGGAGAGGAGCGCGCTCATCCCTCACAGGCACAGCAGCTGGCAGAGATTCCTCCTGCCAGTATTCCTGAGATAGACAGTGACCCTGGCAGCGAGAGAGTGTGGGAGGGGGGCTTGCTGGACGCTCGATGCCGACGCCGGGAGCAACGACAGCTGGAGGGCGCAGAAAGGAGGCGTAGCGCTCGTTTGGCGCACAAGCAACGGTTGCGTCCCGAGGACCCAAGGGAAAGAGGGAGGAACTCTCCCTAGCCCATAAGTTCAGGGTCTTCCCCTGATTCTCCTTCAGACAGGGACCAACTGCCTAACCTGGAGCATAGGCTACTCTGCTGCTCCTTGCGTAGTTGCTGGTGATTAGCATCTGAAAGAGTCATTAAGTTGTAAAAGGATTAAAGCCTTGAAAAGCATCCTTTTGTGTCTTGAGCTATTGGAGTAGACTGAAAGAGGCCACTAGGGCGCTCCTGACACCCCCTTGCCTGAAGATGAGTGCTTCTCCTCCTCTCTGTGGCCTCCTGCCCAGAGTTGAGGGGGAGCCAGGACTCACAGAGGCAAAGCGGAAGGACTTTTTTCACTGGCACGGGCAATGACATCATCTGCTACCCTCCTTAGGCTTCCCTGTTCTCTCTGAACTTTGCTGCAATCCTCACAGTAGCTGGGGTGGGGGCATGGCTTTTCCCAGCAACAGTATGGATTTGTGAGCTCTCCTTGTGATCATGCAAAGTATTAGGGGGTAGCCTGGTGTTGAATGGGTGACTGATCCATGAGCTTTATGAAGATCTGTTCTTGGTGGAGATGAAAACTGCTAGAATTGGTTTGGCAATATGGATCAACACAGCTACTTGTATGTTTGGACTCTCCTTGGGGGTGTGGTTATGGTGACTGTCATGATGAGCACCTGCACTCCAAAAGGTACCGCTACATCTCTGCTACTGCCATGCGTGCCCTCTGAACTGGTGGGCAGCTGCAGCGGAGCAGGAGGTACTTGACTTCCCAGATGAATCTAGCTCAGGGGAAGGCATGTGCAGGGGTCCCAGCTTGGGTTCTGCAGGCTCCTGAGCCTCAATTTCAGTATCAGGAACCCAGACCAGTTCCCCAGCCAGTGATGGAGCACATCCAGACTCAACTAGCTCATCCTCCTCTGACTGAGTTCAAGGCTGGAGCCGCCATTTCTTTGGGGAGAAAACAAATGCACATGGCACAATCACAGCATCTTTGTAGTTGTCCAGTTTAATAGTGGAGGGGGAGAGTTAACACCACAAAATTTAAGATCTATAGTTTTGGCTTATCTCTCTTAATAGCACATCACAATTCCCATCTCTAGCACACATACAAAATGCAATAATTGCAGTGGAGTTTTTCCTTCACGCAAAGGCAGCTTTGGAAGCATCAGCATCTCACCACTCCTTTTCTACTACTTCATCAACAGCTCAAGATCTTATCTACATACAGCAGACAAGATGAAAGTTGTCTCTTGTGTACATCTCATATGAAATATGTAAAACTGGCCCTAAACACATTCTCTCTATATATAAATACAGCAGTGAGAATTTCCTACATTTTTATATCAGAGGTGCTATCCTCCCACAGGAATCCCAAAGGAATTCAAAAATGCCACACGACACTGCTGCAGATGTAATACGAATCAAGCAGATTCTATGCATGTCTGGGGGCACAAAAATTCACAAACACTGGAAAGTTGTGATGAATAATGTGAAAGAGATTGTGGGTTATGCCCCCCTAACTGCGCCATTAATTATGTTGTTAAGTGTTTTGATAGTATTAAACCTGAGCATCAGGAATAGTCTGCTAATGTCTTCATAGCAGCAAAGACAATCCTTCAAAAATGAATATGCAGAGGGAGAGATGAAGCTGCAACAGGGCAAGTGATTTTTATAAATAAATTCACTTATTTTAAGAACAGAGGAAGCTGCAGTATACAGAATCAGCCAATTCATCCATCTAGCCCAGTACTGTTGACAACAACTGGCAGCAGGTCTCTAGGGGTTCAGGCAGGATTTCTTTCCTCACTGGAGAAGCCGGGGATTGAAGCAGGGACCTTCTGCATGCAAAGCAGGTGCTCTGCCACTGAGCCACGGTGCCTCCCTCAAGCTTTAAATGGGTATGGGAAGGAAGACCTTTCCTGGGGAGGGACCTTAGGTGACTGAGCCATCGAAGGCTTTGGCTCCTCCACTGCCTCAAGCGTCTTCCTCCACACAACAGCTTTCCAGCAATCAGAACAACTCCTCCTCGCTGTTTAGCAAATGCCTGGCAGTGTGGGCAAGATTCAACACCGTACCCCTCTCCAGACAGAAAAGGCGAAGCAAATGTAAGAAATTTACTCCTGGATCAGACACGTTTACGAAATGGTGTCCTGAGGGTAAGGATATGAGGGCCTGGGGGGAAAAACACAAAAATGTGGGATAAAAAACAGGTTTTCTCCAAGAAACATTTTTGCTTTTTTCCAAAAAATTGGAAAAATTGAACAGTTTTGGATTATGAAATATTTCCTTTTAGAATTTAAGACAAGATGTCTTTATATAGTTACCCAGGCTTTACTCCCACCAAAATGATTTCTAATAACTGTAATAAGAAATGTAAAATGTCTGGAAACAATGAAGCCATGGGGGGAAAAAAAATAATCATTTCTGTAAGATTCCCAGCATAGTTATTTCTTTCATTCCTTATTAAAATTATTGATAGACATTCCTAAGCTGAGTCTTAAGTAGCTAAATAAAATCTCAATAGCTTTTCCTTCAGATCAGATTTCCCTTAGCTCCATCCCACAAACAGAAACAGGTTTAGGAATTTCCCTAAACTTCCTAACAAATAGGAACAGATGCTATGCACCAGCCTTCCTCTGCCGCCAGTTCTTCCTGCTTCTTCTGGCTTCTAGGATGATTCAGATGTTTCAGGGACTACTTGCTGATGTTTCCACTGGTCAGACATTAGATAGGAACCTGAAATATGTTGTGTATATCTTTGCTCATAAACTTATCATGTTTGGTACATCAAATGTAAAAAGTATAGTTCATTTAGACAATAATTACACATTTACTAATTGTGTTTACTTCTAAATGTTTTTAATTATAATGAAAATTTTATGAGGAAACCAAGTTATACATAAAATAATTTTAGTAACAGAAATGCTGCTTTAACTTCCTAAAGCAGCCCTCCCCAACCATTGGCCATGCTGCCTGAGGCTGATAGGAGCTGAACTCCAAAATATCTGGAGGGCATCAGGTTGGGGAAGGATATCTTAAAGCAACTAACGGCGCAATCCTATGAGGATAGTCAACCTGGATATTCACCGTAGCTCATGAGATCCTAACCCCAAGCCTTAAGGTTTCTACCTCCTAGTTCAAGTCCCTGGTGGCACAGTGCTCAGAAAAACTGCTGACTTTGCAATATTATGGGGAGGGGCCACAGCTAAGTTGTACAGGACATACTCAGGTTCCAAGTTCTGTCCCCAGCACTGGGTATTGCTTTCTGTATTCAGTGGAGCCAAATGCAAAATGGTGACTGGAAGTAGAGCCAATTACCTACTGCATCCCATGGGACACACACTGGGATGACCAGCCAAAAATCTGGGATAGCCACTGTGCCTGCCTCTCTGCCAACTGAGGAGAGGGGTGGGTCTCATGTCCACAGGGCTGTGGACAGCACTTGGAAGCAGCGAGAAGTCCCACCGCTTCAAAGTGCCTCTAAAGCTCAACGTAAGGGTCAGAAAGAAGCCCTGGCTTGTTTCTCCCTTTGCATTTGCCACAAACGTATGCGCCATGCTAAAAAGCTATGCTTGCCCCTACCAAGCGCAAGAATACAGGAACTCAGAATGCTAAAAAGGTATGAAAAAATATTCACTATCTTTTCTTCAGCAACTTTTTTTTTTAAGATTACTAAAGCTACAGGTGAGACCTCCAGTTTACATAAGAGACCCAACAGAGAGTACCTAAACAAACCACATAAAAAAGGAACACTTAAGAATAATCCGTACTGGGAATGCTCTAAGAGCAGAAAATTTGAAACAGATGCATTTCAACCACAAGATGATAAGCTGTATTTACTGGAGACCCCTTGGCTCAGCTTACCACATTTTAGTAATCATTGTTCAGAAAATGTCATGGACTGCAAACGCAGCTTTGGGAGGCACCCTACAATACTTAAGTGAGACCTGTCTATTTTGACATATGTATTATGGGTGCAGGTTTCAATCTTAAATTTTAGCACATACAAATGGGAAGCTATGAACATTCATGGGGGAGCCCAAACCCCTTGTATGCCCATGCACACATCACCAAAGGGGTGGGAGGGACAAAAGAGGACACAGGTTTACATAAAATTTGCACAAGCTAATTGATATGTAGAGCTGCAAATTTAGAAATAATAACTATAATTTAAGTAGAAACACCATGCATTTTGCTGATCTGTGATCACAATAAATTTAACTATTTATCTCACACACCGCATCTCACCAGAGTGGGGAAGACTGACCAGGTGATCTGGGTTCTTCAGGACCCCCTGCTTTCCCTTCCTAGGGTACTTTATCTTTAAACTGGACTTCAGCAGGACAACCCTTCAACAGGAGGGGCTGTAGCTCAGTGGCAGAGCATCTGCCTTGCATGCAGAAGGTTGCAGGTTTGATCCCTGGCTTCTCCAGGTAGAGCTAGGAAAGAATTCTGCCTGAAACCCTGGAGAGTTGCTGCCAGTCAGTTTTGACAATTCTAGGCCAGATGGGCCAATGGTCTGGCCCAGTATATGTTATTATTACATTTATCTCCCGTCCTTTTTGCTCTTGCAAGGAATCTAAGGCGGCTTACATGACCCCCCTCCTCTCCATGGCTGGGTGCAGACAAGAATCCAGATCTCCCCAGACCCAGCCCAGCACTCTAACCATTACACCACACCGGCTCTTCCTATGCTCCTAAATAGAGGACATCTTCAAATACAGGGATGTCTTCTCTAAAGTAGGACACATGGCCCCCCTAGCCCTGCCCCAGCCGGTGGGGGACAAACACCTAAGCTTTGTCCTCTGCTGCTGGCAATATCTCCTGGCAGGATGAGGGATGCATTTACACATAAACTGTGCCTTCCAGGTATCGGGGGGGGGGGAGCATTTTTTGCCCACAGAGATGGCAGATTTCTACTTCTCCCATCCTGCCCTCTCCTCCAGTTCACCACTATCAGAGTCTATATGTGGACACTGACTTTGGAAAGGAGATAGATATACCATTCATTATGTGCATGCAGCTACAAAATACAACCCCAATATATTCCAGTATTTCTCAAATGCAGGCCTCATTTTGAAACCTACTCTACCTCCTGGGATATCCAATGCCAGAGAAGGGGCTAAGCACCCCATCTGAGGATCAGGCAGGTAAAGGAGCTGCCCCATCGCGAAGAGGATGATACGAAGGGCTGCTCTAGACATTCACCTGAAGGACATGAGCAGCAGTTTCCTCCAGGTGCTCTCTGCAGAGCTTCTGCTCAGCGTCCCAGAGAGTGCATGCATGTGCACACTTTTGGAAAGAACTCCCAGCCACTGCCCATCTTCCAGCAACAAACCATCCCCTCCAACCCCAGCCTCATGACCACCCCTGCCCTGCATTAGTTCCTTCCCAGAGTTTGAGAATCCAAGCGATAGAGTGTTACAGAAGTCAGCAGAATGCCTTTCTTAAGAAAAGGACCCGGCTTCAGCATCACTGACTCCCACCTCTCAAAAACCCCAAGTTCCTCATTTTCTTTGTGAATAAATCTCCATGAAAGCTGTATAAACCAGTGCAGCATTTTGCCATTCCTTGGGTGACACTGACACCTGCTGGCACAGTATAAATACCATCAGCTCTGGGTTATTTAAAGATTGTTAATATTTCCATGATTCCTGTGGCCAGCATCAGAATACCCTACAATCCCTCCCCAAATGTTTCGTAGCCTTGCTTTTCCAGCACAGTCTGTGGTACTGAAATTTGGGGGAAATATATGGACAAGAAAGGACAAACTTTCCTCCATAGGTCCAAGACCACCACTGCCCAAGTACACAGTACCCAAGACCAGCAATGCAATTTTGGCACCTGAGGCAGAAAATGCCGGAAACATTTCTCCTCTTCTCTAGCAGTAAAAAGAAAACAATAACAACTTATATATTACATTAAATAACTAACCAAAAATTGTTTTTAGATATATGTTGGCTGAGTGTATGCTGTCTGTTTATATTTTTTTATTTAAATGGTTTTGCACTTTGTATAATGTATTTTAATGGTTTTTAATCTTTGTGAACTACCCAGAGAGTTTCAGCTAATGGGCAGTACAAAAATATAATGAATGAATGAATGAACGAACGAACCATTTGCTGCCCTTTCATGATAGTCAAAATCAGCTGCCTGAAGCAGCCATTTCACTCTGCTGCTCATAAGGTTGGCCCTGTCTCTTCCAACCATCTTAACAGTTGAAGACGTTCTTGTCTAAAACTGGATGGAAGACATCACTCCTGTTTTTAGTTGGAAAGTATCTATTCCTTAAAAATCAGGAATGTATGCAGCAATGTTTCTCAAAGGCTTTCCTCAGATTATGGAAAAGAGATTAAGGGCACAAACCTGAAGTTATTTCGGGTGGTTAAAACAAAAAGGGATTGTGAAGAGCACCAAAAGGATCTCTCCCAACTGGGAGAATGGGCATCCGAGTTGGCAAATGCGGTTCAATGTAAGCAAGTGTAAAGTGATGTAAGTTGGGGCAAAAAAATCCCCAACTCGATGTAGTGATGGCCACCAATTTGGATGGCTTTAAAAGGGGATTAAACAAATTCCTGGAGGAGAAGGCTATCAGTGGCTGCTAGTCCTGATGGCTCTGTGCTACCTCCAGTACCAGAAACAGTATGCCTATGTATACCAGTTGCTGAGGAACATGCATGGGAGGGTGCTGTTGCACTTGTGTCCTCTTTGTGGGTTCCCAGTCGACAGCTGTTTGGCCAATGTGTGAACAGAATGCTGGACTAGATGGACCCTTGGTCTGATCAATGATGGCTCTTATGTTCTAACCCCATTATGATGATCGCAAGCCCCCAAACTCGGAGAGTTTACACTCATCCCATGCAGGAGAGGAGGAGTGTCACCTCCTCATCCTCACGCTCTGCATTTTTGCTAGATGGGCTATTTTGCCCATCTAGCAGAAGGGTTTCATCCAGCCTCAGATCTGAGAACCTAAAGTATCCTATGACCCCTCAGATGCTGTCTAGAGGCACAGGATTGCTCCCTAAATATAATTTGTTATTATGAAGAACCACAAAGAAAACCTCCAAGCAGTCAATGGATTCCACCTACATTTTTATCTCTAAAGTTAAGGGGGAAAGATATGTTAAATGTACTTCCCTCTGTCAATAATTAGATGTAAATTTGATGTATTTTTCTTGGTTTGTTTGTCTTTATATATGGAAAATTAATACAATTTATAAAAATTTTAAAAAGTAGCTATACCCCATTTAAAAAAGATGTGAAATAAACACGCATCTGGCTTATCAGCTGATAGATAATACTAATGAGAGAACACAATTAAGTGCTTCCAGGGGCTTTGCCACACCCAGTGAGACTTTTTGGCTTCTTCAAATTTGAACAGGTACACACACACACACGTGTCACATCAGAAACTGCTTTTGGAAGCTCCTCCCAAACCCCAAAGCAGTTTGTCCATCAGTGCGGGAAGCTGCTCATAAAAAAAAAAAAAGATTAAATGTCCTGCCCTCGTCTTATAACCAGTTGAGACTCAAAGACAGGAAGGTAAACTTTAAACAAAAGATACTAGTTGATCCCATTGCCTCTGTTTTACAGAAGAAAAGAATTATGCAGTTTGCTAACAAAGTCATGGAGGACTAGACTTAATCTAATTTATCACTGCGGGTGCATTTCTATTGAACTGACATTTTAAAGCATTCTTCAGCCAAAAGCATTAATTAAAGCTAGCTCTGCGATACTGCTATTTGGTCTGATTTCTCGATTGTACATTCTTCTAGATGAGCATGCTTCGTGGCTCAAAAACTATACTTGTATACTTGAAAGCTATTTGTTACATTTGACACCCCCCTTTTACATAGGCGTGTTCTGCCTTACGATTTCCATCTACATATATCTCAAAGGTTCTTGATGGATACAACCACAAAACTGGCTGGGAACTGTGCCTTCACAGGATAAGAGCAACAGAAGTGTTGCGGTAACAGCACTACATTTGCTAAATACAGATTCTTGTTAGCTGTAGTTTTAGATTACTGTAAAGTTCTGGACAACTGCTGCAGTCCTTGCCATTTTTTATCTTTGCATTCTTTTACGGCACAGCCCACAGCTAATAAGCTGATAATGAATAAGCTGATGATGACTAGAAATGAAAAGAGAAAAGCTTGGAACATCAGAAGATGGGAAAGATTAATTAATATCCAGGATCATTCCTACATTTTCAGAGTAGGCTATACTCACCTAAAAACAAAGGTGTGGCTTCATCATTAGTAAGCTCATTAGGATCGGCTCCAGATTCCAGGAGAAGAGCAAGACATTCCAAGCTTCCACAACTTGCAGAAAGGTGTATTAAGATGAGCCTTCAGATGTCTTTGATCTGATGTAGTTATCAGAAGGTGCTGGTGATAACTTGAAAGATTAGCCTTGCAAACATTTCATATTTTATATTGTTTTATGCTGCGTTTTGTGGTTTTAATTTTCATGAACCACCCGGAGAGCTTCGGCTATCAGGCAGTATAGAAAAGAAAGAAAGAAAGAAAGAAAGAAAGAAAATTTTAAAAAATCAAATCGCTCATTTTGAAATGGAATCAGTGAGCGAAGCTTGCTTGCACTGGCTCTGCTTAGGTTTTCACTGGTAGCATGCAGAACCCAGGTAACCCAGGTAAGTTAACTGCTTGGTAGTGAGTGAGTGAAAGGTGGTAAGGGCTTGGAGACTGAATTTATGAACTTCAGGAGTAGACAGTTAGTTGGTTAGATGGGACCTTAGGGTTTGAGTAAGCTACATCTAGATTTTGGGATTGTGGGAGTAGGAGTTAGAAGGGGTAGAGTAAGCAGGGTAAGACTGAGAACTGAGTGATTACTTATGAGATGTAACAACTCTTGTATTAAATAAACTTTAATTTGTTTTTATATTATAAAAACCCATGTCTTGTTCATCTTTCTGCGCCACCAATCATGTTTATATTTTCTGGGTACTTCTCCTGGTTGGGCTGAGGGAACCAATTAGGCATACTGGGTGCGTTAGGTGTCTCTTTTACCTGGCGAATTTAGGGGCTGAAGCTTGTGGGACAGCGAGAACAGCTGTCCCAAAGTGGAGGCAGACAGACCTGAGGGAGGGTTACATCAAAAGTGGTGGCAACGCTGGGATACGGAAAAAAATGTGTTTTATTACATCACAGGTGATGGCAGTGTCAGGATATGGAAAAAGTGTGTTTTATTTTGCCTCCAGCAGTGGCAGAGCAGGGAGATTCAAAGAGAAGGGATCTGAAATAAAGGAACTTTATTTCTTAAACCACTGAATAAAACAGGGACAGAGATTTCTGTAATCAGGAAGTAACAGGAAAGTACATTAGGTTTTGGATTGCTATTTTGTAACACTGTCTCAAGGAAACCCAAATAGTAATATTGTGTGGGTGAAAAAAACTCTGGGGAGAAATGGAGTTTTTAAGAAAGAAGAAGGAAGGACTCTTAGAAAGATGTAAGAGTCTGAATCTCCCATATGAGTGAAAAATCAGTAGATGAGTTAAAAATGATGTTAATAGATCACCTCAGAGGCAGGGGTGCTGGAGAGGTTGAGGTAAATCCACTAAGACATGTGCATATAGAAATGTCGCCTCAGTATTTGGAATCTGAGCGAGAGAAACACAGGGCAGACATGCAACAGAGAGAGAGAGAGAGAGACTGAATTTCAAAAAATAAGGTACCAAAAAGAAATCAATATGGAAAGGATTAAATTGGAAAAAGAGAAAATGTTGAGGGAGGATAAAAGGAGAACTGAGGAAGAAGCCAGACTTCCTAAATTATCCCCTAGGGATTTCACCCCATATGTGACTGGTGAGGATCCACAAGTTATTTTCACCACATTTGAAAAAGCTGCTCAGATGTGGAGTATAGCTCCCAATGATTATATTAGATTTATTCCTAGTTTGATTAAAGGAGAATTGTCTGAGGTATTTAATAGCTTTCCTATGGATGGGGTAGTGGACTTTGAAACCTTTAAGGCTGCTGTATATATATCAGAGGTTTAGATATGGGCCAGAATTTTTCAGAAGGACGTTTGTTGTTGTTGTTCAGTCGTTCAGTCATGTCCAACTCTTCGTGACCCCATGGACCACAGCACGCCAGGCCCTCCTGTCCTCCACTCTCTCCCGGAGTGTGCTCAGGTTCATATTCATTGCATCGGTGATGCTATCTAGCCATCTCATCCTCTGCCGTCCCCTTCTCCTTTTGCCTTCATGAAAGATGTTTAGGAACATAAAATAACATCATGGAAGTCCTATGTGGAGTTTGGTCATAAGCTTACTATTTTGATAAATTGATCAGTAGTGCTGGTGTGAAATCCAACAAAGATCTGAGAAATCTTATGGTTCTAGATCAATTTTTACATCAATTGTGCCAGGACATAACACTTTTGGTTCTAGATCAAAATCCAAAAACTGTCAAAGATGCTGCTGATTTAGCTGATAGTTTTGCAAATAAAGAACAAATAAAGATTACCAGAACAGAAATATGAGTAAATCTGGAGGATTTAAGAGAGAAGTTGATAAGGAGAAAAATCAACAGACCTCTGAAAATCCTGAGAGAAGATATCAAGTAAACCTTTTATTTGCGAACACAGACAAAGCTTGATATAATTGTGGCTTAGTGGGTCACATTAAGCCCAATTGCCCTCGACTGAGGGTGCGGGGGAGACAAACCTACTCCAGTTAGGCAACTTTGTTGTTGTTATTGTTCAGTCGTTAAGTCGTGTCCGACTCTTGGTGACCCCATGGACCATAGCATGCCAGGCCTTCCTGTCCTCCTCTCTCTCCTGGAGTGTGCTCAAGTTCATATTCATTGCATCGGTGATGCTATCTAGCCATCTCAGTCTCTGCCGTCCCCTTCTCCTTTTGCCTTCAATCTTTCCCAGCATCAAGGTCTTTTCCAGGGAGTTTTCTCTTCGCATTAGGTGGCCAAAATAGTTGAGCTTCAGCTTCAGTATCTGTCCTTCCAATGAGTAGTCAGGGTTGATTTCCTTTAGGATGGACTGATTTGACCTCCTTGCAGTCCAGGGGGCTCGTAAGAGTTTTCTCCAGCACCACAGTTTGAAAGCATCAATTCTTCGGCGCTCAGCCTTCCTTATAGTCCAGCAACTACAAGGCCAAAATACCCCTGAGGTAAAAGAAACCCAAGGTTTGTCCTGCCACATGTTGAAATGGGAAAAAGTGCCAGACATTGATGGATCAGTAACTGGTTAAAGAACAGAAAGCAGAGAGTAGGAATAAATGGTAAATTCTCCCAGTGGAGGGAAGTAAATAGTGGAGTCCCACAGGGATCTGTATTAAGACCAAGCTTTTCAACCTATTCATAAATGATCTGGAATTAGGAGTGAGCGGTGAGGTGGCCAAGTTTGCAGATGACACCATATTATTTAGGGTGGTTAAAACAAGGGATTGTGAAGAGCTCCAAAAGTATCTCTTCAAAATGGGAGAATGGGCAAATGCGGTTCCATGTAAGCAAGTGTAAAGTGATGCCCGTTGGGACAAAAAATCCCAACTTCAAGTATAGCCTGATGGGATATGAACTAGCGGTTACTAACCAGGAAAGAGATCTTGGGGTTGTGGTGAACAGCTCAATGAAGATGTCAACCCAGTGTGCAGCTGCTGTGAAAAACACAAACTCCATTTTAGGCATAATTAGAAAAAGGATTGAGAATAAAACTGTCAACATCATGCTGCCCCTATAGAAATCTATGGTGCGACCACACTTGGAATACTGTGTACAGTTCTAGTCACCACACCTAAAAAAAGATATTGTAGACCTGGAAAAGGTGCAGAAAAGGGCAACTAAAATGATTAAGGGGGCTGGAGCATCTCCCCTATGAGAGAAGGTTACAACAGCTGGGATTATTTAGCTTGGAAAAAAGGAGGGAAAGGGGAGACATGATAGGGGTCTACAAAATTATGCATGGTGTGGAGAATGTGGATAGGGAGAAATTTTTCTCCCTCTCTCAAAATACTAGAACCCAGGGTCATCCTGTGAAGCTGACTGGGGGGAGATTCAGGACAGATAAAAGGAAGGACTTCTTAACACAGTGCATATTTAAACTCTGGAATTTGCTACCACATGATGCAGTGATGGCAATCAATTTGGATGGCTTTAAAAGGGGGTTGGACAAATTCCTGGAGGAAAAGGCTATCAATGGCTACCAGTCTTGATGGCTTTGTGCTACCTCCAGTACCAGAGGCAGTGAGCCTATCTACACCAGTTGCTGTGGAACATGGGTGGGAGGGTGCTGTTGCACTCATGCTCTGCTTATGGGTTCCTGGTCAACAGCTGGTTGGTCACTGTGTGAACAGAATGCTGGATGAGATGGACCCTTGGTCTGATCCAGCATGGCTCTTCTTATGTTCTAATTGATAACACCGAGAGAGAGAGAGAGAGAGAGAGAGAGAGAGAGAGAGAGAGAGAGAGAGAGTTAAATGTAAGGGATTATTTAGCTGTCTTAGACACAGGGATGGATTTGCCTCTTATAAACCATCAACTGGTTAAGAAAGAGGACATTTTACCTCAGAAACATGTCACTAACAACGGCATTACTGGCAAACCTACTCAGATTCCGTTGGCACGAGTCACTGTGTCACGGAGAGGATCATAGAATAGAATAGTAGGGTTGGAAGGGGCCTACAAGACCATCGAGTCCAACCCTGAGGGATCTGAGGGAACGTATGAAGTGGGGGTGAATTCTGAACAAAGTGAGCCCTTTGTGTTGGGCCGAGATATTATGACATCTGGGAGACAAGCATTTTTAGTCACAAGACCACAAACTAAGGCCAGAAAGTCAGATCCAACAGATGAGGCCTACACACAGCCATCTACAGTAGGAGGCCTGCCCTGTAACAGACACAGCCATCGAGGCCTACTCCTAGTCAGACGCGTCGCATAGCAACCAGAGGAGGCTACTGTATGTCTGAGCTCCTGGAAGGCAGGTTCGCCAGTTGACAGCAAGTTCAGGATCTGCTACGGACAGCAACCGTAACAGATCCTAGCCTGCAGTTTTTGTGGTCTCAAGCTGTACAGAAAGAGGCTCAGTTCAGTGAGTCACAAAGAGAGCACATTTGGGGGATAAGAGGCTGCTTTATGGGAAATGGCTACCTGCAAACAGGGGAGAGGCAGCTAGTTGTCCCTAAACCACATAGGGATCACCTCAAGTCTCTGGCTCATGAAACTCCCTGGGCTGGACATGTGAGGGCTGGCAAAACACAACAGTGTTTACTAGCCGATTTCTACTGGCCCAATACTGCACAGGAAGCAACCAATTACTGCAAGTCCTGTACAGTCTGCCAGAAGGTGGGGGACGCAGGAGGACAGGCGAGAGTTTCTTTAAATCCCTTGCCTTTAATTGGCCAGCCGTTCTACACAGCGGCCATAACGTTGCTGGACCATTGTGGGAGGAGAGCTTTTCCTTTGCAGGGGGTTCAGCATTGAAAAAAGGACTGCAACACGGACATTTTGACAACAGTGTTTTGGACTCACATTATGAACTGGACTCGTAACGCATTTACCTGCACCATTCAAGCTCCAGATCCATACTTGGTGGGCAAGTAACGTCCTCCGCTTGAGGGGTAGGGGCGGAATATTGTGACAAAAGCACAATGCTCGCCATGTGGAGTTTATATTAATGTTTATATGCGTTTGCAGTGTTAAATAGGACTCAGGTAAGCTAGGACTAACTGGTAGCGAGCGCGGGAAAGGTGGGCGGTGTGTGTGTGTGTGTTTGTGTGTGAATGAGTGAGAGGAGAGAGAGGAGACTGAGCTTATAAAAGACGAGCAGGCGTTGATTAGATAGGGATAGAGAGAGGGTTTGGAGACAGGGCCTCAGGGTTTGGTTAAGCTACATCCAGACAGTGGAGTTGTGGGAATAGGAGTTAGAGGGGGTAGAGTAGGCAGGGTAAGACTGAGAAATCAGTGATCAATTATAAGAGATAACATCTCTTGTATTAAATAAACTTTGTTTCTAAATTGTAAAATCCCACATCTTGTTCATCTTTCTGCGCTACCAACAGTGTTCATATTTCTGGGGTACTTCTCCGGGTTGGGTAAAGGGAACCAATTAGGCATACTGGGTGTCACTTTTACCTGGTGAATTTGGGGGCTCGAGCTTGTGGGACAGTGAGGACAGCTGTCCCAAAATGGAGGCAGACTGACCTGAGGGAAGGTTATGTCACAGCCACCCCTCCAGTGGTAGCCATTTCGTGAGAGTGCCCACAACACTCTCTCAAAAGTCCCCACCGACTCAAAGGGGTTGGGGAACCTCTGCTGCAGATCCTGACTTCCGGGCCCTTCTGAACTCTAATACTGGAGAAAGGAGCGCACCCCAAGAACACAGATGCTGGCCTTCCTTGCGTTATTGTATTCTTCCTATACAAGACCCCATATTTCTTTACCTGCACGAATTAAGAGCTTCAGACACTCGCTTGCATTGTGAAATGATGCTTCATGGATTGCCATCCAACCCCTATTATCAGGAACATCGATGCTGTATCCCCGCTTGAGTAGCTTCTTCAGACGTTTGGCATTGCCTTCTCTAGCTGCAAGCCCAACAGCTGAGCATCTGTCAGAACTGGCTTCTGTAAAGTCCATTCTAACAGGCCTAGCAAAAGGGAGAGGGAGGGAGAAAACGAAACTACACATACTTTGAAGTTATTGCAGGTCAGTAAGGCTGTCTCTACATTAAAGGATATTCTGCAGCCTTACCAGGGCATGTTGTGGCGCAATGAGGGTGTGCTCTTTCACAAGGCAGAAGTGAAAACGCCATTTCCTGGCAGCCATACTGGGCTTCCCATGGTTTGTAATGGAACAAACCATCTAATGGCTGCTGAAAACTCACTTTTTTACTTCTAGCTTTTTTCTGGGGGGGTTGTATGGCGCAATTTCCCGGTGAAGGAGCAGGAGACATTCTAAAGGTTGACAACGGCATGCACTGGACCTGCAAGCTTCCGTGAGTAGCCAATCACGAGCACACAATAAATTCCTCGTGTAGAAACAGCCTAAGTCAACCATTGTCTAAGCAAAGATAATAATATACACTGGAGTATAAATCTTCTCAGTCACACTTATCTGACGGGAGCCTCCTTTATAAGGAGGCTATAATACACTTGTAGTATAATAATACACTTGTAGTATTGCTGAGCCAAGTATCCCCCATCTTGTAACTGTGCATTTGGTTTCTTTTTTCTAGGTGCAGAACTTGGCATTTATCCCTGTTAAATTTCATTCTGTTGATAGGCTGGAGCACTGGGCAGAAAACAACAGAATGAAATTTAACAGGGGTAAAGATCACTTTGAATTTTGTTTCTGTCTTCCAGGAGATTAGCTATCCTTCCCAATTTTGTATCATCTGATAAGCATTCCCTGCACCTCCTCCTCCAAGTCATCAATAAAAATGTTGAAGAGCACTGGGCCCAGGACTGAGCCCTGTGGTACCCCGCTCGTTACCTCTCCCCAGCTTGAGAAGGTCCCATTGATAAGCACTCTCTGAGTCCGATTCTGTAGCCAACTGTGGATCCACCTGATATGTGTTTCATCTAGCCCATTTTTAGTTACTTTGCTAATCAGGATATTCTTACGAAGTACCCAAAAATTCTGCTGATCTGGGAAAATGTGGCCTATATCTGGATGGGGACTGGGGGGGTTTCAGTCTTGGAGGAGGGCAGAAAAGCAGGTCCCATAGGACATCGAGGCCTTGCACAACCCAAGAAGAGATGCAGACTTCTTGCATAAACTTTCTGGCCAGCCACTGTGTTCTGATTGCCTTAATTCCTCAGGTACCACTTGCAAATTTCAGATCTTGCCTCAGGACAACTACAGAAGCCTCCACCATGAAAATATTTTATGCTGATTTCTAACCTTCCTGCTATGCCAAATAGAAAGGCAAATAAAGAATTCAACGTCTTAAAGCTGTAAGACCCTGAAAACCCAATATTGTACAAGCAAGCATACGTACATTGCTCTTTTGCCACCTTTGTTTAAGACCATCACCAAATCCCCCTAGCCATCTTGCTCTCCTGGACCTGTGAAAGCCAGAAATATGCACCTGTAAGGATTTTCTTGGGCCTTGCAATTTACATTTGAGTACAATATGGGGAGGGGGTTAAAAGCTAATGGGCAACAGGGCAAGTAGGGGAGTAAGATCCGCTGTATTAAGATCCACATGGTTGAAGCCAGGGTTCAGAGTGGGAGAAAGTCCCTTTACTGTTTTGAGTAAAGTAGTGCTTTGTGAGTATGGCTTTGCTTTGTTGAAGGGCTGTGTGCTTATTAAACTTTTCTTTATCTTTCTTTAATAAATGCATTTCACTTATGTCATTGTTTTAATCCTTATTTATAGAATTTAAGTAAATCTGGCTGAATGTGAACACTCTGGTCTCAGTCCCCAAAGGAACCACACCTACCACATCAGGGCCAAACTCAGGCTATTTAAAGTAGGTGTGCCTAGGTACCCAATACCAGAGACCTTGAAATTTTAGCCTCCAGTTTTTCCCTTACACACTCATCAACTCCGATCTTTTCCACACATCAGGAAAGAGAATCCCAGTGTCTTCTTTCTTCCTTTAATGTCTGACACCAAAAAATCCATTTTCCCACATCCATCTTGGAAGAAAGACTTATTTTGTTTTATTCTGATTACTATATCCTGAGAGAAAAAGGATAAAAACAGCAACCCAAATTCATAGAACATGCAGCGAGGGAGAGAAGAAAAGAGGACTCCTTCCATCCTTTCTGCTCAGAAGAGCAATCCCCCTGCCCTTTCCTCCCCTCTTTCTCCCCTACTTTCCCTGAGAAGGAACTCAACAGACCTTCCCATCACTTCACAAATCAGCAGATAAGTAGAGGTAAATCTTTGCATCATCTTCTATTTTCCTTCTCTCTTTTCTTCCCTTTTCCTAATATTCAACGCAATACCAAACTCCAAAACTCCTGGATGTCAGGGTGGAAACAGAGCCAATAGAATCCCAGAGCAGTTCTGATTCTGAGGAACAGCAATCCGTGGGAGAGGAGCGAGCTCATCCCTCACAGGCACAGCAGCTGGCAGAGATTCCTCCTGCTGGCATTCCTGAGATAGTGACCCTGGCAGTGAGAGAGTGTGGGAGGGGGGCTTGCTAGACGCTCAATGCAGACGCAGGGACCAACAAGCGATGGAGGGCGCGGAAAGGAGGTGTAGCGCCAATTTGGCACACAAGCAACAGTCGTGTCCCGTGGACCCAAGGGAAAGAGGGAGGAACTCTCCCTAGCCCATAAGTTGAGGGTCTGCAAGTGATTTTCCTTCAAACGGGGACCAACTGCCTAACCTGGAGCATAGGCTACTCTGGTGTTCATTGCTTAGTCGCTGGTGATTAGCATCTGAGTCATTAAGTTGTAAAACGATTAAAGCCTTGAAAAGAATCCTTTTGTCTGTGTCTTGAGTTGGCTATTGGAGTAGACTGAAAGAGGCCGCTAGGGCGCTCCTGACACTGGGCTTTTGCTGTTTCTCCATCCACTTTCTCCCAAAACCCTGCATTTGCTCTAAAACTCTCTCATAATCGCCCCCCCCCCAGTCTGTTACTCTCCCATTCAAAAATATCAAGCTGGAAGTTCCTTCTCTCCACCCCCCACTTTCACTCTCTTCCTCCATGATCAGCTAAATATACACACATGCGCACACACATAGACAGAGATAACATTTTCTATGCATCCCAGTGTACTATTGACTTTATATGCTTATCTTTAACCTTCTTAATGTTGATGTATGAGTCTAATTCCCCAAATGTATGTATAGTTCTAACTTCCCTGATATGTGATTTTAATTCATTTTAAATTCTTCTTTAATAAATCAAAGAATTGCTTTCAAAGACCCTCTTGCAGTCTTTGACTCTCTCAGCCTTTGGGTGTATCAGTGTTTCCTAAGCGCCCAGAGTTCAACACCAAAAGATCCCTCATGTATGTGTTTGGTTTACATGTACGTGATATGCATGTCCACATAAAGCATACTTTGTAACAATATCATGGGGCACTTTGCTGAAAGCTTTGCTGAAGTCGAGATATATTATGTCCACAGCATTCCCACACTCCACAATGGAGATTACCTGATGAAAAAATGAGATCAGATTAGTCTGGCAGGATTTGTTCTTGAATCATGTCTGTTTATATTCAAATGGGTGACCAGCCAGATGGGTGATTAATAAATATAATAAATAAATAAATAAATAAATAATGAATTTAGCATCATAGCCACATCTGTTTGTACCATTATCTTCAAAGTGGAGGCTTTTATTACCCAGTAATAAATTACATTAAAATAAGAACATCCAAGTGACATGTGCCATTCTAGCTGATGTCTGTATGATAGCTGGGAAAATTTATGGCTAATAGCACACTATAACAATTTCAGCCACAGATGAAAGAGGCATGTGCACCCCCAACATTTGGGAGGCTCTCGGAAGGTGCCCCCATTCCAGATTGCTCTTTGAACTCCCCTGATTTTTTAAAAAAACCTCTAGGATTGTATGGTAGACACTTTTAAAAAGACAGCTTCTCTGTAAAGCAGCTTGCACCAAATCCCTGAGTTGTTGGGCAGTTCTGTAAGGGCCCTTCTAAGGAAGAACTAGTCAGAAAGTCAAGTGTACAAGATTTTGTTAGGTCATCACCATATTTTTTTAAAAATATAGCCTAAAACAAGGACAGGCAGCAAGCCCAGTCTTGGAATTGACATACCCTTTTGAAACCTAGGAAGGAAGTGTTAAGAATTCCAGTCAAGCTACTGACCTGTGGCTATGGAAAGCTTAATTTGAGGAATAGTGTTTTTTTAAAGAACATATGATTAAGTTAGTGCTACTCCACAGTTGGTAAATCAGGGAATTTTACTGTGTCTGCATTAGGCTGAGAATAAAACCTAGAGATTAAGTATAAAAACAGACCAAGCGGTTAGCCCTTCCTCTTTCTCGGTAAGTGCATTTCGAAAGCTACCTGCCATGTATAATATCTCACAGGTCCGAGCACTCAGGCTGTTGACTAGACAGGTCCCAGAGCCCTGTGGTTCAACAATTACATGTACATCCAGATGTGCTCCTGCCCTTCATCTCTTACCACACATGTGCTGGTCCCTTTGCCCAAGGCACGTTGTGGCTTGAAAGGGGGCTGGCATTACAGCTGAAAAAATGATTTCCCAGATTTGTGTGTTCAGTTCAACCCTAACTCATGAACTACCGTAGGTTTTGCCACTGATATCACAGGTTTTGTTAGGAAGGGTATGGAGACTCTGGTGTTCATCAACACTGGAGTTGTAAGATAAGGTTTCCCCACATGTAGAGCATGGGGATACACCAGCGCACGCCCACACACAGTGGGTTTGCTCAGAAGAATACCATGATAACAACAGATTCCCCCTCCAAGGCATAGTTCATGCTGGGGGTGGGTGCCTGGAGGTGAAGGGCTCATGCCTGGGGTGGGGGCTCCAGGCTGGGGACAGTGATTTGGGAAGGAGCTCATGCCTCGGTCTGCTGGGTGGGGGCTCGTGCTAGGGATGGGTGCCGGGGGTCAGGGCTCATGCCAGGGGTGGGGGGTCTGGGGTAGAGTTTGGTTGGAGGCTCCAGGGTGGGGAGGGCAGTTGAAGAGGCAGTTTGGGGGGTTCATACCTAAGTCTCTGCAGTGGCGGCAAAGTAATGACCTTCCCTACTCACCTTTTAAACATGACTTACACGGTGCGCTTGGCACTCCTTTACATCCAGGTTTGCCGCCAAAGGAGACACACCCCCATTCCTCAAAGCAACAACAAACAGCTTGGAGAGATGACAGTGCCATTTCTGAAGTGATAATGGGGGGGGGGTTAAGGCTAATTATGTCATTAATTTCCGGTCATTTCCCAACAAGCTCTCAATTGCATTACCAAGTCAATAGCTGGTATCAGCTTGCTGTCACCTCTCTTCTTCCAGCCACGAAACGATGCTGTGTCATATTCCTTCCGCTAGAGCATAGTATTCATATGGGGATGCAGAGACAAGCGGAGACCTTTATTGACTCGAAATAAATAGCTTGTGAAGTTTATTCCCCAGCCAAACATTCAACATTCCTCGACGGGTTTTAACTGTCCTGCGCACTGGCATCTGAAGTGGATTTATCGCCAGTCAATAAGCAGCTCAGCTTCCACCATAAACTATAGAAACAAACATGCACTGTGCCAGGAAATGATTTCTCAACATGCAAAAGATTTGTGCTTTGGGAAAGAGGCAAGGTGGTCGGAAAACGTTCTTACTCCCGTCCCCTTCCAGAATCCAGTACAAACTCCTTGTCTTTGTCCTCCAGTTTCTCCATGGCTTTGCCCTTCCTTTTCTTTCGTGTCCCTCTTTCACAATATACGCCACCCCTGTGACCATCACTCCACCGTCAGCCACCCAAACATCTCCTGCTCTCTTAAATGACTCTGCCCACCTTGTCTTGCGGCCCCTTATACCGGGAACCTCTGCCCGGAACATCTCTCTCCCTCAGAACCCACCTATTCCAACAAGTGTCAAGCCTAAACCCTTAAGTCAGGGTTGAGGAACGTGTGGCCCTCTAAGCATTGGTGGACAGCATCCCCCATCAGCTCTAACCAGCACAGCCAAGTGTGAAGATGATGGGAACATCTGAAAGGACACAAGTGCCCACCCCTGCCTTAAGTCCTGATTCCCAACCGAACAGAACCTAAGTTGTCGTAACCGCATTGGCTCATGATTGTATGTATGTATGTATTTATATGTCCCATCTTTCTGTCAAAGAGTAGTGCTGAAGGAGACTACCAATAAAATCCGCATTAAAAACAAAATCTTCATTAAAATGTAATGTAAAAACAAATACATAAAAACACTATTAGAAACACAAACATAAAAGAAATAAGGAACACCAGCCACTTTTTTAAAAGCCCTCCAGCAACAAACCAGCTTATATGCCAAAGGCCTGTCTAAATAACAACATCTTTGCCTGTCAGCGGAAGGATGACACAGAAGGAGCCAACCTAACCTCCTGCAGCAGGGAGTTCCAGAGCCTGGGAGCAGCCACCAAAAAGGCCCTCTCTTGTGTTCCCAGCAAATGTACCTCTGATGGTGGCGGGACTCAGAGATGGGCATCCCTTGAAGATCTCAAAACCCAGTCAAGCTAATATGGGAGAAGACAGCCTTTCCGGTAGCCTGGTCCCAAGCTGATATTCACCCCTTTAGTTTGCCTCTCCATGCCCTTTTTCGTCTCTGCCACACATTCACTTTAGACTGAAAGTTCCTTGGGTCAGCCCTTTTTTTCTTTTTTGCTTCGAAAACTCATTCAGCACCAAGCACGTTGACGGCACTGTTGAAATACCTCCTTTGTAACCTTTGAAAGATACAGAGAACTACGTCCCCGTTTCGCTCTGTAGGGCACAAACTGATCAATGGACGCGGGAGGACATTGGACAAAGCGGGGGGGGCTGTTATTGTCCTGAGCAGCATTCCCAGAAGGGGTTACTGAACATGCCTGTTGGCCCCTCCTCAAAAGGATTGCAGAAGGGAGCAGGCTGTGGGCTTGCAGCCTGGGCTTGCTCTCTTCTCCTGCCCACTGCAGTTTCCCCAACCTTGTGTGCAGTGTGTTAGGTGTATTAGGCTACAACTCCCATTATCCCCAGCTAAGAGGCTGGCTGGGGATAATGGAACCAGGAGTTGCAGTCCAACACATTTAGAGGGGGCCAGGTTGGGGAAGGCTCTCCAGCTGTTTCCTCTTCTCCTCTGCCATCCCTTTTTACCTGAAGTGGTCAACCTGTATCTGGGCTGCACTATCCGAGCTTGTACCATTTTCATACTAGAAGTGAGTGGCACAGCTGAGGGAATGCTCATCCATACGGAACACTGCCTGCGCATAAGAACACTGCCTGAGCATGACTGGGGGAAGGGAAGGCAAGAACAGGGCTGATGGGAATTGTAGTCCAACTTGGCCAGAAGGGGGGTGCTTCAGAATATATATTTCATTTTTATGTATCTCTTACATTTTCTATCCCGCTCTTCCTTCAAGGAGCTTGGAGTGGCATAGATCTTCCTCCAAACATTCTTCCCTTCCAACAACCCTGTGCAGTAGGCTGAGAGACTGTGGCCCAAGGTCACACCCACCTCCACCCCCTGAGGTTCCTCACTGAGTGAGGATTTAAATCCGAGTCTCCCTAATCCTGATCTATGAAGGTTCTGCCTCCCTCGACCATCGCCAACAGTAGTCATTCCAGCAGGCTATCACAAAGGGAAATGAGAGGGCAAGAGAGGCCATTCTACCAATCCTGCTGAAAGACTACTTAATCTTCTTTCTCCCCCCCGCCACCCCTTTCTCCTTGTGTGTCGTGTCTTTTTAGACCCCAAGCCTGCGGGAAGGGACTGTCTTGTTTTACTCATTGCATGTAATCCACCCTGGGAACTTTCTGGGCTGAGGCGCACTATGAAAATAATTCAAATAACTAAATAAATAATCTGATACACCAACCACTTCACTGCATTTTGCAGTGATAGCAAAGTCAGAAATAAAAAGCTAAATCAGTACCGTTTAAATTTAGCGGAGTGCGGGAGTCCTTCTCTCCCCGCCCCCACCCCCACCCCCGCCCTTTCCAGTAGCCAAAATCAAGTCTATCCATTTGATTTGTTTAAAAAAAGGAAAAAGTCAAGATTTCAACAGCAGAAGAATACCGCAGCACGGCAAATACAGAAAGACATTGTTCCTGTCTAGGCTTCCACCTTCTCATGCTCTCAGCCTGAATGGCATATCAAATATTTATGCTCACTCCGGTTAGCATAAAACTGCTCTCGTTGCAATTTCTCCCCAGAGTGGGATTGCGTTGTCAGAGGAGCCGCTCTGTATGTTCAGCCATTTGTGATGCAAATCCATCCTTCAGTGCTAAAAAACCTGGAGGCTGCAAGAAGAGAAGCGGGGAAAGGTCAGGGGAATCAATCTGAGGAGAGGCCTTGAAAGAAATCATTGGAAACACGTTTTGCACCGGGGGGGCTCTCTAGAACTGTGGCCGCTGCAGGTTGTGCGTATGCCAAAATGCATTTTAGAAACAACAACAGGAGTCCTTATGAAAAAGCTTCTCTGGCTCTAGACGGGAAGGGACAGTGGTTGATGGTCAGGCAAGGCAAGGCAAGGCAAGGCAAGGCAAGGCAAGGCAAAGCATATATTCTGGAGTAACCTAACTGTCATGCCCCCATTGGACTCCTCCTCCTAGGAGAAAGAGTTAGAGGTCCCAACAGAGGATGATACCCAGTTCCTGCCAGGGCTCTCTCCGCAACAGGGGCCTGAGTCCATGGAGAAGCCTCCAAGCCACTCAGGAGCATGGAGACTCTGCCTCAGAGGAAGAGGCTGAGAACCCCCCACCAAGTCCCAGGGAGAGATGGTGCCAGAGGAGGCAGGCCCAACTCAAAGAACCTTGGCAAAGTGCCAGGCTGCAGCAGAGGTCTAATTGGGAGGAAGGGGGCTCCTTATGAGTAGGGCGCTGACCTGAGGGCTCTAACGTACTGCAGCTGAGCCCTGGGTGGGGGCAACAGCTCTGCTGTTAAATGCCTTCAGTGTCTCTCTAGCCAGTGCTGGAAACAATGCCGTTCCAGCAGCTCTAGTGCCCTGTACCTTGACCTGTGATGGCTGCTCTGTGATACTGATCCTTGGACTCTTTCTTGATTCTGCTTCTAGACTGTGTAATATATCTGAGTTCCTCACTTGGTTTTGATCCCTACCTGATCTTTTGACCACTCCTGCATTAGCCTGACCCTGTGTATCTGACTGCTTGCCTGTGCTCAACCATTTGCCTGCTTAAGTGACCACTCTCTTGTTTATGTCCCTGCATTGGCTAGCAAAGAGCCAGTTTAGAGTGGGACAGTAAGCCAGGCATATTGTATCACTGGAATATAACAATAACATTAGCTAGGACTGGTAAGTGCACAAAGCACTGCACATACAGTATCTCAGTAAACTTTACAAACAACCCTGCAAAGCAAGAGTGTTGAACCTCAGGCCTGCAGGCCAAATTTAGCCCACCTGTGGTCCAATCCTGCCCTCCAGGGTTCCCCTTTCCTCTGCCCCCACCTCCTCTCCTCCAAACACTGAGCATTTGGTGGTTTCCTGTTTTTTGCACGTTTCCCCCTCCTGTTCTAAGGCTTAGTTACTGGCAGTGAGAGTTAAAGCTAAAATATGCCACTATTTTTGGAAATGTGAACTGGCCCCTTTTCCCTTGGTCCCGCCCACCACTGGAATGCAGCCCCTGAGAGCTTCTCTGAAATGGATTTGGCCCTCGGGACAAAAGAGGTTCAACACCCTTGCTGTAAAGATAGGCTAGTTTTACAATCCCTATATTGCAGATGGGATAGGATGGGGGATGAAGTGAAGACACAGTTGCTTGCCTATGGCTAGCTACTGGTTTTACAGCTGAGATCCTATTCCCCATCTTACATGGCCTTCCTCAACCTGGTGCCTTCCTGACTTCTTGGACTATAACTCCCAGCATTTGAAATCATTGGCTGCGCTGGCTGGGGCAGATGGAAGTTCAAATCCAAAACATCTGGAGGGCCCCAGGTTAGAGCAGGCCACCTTACACTCAGCCATAACACAACAGGAAACATTGTATGTTTAGTGTTTGTGTAACTGTAGTCCCATTGAAATCAATGTTTCTTAAATTAGCCATGACTAACTTCTCTCACTGATTTCAATGGGACTGAAACATGAGTGACTTCCTCTAGAACCAAACCCAGATATCCTTCTTTAGAAAGAAAGCATCCTGCTTGCTTATATACAGTCAGGGCCAGAAATATTGGAACAAGGATAACGGTTTTGGCATTTGGCCTCTGTACACCACCACATTGAAGTTGAAAGGAAACACACCCAGATGGGAGCGAAGTCAGGACTTTCAGCTGTAATTCAAGGGGTTTGACAAAAGTGGGGCACTAACCATTCAGGAAGGACAGCCAGTGGCATACACACACACCCATCGTTGGTGGCTCATAAGTAATGGAACAAATGGCTGACAAGCAGCTGCATGGCCAGGTGTGGCCTGTTTCCTGGGTACCCCATAAACAATCAAGCAGATAAAATGCCTGGAGGTGGTTCTGTTACATTTGCATTTGGTAGATGTTCACTGGAACTCCCAACATGAGGTCCAAAGAGGTGTCCATGCGAGTGAAGGAGGCCATCATTAGGCTGAGGAAACAAAATAAACCCATCAGAGAGATAGCAAAAGCAGTGGGAGTGGCCAATACACCAGTTTGGAACATCCTGCAAAAGAAGGAATCAACTGGCAAGCTCAGCAACAGCAAAAGGCCTGGAAGACAACTAAAATGGATAACTGCAGAATTCTGCTCATGGTGAAGAGGAACCCTTTCACAACATCTAGCCAGGTCAAGAACGCTCTTGCGGAGGTAAGCATGTCATTGTCAACATCTACAGTCAAAAGACGGCTTTATGAAGATAAATACAGAGGCTTCACAACAAGGTGCAAACCACTGGTAACGCTCAAGAACCAAAAGGCCAGATTAGCCTTTGCCAGCAAACACCTAAAAAAGCCTGCCCAGTTCTGGAATAAGATTCTTTGGACTGATGAAACCAAGATTAACTTGTACCAGAATGATGGGAAAAGTATGGAGAAGGAAAAGAACAGCTCATGATCCAAAGCATACCACATCATCTGTCAAACATGGTGGAGGCAGTGTCATGGCATGGGCATGTATCGCTGCCAATGCAACCGGGTCACTGGTGTTTATTGATGACCTGACTGCTGATAAAAGCAGCAGGATGAATTCTGAACTGTATAGGCCTATACTTTCTGCTCAGATTCAGCCGAATGCTGCCAAAGTGATAGGACGCCACTTCATATTGCAGATGGAGAATGACCCAAAACATACAGCAAAAGCTACCCAAGAGTTTCTCAAGGCAAAGAAGTGGGTTGTTCTTCAATGGCCAAGTCAGTCACCTGCTCTCAACCCAATAGAGCATGCTTTTCACTTACTGAAGACCGAGGGCAGAAAGACCCACAAACAAGCATCACCTGACATAGAATCATAGAATAGTATCATAGAATAGTAGGGTTGGAAGGGGCCTACAAGGCCATCGAGTCCAACCCCCTGCTCAATGCAGGAATCCAAGTCAGAGCATCCCTGACAAATTGGCTGTCCAGCCTCGTCTTGAAGGCCTCCAGTGTGGGAGAGCCCACCACCTCCCCAGGTAATTGGTTCCATTGTCAATATTAGGACATGATATTGGTTTGTTCCATTACTTATAAGCCACCAACGATGGGTGTGTGTGTATGCCACTGGCTGTACTTCCTGAATGGTTAGTGCCCCACTTTTGTCAAACCCCTTGAATTACAGCTGAAAGTCCTGACTTCCCTCCCATCTGGGTGTGTCACCTTTCAACTTCAATGTGGTGGTGTACAGAGGCCAACTGCCAAAACAGTTATCCTTGTTCCAATATTTCTGGCCCTGACTGTATGAAGGCCAGCCCTGCCTCAAGCAACTGATTGCTTAGAGATATGGAAAATGTGGATATATGAAGTTGTCCTACATCAAATCAGAACACTGATCCATCAAGCTTAGTATTATCTCCTCTGATTGGCAACAAATCTCCACAGATGGCCCTGACTGTATACTATTTCATTTTTATCTCACCCTTCCTCCAAAGAGCTTAGGACAACAAACAGCATTCCCCACACACTCCGTTTTATCCTCACAACAATCATATGAGATAGATCGAGCTGACAGACAATGACTGCCCAACATCATCTGGCAACCTTCATGACCAAGTAGGGATCTGAAGCCAGGTACCTCCCCCTTTCCAAGTCCAACATTTCTACCCATCACACTACAGAACTGTGAGCAGATCTAACAAACATTTAAACTTTAGAGTAAGTATTCCCAGACATTTGATCTCTGCTAATTTGAAGGTAGGCTGTGTTTAATACCGTTTAAAAACACAGAAAAAGTATGAAAGAATTCAGTCGAATAGTTGGAGAAATAATGTAAGAATATAAGAGACCTTCTGCAGGAAGTCAAAGATGTTTCTATTCAGGCAGGCCTTTGGCATTTATCCCCTTCATGGATCACTGCCTTGTTGTGGCGAAGGGGCTTGCGTAACTCAGTGAAGCCATAATCTATGCCGTGCAGGGCCACCCAAGACGGACAGGTCATGGCAGAGAGTTCTGACAAAATGTGGTCCACTGGAGAAGGAAATGGCAACCCACTCCAGTATTCTTGCCAAGAAAACCCCATGGAATGTATCACAAGGCTAAAAGAGATGACGCCGGAAGATGAGCCCCTCAGGTCGGAAGGTGTCCAATATACTACTGGGGAAGAGCAGAGGGTATTTCCAAGTAGCGACAGAAAGAGTGAAGCGGCTGGGCCAAAGCCGAAAGGACACTCAGCTGTGGATGTGTCTGGTGGTGAAAAGAAAATCCGGCATTTATGCTGGTCTGCTGCTGGAGAGGTTTTAAATGGCTAGTGCTCTTTATTTCTTTTATTGTTCTGTTTCCAATAGCATTTTTAATTTATCTATTTCTATTTTATGTTTTAATGAAGATTTAGTTTTTAATCCAGATTTTATTGAATGCCACCTTCAACGCTGTTTTTTGGCAGAAAGGCGGGATATTAAATAAACAAATAATAAACAATCATGAGCCAATCTGGTTATGCCAACTTAGGTTTCCCTTCAGTTGGAAATAAGGACTGGGGGGGGGGGGCAGATATTGGGGCTCTCCAGATATCTGTACTTGGGGCTCTCCAGATATCTGGCCTACAACTCCCATCATCCCCTACCATTGGTTACTCTGGGTGGTGCTGATAGGAGCTGAAAAAAACATCTGGAGGCCAAACGTTGCCCACCCTTGCTCTAGGTAACGGGCTCCATTGTCAAACTGCGCTTACCTTCGAGAACTTTCTCCTAAAAGTAAGCTATAACATCGAAATTGTGGAGGGGTGTGTGGACAGCAATGGCCATGTTTCAACATACACGAACATATGAAGCTGCCTCATGCCGGGTCAGACCATTTGTCCCATCTAACCTAGTATTGTCTCCTCTGATTGGAAGCCTCTTTCCAGGGTCCAAGTTGGAATACCCACGATACTTTAACTGGAGATGATTGAGACTATAGAATGGAGGCCGCTGCAGTGATGTCGTCATCAATTCCATTTGTGATTGTGAAGGAAGGCAACAATGTGATACATGGATAAAGCATTGGTCTTTATTTGGAGTGACTCTATTTAGTCCAACACACTCTTTCCCTTCATTTGAATATGGAACTGTTTTAAGGGGAAACAACATGTGAAAGCTAATCAGAAGGCATCCAAACAAAAAGTCTCTGAAGGGAGGATCTCTTACAATGAGCGACAGTAGAGGCGTCGACCGTTGCAGCAACTTCCACCCAGCACCGCCACCAAGTGGTTATGACAGCTGGAAACTGTAAGCACTTTGATTATCCCACATCAGTTCCACGTTTCTCTTCTCTCCGTATTTTCTGGACTGGAAAGAGACAGCTGACCATTTCCTTCGTACACTTCCCCCAGCCTAAGGCAAGAATCCGAAATGGCGTACGTTGTGAAGACGTCTGAGTAGAGTAAAAAGTTCTGCAGGCAAGTGGGTAAGGACAAATGACGGACAAACTGGCCTGATCGCAAGCGATCGCTCGTTAAAAGAGACCGGATCTCCAGGCGACAAAGGTGAGACAAGGGAGGGATAGATTCTGTCACAAAAGAGAAGCAGAATTAATCAGGAGCACAACAACGGTGAGGCTTTCAAGCTCCCTTCGGCCTGAGTGGTCACTACCAAAGGCCAGCAGAGAGAATAACCTTGACAGAAGGTAGCTGAGATTTCAAAAGCCTAACTGGAACAGCCAAGTTGTCCGGCTGCCTCTGATCTGAAACTAGTATGCACTGCCTAGGAAACCGTCTGCCCACCAGTCATTTAGCCCAGCTGGCAATGATTTGCCCAGATCTTGTCTTTGCCAGCCCTTGCTACCCAAGATATCTCCTTTTCAGACTGTACACATCAGAGATTGAACTTGGAACCTTTGGCATGCAACAGACATGCTCTACCGCTAAGCCGAATACCAATGCTGTGGCGTGTGATAGAAGCAAGGGTTTATTGCTGGTGGTTCTGCATCTGTTAGGGTAAAGGGGCAAAACATGGGTGTTTTGATTCCCATACTTGAAGTAAAGGAACGCTTGGGAGCTTGAAGAAACACAGACTTCATTCATTTGTTACACTTACTTGAGAACCACTTTTTAGTCCAGAAGACTTTCAGACAGTGCTGGCCCTACTATGAGGCAGAGTGAGGTGGCTGTCTCAGGCAGCACATATCAAGAGGCAGAGGTCTGGAGCTTAGAGGGCAGACAGAGCTGTGTATGCCTGTGGCCTGCCCTACATTCCCCTAAGCTACCCTGCTGCCCTCAGGTGCAGCAGGGGATGCTAGTCCTGACACCAGTTGAAGTGTTGAAGTCAGATTCAATTGCCAGTCTGGTCGGCTTTTGTACATGGAATGGGCGGAGGTGCCATCTTGTCCTGCACCTCAGGCAACAAAATGTCTTGGGCTAGCCCTTATTTCAAAGCAGCTTACAACAGTTAAACACAACATTCAGGGATTTGGACAAGTCTAGAAAGTTCCTCAACACAGAGAGCGCTTTCACAGTCACCATTGCTGCCTTTTCGTTTTAAAACTTGTGAACATGGTTTAGTACAGGGGCGCAACCATGGGAAAGAGCCACTGTAAGTCAAACGATACTCTCCAGAGAAACCGGTATTTTGCTAAGCCTGCGATTGCTTGCAAACCAATCAGTCTTTAAAAAGATGAGCATCAGCTGTTGCTGACTGTCATTTCCTCCATGGAGAAGCAGTCCTGTACTAGGCTAGCATTTGAACAAATGCAACACCACCACCCCCAATAACATTAGAACATGAGGCTGTTGCACTAACACACAATGGGCACCTAAATGTGTGTGTGTGGGGGGTGAGATTTAAAAATGGAGTGTGCCTGTCTTGTGATACTTCAGATTCAAAGCTTTTACATTCAGAAGAGTTGAGATTGCCTGGGAAATTAAGCAAGGCGTTAGTCTTTGATGGTTTATTAAGGGCTCAATCCTATGCTTGTTTAGACAGAAATACACCCCACCAGCTTTGCTGCCTGGAGAATGCTGGGAGTAGTAGGACTTATTTATTTATTTATTTATTATTAAATTTATTAATCGCCCATCTGGCTGGTCACCCAGCCACTCTGGGCGATGTACAACATACAATAAAACAGTTTAAAACAATAAAATTCTACAATAAAAACATTTTCTAAAATACCCTAACCCACCCCAAATGCCTGCCTGAACAACCACGTTTTTAACGCACGACGGAAGCTCATTAAAAAGGGGGCATGATGGAGTTCCCTAGGGAGGGAGTTCCACAGAGTGGGGGCCACCACAGAAAAGGCCCTCTCCCTTGTCCCCACCAGTCTAGCTGTCCTGGCTGATGGGACAGAGAGAAGGCCATCTGAGGCTGATCTTGTTAAGCGGCCTGTCTGGTGCTGCTGGAGGCGCTCTTTAAGATAGGCTGGGCCGGAACCATATAGGGTTTTAAAGGTCAAAACCAACACCTTGAATTTGGCCCGGAAAACAACTGGTAACCAGTGCAACTCCTTCAGCACTGGAGTGATGTGATCTCGCCGGTGGCTGCCTTTAATCAGGCGAGCCGCCGCGTTCTGTACCAGCTGCAGTTTCCGAACCATCTTCAAGGGTAACCCCACATAGAGCGCATTTCTGTCTAAACATGCATAAGACTGAACCCTAAACTTCTATTCAGCTGAAGCTGTTCTATCATCAGTCTTATGAGACCCTACATGTAAATTTACATATTACATGTTACTTTTTCTTCTTTTTTAAAAAGTAAGGAAATCTCACCACAAGGTGAGAGAGACCTGAAGTCTTCCATAGTTTCACCCATGTTTTGTCAGAACAAAAACTATCTCTAACATGGGTGCAGCCATATAAAAGCCCCTCCATTGAAAATTAAGTCTTCGTGTGTGTTGCTTTATTACACCACGTAAAGGAACATCTATGAGAGCAAGTAACCACAGAGGAATTACTGGGGGCCCTCACCTTGTAGTGACATTTCCCCTTTAGAAAAGGGTTACATAAACACATTTCAAAGCTTCCTGCTTCAGTGGAGAACTTCGCAAGTGCATGTGAAGAGTTAACTCCTCCTTCATGTGGGGACAGCCAGTGTGGTGAAGTGGCTAGAGTGTTGGACTGGGAGTCAGGAGATCCGGGTTCTAGTCCCCACTCACCCATGCCCACTTTGGGCCAGTCACAGACTCTCAGCCCAACCTACCTTACAGGGTTGTTGTGAGGCTAAAATGGAGAGGAGGAGGATTATGTACGCCACCTTGGGTTCCTTAAGGAGGAGAAAAGGTGGGATATCAATGTAATAAATAAATGTGTGTTGCTGCTTTATTACACCACGTAAAGGAACATTTACGAGAGCAAGTAACGACAGAAGAATTTCAGGGGGCCCTCACCTTGTAGTGACATTTTCCCTTTAGAAAAGGATTACGTAAACACATTTCAAAGCTTCCTGCTTCAATAGAGAACTTTGCGAGTGCATAACAGCACGGGAGAGAAGTTCTGTGCCTGCCCAACTTAATACAGCGTGACACTGCACCACCCCTGCTAGCACAGGGCACTCCGATGGCAAGTACCAGGAGCTGTAACACCGGGAGACATTCAGCCTTTCGGCACTGCAGTCCTGTGCAGCAAGGCAGAAACGTTTGCTGTTACTAATGTTAAAGAAAATTATTCTGCATATGTATATATTTTTGAAATACCTGATTACTCCTGTAAGGCCTTCCAGATGGAATTCATGCTATGAAAAACAAATGGAACACATGGAAATGAATGAGCTTGTTGGTCACGTACCAAAGTGACTAGGGGGCACCCACGCTGAGGTTCCTTTGTGCTCGGCAAGGATCTGCTCCACATCCCGAGGAAGCCTCTTCCAGTTAGCAAACTCCAGAAGGAAGTTAAGGGCATCACTGCTTACAGAGAAAACCCTAGCATGGAAGACAATCCAGTTATTCTGGGATCCCGTGTAGAGATTAGTGTTGGACTTTGGCCAGGGAGATCATAGATCAAATAACCTGAATGGGTAACCTTGGGCCAGTCACCATCTTTCAGCCACATTTCCCAGGCCTCGCCCACCACACAGCTCGAGAGAAAGACAGCCTTTGTCTAGTCCTGATGAGGGAAAGGCAGTCCCTTTTTCCATGCCTCTCTCTACACGGAGAAAGGAGTCCAATGACATCGGGGCAGAACTTCAGGATGGAAAGGCCCAGCCCCTGATGTCATCTGGCCTTTGAGGGGGGGCGCCTCAGGAAACAATCCAGACAGGAACCGTTCCCCCACCCCTGCTCTAGGGGAACGTTGGAGCCTTCTGGCTAAAGGTGGCTGCATTCATTTGAAAAGCCGAAGGGAGGACAGCTTGTCCTCCTCAAAAGGATCAAAGGAAAGGGGAACCAGAATGATTCCAGCTGCCAGACATCCCCCTTCCTTGCGCCCCACAGATAGTACAAATGGAAGTAAGCAGTGCGGAATGTGATGCATCATAACTGTGTTGATACTGTCCTTCTGTAATTTAGATACTGGGTGGCCCTGCGTTGTATCTGGGTGGGGTCAGCAGCTTCTGGTTACTGTTGTGTTATATTACTTGAGAAAAATAAAGTCCTTGTCTAACTTCCTGACTGGTGCTTCCTCTGAGCCTTCCGTGTCATGGTGTCAGCACCGGGATACCAACCCACAAGGTTCTTGTTGACCGTCCTGACTGGTGTGTCCTCTAAGCCGTTCATAACAACATCCATAGAGCGTGCCTGGACTGAGAGACAGAAGCAGCTTGGAGCAAGGTCCTTATAGCTAAGGTTTTCAAGGGCCACCAGTGCCGTGAAGGGCCCAGGAGAAGATATCCCTCAGCTGCAACACTATTCCATTCTTCTGAGTGGTTCTGAGCCGTGCTTGGGGCCTGGAGCTTAGGCTCGCCTCAGCTTGGTGAACTTGGCAACGCTCACACACACACTGGAATATCCACGTTGCACGCTGGAAGCAGGCTGCCAGCTGCAAACCTTAAGCTCATTCAAGCGCCATAATTAAAGGATTTATTTCATTCGCCTCAAGGATGTAGCCAATTGCCCTCAAGGTACAAACGTTGCTAGGGATCAAAGTGGTTAAAAAAACACACAGCCATTTTCAGGCTGCCGCCTGCATCCAGTGACCTTTAGTGGTATTTGGCTTCAGAATGCATAGCTCCTCCTATTATTTTACCCTCACCGTGAGCCTAGCGTGTTCTGCAACAAGATGACTTCTGCCCTTTCAAAGCACACAAAAGCTATTTGGTGCCCCCTTTCCTGCAGGAGTTGGGGGGGGCACACATTTTCCCCCATGCTGAACACTTTAGAAATGCAACATTGGGCTGTTTTCCCCCTTTCACTTGAAGGAGTCAGAACTCCTGGCCTCAGTGATGAGTCGACACAGTTGGAATTTGACACCAAACACCATGTTGTGAAAGATCAGCGCTATGTTCTTCCCGTAAGCATGTTCTGCTGCCGTTTCTCTTCCAACTTCACTGTCAGCCAATAATTGTTTACTTCTCTTCCAAGCCTGCTTCTGTTTCAAAGACATGAGGGCTAGAGCAGACATAATGCTCTCAAAACCATGGTTAAGGGGCTTGGTGGCAAGATGCCCACTCCCTCCACTCAATCCCTTCTGCTCTCCCACAGAAATTCCCACTGTGGGTCTTACATAGCTAAGACTGACCTTAACCAGGTCTAATGCTAACCAGGGCTTGCTGTTCTTCAGGTCTAGTGCAGACGTTGTGTTCCTCCATCTCAGAACCATGGTTAAGACATCATGAACGCTGTTTGACCTTATTCATTGACTCCCCACTACTTCCCAAGTGAATGCCCCCCACTTCCCCTTTCAACGTTAACCCAATGTAGCATTATATCTGCACAAAGGTGTATGCCAGTCATGGTCAGTTTTAAGCCATGGTGCTTTACCGGTTCAGAAATCAGGGTTAGAATTAATCTTGGTGCTAATGCTACACCCTGGTTAACACTCAAAAGGAAAGAGAGGGGAAATCCGCATGGGAAACAAGAGCAGTTGGGGAAGATTGCATGCAGTCTGGGGGTCCAGCCCCGATCCTCCTAACCCTCGTTATTTTTTTGGATCACAGAATTTGCATTTCCTGTGTCGGGCACCAAGTTATAAGTGCTAGCATAGCCAGGCTGCAAGAACCTGGAAAGAGAGAAGGAGGGCCTGGACAGGGTTTGGAGCCTGGACAAGAGGACATGGCAGGCCACCCCATGGTGCGGGAGATAGTAGAGAAATATGCAGCCTGTTCCCTTCCCTCAGCAACATGTTGCCGAAAGGCAATGCAACAAACCTAAGTGCCTTATGGCAGATGGTAGCATAGGACTGGTTCTCTGGGATTCAAGACTCCCAGGATAGCAGGATATTGGCTCATGATATTAGTAATGACGATATGAATTGCTTGTCATTGCCTAAGAGCAAAGTCAGCAGCATGGCATCCATCCCTGACCAGCAAGGAGCTGCTAATGCCAGCCCTGTGCTTCCCAACGTTCAGGTAGAAAGTGTGGCCTGGGAGTGGAGGAGGGAAGAGCACAGAGTATCTGTAGCCCTGCCTACTTGGTTCTACTCACCATTCGTGCACACCACTTAGGCACACACGACTGCTCAATGCTGCACATATTCAAAAGCCCACGTCATGGCCCCCTTGTCTGTCTGTCTCCCTCTCATACATACAGTCAGTTCTCATCCTGCACACACACACCCGCACTCCTCTTCCCCCTCTCCCTACACAATGAGCCATAATGCCTTCTCGCCCATCAAAAAGAAAACTACAACCAAGTGCCTTCTCCCATCTTTTCAGTGCTTGGCCTTGTAAGCTACTCATATGCAATTTCCATTTAAAAAAAATACTGACCAAATTACTCATATTTAGATTCTGCAGGAGGAAAACACTCCTCATTTTCCCCCTCTCTTGCCTTGCTCTGGCACATTTCCCAGAGTGGAGAAGGAGGCACAAGTTAATTATACATTTCCACTCCCTGCAAACCTCTCACCTGAGAAACCTGAAACCTTTACAGTGCTCATCCTACGCTAAGTGCTGGATCAGAAGTGGGAAGTTTTGAGAAAGCCTTCACTGCCACATCAGCAAAGATAGAAAACACTATGGAGTGCAGAACAACTAGAACACAAATACTTGAGACAAGAGAGACTGTATCCAGCTTCAGGCATCCAGCATGAATGGATGAATAGGTTCTTATGCACAAAGGGCTAGCCCCACCCCACCACACCCCCCAAATACATTGCCCATGGCCAAAGCACAATGAGCATCAGTCTGAAAACGGCCCTACACACCTCTCGATGTACACAGGTAGGGCTCCCTCCATGGGCGTGTGGGCCCAGATGGAGCAGGGTTTGCATCCCATGGAGGAAGCCCCAATGTGTCAGGGTGGACACTGAGCCCATAGAATCCCAGAGTAGTTCTGCTGCTGAGGAAGAGCAGTCGCTCCTTCGGGAGAGGAGCGCGCTCCTTTTTTCCCAGGACCAACAGCTGACGGAGATTCCTCCCACCCACATTCCTAGTTTAGAAAGCAGTCCAGGGAGTGTCTCAGCACAGATAGCAGACTGGGTGGATGCGCGGCGCAGACGCAGAGAGCGGCACCAAAGGGTTCGCGCTCAAAGAACGGTTGCGCCCAGAGGATCCAAGGGAAAAGGGGAGGGATTCTCCCTAGTCCTTATATTCAGGGGTCTGCCAGTAATTGCCCTTCAAACGGGGACCAACTGTTCTAACTTAGGGCATAGGGATGCTGCTGCTCAGATCTAGTTGCTACCTGTAGAGCTGTTAAGCTGTAAAAGAAGAATAAAGCTTTGAAAAGAATCCCTTTGTCTGTGTCTGGACTTGGCTACTGGATTAGACTGAGAGCCCTCCAAGAAGCCCTTGACACAATGGTGGACGCCCATACCTGTGCAGGATCCCCTTTGGACTGACACTGATCGCATATCAGCAACCAAGGGATGGGGCTACGCGCTCGTGTATGAGCGCCTTGGACACATTTGAACTGATTGCCTGAAGAAGGCTCATGTGGCATGTGCATATATGTGCACGTGTATATGTACGCACATGTACGCTCTCATACACATGTATATGTAAGTTATCTTGCTTACCATGACTCGCAAAGAAGATGCACTGGATTAAACCCAGCCAACAGGAGAGACGGCAGCCACTCTTTGAACTCGCCTCCTGCTTTAATCGCGTAATCTAAGAATTCTGTCAGGTGTGGTCGACACGGGAGCTTGCAGCCCCGCTTCAAGAAGTGCTGAAATAAAGAGAACCTTCCATGTTGCAGGCAGAGGCCTAAATCCGATTCAAGAAGCGTGATCCCATACTTCAGAAGAATGAAACTGAATCTATTTCTGCAATAAATGTAAGCAACAAGCGTGGGTAAGCGTAATACACCGTTTTTCAAAGCTTTTTGGGAACCCAAGTTAGCACCACCAACCAGCCTGCCGAAGAACCCTTTGCTGTTACAGAGGATTCCGGAAGTAGGAGATGGGCTCAATTCAGGTGGGAACAGTGGCAAGGCCTGTTGGGCCTCACTGTCTCCCCCAGCCTGGGAGCGTGCTCTAGAACACATCGAATACTCCCCTACAGCCACATGTTTCAGGGAAAGATGTGCAGTGGAGGCCAAGCTCACCTTTACTGATCTGCAAATTGAGGAACCCCTGGAATCTCCACAACACTGAGTTCGTATACTGTCCCCATGATCAAGCACTGACATTTTACAGACTTTACTGAATTTGCCTCTGGAATGTGTGCATGACAAGCCACACTACTCTAGACAGACATTGGCCGTTTCCACTAATATGGACAACTGGTTAACTGTAAAGAGGTCCATTTTTAGATAGTGGGATGGATCTACATTAGGCATAATTAGGAAAAGAATCTTTTGTTATGAATATTGAACTATGCTGCTCTGTATAGCAGGCTGCATATAAAAGTAATCAAGAGGAAAGGAACCTCCCTGAGGTTTCTATTCAGTTGCCAGAACCAAACTATAGTTCCCTTGTTTTGCCCCATCTTGGGTGCAGTTTTTGAGCCATCAAGCTCTTTGTTCCCTTTGTTTTGAACCCTACAACTGTCTTGGAGTTCAAGCAGCAGTTGATCATTCTTTCTGCTTCGGCATCTCTCACACTGGCATACCTCCGCTCTGAGGATAAGCCAGGCTTTGATTGGCTTTAATATCATTCCATGTGCCTCTTTCCTAGCGCTATTCTCTGTACTAGTCTGTTGCCTACCTCATGTTTCCAGGGCCAAAGTTTCCGCTTGTGCTTTCCAATTGAACCACCTTATTGCTGCATTTGCCCAGAGAGATCTGTTACATCGTACACCCAGAGAGAATGCTTTACCAATCCCGGTTGGGTGTCCCCTGAATCCCAAAACCAAGTTGATTTGGGATTCTACCACATCTGCAGGAATGCAGTTTGACCTGCAAGGCCATGCAGGCACCCTGTAACCTCTGTGCGAGTGATCAGCTTTGAGTCCAAGGGAGGTGGTCAAGGAAGGAGCTTAAGGTATTGGGCAACAGCTATTAAAAAGTCTTGAGCTGAACATACAATCTCTGAATTTTATTGGGAACTCTAAGCCTTACCCCATTGGTAAGGCTCTCCATCTAAACCCATTTTTAACCAAACTGTGGTGGCTCCAGGGTCCCAACTCCCTAATAAGGAGGTATTTGTGAATAACTTATTTTTTATTTGTAAAAAAATAAACATCTGTGTTTTTGGACTTTCAACAAGCATTAGATTTAATTTCCCCATTTGAGAAGTAGCAATTCCCCACTTTGGTAAGAACATTGTGCATAAATCCATTGCACCTCTAATTCAAGCCCCCCCTTTCACCTGCGTTGGTCGTTACATGTGGATATATGCATGTTTGTGTGAACAAGGATGTACAGCCACAAACTGGGGAAAGATAAATTAGACGTCACATCTGACAGAAGCCCTATTCAGGCGTTCTGAAAGTGGTTCAAGAGAGCTCATGAGGAGAGGGGGCACGCTAGTCTGGCCCCCTCCTCATACATTTCCTGCGAATTTCTGAAGAGGAGAGGCTCCTGTATCCGTGGAAGCTCTCCATGTGATTGAGAGCCCTGGTTTTCCAGCATTCCACTGCACTCCCTCTCCTCACGCGTTCCAAAACACTTCAAGAGGGCTAGATCGTTCCAGGATACAAGCACAGAAAATGTCCTAACTTCTTAATGGAAGTAACATGAAGCAGAGCTGAGTCAGTTAATCCAAGTAAGATCAGTGCCAAGACTGATGGGCCCATTGGCAAGCAGCCCCCCTCCGCGCCATCCTCCAAGGAAATGAAGATCGAAGTGTCAGCTACAACCACTGTGCTTGGTTCTTCTCTGCTGAACATTGGGGCTGAACACTGCCACCACTGCCCCCCATAAATTTACCAGGCCAGGCAGCTGTGGCAATGGCGAGGACAGGCACAGGGCTCACCAAAGAAGACATGCTGAGCAAAGTGGCTACAACCAGTGACACCTTTATTACCCTGCTACATTGGGGCACAAAGGCATTTTGGGGAAATAAAGATGGCAGCAGCAGTCTGCTCAGCACATCTCAACACAGAGTGTGAAAAATACTGGATTAACACATACATTTCCAGTCTAACACATTTCAAAACTCCTGTGCCACGTGGACGATTTGACCCACATCAGCAAATGTTCCTACTATATCTCCACGTGTTAAATGGAAAGAAGCCCCAGCGGAATCCAGGTTGCCACGTTAAGGTCATTCTCTTTATATATATTTACAAACAAGGACAGGAGAGGTTGAAATTACGAGAGTATACGAACAGCCATTTCAGACTGAAGGAGATGGTAAAAAAGGGAGAACTATGCTAATTCAGGATATACTTGACTCAATTACAAAATCATGTCAAGTTCCCAGGAGACAGAGATTGCCGATAAGAGCCTTTGAAAGCAAGAAAATTAGACTGAATGTGTGTTCGACAAGCTTCTCCTTCAAAGAAAAGAGCTTCCCCAAGGAGATTCTGAAAAGGGTCTTTAGTGCCTATATATGACCCAGAAGTAGCACACATCATGCAGGCGTTTACGGATTTCTCATAGTGCAATCCTATGCCTGTCTGCTCTGATGTAAGCTCCGCTGACTTTAACTGAGTGTAAGGTGAGTTTGAATCCTGGCAAGACGGAAGCACTGCAGGTGGGTGGGTGACGGGTCAGGAAAATAGGACCTTTGCCTGTTCTGGATGGGGTTACACTCCCTCTAAAGGACCAGGTACGTAGTCTGGGGGTATGCCTAGATCCATCGTTGTCACTGGAGGCTCAGGTGGCTTCAGGGGCTAGGAGTGCCTTTTACCTGTTTTGACTGTGCACCAGCTACGGGCATTCCTGGACCGTGATAGCTTGGCCATAGTGGTTCAGGCATTAGTAACCTCAAGACTGGATTACTGCAATAAGCTCTATGTGGGGCGACCCATGGGCTTGGTCTGGAAGCAGCAGCTGGTGGGAATGCAGCCGTGAGGCTACTAACAGGGGCCTCTTTTTGACAACATATCACACCTCTGCTAAAAGAACTGTGCAGGTTGTCAAGAAGCCATCGGGCCAAGTTTAAGGTCCTGTTGTCAACATATAGAGCCCTAAACAGCTTGAAACCAGGTTACTTCACGGATCGCCTTGTGTTCCTGTCAGGCCTTTGCAATCCTCAAAGGGAGCACTTCTGAGGGTGCCACATGCTCCTGAGGTTTGCCTCAGGAGTACTTGCGTAGGACATTTAATGTTGCAGCACCCGCCCTCCAGAACATGCTCCCCCTTGACATTAGATGCACGTGGCTTTCCCACCAGAGGTTCCACCTCTTCCCAGCCTCCACCTCAGAAACTGAGAACCAAACCCCTCAGGGACACCTGCTTTCACTCTGGGACAGCTGTACCCACTTGTCTCACAAGCATCAGCCCTTTTACTCTCTCTGAATTCCAGAGAGACTCAGTATGCTCAGTTGGTTCCCTCAACCCACTACAGGAGAAGCAAGAAAATAGATATAATAAAGGTAGCATAAAATCCATCAACACATGGGAATTTGGACTTAAAAAAACAAATATTTATTTAAAATATGAAAAGTCATAAGTTATTATTAATCAATGCTTTGTTCCTAACTTCCCTACCTACTCTACCCCTCCTAAAATCCCACACACAACCCCCAATACCTAGATGCTGCTTCCTCAGTCCCTAAATCCTTTCTAAGTAACTGTCAGTTTGCCCTATATATAACCTCAAAATCCTCACACACATACAGGCCCCTCCCACCTTTCACTCACTCTCTGGCACACTGTTAATCCTATCTTAAAAAGGTGTCCCCAACCAGTCGTGTCCGACTCTAGGGTGCGGTGCTCATCCCCGTTTCTAAGCCGAAGAGCCAGCGCTGTCCGAAGACGCTTCCGTGGTCATGTGGCCGGCATGACTGAACACCGAGGTGCACGGAACACTGTTACCTTTCCCACCGAGGTGGTACCTATTTATCTACTTGCAATTTCTTGCTTTCGAACTGCTAGGTTGGCAGAAGCTGGGACTGAAGAGGGGAGCTCACTCCGTCACACAGCTCTCGGGTCTCGAACTGCTGACCTGCCGACCTTCCAGTCTGCACAGCGTCTTAACCACTAAGCCACCGCAGTCCCTGATAATCCTATCTTACCTGGTAATGGTAAGATAATCCTATCTTACCTGGGTTAAATTTAACAATATAAAAACATACATAACAAAACAAGCAAATGAGCACCTACAGTTTTAACCTTTAGACACTTGCTTAAGACACCTTTTTATGCAGGCTTTCGCTGAAGTGTACAACCCAGCCAGTATAGTTAGTTTTATCATTGAGACTGATTATTTTATTGTATTTTATTGTTATACTACGTTGACCACTTTGATAATTTATTATCCTTCAGTTTCTACACTCTTCCATATTTTGTAATACAGTTCTCAACTTTAAAAAAGTAATCCAAATGCGTACAAAAATGTGCATTATCTGAAAAACTACTTTAAAACATAAGGCGAATGTTTGTGGAATTTTTTAATCACAGACTGATGTGGAAACGGGATGCGACAGAGTTAACATGTGAAACTGATGTGGACTAGAAGTTGATTGGTCAGTCTATCCCAGCCCTTTACCCCATGATTGTGCATACGCGCACACACACACACAAAGCAGAAACTGCTATTAGCTGCTAAGGGGAGAAAATATAGGTACACAAATTATACAGCAGTATGGAACATAGGTGGGAGAAAAGCTATGGCAAACCTAGACAGCATAGTAAGAAGCAGAGACTTCACCTTGCCGACAAAGGTCCGTCTAATCAAAGCTATGGTTTTCCCAGTAGTAACATATGGCTGTGAGAGCTGGACTATAAGGAAGGCTGAGCGCCAAAGAATTGATGCTTTCGAACTGAGGTGCTGGAGAAGACTTTTACGAGTCCCCTGGACTGCAAGGAGGTCAAATCAGTCCATCCTAAAGGAAATCAACCCTGACTGCTCATTGGAAGGACAGATAATGAAGCTGAAGCTCCAATATTTTGGCCACCTAATGCGAAGAGAAAACTCCCTGGAAAAGACCCTGATGCTGAGAAAGACTGAAGGCAAAAGGAGAAGGGGACGGCAGAGGATGAGATGGCTAGATAGTATCACCGATGCAATGAATATGAACTTGAGCACACTCCGGGAGAGAGCGCAGGACAGGAAGGCCTGGTGTGCTATGGTCCATGGGGTCACAAAGAGTCGGACACGACTGAACGACTGAACAACAACAACAAAATGGAACATAGGAAGGTGCCTTATGCTATCTAGTCCACTACTGTCTCCTCTGACTGGCAGTGGCTTGCCAGAGTCTCAAGACAGAGTCTTCACCATCACCTGCTACTGGATTCTTTTTTATATCCTGGAGACACAAGGGACTGAACCTGGCACCTTCTGCATGTATGTGCTCCACTACTGAGCTATGGTCCATTCCCTATTTGGGGGCTGAATGATTTAAATCAGATAAATGGTGTGAGGAGCGGGGGAACCTTCCACCAGCACCATGGCCCTGATTCATTATCTCCCCGCCCCTTACTTTTAGTGGAAATCAAAGCCCTTGGGATATCTGACAATGGATTTCCCATGTCATGTGTAGCTTGACCCAAAGCTACAGTCTTTGAACCATGTTCCAGAGAATGACAGGATTCCTTATGGTAAAAGCTTATGAAGACCTTGTCAAAAGAGAAGGCTGGTAATGTCTTCCCTGAAGACAGTTTGCTCATCGTGACTGATCTTTCCCTGGAATGTGCACCTGGAGGGGGAGGGTATTGGGCATGCTTGTAAGATTGGGCTCAGCATCTCTGCAGAAGCATCTTGAGTGGGTGTGGGAACAGACTCAGACTCCAATGAGAAAGAGGGCGAAACAGTGAGGGAGTTACCAAAGTTTCAGGAGAGGGAGCAGGGAGCCAGTAGAAGAGAAGAATCTTTCCAGATGCCGGTTAAACAGTGAGTTCAAACTTCTTTGTGTGACTACAAACATGCCAGGCGGGTTTCACACTTAACGGTGCTCTAGGGGCCAACAGTGAGGCTAAATATGCCTGGCTAAAGCTCTGCATGAACTGAATGTGCACTGTAGAACATTCCCCTGAATCTGCTAAAATGGGCAGGGGGGTTCCTCTGCAGATGGGCTGATGTAGAAAGGATTTATTGATTGATTGATTGATTGATTGATTGCATTTATACCCTGCCTTTTTTCCTCTTGCAAGGAACCCAAGGCGGCTTACATTATCCTCCTCCTCTCCATTTTATCCTCACAACAACAACCCTGTGAGGTGGGTTGGGCTGAGAGTCTGTGACTGGCCCAAAGTCACCCAGTGAGCTTCCATGGCCGAGTGGGGACTAGAACCCGGCTCTCCCAGCTCCCAGTCCAACACTCTTGCCACTACACCACACTGGCTCTTTGGTTCCTGAAAGTTTGAAAAAAGTTTGGACACAAAGCAGTCACTGCCACATACTATCCATCCACCCGCCCTTGCAAGTCCCCGCAGTGCTCTTAACTGATTGTAAGCACAAGCAACATACATACCCCTTTTCAAAAGCCAGAAACATGGGTGATCTGCAGTCAAAGACTGGACAAGCTTGGGCGTCCGGACTGTAACCTTCCTTAAGCAAGAGTTCCAAGCAACTTTCATTGCTGCCATAGATCGCTGAGTAGACAGGACTCAGTTTACCTTCGGCACTGCCGCAGAGCCGGTTGGTCACTGGTATGAGCATGCGCAATACACTGTGAATATGCAAACTAGGGGTTACTGTTGCATATTTCTCTACGAGAGCTAAACATTTCCTATGAGCCTTACAAATTAATGTAGATAATTCCTGTCACTTGAAAAAAGCAACCACCCTTTGTGTCTTTCAATATATAATATAAAAATATTTTAAATATTTCAGTCCTTAATGGTGAGGGGTAGGGAAAAATGCTGTTCAAAAAAATTACTTTAAATGTAAATCTAAAATACTCCTCTAACATTAAAATACAATTAGGGCGCAATCCTATGAATGCTTAGACAGAAAAAAAGTCCTACAACTCCTAGCATTCCCTAGTCAGCAAACATTGGATTGCGCACTTAATCTCAGTTTATATAGATTTAACTTATTTTTCGAATCTGTTTTGTATTTGCTCAGGAACCTGGTTTTGACCTACCCAAGTCTCTGGGATGATATTCATTCAAACAAGAAACCTCTAACCAAAGACAAAGAGTTGGATCCAGATGGTGTCATGCGTAGAGTAGATGCTTTGAACTCAGTGGGACAAGTTAGTCATGACTAATTTAAGGCTCACTGATTTCAATGCATTTACTCCAACCATGAGTAAGCCTGGGTCCAACCCACTGGCGCTGAGACAGAGGGTTGTGTGAAAAGCTCCGGGCACGAGATGGAGCTTCCAAATCCAATCCATCTGAATAGCAGCCATCTTACTCAGAGGTACATCAACACATGGCCTGACAGAAGGGCAAACCCATGTTCTGGAGGTTCTGTCTGCTTTGTATGATCTCCATGAGGAAGAACCTAGCATGAACGAGATCAGTGGACCAGCCTTCTGCTGGAGCTGGGAAGGACATCATCATCTTCTAAGAGAATGTGTGTCTGTCTGTCAGCACTGTAGCTTCAAAACCATGACACCAAAACTTGGAATGCATACTAAGGGCACCCTTGGGGTTTGCACCTTGGGGTTGTTCAAATGTATTAATTTTAATTAATTTAGATATGTCTGTGTGTTTGAAGCCTGCAGTACCGCCTTCAGTCATGAGGTGGCAAAGTTCCCTAACCAACGCATAGCTTTCCTGTTGATACAGTTTGAAGATGGAGAGGAGTAGAATGTCAGGGTAGAAACTGAGCCGATAGAACCCCAGAGCAGTTCTGGTTCTGAGGAGGAATAGCAATCCGTGGGAGAGGAGCCAGCTCATCCCTCATAGGCACAGCAGCTGGCGGAGATTCCTCCTGCTGGCATTCCTGAGATAGATAGTGACCTTGGCAGTGAGAAAGTGTGGGAGGGGGGCCTGCTAGACGCTCGACACAGACACAGGGAGCGACGTGCGATGGAGGGCGCGGAAAGGAGGCATAGCGCCCATTTGGCGCGCAGGCAACGGCTACGTCCCGTGGACCCAAGGGAAAGAGGAAGGATCTCTCCCTAGCCCATAAGTTCAGGGTCTTCAAGTGATTCTCCTTCAAACAGGGATCAACTGCCTACCCGGAGCATAGGCTACTCTGCTGTTCATTGCTTAGTCGCTGGTGATTAGCATCTGAAAGAGTCATTAAGTTGTAAAAGGATTAAAGCCTTGAAAAGAATCCTTTCATCTGTGTCTTGAGTTGGCTATTGGAGTGTACTGAAAGAGGCCGCTAGGGCGCTCCTGACATAGTCTAAGGGACAGCTGCCTCCTCCCCCCCAGAGGAATGGAGTGGGGAGACCACTGCCTCAGGAGTCTATAGGGGTGCACCATAGCAGAGACTGTGCCTAGGGGTGCCAGCAAGTGTGGCTTCACTCAGACAGGGCGGGCACAATTCTGTCACCTGTGTAACTGCTTGAAGGCTTCGCTGTATCAAACTAAGGGCTATTCCAACCTATGCAAAGCTGGGTACATTTGCTAATATAACACCAGATTGCTTCCTCACAGTATGATTTAAGGTTGTGGATTCATATGTTTGAAATTGTGAAGAGGGGTGGGAACCCTGATTGGTACAGAATTTCTCCACCCCTCACATAGAGGAGCTCTGCATTGCTTGTTTGGTATATGCATAAGGCTCCTTTACATGGACGCAGATCATGTAGCCAGTGGCAGAGACATGGCGGGGTGGGGGAGGCTAAGCAGCCTGATCCTGAGACTCACACACCCCACACACAAATTATTTCAATGCATGACAGGGAAGGGTTGAGAGGACTTCTACAATGGTCCAATTGTATCATTTCATTTATATTTAGTGCATTACTTCCATCATGGAACTTGAGATTTAACAACACAAAAACAAAAATACTAGGAGCCCACATCTTACAGAACCTACTTGATGTGTCCCATTTGTGCTGCAGCATGAATAGGCAGCTGCCATTCCTCTTCATTACAGTACAAGTTTGGATCTGCTCCCTTGGATAACAACAGTTCCACACATCTGTCATTGCCTTGCTGCGCAGCGATAAAGAGTGGGGTGACCCGATCCTTGGCTTGACAATTCATGTTTGCTCCTGATCACAGAATTGTAATAAACTGATAAGGAAGGTGGTAGTGATGAATGCAAAACTAATTCTGCATCTCACAAACATTCATGCCATTTAATGGCCTGTTGCAACTTATGGTTACACTTCACCTGGTCCTGCCAGGTGCCTCTGAACGCTCACAAAGAGAGCTTGGCAGCAATAGATATTCCCTGTATATCTGATAATCAGAGGTTTGCTGCTACTGAACATGGAGCTTCCAGTTAGCTATCCATCCATGAATATGTCTAATCCTTTTTAAAGCTGTCTAAGCTACTGGCCACGATTACAACCTCTGCCTAAGAATTTTGCAAGTTCACGATGCAGTTCTTTTTACTTGTTTTGATCCCACTGCCAATATATTTAATTTTTGTATCTAGAAGAGGAAGAGAGAGGAAAAGAGAGAAAAGAGAGAGAGAAATTTGTAGTGCCAAATGTAACCTTCCAGCACAATCATATCCATACTGACTCAGCATTAAGTCCCACTGAATTCAGTAGGGCTTACTCCTTTACTTCATTTAAGCCTTGTATGTTCTAATTAGAAACCAGCGTTATGGAGTTTTATGTTTAGGTTAAGTTCGTTAGCTTTGGATTTTGTGGTGGTCTCATGACAATATACAAGTAAACAAATCTGATTCTGAAGCTTTGGATTTATTAATCATTTCCCCTGATCTATGTTTAATTGATTCATTATTACTTTTGAATTGATTGGTTGGTTGATTGTATTTCATTCTGGGATCTATTTTTGGATGAAGGGTGATCTTTCAGCTAAAGAAATATATGCATTAGAAGGTGTAGAGATCATACTGGCCAGTCGTGTTCTTCCCACGCCACTGAAGTGCCTGCTGGCCATGAGAAGGGGACATATTTGCATAGGGCTCCTCCTTGTGTGGAGGAACCCTACAAGCAGACAAAGGGCATGGTCTGAAGGCACATGGCATGGTCTGAAGGCACATGGCATGGTCTGAGAGCACAGGAGGAAGCCACCTTGCTGAAGCTAAGCAGGTCTAGTCTGGTCAGTGCTTGGAGGGGAGACCAACTGAGAATCCCATGTAACCACCATGTAACCATGATGTAACCACATCATGTTCCATGATGGAAAAAAGGTGGGATATAAATTCAGTAATAAATTAAGAATTAAAAAATGCATCCAGCCCCACAAACACAGCCGCTAAATGTGTAAGTTGCAGAATGAAGGGTTAGCCCCTAAAACATTCCCCTATTGTTACAAGTTAATGTTACAAAACAATGGATTTTTTTTAGGAATGGAATTGCTTTCTATAATATATAGATATATAGATATAGATATATGGAAAATGTTCCATCCCACAATAATGCTGACAGAGGGCACATATACCTCCATTTTACAGAAATATACATCAACAATAAAAATAAGCCTACTGCCTAGGGAAGGGCAGGTATTTAGTCACCCTGCTATATTTTCCTGTCAACCAACAATTGTGGAGATTTATACGTGGGTGTGATGAGTTGTCTTTAATCTTTCATTTTGGAATAACTTATTCAGACAATAGGCTTAGTCATGGTAATCACTATCGTTTGCTAAAGGTGAGGGCAGTGATACCAGATACCAGAATAAGGTTTGTATTTCCAAGCTATTTCCATTTCATGTATGTATAGCAGTCTAAAGGCAGATTACATTCAGTGGCTACAATCTTATACTCGGGCATGCTTAGTCCCATTAAACTCAATAAACTCCAACAAGATTTACTGGGAAGATTCTAACTCTGATGGTTCATAGATAGGGGAAAAAATAAAAGATTCAAAAGAGGACACAGATGGGACTTTCCAGTGATCACAGATCACTTCTTGACTAACCCAGCCTCTCATCCGTCTTTGCCCACCACAACTACCAACCACCCCGAGCTCATGAAGGATTTGAAATTCTGTGGTGTCTACACATAGCAACCGCAGTGAGCACAAATGTGAAGCTAATATGCATTGAATGAACTTTTATAATGCTGTAACGACTTATGATGACTATACTTGCTTGCTTGCTTGCTTGCTTGCTAATGATCAGGGATGATCGGTTGATAATTTCTCAGTGGGAGCTACTGGCTGTTGCAAGGTGAGATCCGCAACCAGCATTCTGTCTGCATGTGTAGCCAGATAGTTTTGAAATGGAGACCAAGTCCCTGTTTATCCTCCCCATTTGTGGGAGCTAGAAAGTGGAAGTAACCTAAGAGCCGAGGCATCCGTGCCATTGTCAGGATGGAACCCAGGCTCCCTGGTTTGGTTCAGACTCTGAGTCAGAGCTAGAAGTCCAAGCAAGACAGAGAGCAGGGGAGGAAATTCTCCAAGACTCTCCAGGAGGCAGGAATGAATCTTCCCAGGAGTTTATCGAACAAGAGTCCAGGTTCAGAGACCAACTCCCTACCCCCCACCCCCAGTGGGACTTCAGCCTTTGTCAGAGGGGGAGGGAGCACCAGAATTGACAGATCCCAGAGTCCGCCACAAGGTTAAGTGGGTAGAATTGAGAGGAGGTGGGAGGCAGTCCACCAGATTGGCTGCACATTACAAGTTAGGTCAAGAGGACCCTCCCTGAAGGAGAACTCCAGTAAAAGCCTGTCAGGCACGGTGGGAAACTGTTCATTTAGCTGATAGGCAACTGCCTTGCTTTATTTAGCTAGTGAGGGTTAGAGGACAGTTCTTAGCCTTCACAGACACTACAGGTGTGAACATGTGTTTTAATGTCTTAAATTAATCCAATCCAGTCTGGAGATTACCAAAGCATGGATCACCATGACCAGGATTAGTGGTTATGCTGTCTGCCCTTGTTTCCTACGTGCCCTGCGTGTGTGTGTGTGTGTGTGTGTGTGTGTTTATGGGTAGGACAAAACATACCATGAAAGTCTCCAGTTCTTTCTTTACAAGGAAACCAGCTCTGAAAAGTACACACACACACACACACACACACACACACACACGACTTTCTTCTGCCCAAAGAAGGGAGGTAAGCTAAGCCAAACCCTCTTTTGTAACAATATAATCCAGTGACAGAATCTCAAGTTTTTGCCCCGAGTTTTTTTTTAATTTCTTCAAGTGAAGAATTCAATAACTCCTGCTCAGAAAAACAGCCTAACCCTAAAGTATAAATTTTATTATAAAAGAAAGAAAGAAAGAAAGAAAGAAAGGGAGGGTGGGAGGGAGGGAGGGAGGACAGGAGTATTTATGTCCCACCCACCTCTTTTTTGCATCATTCCAAAGTTCTGAGGAACGTAATTGCTTGCAAAACCTGGAATATTGATCAATGGGTGTGATCCCAAGAAGGGCCACTGGTTCCACAATGCGTAATCGCTCCCCATGAGGGTAGTGTTATGTGCAGCAGGTTGGAAAAGATGGTCAAGGCCATGTAAAAGAGACCATAGACCAGTCATGCAGAACTTCAGACCTGGGGGCCAAATGTGGCCCTCCAAGGTTCCCCAGATGGCCACACCCCCTTCCCTTAGCCCCACCCCCTTTCCCCAACAACCAACCATTCGGTGATTTCCTGGCACCTGTGCAGGTTTTCCCCCGTCCTGAAATGCCTCTCCTAACTCTTGGTTACTGGCAACAAGCACTTTAAGCTACAATATGCTGGTAATTTGGTCCCTTTTGCCTTCAGCCTCACCCACAACTAGAATGCAGCCCCCAAGAGCTTCTCTGAAATGGAATTCGGCCCTCGGATTGAAAGAGGTTCAACACCCCTGATATAGACGCACCGTTTGGCCCCATCATACAACTGGACGTGGGTAAACTGCAGATCAAGCTCCCTAACCCATCTATTCCCCCTAATCAGTCAGCAGCCAGATCAGGGTGCTCTCAAGAGGAAGCAAGAGTGCCAACAGAATGCTCTGTCTGCCGTAATTCATCCCCAGCTTCCACTAATGAAATGTACCTGAATCTTCACAGTATCTTCACAGAGACTAAAAGAGTTACCGTATGATATAAGTATCCGTAAACATTCCAGCTTTCCATATTGTGCAGCAACAAATAAAGGTGTGATCTCAAAGTCATCCTGTGATTCTTTGTCAGCTCCTTGGTCAAGCAGTAATTTCAATATCTCAGGATATCCCTGAAGGGAAAGAAAGAGCCTGTTGTTAAATTGGCATTTCTTTATGTTTGTATCCTCTCAAGATCTCTGCATTTATTACTGGGCCATTGTAGCAGCCCTATGTTAAGGGTGTGTTGGCTGAATTGCATTCCACCATTATAACCAGAAATCACGGCAGTAGGTACTGTGGCTTGTACTGAGAAAACAGCTCACTAGACTGAACTGCAACGTGGCAGTTTAGGAAAGGCGAGTTTGAGGACAGCCCATGCCAATTTTGAGGAAGAAACAGAAAGAAGAATTAAATGGGGTTTACTTTGTAGTAACAGCCTTCCATTTGTACAGCATCTTTTGGAAAATATCTTAGGGAGAACATCTAGCATGTGTTTTGCCCCAGAAGTAGGTATTTGTAGGTCTTGGAAAAAGTCTGATTTTTTTCACCCTATTTTAACCTATGAAATTCATAAGCTCATATTTGCAGGATGGGAAGGGGAACACAATTAAGTGTGAATGCAGTCCTCTTGTGGAATGCTAGCATCTTAACCCTTTTTGACCCTGATGAGCTACTGATGAGCAGAGATGCTGTGAGGAGAAGTTCTGAGGATAGAAAAGGAGATGGAGATTGGGAAGAGAGGTTCTGAGGAATCAGAAGAGGGAAAGAGATGGGAAAAGAGAGGTCCTGAGGAGGCTGAGTACAGACCAGGAAAGACAGCTGCAGCCAATGATTTGCAATTGGGGCAAATGGGATTGGGCCTGGGGAAGGGGCATGGCCATCTGGAGAATCCTGGAGCCTGGATTGGGACCCCAAGTGGACTGAATTGGACCCCCGAGACTGAGGTTCCACAGCCCTGCTCTAGTACAGCTTGCCCTCTATTCCACTACACATATTGCAGCCCCTGACAGTGATGCATGGCTGGAACAGGGAACACACACAGCAGAACACTGACCGACCTGTGCTGGACATTATGAAGACGGAGGGGGGACTTTGAAACAGGGCTGCCATTTGGATGGCAACCCCATGTTTCTTTTAGCATATACTTCTGCCCAGATGGAAGGCTAGTTTGCAAACTGGTTTTCACAACTAACTGTCCCATGAAAAATAAGGCAATAACAATCTCCATGAGAAGCATAGTCTATCTTAGCTGGCTACCATCAGGCCCTTTGTCAGCCAAGTATCAGGGTGTCTGAAGAAATGGGACAGACTTAACGCTATGCTGTTTGCGGCTAAAAGTGAAAATATCATAGAGGTGCAACAAATCAAAGCTAGGCTGGACATTGGAGGGATCGTGGGCCAAATAGAAGCATTACCTGACCCTAACTACTAAGAGCAAGTTCTCAAATTACAGTGGTGGTGGTGGTGTGGGAGCTGAAAGAGGTTCAACACCCCTGCTCTAAAGGAAAGTCAAGGAGTAAACAGGTAAACAGGTATTCCCAGCTGTAGCATAAGACACTGGAAATTCTGCCTAACCATCATGGCACCTTCCCAGCTAAACCAGCTGATATGAAGGGTACAGGAGCTCCTCCCTTTAGGGTTTATCGTGAAAAGGCTTGACGGACGTCTGGTGGGCATGCTTTAGGCCTAGGGAACCCAGCTGCAATATGGAAACTGCTGGGTCTGAACCAACTCTACAATTCCACAAGAAAAATGGAGGACATCCAGTCTGGCTCCAGAGACTTCCCTTCCCTGTTCCACGATTAAATTTAAAGAATCGCACAGAGAATGCAGATCGGAGATTGCATCTTTGAATACTCCCCCATTTCCCTGGCACATAGAAAAGGAAGGCGGTTACACCAGTCGCCTTGACAAACTAGCTTGCCACGCACAGGGAGTTTTCAGTGTGGGATAAGAGCATTTAAACAGAAGGCTTTCCCTTCTTCCTGCAAGGACTATACCACTTGTTTTTTCTCAGTGTTTCAATTGGCTCTGAGCCTAGGTGCTTTCTGGATAGAATACAAACTTTCTGATTTCAGCTGGCATTTAGGAAATCAGAGATAAATTCAGAATTACTCTAGTTTTGTATTCCATAGTTAGATATTTACTTTATGTATTTATATAAAATGATTTTAGGCCACTTTTAAGGGTATAACCCACGTAAGGTGGCAATTTTTAACATCAGAGGCAATATTTTAACATATTTTATGACAAATAGTTCTTACCTTCCTTGAGTTTAAAGAAATATGGCAGGTTAGAAAGGGAGGATAACTTTATCAGTGTCTACTAGTCATGAGGACTATATCTTGCATCACCTCAATAGAGAAGCCCCATAAGTTAGAAGAAGAAAAATAAAAATACAGTTTTGATAACTGATACATTCGGCTTATTAAAACATTTAAATAGGTCTTTCCCGATTCATAATTATGGTGCCTATGATGGATGTGTTCTATGAACCTAGCCACGATTCTAGAAGATCTTGATTGCAGGGTAGCCCATCCCAGGACTTCAACAGACATTAAAACTTTCCAGCTAGTGCTTATTTTTTAATTTCAGAAACCTCTGTCTGCTGTTGAGGGTCCCAATGTGCTGGGACAAAACAATTATTTCAAGTAAATTAATGTCCAGTAACAGATTTATTCCCCTTCATGGATCACTGCCTTGTTGTGGCGAAGGGGCTTACGTAACTCAGTGAAGCCATAAGCTGCCGTGCAGGGCCACCCAAGACGGACAGGTCATGGTGGAGAGTTCTGACAAAATGTGGTCCACCGGAGAAGGAAATAGCAACCCACTCCAGTATTCTTGCCAAGAAAACCCCATGGAACGTATCACAAGGCTAAAAGAGATGACGCCGGAAGATGAGCCCCTCAGGTCGGAAGGTGTCCAATATACTACTGGGGAAGAAAAGAGGGTATTTCCAAGGAGCGCCAGAAAGAGTGAAGTGGCTGGGCCAAAGCCAAAAGGACACTCAGCTGTGGATGTGTCTGGTGGTGAAAAGAAAATCCGATGCTGTAAAGAACAATATTGTTTAGGAACCTGGAATGTAAGGTCAATGAATCAAGGTAAGCTGGAGGTGGTCAAACATGAGATGGCAAGATTGAACATTGACATCTTGGGCATCAGGACAAAGGCTAATAGAGTTTTGCCAAGAGAACACGCTGATCATAACAAACACTCTTTTCCAACAGCACAAGAGGCGACTCTACACGTGGACATCACCAGATGGTCAATATCGAAATCAGATTGATTATATCCTTTGCAGCCAAAGATGGAGAAGCTCTATACAGTCAGTAAAAACAAGACCTGGAGCTGACCGTGGCTCAGATCATGAGCTGCTTCTTGCAAAATTTCATCTTAAATTGAAGAATGTAGGGAAAACCACTAAACCATTCAGGTATGACCTAAGTCATACCCCTTATGAATATACAGTGGAGGTGAGGAATAGATTTCAGGGATTAGACCTGATAGACAGAGTGCCTGAGGAACTATGGACAGAGGTCCGTAACACTGTTCAGGAAGCAGCAACTAAATCCATCCCAAAGAAAAAGAAATGTAAGAAAGCAAAGTGGCTGTCTGATGAGGCTTTACAAGTAGCTGAGGAAAGAAGGGAAGCGAAAAGCAAGGGAGAAAGGGGAAGATATATCCAACTGAATGCAGAGTTCCAGAGAACAGAAAGGAGAGACAAGAAGGCCTTCTTAAATGAACAATGCAAAGAAATCGAGGAAAACAACAGAATGAGAAAGACTAGAGATCTCTTCAAGAAAATCGGAGATCTCAAGGGAACGTTTTGTGCAAAGAAGGGCATGATAAAGGACAAAGAAGGCAGGGACCTAACAGAAGCAGATGAGATTAAGAAGAGGTGGAAAGAATACACAGAAGAACTATACAGGAAAGATCTGAATGTCCCTGATAGCCATGATAGTGCAGTCACTGAACTTGAGCCAGACATCCTAGAGAGTGAAGTCAAGTGGGCCTTAGGAAGCATTACTAACAACAAAGCTAGCGGAGATGACAGTATTCCAGCTGAGCTATTTAAGATCCTAAAAGATGATGCTGTTAAAGTGCTGCACTCAATATGTCAACAAATTTGGAACACTCCACAGTGGCCACAAGACTGGAAAAGGTCAGTTTACGTTCCAATTCCAAAGAAGGGCAATGCCAAAGAGTGTTCCAACTACCGTACAGTTGCGCTCATTTCACATGGCAGCAAGGTGATGCTCAAAATCCTACAAGCTAGGCTTCAGCAGTATGCGAACCGAGAACTACCGGAAGTACAAGCTGGGTTTCGAAGAGGCAGAGGAAATAGAGATCAAATCGCCAACATTCGCTGGATCATGGAGAAAGCAAGAGAACTCCAGAAAAACGTCTACTTCTGCTTCATTGACTATGCTAAAGCCTTTGATTGTGTGGATCACAACGAACTGTGGCAAATTCTTAAAGAGATGGGAGTACCAGACCACCTTACCTGTCTCCTGAGAAACCCGTACAAGGGACAAGAAGCAACAGTAACAACCACACATGGAACAACCAATTGGTTCAAAATTGGGAAAGGAGTACAACAAGGCTGCATATTGTCGCCCTGCTTATTTAACTTATATGCAGAGTACATCATGAGAAACGCCGGGTTGGATGAATCACAGGTCGGAATTAAGATTGCCGGGAAAATTATCAACAACCCCCGATACGCAGATGATACCACCCTAATGGCAGAAAGTGAAGAGGATCTAAAGAGCCTCTTGTTGAGGGTGAAAGTGGAGAGTGCAAAAGCTGGTTTGAAACTCAACATTAAAAAAACTCAGATCATGGCATCTGGCCCCATCACTTCCTGGCATATAGAAGGGGAAGAAATGGAAGCAGTGACAGATTTTATTTTCTTGGGCTCCAAGATCACCGCAGACGGTGACTGTAGCCATGTAATTAAAAGACGCTTGCTCCTTGGGAGGAAAGCTATGGCAAACCTAGACAGCATAGTAAGAAGCAGAGACATCACCTTGCCGACAAAGGTCCATCTAATCAAAGCTATGGTTTTCCCAGTAGTAACATATGGCTGTGAGAGCTGGACTATAAGGAAGGCTGAGCGCAGAAGAACTGATGCTTTCGAACTGTGGTGCTGGAGAAGACTCTTACGAGTCCCCTGGACTGCAAGGAGGTCAAATCAGTCCATCCTAAAGGAAATCAACCCTGACTGCTCATTGGAAGGACAGATACTGAAGCTGAAGCTCAAATATTTTGGCCACCTAATGCAAAGAGAAAACTCACTGAAAAAGACCCTGATGCTGGGAAAGATTGAAGGCCAAAGGAGAAGGGGACGGCAGAGGATGAGATGGCTAGATAGCATCACCGATGCAATGAAAATGAACTTGAGCACGCTCCGGGAGAGAGCGGAGGACAGGAAGGCCTGGTGTGCTATGGTCCGTGGGGTCACAAAGAGTCGGACACAACTTAACAACTGAACAACAACAGATTTATTGTTCATGTTATGTCTGAGCATTTCTAAAATGTGTGTAATACTTTTCTCTATTTAAAATCTCTACTGTTTAACACTCAGTGCAATTCCTGCCTTATTCAGAATGATCATTTGCATTTAGACTGACTTTTCTGCACTAGGTTGTCATAAATCAGAAAAAGGAACGACGTGCAAAGTCTATACAAAACTGTCATTTGAACAACAACAAAAAAGAGTAAAACTTTATTTATATGGAAATGAAATTATAGATTTATAGATTACCTGAAACACTGCCTGATGCAAAGAATTCCATTCAGACCAACAGTGGGGTCCATTAATATTTGCTCCATGTTGGAGGAGAAGCTTTATCACATCAGTATGTCCATTTTCAACAGCTTGGAACAGAAGGTTAAAAACCATTATTATCAAACATTCATCTTAATCACCACAATTATCAGAATGTAGTTTCTCATCCAATACCAAAGTCAGAATTAATTCTCTAAGTGGTCGTGCAGCACAACCTTCTATTCCCATGCATAAAAGAACGAACTGTATTCCAAAGAGACACCTGCTTTGGAGGTAAAATATTTATGCGTTGAAACACAGCCACTGACGAATATATTTTAAGGACATAAGACACAGGGTAGGTATACGTCTGGTTATGTGATTTTCCAAGGGAATAAAGTTTCAATGCAGGAAAAAAACCCAATACCCAAGAATTTTTTTCGTTTTTGTTTTTTTCCGAAAAATTGGAAAAATAGAATAGTTTGGATTATGAAATATTTCCTTTTAGAATTTAAGACAAAGTGTCAATATATTGTTACCCAGCCTTACTCCTACCAAAATTATTTCTAATAACTGTAATAAGAACACTTTTATAGAAAGACAAGAAACATAAAATGTCTGGAAATAATGAAGCCATGGGGGAAAATGTTTTTTTAATCCTCTCTGTAAGATTCCCAGCATAGTTATTTCTTTGATTCCTTATTAAAATTATTGATCTAAAGCATATTTTACTGATAAACATCCCTAAGCTGTGTCTTAACTGGCTAAATAAAATCTCAACAGCTTTTCCTTCAGATCAGATTTCCCTTAGCTCCATCCCACAAACAGGAACAGGTTTAGGAATTTCCCTAAACTTCCTAACAAATAGGAACAGATGCTGTGCACCAGCCTTCCTCTGCCTCCAGTTCTTCCTGTTTCTTCTGGCTTATAGGATGATTCAAGTACTTCATGGACTACTTGCTGATGTTTCCTCTGGTCAGACATTAAATAGGAACCTAAAATATGTTATGTATATCTTTGTTTCCTCATAAAATTTGGTTTACATTAAATGTAAAAGTATAATTTAGTCAGTAATTACAAAGCCCAGAATATCAGATATCAGACAGGAGTCCAGACGCACCCAAAAGTTGTTTTCACCAACTTCAGTTGAAAGCCTGTAGCTCTTTACTGTGCTGTTATGAATGAAGTCTCGCTCTAGCTTTGAGTGGGGACATTGAGAAAGAGGCCTCTCCTTCAAACAGACATCCGCATTTTAATCCTTTCTCTTGTGAAACCAAAATGAGGGCTTCTTACTCGACATTAATCATCCTGTTTCCTTTTAACAAACCTGAATCTTCAAGCCAATGGCAGACTTTGAACCGAGTTAGGGTATGATGGCAAAAGAACCATTTTTCTCTTTATACATGTTCCTGTGTCATACTGTATGACCAAGAACATTGCTGCAATTGTTTATTTATTTATTTATTTATTTATTCATTTCATTTCTATACCGCCCAATAGCCGAAGCTCTCTGGGCTGTTCACAAAAATTAAAACCAAACAACACACAATAAAACAATTTAAAATATATAGAACATTAAAACCACAATATAACAATACAACCACATATAACAATACAATCAGATGCTCGACATTTACCTTTATGACCCCTTATAACCTGGCTTAATTACCAGGAGACCCCTCACTACCATCTCAGCATTTATTCATATGGCTGCTGCCATGGGAACGCCCCTGTGTCAAAGGGGAATAAAAGATGGCTATAATTTCTCTGGCAGAGGGGAAATGTTCTGTTTCTCCAGTTTCTCCCAAATGCAAATTTCATAAAATGGTGAAGTACTATTGTGCTATTAAAATCATCCAGATAAAACATAGGATTGCACCAGTAATGTATTAAAACCATCTCACTAAAACATGCAGTGACCTACAGAAGCTGAGGCAGGGAAGTCCACATGTCACATCCACTAAAAAAAAGCCCTGCTTCATGCAATTACCTTCCAAGATTAAAAATAATAATAACACCCAAATCATGGTCCCAGCTGATCACCTCTTCTATATTTGGAGGTTGTAAGGGGGAATATGGCCTCTTTGTGGATCCTTTGATGAGAAATAATGTATGTGCAGAGACTGAATCTTACCACAGTCCAAACAATTATGGGATTTCCCTCCGGTGTGCATTCTCAAGTTCATGGAGGCTTAATGCATCATGAACACTCTTGTTACAGTGTGAGCATTTGTGTGACCTCTCCCCTGTATGGACACTTAGTTGTATCATGAGGTCTGCTATCCAAGTGAAGATTTTTCAATGTTATAAGTATTTATACAGAGTCTCCCCTATATAAAGTTCTTTTATCTCTAGCAAGTTCTGAACTCCCAACTTAGCTCTACAAAAAGAGCATGCATACAGCATATCCTTCTCTGTAATTTTCTTAACATGATAAAATACAATCAAGCTATTAAAAACATCCCACAATTACAATAACCAGCGAACCACAGAAGCTGAGGTAACGCGTTCCACTTACCACATCCACTAAAAAGGCCCTCATGAAATTACCTTCCAAGCAGGGATGACTATCGTGCGGAAATCTGTCCTTTTTTTGGAAATCTGTCCTTTTTTTTGTTTTAAACGGGGCATAGACTATTGCCTTTTTGATTAGAGTGGGGAGCATCATATCTGTGTGTTTGTTTTGTAACTTTAAAATAGAAAATGGAGATGTCTTCTGCTTCCATGGTTTTAAGTGGTGGTACAGTCAGGGCCAAAAATATTGGAACAAGGATAACTGTTTTGGCATTTGGCCTCTGTACACCACCACATTGAAGTTGAAAGGAAACACACCCAGATGGGAGTGAAGTCAGGACTTTCAGCTGTAATTCAAGGGGTTTGACGAAAGTGGGGCACTAACCATTCAGGAAGTACAGCCAGTGCAGACACACACACCCATCGTTGGTGGCTCATAAGTAATGGAACAAATGGCTGACAAGCAGCTGCATGGCCAGGTGTGGCCTGTTTCCTGGGTACCCCATGACCAATCAAGCAGAAAAAAGGCCTGGAGGTGGTTCTGAGTGTTACATTTGCATGTGGTAGCTGTTCACTGGAACTCCCAACATGAGGTCCAAAGAGGTGTCCATGCGAGTGAAGGAGGTCATCATTAGGCTGAGGAATCAAAAAAACCCACCAGAGTGATAGCAAAACCAGTGGGAGTGGCCAACACAACAGTTTGGAACATCCTGAAAAAGAAGGAATTAACTGGCAAGCTCAGCAACAGCAAAAGGCCTGGAAGACCAAGGAAGACAACTAAAGTGGATAACCGCAGAATTCTGCTCATGGTGAAGAGGAACCCTTTCACAACATCTAGCCAGGTCAAGAACGCTCTTGCGGAGGTAAGCATGTCATTGTCAACATCTACAGTCAAAAGACGGCTTTATGAATGTAAATACAGAGGCTTCACAACAAGGTGCAAACCACTAGTAACGCTCAAGAACCAAAAGGCCAGATTAGCCTTTGCCAGCAAACACCTAAAAAAGCCTGCCCAGTTCTGGAATAAGATTCTTTGGACTGATGAAACCAAGATTAACTTGTACCAGAATGATGGGAAGAGAAAAGTATGGAGAAGGAAAGGAACAGCTCATGATCCAAAGCATACCACATCATCTGTCAAACATGGTGGAAGCAGCGTTATGGCATGGGCATGTATGGCTGCCAATGGAACTGGGTCACTGGTGTTTATTGATGACCTGACTGCTGATAAAAGCAGCAGGATGAATTCTGAAGTGTATAGGCCTATACTTTCTGCTCAGATTCAGCCGAATGCTGCCAAAGTGATAGGACGCCACTTCATATTGCAGATGGAGAATGACCCAAAACATACAGCAAAAGCTACCCAAGAGTTTCTCAAGGCAAAGAAGTGAGATGTTCTTCAATGGCCGAGTCAGTCACCTGATCTCAACCCAATAGAGCATGCTTTTCACTTACTGAAGACAAGACTGAAGGCAGAAAGACCCAAAAACAAGCAGCAGCTGAAGGCAGCTGCAGTGAAGGCCTGGCAAAGCATCTCGAGGGAGGAAAGTCAGCATTTGGTCAACTTGAGCAAACTCCAGGAGAGAGTGGAGGACAGGAAAGCCTGGCGTGCTATGGTCCATGGGGTCACGAAGAGTCGGACACGACTTAACGTCTGAACAACAACAAAATGGGTTCCAGACTTCAGGCAGTCATTGACTCCAAAGGATTTTCATCCAGGTGTTAAAGGCAATCCTTAAGTTTGAAATGATGTTGGTTTGTTCCATTACTTATGAGCCACCAACGATGGGTGTGTGTGTATGCCACTGGCTGTATTTCCTGAATGGTTAGTGCCCCACTTTTGTCAAACCCCTTGAATTACAGCTGAAAGTCCTGACTTCCCTCCCATCTGGGTGTGTTTCCTTTCAACTTCAATGTGGTGGTGTACAGAGGCCAACTGCCAAAACAGTTATCCTTGTTCCAATATTTCTGGCCCTGACTGTATGAAGGCCAGCCCTGCCTCAAGCAACTGATTGCTTAGAGATATGGAAAATGTGGATATATGAAGTTGTCCTACATCAAATCAGAACACTGATCCATCAAGCTTAGTATTATCTCCTCTGATTGGCAACAAATCTCCACAGATGTCCATTGGCAGCAAATCTCCAGGGATCCTCAGGCCAGGATTTTTCCCAGTCCCCAACCTGGGATCTTTTTAAACTGGTGATGCTGGGGATTGAACTTGGAACCTGAGTATGTCCTGTACCACTTAGCTATGGCCCCTCCCCATAATAATGCAAAGTCACCACCAGGGACGTGAACTAGGAGCTAGAAAATGTAAGGCTTGAGGCGAGGATCCCATAAGCTACAGTGGATACTGCATAAGCTGTCCTTCTTCACTATTTCTAATGATCCAGAAGATTAGGAAGAATGTTTCTCTGGGCAGTATCTGATTGAGGTTTACAGCCAGTAATCCGCCACTTCTAAACACACTGTGCTAGCAGAAATGAGCACTAGTACAATGGGAAAGTAGCACTTGCTAGCGCAACTGAAGAAACTATCCAAGACTACTATCTCCAGAACTACCGCTCCCTTCTATGACTTCCGCTGACTCGTTCTGTTCCGGAAACAGTCATTTCCAGTTGCACTAGTAAGTGCTACTTTCCCAATGCACTAGTGCTCATTCCCACCAGTGTAGCAGCAGCACTGGGTATTGCCTTCTGTATTCAGTGGAGCCAGTTGCAAAATGGTGACTCTGGAAGTAGAGCCAATTACCTACTGCATCCCCTGAGACACACACTGGGATGACCAGCCAAAAATCTGGGATAGCCACTGAGCCTGCCTCTCTGCCAACTGAGGAGAGGGGTGGGTCTCATGTCCACAGGGCTGTGGACAGCACTTGGAAGCAGCGAGAAGTCCCACCACTTCAAAGTGCCTCTAAAGCTCAGCATAAAGTCGGAAAGAAGCTCTGGCTTGTTTCTCCCTTTGCATTTGCCACAAATGTTTTCGTCATACTAAAAAGCTATGCTTGCTCCTAGCAAACGCAAGAATACAGGAACTCAGAATGCTAAAAAGGTATGAAAAAATATTCACGATCTTTTCTTCAGCAACTTGTAAAAAAAATGACTAAAGAAATAGGGGGAGACCTTCATTTACATAAGAGAGCCAACATAAACAAACCACATAAAAAAGGAACATTTCAGAATAATCCATACTGGGAATACTCTAAAGAGCACAAAATGTTAAACAGATGCATTTCAACCACAAGGTGATAAGCTGTATTTACTGGAGACCCCTTGGCTCAGCTTACCACATTTTAGTGGCTTTGAGCTCACCAGGTGCTTCTGAGAGCTCCAACTGAATTGGGGGTGTGTGGCCTGAGTACTCCCAGCAGCTGACTGGGCGGGAAGCTTCAGTCTGTTTCCTGCCTCCCAGCTGAGCAGAGCAAAGCAGAGCAAGCTGCTCCAACTAGCCCAGGGACTACAGAAGCAAGCAAGCTCCCAGAGAGCGAGTGACCAGAGCGAGCAACCAGGGGGAGCAAACAGGAGTTGGCCAGTGGAGGTCAAGGAGGAGCCCCCTAACATTTTTTTCTTGTTTAACTAACTTTTTTTTTCATTTATTTGTCTTGTAACACACACTTCCACACCAGTGGGACTCTGCTCTTAACGTATACTGAGTAGAGGAGCAGGCACAGGCTAGTCTAGAACAATCACAAAGCTAGACACAAAAAGGGAAAAGAGGCTATGGAAGGACAAGACTCTCCAGTGGTGGTGACCTGCAAGGTGTGTGCAATGTTTGTTTTCTTGCCTGAGAACAACATGGCCGACACCTGCAACAAGTGCAAGTTGATCACGCTGCTGGAAGAAAAAGTAAGTGGACTGGAGCAGCGACTGTGGGCCCTCCGGGTAATAAGAGAACACAAAGAGTTCTTGGACAGAATGGGGGAACTACAGCAGCAAAGGGAAGATCAGAAGCTTGAAGAGCAACAGCAAGATGAGGCAGAAGTGGGAAATGCTGAGGTGAAGAAAAATGGAGTAGAGGATACTCCTTAGAAAAGGGTGACAGTTAGGAGAAGAAGAACTAGACACCACTCTGCACCAGTGGAAGCAGTGGAGCTGTGGAACCGATTCCAGGTACTTGGGGATGAGACTGGAGGACAGCCTGCAGAGGAAGAATCACAGGGGAACCTACATGAGAGTGAGCAAGAGGCTGAAGGTCAGTCAAACAGAAGCGATGAAACCCAAGCCTACAACAAGAAGAAGAGAAGAATGGTAGTAGTGGGAGACTCCTTGTTGCGTGGGATCGAGACCCAAGTATGTCGCGAAGACCCGTGGACTCACCAGGTATGTTGTCTCCCGGGAGGACGGATTAGAGACGTGACTGAAAGGTTGCCTGCACTCATAAAGCCCACTGACATGTATCCCTTTCTTCTCATCCATGTGGGAACAAATGATACCGCCAAGCGGAGCTACGAAGAGATCACGTCAGACTTTGAAGCTTTGGGAAGGAAACTCAAGAACTTTGGGGCCCAGATAGTTTTTTCATCCGTACTTCCAGTAGTTAGAAGAGGGATAGAAAGGGAACGAAAAATACTCCGGGTGAATGACTGGCTACGAAGGTGGTGCCGACGAGAGAGATTTGGATTCTGGGACCGCGGGCTATACTTCCTGGAAGATGGGCTGTTGGCAAGGGACGGGTTGCATCTCACAAAGGTTGGGAAGAATGTGTTTGGCTACAGCATGAAGAACTTCATCAGGAGGGCTTTAAACTGAATCCTACGGGGAAGGGAGATGTAAAGTTGGGGGTAACAATGGACGTAGGCGCATGCACTGCAACAGAAAGAACAGCTCTAATAGCGCCCAATCATAGTCTTCAGACACATGTAGGAAGAAAGCCAGACTATGAAGCACATGGTCTTCGATGTCTATATACTAATGCCCAGAGTATGGGAAACAAACAGAACGAACTTGAACTCTTCATACAAGAGGGAAATTATGACTTGATAGGTATAACTGAGACTTGGTGGGATGACTCTCATGACTAGAATACAGCAATTGAAGGATATAACTTGTTCAAAAAGAACAGGAGAAACAGAAAGGGAGGTGGAGTTGCACTGTATGTGAAAAATACGTATCTCTGCACAGAAATACAGGAGGATGAGCTTGGTAGCCCCATTGAGAGCATCTGGGTTGAAATAAATGGAGCAAAGAATAAAAGGAAACTGATGGCCGGAGTCTACTACCGGCCAGCCAATCAGGGAGAAGACGAGGATGAAACTTTTGAAAAGCAAATAGCCAATGTTTTAAGGAAGCATGATGCAGTAGTAATGGGGGACTTCAATTTCCCCGATATTTGTTGGGAGACAAATTCTGCAAAACATGGCCCCTCCAGGAAATTCCTGACTTGTGTGGCAGATAACTTCCTCCTAGAGAAAGTAGAGGAAGGAACTAGAGGATCGGCTATCCTTGACTTGATCCTAACCAAGAGAGATGACTGAGTGGATAAAGTAGCAGTTACAGGAACTCTGGGGGAAAGCGACCATGTTGTACTTGAGCTCTTGGTTCTAAGGGAAGCAAAAGCCAAGTGTAGTCAAACGCGTACCCTGGATTTTAGGAAAGCTGATTTTAATAAACTCAGAACAATGATCAGTAGGGTCCCATGGCAAGTGATTCTAACGAGAAAAGAAGTCCAAGATGGTGGGAGCTTTTAAAAAAGGAAATTCTCAAGGCACAATTACAAACAATTCCAACAAGAAGAAAAGGTGGAAGACAACAGAAGAAGCCAATGTGGCTTCACAAAAAGCTTAGAGATGACCTGCAAATGAAAAAGGACACATATAGGAAGTGGAAAGAAGGCCAAGTAACAAAGGAAGAGTACAGGCAGGTAGCACAGAATTGCAGGGATGGCGTCAGGAAGGCTAAAGCTGAGAACGAGCTGAGGTTAGCGAGGGATGCTAAAAGCAACAAAAAGGCTTTCTTCAGCTACGTGCATAAAAAAAGGCAGAGGAAAGAAATGGTTGTTCAGCTATTAAATAAGGATGGCAAAACGGTAACAGATGACAAAGAAAAGGCAGAGGTGCTCAATTCCTACTTTGGCTCAGTCTTCTCCCAAAAGAGGGTCTATGACCCCCCAGGCAAAGGCAAAGTACAGGCTGAAGGGGCAGGATTGCAGCTTGAGATCGACAGGCATATGGTCAAGGAACACCTAATTACTTTGAATGAGTTCAAATCTCCAGGGCCAGATGAACTGCACCCTAGAGTAATAAAGGAACTGGCAAAAGAACTCTCAGAACCGCTGTCTATTCTCTTTGAGAAATCATGGAGGACGGTGAAGTGCCAGATGACTGGCGGAGGGCTAATGGTGTCCCTATCTTCAAAAAGGGCAAAAAGGAGGAACCTGGGAACTACAGCCCAGTCAGTCTGACACCAATCCCTGGGAAAATTCTAGAGCAGATGATAAAGCAATCCATCTGTAAGCACTTTGAAAACAATGCAGTCATTACTCGAAGAAAACATAGATTTGTCAAGAACAAATCCTGCCAGACAAATCTGATCTCATTTTTGATCAAGTAACCTCCCTTGTGGACTGTGGGAATGCTGTAGACATAATATAGCTCGATTTCAGCAAAGCTTTTGACAAAGTGCTCCATGATATCCTGATGAGCAAACTAGCTCAAAGTGGGCTAGATGAAACAATTATCTAGTGGATCCACAGTTGGCTACAAAATTGGACTCAAAGAGTGCTTATCAATGGGACCTTCTCAAACTGGGGAGAGGTAACGAGCAGGGTACCGCAGGGCTCAGTCCTGGGCCCAGTGCTCTTCAACATTTTTATTAATGACTTGGAGGAGGAGGTGCAGGGAATGCTGATCAGATTTGCAGATGACAGAAAATTGGACAGGATAGCTAATACCTTGGAAGACAGAAACAAAATTCAAAGTGATCTGGATAGACTGGAGTGCTGGGCAGAAAACAACAGAATGACATTTAATAGGGATAAATGCCAAGTTCTGCACCTAGGAAAAAGAAACCAAATGCACAGTTACAGGATGGGGGATACTTGGCTCAACAACACTACAAGTGAGAAGGATCTTGGAATTGTTGTCGATCACAAGCTGAATGAGCCAACAATGTGATGTGGCTGCAAAAAAGGCAAATGCTCTTTTGGGCTGCTTTAATAGAAGCATAGCTTCCAAATCCTAGGAAGTATTACTCCCCCTCTACTCAGCACTGGTTAGGCCTCATCTGGAGTACTGTGTCCAGTTCTGGGCGCCACACTTTAAGAAGGATGCAGACAAACTGGAGAGGGTTCAGAGGAGGGCAACAAAGATGATCAGTGGACTGGAAACAAAGCCCTATGAAGAGAGACTGAAAGAACTAGGCATGTTTAACCTTGAGAAGAGAAGACTGAGGGAAGAGATGATAGCGCTCTTCAAGTACTTGAAAGGCTGTCACAGAGAGGAAGGCCAGGATCTCTTCTCAGTTATCCCAGAGTGCAGGACACGGAAGAATGGGCTCAAGTGACAGGAAGCCAGATTCCGGCTGAACATCAGGAAAAACTTCCTGACTGTTAGAGCAATACGACAATGGAACCAATGACCTAGAGAGGTAGTGGGCTCTCCCACACTGGAGGCGTTCCAGAAGAGGCTGGACAGCCATCTGTCAGGGATGCTCTGACTTGGATTCCTGCACTGAGCAGGGGGTTGGACTCGATGGCCTTGTAGGCCCCTTCCAACCCTACTATTCTATGCTTCTAGTAAGCGTTGTTCAGAAAATGTCATGGACTGCAAACGCAGCTTTGGGAGGCACCCTACAATACTCAAGGGAGACCTGTCTATTTTAACATATGTATTATGGGTGCAGGTTTCAATCTTAAATCTTAAATTTTAGCACATACAAATGGGAAGCTATGAACATTCATGGGGGAGCCCAAACCCCTTGTATGCTCACGCACACATCACCAAAAGAGGGGGGGAGACACAGGTTTACATAAAATTTGCATAGGCTGATATGTAGAGCTGCTACATATAGTTACAAATAGTAACTATGATTTAAATAGAAACACCATGCATTTTGCTGATCTGTGATCACAATAAATTTAACCATTTATCTCACACACTGCATCTCACCAGAGTAGGGAGGACCGACCAGGTGACTTGTGTTCCTGCTCAGTCTGCTGTACAGGTACTGTTGGGCAACTTCAGGGCCCTCTGCTTTCCCTTCCTAAGGTACTTTATCTTTAAACTGTTCATGGACACCCCTTCAACAGGAGGGGCTGTAGCTCAATGGCAGGGCACCTGCTTTGTATGCACAAGGCTAAAGGTTTGATCCCTGGCTTCTGCAGGTTTAGGAAAGAATTCTGCCTGAAACCCTGTGGAACTGTTGCCAGTTGGTTTTGACAATTCTAGGCCAGATGGACCAATGGTCTGGCCTAGTATATGTTATTATTACATTTATCTCCCGTCCTTTTTGTTCTTGCAAGGAATCTAAGGCGGCTTACATGACCCTCCTCCTCTCCATGGTTGGGTGAAGACAAGAATCTGGACCTCCTCAGACCCAGCCCAGCACTCTAACCATTATACCACACTGGCTCTTCCTATGCTCCTAAATAGAGGATGTCTTCAAATACAGGGCTGTCTTCCATAAAATAGGACACATGGCCCCCCTAGCCCTGCCCCAGCCGGTGCGGGAAAAACACCTAATCCTTGTCCTCTGCTGCTGGCGATATCACCTGGCAGGATGGGGGAACGCATTTACCCACAAACTGTGCCCACCAGGTATTAGTGGCGGGGGGGGGGGGAAGCACTTTTTGCCCACAGAGATAGCAGATTTCTACTTCTCCCATCCTGCCCTCTCCTCCAGTTCACCACTATCAGAGTCTATATGCAGACACTGACTTTGGAAAGGAGATAGATATACCATTCATTGCATGCCTGTAGCTACAAAATACAACCCCTATATATTCCAGTATTTCTCAAATCCAGGCCTCATTTTGAAACCTATTCTACCTTCCGGGATATCCAATGCCAGAGAAGGGGTTAAGCACACCACCGGAGGATCAGGCAAGTGAAGAAGCTGCCCCAGCCGGACAGGGTTTGTTGGGCTGGAAGGGAAGGGGGCAAAGAGGATGATACAAAGGGCTGCTCTAGACATTCACCTGAAGGACATGAGCAGCAGTTTCCTCCAGGTGCTCTCTGCAGAGTTTCTGCGCAGCGTCCCAGAGAGTGCATGCATGTGCACACTTTTGGAAAGAACTCCCAGCCACTGCTCATCTTCCAGCAACAAACCATCGCCTCCAACCCCAGCCTCATGACCATCCCTGCTCTGCATTAGTTCCTTCCCAGAGTTTGAGAATCCAAGCGATAGAGTGTTACAGAAGTCAGCAGAACGCCTTTCTTAAGAGAAGAACCCGGCTTCAGCATCACTGACTCCCACCTCTCAAAAACCCCAAGTTCCTCATTTTCTTTGTGAATAAATCTCCATGAAAGCTGTATAAACCAGTGCAGCTGCAGCATTTTGCCATTCCTTGAGTGCCACTGACACCTGCTGGCACACTATAGATACTCAGCTCTAGGTTAATTAAGGATCATTAGTATTTCCATGATTCCTATGGTCAGCATCAAAATACCCTACAATCCCTCCCCAAATGTTTCCAGCACAGTCTGTGGCCCTGAATTTTGCAGGAAACATCTGGGCATGAAAGGAGAAACTTTTCTTGCTAGGTCCAAGGTGGACCTGGGATGTTCTGTTGCCAGAGGTGGAGCAGACTGCCACTGCCCAAGTCGAAGTACACAGCGCCCAAGGCCAGCCATGCAATTTTGGCACCCAAGGCAGAAAAAGCCAGAAACATTTCTCCACTTCTGTAGCAGTAACAAGAAAACAATAATAACTTATATATTACATTAAATAACCAAAAACATTGGTTTTAGATCTGAGCTAGCACTCACAAACCAAGAAAAAGTTATTGGGGTTGTAGTGGTCAGCTCAATGAAAATGTCAACCCAGTGTGAGAACACTGTAAAAAAGGCAAACTCCATGTCAGACATAATTAGAAAAGCAATTGAGAATAAAACTGCCAATATCGTACTGCCTTCATACAAATTTATGGTGCAACCACACTTAGAATACTGTGTACGATTCTAGTCACCATACCTAAAAAAAGATATTGTAGAGCTGGAAAAAGTGAAGAAAGGGGCAACTAAAATGATCAAGGGTCAGGAGCATCAACAGCTGGGATTGTTTAGCTTGGAAAAAAGGAGGGTAAGGGGAGACATGATGGAGGTCCACAAAATTATGCATGCTGTGGAGATTGGGATAGGGAGACATTTTTCTCCCTCTCTCACAATACTAGAACCCGGGTCATCCCATGCAGCTGATTGCTGGGAGATTCAGGACAGATAAAAGAAAGTACTTCTTCACACAGCGCATAGTTCAACTATGGAATTCGCTACCACAACATGTAGTGATGGCCACTGTGACATAACCCTCCCACAGGTCTGTCTGCTTCTGCTTTGGGACAGCTGTCCTCACTGTTCCACAAGCTTCAGCCCCTAAATTCACCAGGAAAGAGATGCCCAGTATGCCTAATTGGTTCCCTTTACCAAACCAGGAAAAGTACCCAGGAAATAAGAACACTACTGTTAGCACAGAAAGATGAACAAGATGTGGGATTTTATCATTTAAAAATGAACAAATTAAACTTTATTTAGTACAAGAGATGTTATCTCTTATAATTGATCACTGATTTCTCAGTCTTACCCTGCCTACTCTACCCCTTCTAACGCCTATTCCCACAACTCCACTGTCTAGATGTAGCTTAATCAAACCCTGAGGCCCTGTCTCCCCTTTCTCCAAACCCTCGCTCTATCCCTATCTAACCATCTAAACTTCTGCTCCTGTCTTTTATAAACTCAGTCTCCTCTCGCTCTCACACACAAGCCCATCCCACCTTTCACACACACACTACCAAACAGTTAGCTATTCTAGGGTTCTATTTAACACAGCAAACACATATAAACATTAATATAGACTCCACCTGGCAAGTATTGTGATTTTGCCACAGCCACCAATTTGGATGGCTTTAAAATGGGGTTAGACAAATTCCTGGAGGAGAAATCTACCAATGGCTACCAGTCCTGATGGCTATGTGCTACCTCCAATATCAGAAGCAGTTTGCCTATGTACACCAGCTGCTGGGGAACATGGGGGCGTGGGGGGGTGCTGTTGCACTTGCATCCTGCTTGTGGGTTCCCAGTCAACAGCTGGTTGGCCACTGTGTGAACAGTATGCTGGACTAGAGGGACCTTTGGTCTGATCCAGCATGATTCTTCTTATGTTCTAATACTATTACAATGACCATAAGCCCTCAAACTCATAGACTTACACTCATCCTGTGCAGGGCGGGAGGAGCGTGGAGACGATTGTCAGCTCCCCATCCTCGCACCCTGCATTTTTGGTAGACGGGCTTTTTTGTCTGTCTAGCAAAAGCGTTTCGTACAGGGAAGGAAGGAGGCTGGAGAGCGCCAGGATAGCTCGTATCCTGGCCTCAGCAGTCTACTCAGCTCCTGCCCACTGAACCGCCCCTTTCCTCGTCCTCCGAGGTCATGCTCCCAATGTCAGAGAGGCAGCCGGCACGGTTCTTTCCACCCAGGCTGCGAGGAGGAGGGGGAGGAGGGTTATTATGAACAGTCTTTGTATATGGAAAACTAATACAATATATAAAAATGAAAAAAGTAGCTATACCCCATTTAAAAAAAGAAGCAAAAGAAGCACGCATCTGGCTTATCAGCTGTTAGTTAATACTAATGAGTGAACACACTTAAGTGCTTCCAGGGGCTTCTCCACACCCAGTGAGATGTTTTGGCTTCTTCAAATTTGAACAGGAACATACGCACACACGTTACATCACAAACTGCTTTTGAAAGCTGCCCCAAGACCCAAAAGCAGTTTGTCCTTCAGTGTGGGAAGCTGCTTTAAAAAAAAAAAAAAAGACCAAAAGCCCTACCCTCATCTTATAAGTGGTTGAGAATCAGACACATCCCCCCAAAGAGAGGAATCATAGAAGCATAGAATAGTAGGATTGGAAGGGGCCTATAAGACCATCGAGTCCAAACAGGAAGTTAAACTTAATCCCATTTGAGCCCATGGCCTCTGCTTTACAGAAGAAAAGAATGATGCAGTTTGCTAAGAAAGTCATGCAAGACTAGACTTAATCTAATTTATCACTGTGGGTGCACTTCTACTGAACTGACATTTTTAAGCATTCTTCAGGCAAAGGCATTAATTAAAACCAGCTCCGCAATACCGCTGTTCAGATTGATTTGTCGATGTACATTCTTCTAGATGAGCATGCTTCATGGCTCAAGTATAGTATCTGAAAGCTATTTATTACATTTGACACCCCCCTTTTACATAGGCATGCTCTGCCTTACAATCTTCAACTACGTATATTTCAGAGGTTCTTGATGGATACAACCACAAAACCAGCTGGGAATTGTGCCTTCGCAGGATAAGAGCAACAGAAGTGTTATGATAACAACTCCACTATATTTGCTAAATACAGCTTCTTGTTAGCTGTAGTTTTAGATTACTGTAAAGTTCTGGACAATTGCTGCAGTCCTTGCCATTTTTAATCTTTGCATTCTTTTATGGCACAGCCCACAGCTAGTACAATTAAGCTGATGATGACCAGAAATGAAAGGAGAAAAGCTTGGAACATGAGGATATGGGAAAGATTAACTAATGTCCAGGATCATTCCTACATTTTCAGAGTAGGCTGTACTCACCTAAAAACAAAGGTGTGGCTTCATCATTAGTAAGCTCATTAGGATCGGCTCCAGATTCCAGGAGAAGAGCAAGACATTCCGAGCTTCCACGACTTGCAGAAAGATGTAATGGGCAAGTGCCTTCATATGTCTTTGATCTTATGTAGTTATCAGAGGGTGCTGGTAATAATATAAAAGTTTAGCCTTGCAAACATTCTAAAAAAATTAAATCACTCATTTTGAAATGGAATCAGTGAGAGAAGCTTGCTTGCACTGGCTCTGCTTAGGTTTTGACTGGTAGCATGCAGACCATATAGCATGTAGCATGTGGTGAGGAGTTCAGACAACTGATGCTTTTTCACATTCACATAGTGGGGAAATTTACATAAAGGGTGGTTATGTGAATAATGTCACAGGGGCCCCCCCAACTAGCACTACATTCCTGGCAGCCACCAAAATGTGATGTGTGGAGAGCAAGCGGGCAGGTAGGCACAGCAGAATATCTTAGGGCAGCCTACCCCAACCTCATACCTGCTGGATGGATCGGACTACAACTCCCATCCCCAGACAGCCTGGCCAATGTGGTAGTGGAGCTGTGAGATGCTAGAATGGACTGTAGCACTTCAGACTGCAGTAGAGATAATATTTGTAATGCGCCCCATGTAAAAACAAAAAAAATCCACACCTCCCTGCAAGTAGAAAGGTAACAAACAGGGAGTGGGGTGGGTGACAACTTCTCTATTTGATGCACTTTGCAGTTATTTTTCTTTTTATGGGGGCGGGGGGATTCCAAAGTGGCATTCCCTCACCTGCAGTCCAAAGAAGTACAGCCTATTCTGCCATCTCAGGATTCTGCCATCTCATTCTCCTTTATATGTGGAGAGAAGGGGCCACAGTTCAGTGGTAGAGCACACACTCTTCATGCCGAAGGTCCAGGCTTCAATCCCTGCCAGCATCAGTTAAAAGAATCATGTGAAAAACCCTGGATGAGACTGCAAAGAGCTGCTGAAACTCGACATAGACCATACTGGGCTAGATGGACAAATACTCTTAGTAAAAGGCAGGTTCTTATGCATTAAGGGCTGATTTAGGTTGCAATTATACTGTGATTTTCACTCTTTTTGCTTCGCATAAATCTAAAAGTACCTCTAGTTGTTGTTATATGCCACTTTGGGTGATGTTACATAGAAAATTGGCTCATACATCAAAGAAAGAACTAACTTCAATGCAACTTCAGATTATTCAAAGGGCTGCCCTCTGCATGGAACTCACCGCAAAGCCATTAGGGCAAGAATCATCTCATAAAAGAAGGAGACTTGGGTGCTTAAATAGGGGTCTGGCTTCAGAGAAGAGCATAACACATTTTACCAATGCAGGCTGGGTCCACAAGACAGAGGCTCAGTTCGCATGTAACACCAACCCACGACTAGGTGTTAGATAAGCTGGCCCAGGGCTCACGTGCTCCCTCTTCATCTGGGTCCTCTTTGCTCTTCTCACACTCTTTAATCTGCAGTTCCTGGTTCTTTCCAAACCATGTCAGAGGAGAGGTTTAAACCAGGGACTTCATGATTTTCAGCACAACCTCTTGGCTGATACACTACGCTTGTTAACTGTTGATACTCAACGCATTCTGGGAGGCCAAAGGACCATTGCCAGTTTGCCTCTGAAGGGGTAGTGTATCTGTTATTCAGTCCCTTCCCAATCTACATTTGCAAAGCATTTACTACCCTCCACATTGTAGATTTGGGGTCTCAAACATGGTGCCCTTGGGCACCACTGTGCCCAGGGACATCTCTCCTGGCACCTGCCTACCCCTCTTCATTTTCATTTTATTTTTTTAGATTTTTAAAAATTATTATTTTTTACACTGGGAAGCTGCCATGCTGCAAAGTGAAGTACCAGTCTCCACAGCCATCTGGGCCCCATGTGGCATTCTTGGCCATGTTACTTTCCTATAAGCCTCATCAGTTTGCTTTCTGTGAAATGTGTGTTACCGCAGACAACTGTAGATTCAGAAGGGTGGTCTTGTGTTTTGGAGCTCATCCCCCACCTCTGCCTGGTACTTAGTTTCTTGGACAAGTTACTTTTCTTTTAGCCTTCTGGGAAATGTGTTGTGATTGGCCACACCTACCGTGATAGCCATTTCGTGAGAGTGCCCACAACACGCTCTCAAAATTCCCCACCAACTCAAAAGGGTTGGGGAACCTCTGCTGTAGATCCCGACTTTCTGGGCCCTTCTGAACTCTAATACTGGAGAAAAGAGGGCACCCAAAGAATACAGAAGCTGGCTGTCCTTGCATTACTGTATTGTTTCTGCACAAGACCCCATATTTCCTTACCTGCACGAATTAAGAGCCTCAGACACTCGCTTGCATTGTGAAATGCTGCTTCATGGATTGCCATCCAACCCCTGTTATCAGGAACATCAATGCTATATCCCTGCTTCATTAGCTTCTTCAGACGTTTGGCATTGCCTTCTCTAGCTGCAAGCCCAACAGCTGAGCATCTGTCAGAATAGGCTTCTGTAAAGTCCATTCTAACAGGCCTAGCAAAAGAGAAAGGGAGGGAGAAAACGAAAACACACATCCTTTGACGTAATTGCAGATCAGTAAGTCAACAATATATTATCTCAGAAAAGACAATAATATACACTGGAGTATAAAACTGCTCAGTCACACTTATCTGACGGAAGCCTCATTTATAAATTAATTTGAAGAACATACTCTAAAATATGTGTAATGAAGATATTGCTTTGTATTTCATTGACATCTGAAGTCTTACTTCAAACTGTTTTGATGTCTGAAACCGTCACTGATAGATGCCCTGGATGAAAAAGATGTGAAATTCTACAATTATCCTTGGCTCATCCACGTCTCTAACATCTGACGAATTAAAATGTTTGAAGACTTAACAGCCTGATCTAGCCACATTTACTCAGAAGTCAGTACCTTTGATTTCAGTGGGATCTACTGCCAGAGAAGTATACTTTAAGATGCAACCCTATACCCACTTATCTGAGAGTAAGCCTCATTGCACTCAGTGTAATTGACTTCTGAGTAGAAAAGCAGAGGACTGTGCTGTCCGGATGGTAGGGGTGACAGTATTTCTGTGTCACCCAGCTAAGTTTAGGCATTTGACTGAACAAATATAGGCCAAAATAATAATAAATATTTTACCAGTTTTACATATAACATGAACGTTAATTAACAAAACCTGTGACAGTTATTCAATGTCATTATCTTGTATTACACTTGTATTAAGATGACATTTAATACTATGCTGTTCAACTAAAAATGCAGCATGATCACTATCAACAAAAATGGAAGCCTGAAACAGATTAATGATGGAGTCGCTTGCAATCTCAGGTGTCATGATTTTAACAAATTGATAGCATCTACACATTTTGTGCTGTTTGTTGTTGTTTTTTAAAAAAAATCAGTTTCTTTTACTAATCCAGTTGCTGCTACCAACTTTTTGCACACTACTATAAAAAACATCTTCACCCTGAAAGAAGGAGGCAAGATCTGTCGATCTGTGCCAGAAGCTCCACAATTCTCCTTTTGGAATTCAAGAAAGAAGAAAAAGAAAGGAGATTTAGGCTGCAGTCCTGAACACATTTACTTGGCAGTAAGTCGCCTCAAAGTTGAGCTCAGTGGACCTACTTCTAGTAAAAACAAGGCATATTTTTGTGGCACCTTAAACACTAACAAATGTACTGTGGCATAAACTTCCATTGTCCAGGAAAGCTTACGCCATAATAAATTTGGTATTGTTAAGTCCTTAAGATGCTACAAGAACGTGTCCTGGTTTTGCTGTAACACACTAACATGGCTAACCCTCTGGAAATTGTGTCTTCCAAGCAGACATGCATGCACAGGGTTGGGCTGCAAACCTCTCCTATATCCAGTTCCCCTGGCCACAGGTGACAATGGAATGGGATATGGGAGGGGTTTGCAGTTCAGTCCTATACATGCATGTCTACTTGGATGTAACAGTTTCAAGAGGAGTAGCTGGGTTAGTCTGTTGCAGCAAAAAATTAAAAGAAAAATTGTTAAAAAGCAAATTTAGCATTGCCTCTTAATGCTCTTTTATTCTGAAGTGAAAGCAGCTGTGGCTGGTGAGCAGAAACCAACAGTAAATGGCAATCTCAGCCAGACTGACCCCACCAAAGCTGCAGCTGATCCTCTCTTGCTCCCCTTCCCTGGGCACTGTGGTGGGGAGAACTCAATCTATGGCACTGCCTAATTAGAAAGAAGAGGCAGGCAGCCCATTCCCTCTGGGTGATGGAGGACAGAGCAGGCTACCCCAGAAGGTTTGGACTCAACTCCCAGCATTCCTGACCATTGGCCATGCTGGGTAGGGCTGCTGGGAGCTGAAGTCCAAAAGATCTGGAGAGCACCAAGTTGGGGAAGGACATAAGAACGTAAGAAAAGCCATGCTGGATCAGACCAAGGGTCCATGTAGTCCAGCATTCTCTTCACAGTGGCCAGTCAACTCTCAACCAGGAATCCAAAAGCAGGACATGAGCGCAACAGCACCCTCCCACCCATGTTCCCCAGCAACTGGTGTACATAGGCTCACTGCCTCTGATACGGGAGGGAGCAAATAGCCTTCGAGACTAGTAGCCATGGATAGCCTTCTCCTCCAGGAATCTGTCCAACCCCCTTTCATCCTCTCAGTTGTTCACCTGAGTTCTCCCTCTCAGTGCCTGGCAAAGAGAGAGGGAGAGCAAGAAGAACAGTGGCTGTCTTTACATGCTCGCTCAGCCTCTGTCTCTCAAAGACTGGGCAAGGATGGTTGCTGCTGCCTCTGCCTGCTCTCTCTCTCTCTCTTGGTTTGGGCAGTGTAAACAAGAGACGGTCACAGCCCCAAAGGAGGCAGCCCCGAGGAGAGCAGAACGCTGTTCACTTGCACTCCCTCTCTGGCGGGGAGGATTGGCCTGGTGGATCCAACCAGTGGGGGCAACTTGGTCGTTTTAGCCCCTGGGGTTAATGGTCGCATGACTGCATGTGTGTTGGGGGCGGGGGGATGTCATCATGTGTATCATTTCAGTGACACAATATTTCTCCTCCTCCCACCCCCAATCCTTTACAACACTTCCTACATTCCTGACGAGTTAGAAGAGTTAGAGCCAGTGTGGTGTAGTGGCAAGAGTGCTGGACTGGGAGCCGGGAGATCCGGGCTCTAGTCCCCACTTGGCCACGGAAGCTCACTGGGTGACTTTGGGCCAGTCACAGACTCTCAGCCCAACCCACCTCACAGGGTTGTTGTTGTGAGGATAAAATGGAGAGGAGGAGGATAATGTAAGCTGCCTTGGGTGCCTTGCAAGAGAAAAAAAGGTGGGGTATAAATGCAATAATAAATAAATAAATAAATACGAACAGCAGGTTAGGGCATAGTCCTATACGCCTTCAGACATAAAAGGCAGGACTTCTTTTCCTGTCTGAAACGCGCACAGGATTGCGTCCTAACCTGTTTGCCAAGTGTGGATTTGAAAAAGAGAGACAGATTCTGAGCTTCGGCGGTTTGGCATTTAGAGCTCACTTAAATCGGAGCGGCAGCAGCGTCCCGAGAGGAACGAGGGGAGTTGGCTTCTGCTGGCCTGAGACCCTCGCAAGCGGCTGGGTGGTCATTTGAGCTTCCACCCACCCACGCACCCGGGCGCTGCAGGGCGCTGCGCTTGGGACTCAGCCTGGCTGCGCCGCACGAGCGAGAGGATAAGGCGCCTGCGCCGTCCCCGCTACGCCGCCTCAAGAGAGAGGGAGGGGAGCGAGACAGCGGGCAGAAGCGGCTGCCCGGGCGTCCTCTCGCGCCTCCTGCCCCGGCCAAGGGAAGGCGCGCGAGGGGAAGGCGCGAGGCACGGCCGCTGGCCGGCCGGCTTCCCCCGCCCCCTCCCCGCAGCAGAGGGGGTGCCCTGGCTGAGGACATGGCAGCCTGCCCAGGTAAAGCTCCCCGGCTCACCTCGCCAGCCTCTGCTACGAGGAAAGAGGGGGCCGAGCGCGGGCTGCCGGAGCGCTTCTCTCCCGGAGCAGCCGCAGCAGCGCCTTTGCTGCTGCGTAAAAGCGGCAGGAGGACAAGACCGGGGAGCAGCAACCACGCGAGGCCCCGCCGCCGCCGCCGCCGCCGCCGCCACGGTCGGTCTTGGCGCCGCCAGGGACGCTGGGAGCTGTAGTTCAGGCCGGCATCGCCTCTGCCGGGGGCGGCGGCCGGAGGAGGAGCCCGCGGCCGCCCCGGGGGAGCAGGGGCCCCGGACCGAGGCGCCGCCCTGCCTCGGCCGCGCCGCCGCGCACTGCAAGCCCCAGCGTGCCGCGCGGAGCGGGAGCGCCGGAGGGGCGCGCGTGGGGCGCCCGGCCGCCTCGCTGCTCCCGGGAGAGCGGCGCGGCGCGGCGGGGCGGCCAGCATGTGGGTGTTCGGCTACGGCTCCCTCATCTGGAAGGTGGATTTCCCGTTCGAGGACAAGATGGTCGGGCACATCGCGGGCTACAGCCGGCGCTTCTGGCAAGGCAGCACGGACCACCGCGGGGTGCCGGGCCAGGTGAGCGGGGCGGCGGGCGGGCGGGCGCATCGCGCGCCTGGGGAGCCGCCGGGGGCGGCGGACGGGCAGGGCTGCGGGGCGGCCCCGCCGCCCATCCCGCGGCACAGCTGCTCCCCGCGCCGCTGCCCCGGCGGCCGGGCTGCAGCAGGAGCGCAGGGGCCCGTCTCCCCGCGTAAGCGAGGCCCCGCACTCCCGGCGCCCCGCCACGCGCGCAGCCCGTTGCTCGAGCAGCGCAGGGGGGCGCCTGCTGGCTCCCTCTGCCCCACCCGCCCAGTCGGGCAGGCTTTGTACCCGCTCGCTTCCCTGGCTTCGCCACGCGCTGCGCTTTCTGTCCCCGCGTCCCCGATGAGCACGAAACGCGGCTGGCCGTGCAGTAACCGAGCCAAGCTGCCCACGACAGCTTCCTTGCTAACCCTGAAACGGGTGAAAGCCAGCCTGCCACGATGCAGTTTCGAGGCAGCACGAGAAGACGGTGGATGCCTACAGCGGCTGGAAGAACAACACATTCTAGGGTGCTGGCAGAGCTCCCAGGCTAGCTCTTCCTTGTGCGTCTTCACTTCACTGCAGAATACTGGGTCAGCTCTTACATGAGCTACACACCCCTAGCCATTAATGCCAGGCACTGAATACATCAGACTATTTCTTGAAGAAACTTCCATTATAGAATGTGGAGCTGTTGGTAGATAAATAAATAAGATCTTTAGCAACCTCATTGCACAAAGTTAGATAACTAATACTTTAGGCAGTAGACTAGGCTTGAAACCTCCCTAAGATGGTATCTTTCCAGTTGTAGGGAGTTGGGCGGGATTCCCCCCAATTACTGTTTAAGCAAATTTTCCTACACAAAATGTATTTGTTACCTCTTTACTGGCACTGTTTAAGAGTGAAACTTATCCCTTATTTAGGAGGGCGTGAAGAGTGGATCCCCAAAAATGTGTTAGTACAAATATTCTACATCACCAAATCTAATAGCGGCATCTTTAAAGTAGCATCTTGTCCAGATTGTAGATCCGGAAAAAGGGGAAAGTCCTTCACCTTTTTTAATCTGGGCCCCTTTGTTAGGGCAAAAAAACCCAGCTCATCATTTCTGTTTCAAATAACTATAAATTTGCAGCCCAATCTTACACCTGTTGACTCAGAAGTAAGTTGCGCCAAGTGCAATGGGATATTCCTAGATAAATATATTTAAGATTGACATAACAGGGGCACTGTTGAAAAACATTTAAAATCTCCATGTGTTGTGTGAAGATGAGAGGCTGATCTACACGTTTGGAAGACTCACAGGGTACACTGTAGAGTGAGGAGAAATTTCAACTTTTGAATGCTGTCTCCTCCCCCACTCAAATACTCCCTACAACTGGAAAGCTATAATCTTAAAGGCGTTTCTAGCCTTATTTACTGGCTAAAATACTAGTTTTCTATCTTTGCGCAGGGATATTTTGACATGGAGAAGCAGTCAATCATGCAACATCCAATCCACCAGCTTTCTAAAGTGGTACTATCATAGAAGGGACATCCCATCCCATTCTTCTGAACATATAGCTCAGTCATTGTTCCATGCTTCCTAGTGTATGATGTGAACTTGCATATGTAACTGCAAGCTCCTCCCTGGTGACACCTTCCCTCCACTATATCCAAACAACATCTTTTATATTGGTTATTTGCCAATGTGTTGCCCATTCTTTTTTTCTTTTTTACATAAGCAGTTATATGGGTTTCCCTTGTTGCTGAAGTCTGTTTGGGACCAACAGAACAATTCTACAGTTTTTGCCCCCAAAGTTCTCTCTTCAAAACCCTCAAAGCACATCCTGTTCTCTTGCTTTTGTTTTCATTTCACTTAGGGGATCTGAAAGCACTGATTTCTTGACGTGGCGGGAGGTCTTCTGTCCTTTTCTGTATTTTACCCGCAGGGACCACTGATCCAAATAGCTACACTAAGTTACAAATTTACCTGATATCACAAATGCAATTATCAATAGAGTAAGTCATGCAATATTATATGCCAAGAGTATTTTTCCATTTAGCTTGGATATAATTCTGTTAATAATGCTGAACCAGCTACAAATCAATTTCGTTTGGCGATCCCATCTTCTAGTATTGAGATAAAAAAATTATATATACTCTCTTGCACACCCTTCATAAGCTTCTATCATGTCTTCCACCCCACCCTTGTATCTTTTTCTAAATTTAAACCCCAATCCCTTTAGCCTTTCTTCATGGGGAAAAAAGCCCCATGATCATGTTAGACCATAATTCGATGCCCATTTACTTGAGCACTTCTTGTGTAAACATACATACTCTCACACTACATGTTGCCTTTTTCTTTATCTTCTGCAATTTTATAATACCCTTTCTGAGATGGTGCTAGTAGAATTGTGGCTGAATCACAGATTTGTGACACAGCATTGAGATATTTGTAATTTCATTTTCAGTCCTTTTCCTAATGATTCCTTACACCAAATCTGCCTTTTTCACTGCTACAGCACAGAATGGTGACATTTGCAGTGAGTTCTCCATTATGCCCCCAAGATCTTTCTTGGAGAGTAGAATATGTGGCTAGGATATGTTGCACATCACTTTACTGTCTTTTATACTGGTTATTTGCCAATGTGTTGCCCATTCACCTGTTTTGGTTTAGAGATCCTTTTGGAGCTCTTCACAATATGCTTGAGATTTCACCATCCAGAATAATTTAGCAGCATTCACAAACTTGACTACCTCACTCCTAATCACTTGTGAACAAGTTTCTCAGAAGAGCTTCAAAGAGCTTTTTTTCACCCTAACAAACACTGGTCCTCCAAAAGCATCTTCCTCTTTCTATGCATGCAGATGCTTTACTAATCATGTCTGTTTATACTCAAGTTAATTTAGCATCATAGCCACATCTGTTTGTACCATTATCTTCAAAGTGGAGGATTTTATTACCCAGTAATAAATTAAAATAAAAACATCCAAGCGACGTGTGTCCATTCCAGCTGATGTCTGTATGACAGAGTGCACTATTAGCAACAAATTCTACCTAACATTTTCAGATGCAGATGAAAGAGGCATGTGGACCCCAACATTTGGGAAGCTGTCAGAAGGTACCTCCATTCCAGATTGCTCTTTGAACTCCCCTGATTAAAAAAGAAACTTTAAGATTGTGTGGGAAACACTTTTAAATGGCAGCTTCTCTGTAAAGCAGCTCCTGCACCAAATCCCTAACTGCTTTTAAATTCTGGGGAGTTTTAAGGAGCTGTTGGGCAGTTCTGTAAGGGCCCTTCTAAAGGAGAAATAGTCAGAAACGCAAGTGTACAATACAGCCTAAATCAAGGACAAGCCTTTTGAAATCTATTAAAGAAGTGTTAAAAATTCCAATCAAGCTACTGAACTGTGGCTATGGAAAGCTTAATTTGAGGAACAGTGTTTTTTTAAAGAACACATGATTAAGTTAGTGCTACTCCACAGTTGGTAAATCAGGGAATTTTACTGTGTCTGCATTAGGCTGAGAATAAAACCTAGAGATTAAGTATAAAAACAGTTCAAGCAGTAGCCCTTCCTCTTTCTCGGTAAGTGCATTTTGAAAGCTCCCTGAATGAAAACAATAGATTTTACAGTGCTTTGAAACCTGATGTGCCTCTCGCTATACAAGGACTATAGAGCTTATATAATTCTAAATAGCATTTGTTGAGCTAAGGAAACAATGGGATTCGGAAACATCCAGCAGTCTAGGAGAATGGTATTGACAGGGCAAGGCTATGTTATTTACAGCTGCATATGCGGCAAATTATTCAGTCATCAGAAATACTTAGCTGACTGTCAACATACATGAAATAGTACTTAGAAATAACTGGCATTCTTCTGGGAATAAAAATACTCAATATTGTTGCTATTTGTTAAAGCGTACCTCTCTCAGGGTACGAGTAGTTACCTCACATATACCACATTCTCATCTCCAACCTGATGTCCTTAAAATGGACTTCTAGGAGTCTTATAAAGGTCTGTGCTCCTCATGACATTTCAGCATGAAGAACACTAGAGTAGCTGCTGTAAATCAGCAGAAAAATGTTGATTTATATATTTTTGCATTTTCCTTTTGTTTTGGAACAACAAGGTCACAACAAAGATTAGGATTTACAGTCTGACTCAAACTGGTACCAAAGTAGACAACAGATTATAAAACAGCAAAGAGAAAAATACACAGGTACAACATGCAAGTCAACTTAGCTGAAAGAAACACATAAGTGATGATCCAGTGATTTTTCTGGTTAAAACTGTTCTGAACTACGACAAAAAAAGTGCTGCTTTAATTAAAATTGAGCCACATGTCAAGTAGAATTTAAGGTGTATTAACAGTGCAAATGATCCTGTTCTTTAGAAGACAGGAGAGACGGGATCGGTCGGCAGAATAACTATAAAGTACATAGTGGTTTGCCTTAGGCCCCCTAGTGAGTTCCTGGTTAAGATGGCACAGTTCCAACTTCCCAGCTCACTCTCGTAAATATCAGGTTACACCAGCTCAACAGAATTAGGTAAGTCCAATTCTGAGGACCAGATCAGAAAGGGCAGCTGGTGCTAAGCTCCTGTGTATGGTGAGAAGGGGACCCAGGTTTGAGGAATGTGCATATGCCCACCACCAGTGAATGAAGTCACACTTAAGCCAGGCCTATCCATGCATTCCCAAGATCACATCCTATCACATGCAGGAAAGCTTGTTGCCAACAAAATAGAATACAGATACCATAATTCCCACAGAATTTTGTCAAGCATCCAGAACCCACCTGTCAAAAGTCCAGCCTGTCAACAGGAACTCAGGCCTCCATTTACCATGACATTCAAACTTCTGATATTAAAGACACTAAATTCTGTACTATTCACTGCGTGACTATTCTACATAATATCCTCCACACATTAGTTAAAATATTTTGAGTCTTTCCACTCAAAAGCTGAGTGGTCGAAGGCATGCAATAAAACATTTAACACATTAAAATAAAAAATGGCAGCAAACCACCATGATGAGTGATGACTAAACATGTCATCACTCAGCAACAACAAAAGCCAGTTCTTCAGGGCTGCACAAGAACCATCTTGCCCTGAGGGGAAAAAGTTCTGGCTTCCCAGGTCCCCTGCTTCCCTGTAGCTTATTGATGCTTATTATTTCATGTAAACCACTTATTTAATAATTTAAATTTATAATAATTTATAATATAAAATAATTTATAAGAATTAAATAAGTGAGGCATGTTCCCCCACAACTGTCTTAGAAAAGATATTTTCAGCTGCTGACAGAAGCTACAAAAATGAGAGCTCCAGCCAAATATCTTGGGCGAAGGCATTCCATTACAAGAGAATAGGGAAAGCCCTGCTTTGCAACTTCTTAGATCTCACCACAGTAAAAGAAAGAATATGGAACAAGGCAAATGAACTCAGTGAGTGCAGAGAAACATATGGGAACAACAGGCCTTCCTTGTGCCCATGTTATGGGACTAGGTACTTCCTGGGATATGCAGGACCCAGCATTTAAAGGCAAGAACCAGCACCATGAATTGGGCCTGGAAGCAAACCAGAAGTCAGAACTGTTGAATCAAAAGTGGAGTGACAGGTCTCTCTCCTCTGTGCTCTAGCTAGTAGGTGAGCAGCAGCATTCTGCACAAGCTAAAGCTTCCAAGGAGTCTTCAATAACACTTTAAAGTAACACCATCTTAAACAGGGGTGGGAAACCTCTTTCAGCCCAAGGGCTGAATTCAGTATCAGAGAAGCTCTCAGGGGTGGTATTTCAGTTGTGGGTGGGGCCAAAGGCAAAAGAGGTGGGGTCAAAACTACAAAGAATACCAGCATATTGTAGTGCCAGTAACTAAACCATAGAGGTATTTCAGCATCTTAGAATGGGCGAAAAAACTGCACAAAAGCCAGGAAATCACCAAATGATCAGTGGTTGGGGGGAAAGGAGGTGGAGCCAGAGTAAGGGGGCTGGGCCTTTGGGGGAACCTTGGAGGGCCAGATTGGGTCCCCAGGAGGGCCAGATTGGGTCCCCAGGAGGGCCAGATTGGGTCCCCAGGAGGGCCTGATTTGCGTCCCCAGGAGGGCCTGATTTGCCCCCCTTAAAAAAACACCAGTCAAAAGCCGCCTTGACATATTAATTGCATGAAAGGGCTCCACATGATTAAGGGGAGGCAGGTTCGCATCCTGACCCCACCCCCAAGTTCTGCACAGTGAGCAAAGGTCTGAAGGGGAAGCTAGCAGTACCTGTGGAGTCTTCTCCATGCATGGAGCAAAGAAGGCACATGAAGGGGGTCAGTGAATGTGCAACAAGTGAAAACAGATTGCAAAGTGTTGCAACTGCTTGTATTTGCTACCAGTGGAAGAAAGTGGTTTTTTTTTAACTTCTGACAAAGGGCAACAGCCTTCCTGTAAAAAAAAACTCGGTACAGCACTGACAGCCTTGTACTCACACTTGAAATGCTTAACTGACACTCTAAGCATCCCAATTTTATACAACATGGTTGCAAATACAAAGGTTAAACATTACTTAGGAAGCAGGGTGCTCCCATTAGAAAAGCTTATTGTGTTTCTGGACCTAAAGGCAAATTTCAACATACTTGATTCATTGCCTGGGTGCAGAATTTTACCTTTCTTTTTTTTTTTTTTAGCATGGGCTACACAGAGCCCTAAGCGTGGTCTGTAAAAGGCTTCTCAATTCTGCTCTAACAAAAGCTGAATTGTCTAAATTATGCCAATTAAACACATCTACATTATTTAATTTTGTATACACTTCTGCAGTGTTTACTATTTTAGATCATTTATTCTGGTTTTGACAGTCATGGGGCAGGGCAAAAAGCTCTACAAGGCACTGAGGTACTATCACCACTGGAAATCTTACTCAGTCACTTTTGATTTCTGAGATTTCAACAAATATTGGCCAACTTTTCATAATCAAGGGCTAGAGACTTTTTTTTTTTTTAAACTAAGGCACCCAGGAAGCTGGATTCTGAGCCCATTCTGCATGTTTCTGGACTCAAAATTACACACCAGCAAGTAATAATTTATTGGTCAATAATGTGATGTGCCTGGCAGTTCTTAAATGTCAATTGTATCCCCCCCCCCAAAAAAAAAAAATTATGTTACATACCAATACAGATTTAAACAAAGTGAATAAGTGAATACTACTAACTGAAAATAGGACAGTTAAAAGTTCTAAGGCACGTGGATAATATAATGCCCAAACTTTCAAGGGAGAAGAACATTAGCATGGATGTTCCTGTCCTTTTGAACTTAAGTTGCTGTCCTACTTTTGTTTGTTATGTTGTTTAAAAACACTTCTGAAATAAGTACTGGAATACCAATATATTTTCCTATTAAAAAGAAAAGCAGTTTTAGCTTTGCTAGAGTGGAATGCATTGCTTCCTGTTCACTCTCCCAGTATAAACACGGAAAACAAATCTGATGTCAAGATAAACCAATTCTTCTAAAAAATCATACATAGGGCAGTATCCAATGCTGCCCATATGCTAGCAGTACCCACAGTTTGCACAATGGGAAGCCAGCAGATCCTGAACCAAACAGAAATGAGCGGAAACCTTGGTTTCTGCAACTGGGCAGGTCAGGGAAGCTTGCAGAAGGGAGCTCCACTGACCTGTCTGATTCCAGAAACGAGCATTTCCAGTCCTTTCTCAGGTTGCTTTAGGAAGTGCTAGCTTCCTGGAGTGCAGCAGCAGTATTGGATATTGCCCACAAGAAATATATGTATTCATGAACTTCCCAAAATCAGCTTTTAACAGCCAACTGCACCAGCTCTTCTAAAACATGATGAGCTGAATAAAAGAAAGAAAAACTAATGTATTTTAGCTATACCATTTAAATTATCATCCAGAAATTTAAAAGAAGTTTGCATTAAGTCCCACATTCATGTACGGGTCAATTTTACTTTGTTTAGCAAATGCAATTTTGATCATTATTTTTTCAAAGAACCTGAGAGGTGGTCTTGGTTTAATGTTATTCCTGATGACAACGTAACTCTATAAACAGCAACGGTCAAAAGTCAGAAATTGTTATGCTGGGTAGTACTGTAGAGTACCTTACATATAGCTAAACTATTTCATGAAGCATTTTGGTTAGCTTTGAAATTTTGTGAAGAATAAGCTCAGTTAACAACTCAGTTCAGTTCAACTAGTTGGCTTTAAGAACTTTTAGTTCCACTGAAGCCAACAGGACTAAACAGACATAAATCCAAATATTATGATTTAACCAGTTCATAGATCTGGCTGTAGACAAACATGGTGTCTTTTCCTCTCATACTTATCTCTTCTTTTTAGCTGGTATTTTGAGTTATAGTGAGAGAATAGAAAGAGCGTATTTAACAATAGGAGGAAAACAGCAAGGTGGGAAACAAGGGAAAGGCAGAAACTAGCTTGGCAGTGGGGCCAAGAATCCAAAGGTTCAACCTTGGTATTCTCTTTAACACCTCTCACAGGGCAACCATTGGTCAAAATGTTACAGCTATAGGGTATGTCCAAGCCCCCATTGCTTTTTCTGCAATTCACACTTGCTGCTGACCTTCCTGATATTGCAGGCACAGTAGTTCAGCCACTTTCTGCTGTTTCTCTTTAAAATGCAAGTGACAGAAGCAGTCCTCATAGACACTAGGGAAGATCACTGGAATCATCAAAGCAAAATCCCTTCTCTCTTTTCCCACTGAAACCTCACCTTGTTTCATATAGTAACTAGAGAGGCAAGTTGAGGCAATGTTAGGAGCCAACACGGTACCATCACTCTTAGTGGTATATAGCCATCATGGCTAGTAGGCATTGATAGCATTATCCATGAATCTGTCTAATCCCCTTTTAAGGCCACATTAGTGGTGATCACAGCATCTTGTGACAACAAATCCCTTAGTTTAACTATGTGCTGTGTGAAAATGTACTTCCTTGTGGTCTGTCCTGAATCTCCCAAGATTCAGCTTCGTTGAATGACCCTGGGTTTTATTATAAAAAGGAAAACTTCTCTCTCCACACAATGCATAATTTTATGCATTTATTGTGCCCCTCGCTTACTCACCTTTTTTTCTAAACTAAATAGCCCTAAACCTAACCTTTCTTCATAGAGGAATTGCCCCAAATCCCTATTCGTTTAGGCTGCCCTCTTCTGCATCTTTTCCAGCTCTACAATATCCTTTTTGTACACAGTATTCCAAGAGAGCTTCAGCTATTGGGCAGTATAGAAATGTAATTAATTAATTAATAAAGTATGTCACACCACAGACTTGTATAAAGGCATTTCAATATTGGCACTTTTATTTTGGATCCCTTTCCTATTGATCCCCAACATGGAATTCAGCTTTTTCCACACCTGGTACACATTGAGTCGACATTTTCATTGAGCTATCCATCACAACCCCAAGATCCCTTTCCTGTTCAGTCACCACTAGCCCAGACCCCATCAGCGTCTATGTGAAGTTAATATTTTTACCCCAATGTGCAACCCTTTACACTTACATTAAACATTTCCAGTCTCTGCCATGCTACGGTGGGAAGCCAAGGGGCAGCTAAAGCTAATCGGTTACCACCTGGCCCAACTCTTTCGCATTTGCAACAGGTAAGGGGACCAGGCCAGACATAACCAAAGATTTCCAATCAGGAATTGTCTATGGGATTGTGTGTGCCCTCCTCTCGTACTCCAATTTCCACCTCTGTGATTCGTAGATAGGCCTGATCATTCTAATCCAGGATAAGAACGCCTTATCAGTACCTTTATTATATATATGACATTTTAATCTTATCTTTCCTCAAAGGAGCTCAGAGTACTGCACATGATTCCCCTCCCAATATATCCTCATAACAACCCTATGAGGTGGTTAGGCTAGGAGAAAGTGATTGCCCCATGAGCACGTGATGAGTTTCATGTCTGAAACAGGATCTGAACACGGGTCTCCCCACTCCTATTCAAACATTATAACCAATACACCATACTGGCTGTCTTATCCCTACTTAGAACAGTCAAATGCAGTCCAATCCATAATTGGGAGGGAGGATGCAGTTGCTCAATCATTAGTTCACAGTTAATATTTGGATAGCACTACATCTGCACTGGTCCCAACAGACAACTTTTTGGCCAGTGTTGCATTATTCATTTTAGGAAGTATAGTAAACTTTCATCCTTCAATTAGGCTGTGCAGTTATCTGGCTTATTCATTAAGCCAACTGTGTAACTTTCTTAAGCACAAAATTTTTAAATGGATTTGATATCAGCCACTATATTCTTATCAAATGTCATCTCCACAGAGAAAACACATTATCACAGATAAATAAAGTCACACTCTTCCAAATGGAATGTATTTATTTTGGTCTTGTGGTCTTTGTCTTAAACAAAAAATCCAATTTTGCTATTGGCTCACTAATAAAATCTTTTACTGAAATAGTGATATTTCTTTTAATTTTAGCCCGGAAGAGTTGTGACACTAATTGAAGATCCTGAGGTATAGTAGTTGTGTTTTTATATGCTCTTTAGTATATACATTGACCTAATTAATTTAAAGCAAAGTTTGATAATAGCACGAAGCTGCATTTCTGTAATTTTGAAATACAGAAAAGACTAGCAACTTAGGCTGCAATCCTATGCACACTTACCTGGGAATAAGTCGTAGTGGGCACAGTGGGACATATCTTCCAAGTAAATATGGATAGGATTTTGCTATTAATAAAGTTTTCAGTTTTTATCCAAAGGAAAATAGATGAGATCCTCACAGATACAGAGCAACCAGTTTATTCGAGCCCATTATGTTGTGCATCAAGAGATGCTTCTTCAGGGACAGCTGAACCAGTTTCTTCAGGGGACTGGCTTAGACAGTCTTCTACAATAGTGTACAAGATTGTTTAAGCCACTCATCAGAAGAAACTAATTCAGTTGCTCTTGAAGAGGAATCTATTGACTCACAACATATTGGGCTCAAACTGGTTCCTGTGTACCTTTGAGGTGGTCTCTCTTCTTCTGTTTGTTTCCTATACTGAAGCTTTCCCTCCTCTACCTTATTCAGCTTTTATACAACCCCACATTATGGCTTCATAGAGACAGGAAGAGTAAAAGTCTGACTTTATGTGCCAAACAGATACAAGCTTCTCCACCCCCACCCATGAAGATACCATATTGCATATAAAGCAGTCAGAGTGGATATTTTAAGATACAAGAAGGTGATCTCTATCAAGTGGTACCAGTTTCAGCCATGTACCTTATGACATAACAAACGATCCCCTTTTTGGAAGTGTCAGAAAGGGCACACACCCCAACAAAGTCAGTCAGATTGGACAGTCTGGAATTAGATACACTGTTCCCCCACAGATGCTGCTTGTTTCATCCATGTACCTTATGATGTAATTATTGGTCCCATAAAGTGGTTTGGGGGGCTACTACCCCCTCAACACCCCAGCAGTTGTGCATAAGACTAGCAATTTCGGAGATGCCTCAAGTTTCGTAAGATGTCCATATAGTCAAACTTTTTGTACATTATGACATAAGTGTTTTGATAAGGGCTCTTGGACTATAAAATAATCTGTTCTCCCATCTGACCTGCTGATTCATCCTATTTCTGATTCTGACCTCCATTTTCCATCCCATTTCTAAAATGAAAACATATACTTTGAGATCCATAATTTCAATATGCTCTATAGTGGTCATGTATAAATTTTGGCCACCTAATGCGAAGAGAAAACTCTCTGGAAAAGACCCTGATGCTGGGAAAGACTGAAGGCAAAAGGAGAAGGGGACAGCAGAGGATGAGATGGCTAGATAGCATCACCAATGCAATGAATATGAACTTGAGCACACTCCAGGAGAGAGCGGAGGACAGGAAGGCCTGGCGTGCTATGGTCCATGGGGTCACGAAGAGTCAGACATGACTGAACGACTGAACAACAACAACAACAACAAATTTTTCATTGTAAATTCTTTCCCTATCCTAGCCTGGCTACTTTATCTAATACCCATTCATTTTTTTTATTTTCTGTGAATTTACTTGGTGTTTTTAAGGTACTCTTGGTCACTATTAGTTCTGGTGGCAGAACACTTGTTAAGAGTGAGTGCCCTCTGCTTAGAGTATGATGTAAAAGAACTGCTCCCTTCCTGTGACCTGCTGAGAACTGGTGTGGTACAGTAGCTCAGGGTATAATCCTATGCATGTTTGGGAGTAAGTGCCACTGAAGTTGGTGCTACTTATTCCCAGTAAACATGTCTAGGATCAGGCTGTAATGGGAGTCTTGAAGTTCCCAGTTCAAATCTCAAATCAGTCATGGACTCACACAGGGTATTTAAGTTAGCCCCTATTTCACAGTCTCAATCTCACCCACTCTCCATCTGCAGTATGAAGATAAATGCTGGCCTATCTTGCATGATTGTTGCAATGGTTTCTGAGATAATGTATGTGAAGCACTCTGAACACTCAAAAGGTGTGAAATAAATTGTATTGCTGCTGTTGATATTTCAGCATATATTTCAATCATATTCCTCCTTAGCCATCTTTGAAATGGACTCCTAATCATCTTCACCTGTCCTAAATGGAGAGTGTTGCATAACTCTGATCATTGTTCTTGCTCATCTCTACATCATCCAGTTTCATAGTACAGTGATTTCACCAATTTTATATGCCATTAAAGAGTTCGAGTGAAATATAGCTCAGAAACTAAAAGATGGAGCTTGTTTGATCACGGAAAACTACTTGAAACATTGATAGTTTCCCTGTAATGCTAACACCAAATTGCGATCAATGTAATGACAGCAATAGACTTCAGCCATTTCTGTAGTTGACAAGGCCAGCAAAATGCAACACTGTGTCTGTCATTGTGACTTTTCTGTACCTTTCTGGTAAGTTTTTTTTTCACATTGCTGTGCAGTTGGACCCCATTATGCTAACAGACAGATTCCTCTATAAGCAAATAATGGTTCAGCTTGTGTGTGTTTTTCTCTCTCTCCTGCATTTGTACTGTAAAAACAGAAATTCAGGTCAATGCAAGCAGTGCCTTCTAAAACTATAACAATCTTCCATTCTTAATGTACAAATAAAAGTGCAGAGTGAAAATAAGAAGGAAGTGCTGATAATTCTCTTAGTTTTCATTTTAAATACCACTAACCTAACACAATCCTACTTGTTCCAAGAGTACCTTCACAGAGTTATATGCTGGTATGTTAGCTTAAGCAGACTAACAAATTAGAAAAGTGCAATTTCTAATATTTAATAAGCATCAGATAACCCTACAGAAGAGAAGGATAACAGTGAATATGTAATTTATAAATGTAACATGTGGTTCTAGCCATAAACAGACCCTCAAGACAAGTATAGGGTTCCCAAACACTAGTTGGAGTTGAGGTAGCTGCACAGGAGAATCATTAGGTGAGAGGAGGGTACTTAACCCTTCCTCCACAACCCATCCTTAATCCTGGTTGTTTTCCCCCCCAGCTAAACTCTGAGACTAGAAATAAGCTGCCTGGGAAGAAAAACAGGTTGAAAGGAGGTTGCCAGGGAAGGGTTGAAGATTTTCCCCTCTTCCCTGCCACTACCAGTCTGGAAATGCCTCACATTAGCATTACTCAGGAAACACGGACTTGGGAATATATAGTTCCGGCCTTAATACCTTGATTTCCTGTTGATGGGAAGGGTACTGAGAGGAAAGATGGGCTGAATATAGAATAAACCTCTCTGCAATCCTTTAAAGGTTTAAAGCAAACTTTATAGCAAAGTATGTTTTATCTTTCTGGTTGTGTTTTTCAACAGGGCTGCGTATGGGGTGTTGCATACAAACTGCCACTAGGACAAGAAGGCGAAGTAAAAGCTTATCTTGATTTCCGAGAGAAAGGTGGCTACAGGACTACAACTGTCATTTTCTATCCCAAAGATCCCTCAGTGGAGCCGTTTGATGTGCTGTTATATATTGGAACCTGTGAAAACCCTAACTACCTCGGACCAGCACCTCTTGAAGAAATTGCCAAACAGATCTTTAATGCAGTTGGTCCCAGTGGAAGAAACACAGAATACCTGTTTGAACTCTGCAACTCCCTCAGGGATCTTGTGCCAGAAGATGTAGATGAACATCTTTTTACTTTAGAGAAACTAGTAAAGAAACTCTTGGAACAGGAACAAAAAAATCTTCATTCCATATAAAAATCACCTTGTGATTTCAAGCAGTCTCTTCATCTTCAGAATAACGGTTTCATTGCCGACAAGTGTGTAATTTGGAGATGTTTCATCTGGACTTTAAGATACTAATTTTCATGTTTCATTCAGGGCACTACTGTTATTGATCAGTAGAAAATTATGTTTAAAGCTATGTCTTCAGGAGTTTAAGTGAGGAGGAGCTTTGAATTTTGGTAAAAAATTTAAAGAATGTTTTTCTCTCCATTTCTCAAATATGAAAAAATGATTTAACCCAGATTTAGGTGTGAGAGAAAACTTTGATTTTAAGTTAGACTTTTTTTCCTTTTAAAAATGTAGTTTTGGACTAGATCCTGCACTCAGACTATGGATGCAGACTATGAACAGACTATGCATACTTATTCAGAGGTAAGTCCCCTTTAACAAAATGAGACTTTCTTCTGGTGGTATACATGCATAAGATTGAGCTGTATGTGTTGACTTAGGCCTTAATCACACTTAAGAGCAGTCCCAATGCGGCTTGTGGGTTATAGCACCAACATGAAAATCCTATGTACATTTACTTGGTGGGAATAAGTCCCATAAAAGTAAATTCAGTTGTATTCAATGTAAACATGGTTGAGCTGCAAATGGCAATTATTCCTATGCCAAGACTGGGTTCTTTGTACAGCTATATTAGAAATGTTGTATGGCTACATTAGAAACCGCTCATAACAGGATATTCATCATTTAGTTCAGCTCTATGGACTCAGTGATTTTACATCTATAGAACTATTTGCCCTTTGATAAAATGAGCAAATAGTTATATATGAAGGAATCTGCAGTTTCCTTTTAAGATGCTCATAGTGCCAAGATCTTCAGGAGCAATGAGTAATGCATACCATATTGGTGCCTTATATTTTTATCACATTTTTTAAAAAACAGCACTAGGGATATGACTTGAATCTACACTAGCAAGAATGTTCAGAAACTGCCATTCTTAATCACCAGGCATAATATTTTTCAGAAATATTTGAGTTGATAACAGTTGACCACAGTGTTGAGATCTACTTTGGACCTGTCCCAGTGACTTGAGGTGCATGAATTAAACTTCACAGTAACCCAGTCCTTTCTATCACCAAAACAGCACTGGGATCAGTACTGAACGATGCAATTTCGTAACTCCTTGCTTCAGACTAATTCCAGTGGCTAAATGCATACATGCTAGTGTGCAAGACCACACACTGTGCAAACCCACAGCCTGCTTCTGATCTCCACCACTGTTAGATCAGGAATGGGCTTTGGGCTCACACCCTCCCCTTATGTCTGTGGCATGACTTCCCCACTTGGTCATTGGATTTACTGATGGGCAAACTCCCCATGGCTCACCTCAACTTCCACTTGTGTTTTACAAGCTTTGCTTGTGACGACCATGGCTTCATTTCCAGGCACTTAAAAGATGAGCTTAGAAAAATGAGTGGATTATGTTGCCACCCTCCCCTACCAGTCCCTGACATCAGGCATACAAAAAAGGTTACCTTTACAAAATGGAAGATGGTCACCAACAGCACAGAACCACCATTTCCTGCCAGGGAACATAGAATTTGGCACTCCCTGTGCCTCCCAAATTGAATCGGAAGGCAGAGGACTCTTACACATCCCATGTTCCCTGCCAGGAAATTCTCAGGAATGTCATTTCCATTTAAACAGAAGCCTGGCAAAGTATCTCCAAAAGAGGTCTTCTCTCTACTGGTACTTCCCCCTCCCTTCTTAAAGGTATTGGGGCGTTTTGCTTGCAGAAGGACTGGAGGAACTGGCAAGGAGGGTTAGTTAGCAGCTGGAGAAGGACTGAATCCCACTGTAAGCCAGCCCTGAACTTGGAGGTATCCAGGTGAGACCTGCAGTGGGGTAAGGTTTTGGGGATGAGGGCAGCTGATATTCCGAACTTCCCCTAAGCTTGGCTCATGTCACTAGTCAGCTCAATCATGGCTTTGCATTACAGCTACATGAATACAAAACTCTAGTTAACAGTACCTATATTTCCTCCTAACCAGGATTTGCAAACCCTTGTTAATATAAGAACTCTGGGCAGCATCTCCCACGGTTGTAATTCATTGTAATGCTGAACTATGGCTAAAGGTAGCAAGTGAAGGAAGGAAATAAATGCATGAGGTCACAGTCCACTCCCAGTGTTTCAACAATAGATAAGAGATCAGCAGTGTTACATCTGCACTAGGCCAGAGACTTGAGAGGGAACACTGTAGAATGAACTCTTTAAAGATTAAAGCTGGTTTACTAGTAAGCTGCAAAGATCTGGTCAGTTCTGGGCATCCAGTGGTGCCTTTGAACTTGTGTTTCTTGAAGAGCACCCCCACCCATCCCTATGAGAAACACAAAATTCTTTTGAAACCATAGGGAGTTGCAAACATACTTAATGTGTCATTGGGAATTGGTTTCAGAGCCAAATCAAATTTCCCACTGGGTGAGCACAAGTTGTTGGGTTAGCGTAAAGCAAGGAAGGGCAGAAAGTAGATATCTGTATGTGGGACTTTAACTTCCAGCATCCCTGACCATTGGCCATGCTGGTAAAGGCTTCTGAGAATTGAAGTCCAAACCATCTACAGATCTAGCATCTGCCCATCCCTGGCCTAAAGTACCTCTTTGGATCCAGATTATGGTGTTTAGAACTGAGGTGAAAATTGCATAGCAAGTTACTGAGACTTAACATCAGCAATCACTTAGGCACGTCTGAAACTTCTACTCCATCTACCACCCTTTATCTGAAACTTCTACTTCATCTACCATCCTTTATCTGCACAACTCCCATCAAAATGGATGGCCGCTGTGTTAACTTCTCCAGGTAGTAAATGATGGCCTCATTACAGTAGATTAACAGAAGGAGTTTCCGTCCCAACTGTGAATTTCCTTGCTTCTCAGAGTTTGTTATTTTCTTTAAGCCTTCAGCAAGGCAAATTTTTGTATTTTAAGATATTAAAGGGTTCTCTTTAGAGTGTCAAGTGCTAGCCCATCCTCATACAGCAAAAATGGCTCTGTATTTGTGTCTAGTGTTCACACTGACGCCTGTATGACTTTCCATCAGTAATGGAACGATTATTTATGTTTTGTGTTCATAACCATCTCTCTTTTTTCCTTTTTTATCATTTACCTGTAAGTGCTCTACTACACTCTGTCATTTATGAAAGAGGATACCTACATTCAGCGGTCTGAGAAAAAAATGTGTGTGTTTCAGGGCAGGAGAGAATGATCTCTTCCTATAGAACATAAATTGCTTTTTCAAATTACGTGAAAAATTCATTTACAAGCTAGGTAAGGGTAACATTGAAGAACTACCTCAGTCATAATAAAAACACTTGCATTAGAAGTTATTATAAGTTAATCCTCACCCACTAAGGCTACAAATCCTCCACCATTAAATTGTATTATTGTCACTATTTCTATAGGAATAGAATATCATCTTAATTCAGTTTCATTGACCAGGGTCCAGCAAACTGTTTCCCAAGTACCAATTCCCAGGCTCTGTGGCCAAACTGCTTTTTTGAATCTGAAAGCAGCTTTAAGAGCAGTTTGTGATATGGGATGGGGGTGCTTTTCTCAAAGAAAAAACAATAAAAATGCACTGGCTATGCCAAAGGTAGGTGTTTAGATCCCAGATATAAACTCCAAAGAGCGGTGTCCTCAACCACATGAAGTCAGGAATAGAAGAAAAGGCCAAAAAAGTTAAAAATGCTAACTTTCCATTTAAGTTAAAAGGCAGAAGTGCCCAAATGATCCACCAGCACCTTCATACCAACCCATTAGATACTTACATTGGACAACAGTGAGGCCTGTACCATTATTTATTTGACTTTTACCAGAAACAGGTAAGAGGAATACTGTTCCAAAAGGATACTGTTTTGACCCGCACCATTCTTTAAACGTGTGCATTTTAAATTGGCAACAATAAATACATTTCAGATGAATACCAGTCCATACTTTTCCATGAAAAACTTTTACCCAAAAGCTTCTTGTCACAACAGTGAGAACATTTGAGCACTCCCCAAAACTATCTGCAATAGTTCCTAGAAAATCCTCATCAAAAGTACAAGGGCTAGAATAGTTGATTTATGGTTCTACAATTGGTAAGATGCTTATAAGTCTATCTCAAAGCGTTTTTTTCCCCAGTTTCATACACTGCAACAAGAGCTGACGTGATATATCCCATTTTGTGCAAATTGCTACAGTATAATAAAAAGGCACCACGTTTATTCAACTGCATTGAAAAAGAAAAAAGTTTCATTTCAACTTTAGACCAAATTTCAGACCATTATAAAAGTATATCTATACAGACATACCAGTGCATCTTCATTCAGGGCCTGTTCACATGATCATGGGGGAGGGCGGGTAGTGGAACCACGCTGAGGGGAGGGATAGGAAAACAAGGCACATGCCCCTCACATGACCAGGAACCACGCAGCGCACCAGGGTTTACTTACCCAACCATGCTCCGTAGATAACCCCCTGCCTTCCTGCCACCACTGCAACTTATCCCAGCAGCCGCCATGGCAGGAATTGTGGTGCAGCAGCCTCTCTATCCATAACTATGTGACAGTGGCCAGAGTCCTGCTGTGCTGCCTAGAGCATTACCAGAAGTTTTGGATGCTCTAGGCCAGTGGTTCTCAACCTTCCTAATGCCGTGACACTTTAATACAGTTCCTCATGTTGTGGTGACCCCCAACCATAAAATTATTTTCGTTGCTACTTCATAACTGTAATTTTGCTACTGTTATGAATCGTAATGTAAATATCTGATATGCAGGATGTATTTTCATTGTTACAAATTGAACATAATTAAAGCATAGTGATTAATCACAAAAACTATGTAATTATATATTGTGAAATATTTATTTCTAATTACAAATCAATGAAATTTTGTCTTGAAGCATGGTGTAGCATGGGTAACAGTCTTAATATAACAACAGTAAACTACATTGCTACATTTTGCGACAGTATGCATAAAAAGCCAACATCAGTGCGAAGGCTGAGATTGCTTCTTTCTCACCAGATCAGAAATTCTCGGGGCAGTCTTTGCAAGAGCACAACGAAGATCATCTTCCACAACAAGTCTACTTCTGTATTTAGACTTGATAACCAACAAGCTGGAAAACCCTGTTTCACAAAGATATGTTGTTGGAAATGGAAGAAGAAGGCGCAACACAGTCTCAGACAGAACAGGATATGACTGCAAACACTTGATCCAGAATTTTGTAACTGGCATTGTAGAGAAATCAGTTCTCGCTGCATCGCTGTTAATAAGTTCAATGAACTCCTCTTGTGCTGTCTCAGGAACATCTTCAACTTTGACTGTGAATGGGCTTCTGGCAAGTGCAAATGGGGTGTCAGGTAGATTTGGAAAGTACGATGAAATTTCGTCTGCAAGCATGTGCAAGTGTTCTTTCACAGAAATTATCGTAATCCTTTTGTCTGGTTCAATGTCATGTTCCTCAAAGAAAGCAGATAAGGTAGGCAACATGTAAATTTTATTTTCATCCATTTTTTTTTGCCAAAGCTGAAGTTTCATTTGGAATGATCTGATCTTTTCAGACAAATCGAGGCATGTTGCATTTGGTCCTTGCAGTGATAAATTTAACTCATTCAAGATGGCAAAGATGTCAACCAAGTAAGCTATTTTCTGCAGTTCACTTTTATCGCTGAAAAGTGCTTCGAACTGCGGTCTTGCTTTCTGATTAAAAAACGTTTTGAGTTCATCACAAAGCTCAAAAACACGTTTTAAAACTTCCTCTCAACAACCATATCACTTCAGTGTGAAATAGCAGAGCATTGTTCGGCGCATCCAACTCGTTGCACAGTTGCAAAAACAGTCGACTGTTTAAAGTGCTCGCCTTTACAAAATTGACAGAACTTATGATGCTTTTCATTACTTCTTGTAACTCTTGTGGCAGCGTCTTCGTTGCTAATATTTGCCGATGAATCATACAGTGAGTTCCGATGACTTTTGGTGACTCATTCAGTACCAAACGTTGAAATCCAGATCGACATCCTAGCATAGCTGGAGCACCATCTGCGCAAACACCACAAACCTTTTCCCAAGAGATCTTATGCTCTTTCACGTGATGTCTTTGACTGTGTCATATACATCACGTGCAGTAGTTGTCGTTTCAAGAGGTTTGCAAAAAAGAAACTCATCTTTAAAGTCGCCATCATTAATATACCTCACGTAAACCAGTAACTGTTAACAGTTTGCAACGTCTGTAGATTCATCAAGCTGGATACTAAATATTGGAAGTGGAGCAGATTTAATTTCCTGGATTACCTGATCAAGAATATCAGCAGACATGTCATCTATTCTTCTGCGGACAGTGTCGTTAGATAAGGAAATTGCACTGAATTTCGTAACAAATTCGTCTCCGATCATAACTCGAACAATGTCTTTGGCCGCTGGCAACAGTAAATCCTCAGCAATGGTGTGAGGTTTCATAGCTCTGGCGATTCTGAGTGCCACCAAATATGAAGCTTCAACAGCTGCTACGTTTAAACCATACTGTAAAAAATCCTCACTATATTTTCTTAACATTCTTCTCTACACGATCCATTGTCATGGGATGGTTTGCTAATGAAAATAATATATAACAATAGCTTTAATAATACAAAAGATGATACATGGCATAGTTCAGTCAATACAGTTCATTAAAGTTTCCTATGATTTACCATTCTCTGCATTGTTGTTTTTACATACCTGTTACTATCACAAGGGGGCAGTATTCACATCAACCACAGCTGAATATAAAAAGACCAATCAGCATCCAGATTAAGTTCCCATGGTACAGATTTTTTTTTTTTTTGCAGTCGTTGATAATTTTACAGTACATGATTTTACATTTACCCAGTAATTATAATTCATGAAGTGTCATTTTACCTCCAATACTGCTGCTTTCAACACAGTAGCTGCTTTTAACAGAGTAGGGGCTTTCAACACATCAGCTGCTTTCTACACAGTAGCTGCTCTCTACACATGTGTGACTGGTCCGCATAAGTACATTATGGCGCCAACCCTGTCACATACACCTGTATTTGTACGGGGTGTATGTGATGGGGTTGGCGCGATGATGTCATCACACCAGGTACTCGTATGTGGGCGGACCCGCCTGGAGACTGATAGAGGAGCGGTGTCTCGGTTCCTAAGACCATCGGAAATATGTGTTTTCCGATGGTCTTAGGCGACCCCTGTGAAAGGGTCGTTCGACCCCCAAAGGGGTCGCGACCCACAGGTTGAGAACTGCTGCTCTAGGCAGTGTCTCTGTTGTCACTGTGTTTTTTCCACAAAGTGGCCAGATTTAGCAATGCTGCTCTTGACAGATGACACAGTAACCCACCCCGGGGTGTGTTACTCCCACTGCAGGGGGTGGGTAATGTATGTGGTTAGGTTACCGATCGTGGCCAGTGATTTCACCACCACCCCATGACACACTAACCCATCGTGGATCACTCTCGAACACGACCCATGGTGGATTAGCGTGACATCTGAACAGGCCCATAGTCTTCAATCATCACAGGCTGGATGGGAACAATGTGGCACAGAGTTCAATCTGTACTAATTTCTGTTAAATACATGTGGAACCATCCAGAACTAACCCTTGTCAGGAGAAGAGCACCAATACCTAAGTAGCCTGACTTGGGACTAGTTCAGATATGCATATTCATCATGGCAAGTACATTCATTCATTCAATTTCCATACCACCCCATAGCTGAAGCTCTCTGGGTGGTTTACAAAAGTTAAAACATTAAAATACAATATACGAAGTTTAAAAACCATTTACATAAAACATACAGACAAACATAACTAAAAACAACTTTGAACTAGAAACAATTTGTTTAAAAGATCCAACAATAAAACACAGCTTAAAATAACACTGCTTAAAAAGATACAAAAGTCAGCAAAAGGAACAAATGTTCTAAAGAGGGAAGGCCTGCCGGAATAACAGCGTCTTTAATGCCTGCTTAAAAACTCAACAAGGTCAGCAGGCGCTTTTCAACCAGCAGGTCATTCCACAACTGAGGGGCAGCAAAGGAAAAGGTCCTCTTGTGTGTGGCTGCCAGTCTCACATTAGGCAGCCGCAGCGGATAGCCCTCAGAGGACCTTAGGTGGTGGACTGGGACGTAGGGGAGAAGGTGCTCCCTAACTACATCAACTGATAGTCTAGCATGCTTGTGTGAATGAGCCATCCGAGATCTAGCATCAGAACAGAACTTTCATATCACCTGATGTCATCTCAAGTGCAATATTTTTCAATGAAATTAGTTCATACTTTCAACTTAAACAACAAAGTCTTGGGGCACCTTAAAAACTAACAAATGTATTAAGGCAGAAGCTTACATGCTATAATAAGTTTTGCTTTTGCTGCAACAGACTAGCACTAAATTAGACTAACAGGCTAATTTTCTCTTTAAAAATTATATTCAACTGAAGTACTGAATTATCAAGCAATGTATAGTCCTCAGCAGGGCTACCATGAAAAGTGATTATTTAAACATGCATGCACCATTCACAACCGATGCAATGTATATATCTTTTGTACTTGAGCATCAGCAAATAAAAAATGACCCTAAGGCAGTATTCCTAAATACACTTTCTAGTAAACTAATCCCTCTGAAATTAATGGCAGTTCACATCTGAATAATTTTATTTAGATATTTTTTATTTATTTCATTTCTATACCGTCCAATAGCCAAAGCTCTCTGGGCAGTTCACAAAAATTAAAACCAAACAACACACAATAAAACAATTTAAAATATATAGAACATTAAAACCACAATATAACAATACAACCACAATAAAACCTAGCAGCAGTGCAGGAGTTTAAAATACAGATTTAAAACAGCAAAGCTAAAAATTTAGAAAGCTAAAATGCTAAAATGCGTGAGAAAATAAAAAGGTCTTCACCTGGCACCGAAAGGAATACAATGTAGGTGCCAGGCGAACCTTACTAGGGAGCTCATTCCAGAGCCAGGGTGCCACAGCAGAAAACGCCCTCCTCCTAGTAGCCACCTGCCTCCCTTCCTTCCTTCCTAGACATGATTAGGACCCATACTGGCTGGAGCATGCTTGGAGTTGTAGGCCTTTTCTCTGTCTGAACATGCATAGGATTGCGCCCTTAAGGTGGCTTACTATCATAGATAAAAAAACATTGATTAGAATAAAAAATACAATAAAAACACAATGAAAAACAGAATAAAACAGCACCCAACCCAACAGCCTGTTTACACACCAAAGGCCTGCTTGAATATAAGCATCTTTGCCTGCCAATGGAAGAACAGAGAAGGAGCCAACGTAGCCTCCCTCGACAGGGGGTTCCACAGCGTGGGAGCAGCCACCAGGAAGGCTCCCTTGTGTCACCACCAAATATGCCTCTGAAGGCGGCAGTACCAAGAGAAAGGCTTCCTTCAACGATCTTAAAACTTGGGCAGACTCATATGGAAGGCGGACTTTCAGGCAGCCTGGTCCCAAGGGCTTTATAGGTCATAATTTCCTACTTGCCATGTCTCACTTTAACAAGGAAGATGAAAATAAGCCACTTCTGCCCTTGCAGGTGCACACATATCCACTTGCAGCCATAACACCTAGCTCTGGGGGAAGCAGTCAAGCCCGGTTTTCCCTGGGAGTGACTGCTCTTCCACAGCAGACAACAGCATCTGTTCTCACAGTAAATATGGCTGAGCTTCTCTCCAAAAACCTTGCAGCTGGCCAGGCCAAGGATGAGTGGTATGATGAGTAGGGGCAGAAGTGGTAGCTTCATTTCCTTAGGTTGGGGTGTGGCAATGAGAATGAAAACCCACTCCTACAGCCTCTACTTCCTTTTCCACTTACATGGGCTCAGTATAACTCTCTAGACAGGTTGGACTACAGCTTCTATCTTGCTGGTTGGGGGCAACAGGAGTTGTAGTTCAACATGTCTGGAGAGCACGGGGTTGGGGAAGGATGTTAATTTTTAAAATTCCACCCTTCCTCCGAAGTTTTCAGGGTGGCATACATATTCACACCACTCCACCACAGTGTATCCCCACAACAGCACTGTGAGGTAGGCTATATTTGTTACCTTAATTTCATTATTATTCTCTTTTGATAGGTTCATTTTCGCCTTTAGTGAGTTTGCTTTAGCCAGTAAATCATTTTTACTGGTGCTTGCATTTATTTTATCCTTTTATGATGGGATTTATTATTGGTGTAGGTTTTTGTTTTAATTTTGTTTTATATGTGATTGGGTACATTGCTTAGAAAATTTTATTTCATAAAGCAACTCAAACATAACAAGTAAATAAAACTGTTATACATTTGAAACATTTTTACCCTACTCATCAGGTGAAAAGGCTCCTAGAGCGGCCTGTGAACACCAATTGCTGGAGAACATCGGCAAGAGAGGACTATTGCCCTCATGTCCTGTCTGTGGACTTCCCATTGGCATCTGATCAGCCACTGTGGGAAACAGGACTAGATGAACCTTTGGTCTGATCCAGCAGGGATAGTCTTATGTTCTTCAGATCAGTAAGAAAACAGGCAGTCCGTGCTCTCAGATTTACAATCTAAACACATAACATACAAGGAAATGGGAATGAGGTGACAAGAGGAAAACAAGCACACACATGCATAGTTCTTAGAAGTGGCTACTTCCTTAAGGGCACAGTCCTATGGGGATAGGCAACTGCCTCAGAACTCAGAGGTGACCACCTGTCCAATGCAGGGCAGGAGAAGCAAGGAGGGGATCATTCCCTCTGCATTTCTCCTGCCCTTTATTTACAGCTAGCCATGGGAAGGCAGAGCAGGGGAGGAGGCAGTTCCGCCTTCCCCGCCCTGGAACGCCCCATTTTGGCCACTCCGCACTCCTCTTCTGAGCGCAGAACATGGGGCCGTTCCGCGCTGCCTGTGAGGCAGTGCAAAAGAGGGGGAAGATCGGTTCTCCAGGTACCGACCTCGGAGCGTGGGCTCCGATGTTGGTTCCCGGAAAACCATATCCTATGGCCGTCTAGCCACTAACTAGCGTTCATAGGATTGTTTCTTAAGAGGACCAACCTGAATGGAAACAGGAAGAGGAGGAAACAAATGGCAGCTGGTCTCTCAGCAGGTTCACACCTTTGCCTCTGATGCTGCCTGGCGTCAGTGCTGCAGTGCTACCAGGTGATAGTTGAGAGAGGGAGAAGCCCAATGGAGCAAGTGCTTGGCCCAAGCTCACCCAGTGAAAGCTTTATCCCTGAGGTCACTACCAGTCTTATCCTCTCCCTCTCTATTCTTTTCTGTGGTTTTTAATGTTGTGTTATTAGATGTGATGCATCAGTCGTCGTCTTTTTTAACAAATATACCAGTTTTGGGTGCTTAGGGTGCAGCCTACAACCCCCAGCGTTCCCCAGCCATTGCACCCTTAGTAAGTTATTAGGCATTAGCTACTCATAACTGCAAGGCTCTGTACAAAATTGCTGTTCATTGCAATTATTGTTTATCGCAATTATTAATCGTGATTACTTATTGTAATCCTTAAATGTTTACTTTAATTACAGTTTTAATTATTTCTTCTCTATTTTAATTATTCAGTGATTTTGCTGCTTTGCCTTCAGCGCTGCCAGGCAGCCACACGGCAACCTCCGGCCCTCCGCATTCCCCACGATCCTCGCGTTCTCCTTCCCACCCCTCAAGAAAGGAACCGCGAGGCGGCGCCGCCACCGAATTCGGCTCCACCGCCTGAGAATAAAAAATTCCGCCCCAAGCCGAAGGCTCGGCGCTACAGAAGTAGGTACTGCGCATGCTCCAGAGGGGCCGGGGCATGCGCAGTAACCGCGCTCGCTCGCTCGCGCGCGCATACAAACCGTTATCAAGAGACGGGCGCAGAGTAACGAATCCTGACGAAAAAATTCAAGAATGACAAACGGGACTAGGGCAGAAGGGGAGCGAAGCTTCAGTTCCCCTCCGCCGGCTCCGAGGACTTACCTCGCCTCGCCTCGTCTCCCCCGGCAACGCGCTCTTGCGTGCCCCGGATGTTGATGTGGCTGCGGGAGGACGCGTAAACCTGTTAGGGACCGTTCTGGATTCTGATTTGAACAGCGGAAGGACCATAGAGAAATGTTCTACGGAGTGACCCAATCTGAACTTCCGGTTTAATGGAACGACGCTGTGGGCCAATGATTATATAGGAGCAGAGTGGCGTCGCTCTAGGCCGTGGCACGTCTATGGTAGACGCTGTACTTGAAACGCCCATTAGGTCTGTGACGGTGGGCGACTCTACATTGACGACGACTATAGGGCCGCCAAGGCAAAGAATTGTGACGGGGCACCACAGAGACCTGGGGGTAGAGCGGTTCAGTCCGTTCTTCCTGGGGCCCCTTTTAAACGTACGCCGCGGAAAAGGGCTGAGCCAGTGGCGCCCCCTAAGCCTATGCCCGCCCCGTCCGTGGCGAGGAAGTGACGTACCGGGCCCCTCCGGAAGGAGACGTGGCCGGCGCCTTTGGGCGTGAGGTGATTGGCGGTTGCGGGGGCGCCTTCCGCCCGGCCGGGCTCCCAGACGGGATGGGGCGGCGAAGGCAGCCGCGGAGGGGCGCCGCGACGGCGGCGCTGCTGTGGCGCCTGCTGCTGGTGTGGGGGCTGCTGGAAGCGAAGACCGCGGCCGGCGGGGGCGGCAGGTCGCTCCCTCAGTTCAGCGACGACGTCTCTTTCCGAGTGAACTGGCCGGGCAGCGAGTTCAGCCTGGTGGGTGGCTGGCGGGGAGGCCTGAGGGGAGCTGCTGCGGGGAGGGGGGCGGCGGAAGGGCGGGGAGGCCGTCGAACAAGATGGGGGTAGGCCGATGATGGGAGCGCCCTCTGCTGATACTGCAGCCCAGCGGGGCTGCCCGTGGAGCTGACTGCTGGGCGCGGGGGTCAGGGCAGAGAAAAGGAAGGGCTGCTTCGCCCCGCGCGGCTATGGATCTCGCCACCAGCTTGGATGGCTTTCAGAGGGGGTTCGACGTCATGGAGGAAAGGGCTGCCGATGGCTACTGGTCCTGGCGGCGATGTGCTACCTCCAGTACCAGAGGCAGTGAGCCTGTGTGCACCAGTTGCTGGGGAACATGGGCGGGAGGGTGCTGGGGTTTCCGGTCCACAGCTGGTCGGCCGCCGTGTGAACAGAATGCTGGACTAGGCGGACTGTCGTTCTCATCTAGCACAGCTCTTCTTATGTTCTTGAGAGAGGACATGAATGAATGAGCAGGCTTGCATGTTCTTGGCTTTAGGCTTAAGGAGGAGACCGCGGGAGCGCACTCACTGATGTGTGACATTTCAGTTGGCACTAGTAAAACGTATTGTCCTGCAGCGGCTTTTGGGTTTTCTTTGCCTAATGGGCCAACATGGCTACCTATGACATATTAAGGGCAATGGTTGACTTGGCAACGGCTGTTAGCTGTGATGCCTAAAATCGAGCCTATATTCTGAGTTAGTGTATGCCTGGGTGTGTCATGCTGGAAAGACAAGCAGCAGGGGGAGACCATTGCCTCCTCACCCTGCTTGGGACAGCATGGTGTAGTGGCTAGAGTGTTGGACTGGGAGTCGGGAAATCTAGGTTCTAGCCCCCACTCGGCCGTGGAAGCATACTGGGTGAATCTGGGCCAGTCACAGACTCTCAGCCCAACCTACCTCACAGGTTGGAGGAGGATTAGAGGAGGATTCTGTATGCTGCCTTGGGTTTCTTAAGGAGGAAAAAAGGAGGGATATAAATGTAATAAATAAATAAATTTCCCAGAGGCATCTGGTTGTCCACTATTAAGAACGCAATAGTGAATGGCAGGATTGCTCTTATGACAAGAGGCTGCCATCACTTAGAGCGGGTAGATCGGCTTTCCCCAACCTGGTGGTCTCCAGGTACTTCAGCTCCTATTAGCTCCAGCTGGCGTGAGCAATGGTGAGGAATGCTGGAGTTGTAGTCCAAAACAGCTGGAGGGCATCAGGTTGAGGAAGGCTGAGGTAGATAGTGCTTGTCCTTAAGCATCTAGCATACAGTTCTGTTTAACTGTCTGAGCCAAGAGCATTTGCTTGTAGAACGTAGATCATGTTCTACTGGTGAAGTTCACAGCCAGTCTCTGTCAACAGTTTGTTGTGGTTCTTGCTAAGATAGCAAAAATGTAAACTTAGGATTGCTTAACACAGACCAATTATGCCTAAAAAAAGGGGGGGTTGAGTGCGTGTATGTACTCTTGCTGAAAACATCAATAAACCGTGGGGATCATACAAAGAAGAAAAGGATGACTACCCAAGATTTAAGTCTGCTCACCCCTGACCAATAACTGCTATTCATAAAATGCACAGGCAATTTATTAATCCATGCAAGCAATCATGGATTAAAAAAGACAGCCCCTGCTTGGAGGTTTACAATTAAGTCCCTGATCCCGATAATGTTTGCCTTTATCCTTTTGATTTTGTCAGGCTTTAAATTAATTGCTCTTAGCTCCTCCACTTGATTTCATTAGGATGTAGGTATATCTGACTATAATTGTAGGTTCATACCTACAAGAGCTTATTCACCTGAAGCTCTTTATTCAGTTTTTTTGATAACAAACTTTCCCTTAGCTATGTTACAACTTTTTAAACTACTGCAAAAACCTGATTAATCTGGTACATGCTATGATAATTTAACAGTGTGTCATAGGGCAACTAGCACATCAATTCTAACAAGCTGCTTGAGTGGGTAGTTAAATAGCAAGGCTGTACTAACACAGAAACAGTAATGTGTCTTTGGGAGAGCAATTTTATGACCCCTAAACAATGTCTGGGTAGCCATAGAATAGTTTGGATTCCTGGATCCAAGGTTGGAGTCAGCAGTCTGAGCTTCCCTCCCCTGCAAAAGCGACCTCAGGGGGAAGGTAAAGGGGGTGTTCTCGTGGGTGGGGCAGGGGGAGAGCACTGGGGAGGCCGGCTTACAAGAAATTGTCTGGCCTCCCCAGCCTCCTTCCTTCCCCCTCCCTGACACCTCAGCTAGATGGATGAAATGCAGAGCAGCAGGAGCGCAGAGGCGACGATCACCTCTGCTGCTGCTCCTGCCCTGCATCAGATGGCCATAAGCCTCCATGTTCAAATCCTTACGACCATCCCTATAGGATTGCACCTGGCAAACAAAAAAATCCAAAAGTAGCTATGTTGACAGTAAGAAAAACTCCATATTAGTGTCATGCCTTTATTAGGCCAAACAAAACATCACAAAAAATGTGAAAACTTTCAAGATCTCTTCACCCAGCAAGATATTACAAAAAAAAAAAAAACAAGCTTGGCAGGAGAATGAGGAAGGGGGAAAAAAACCTGACTTGATGGTTAACTTACAAGTACATGTTCAGAGTCCCAAGATAAAGTGAGGGAGGAGGGTGGTTGTTACTCAAGCAGGCCTACCACCTAAACAACTTTTACAAGACAACTGCTCGTGTGAGCTGTAACATCAGAGGATGGGGCTTACAAAACTTTGCTTCTCTTCTGTGATTAGAACAAATGTATGTTGTGACTTTTCTAATCATAGAGAAAAGAGGCAATTTTCTGTGAGTTGCATCCCTTAGTATTACATTGCTCAATATATTGCTTGGTAAGCTAGCAGCAGTGAAGTTTGTACCAGCTTCAAGAATGGGCTCAATACTGTGAAAATATTATTTGCAGTAATGAGTTAGCAGACCCACATTACCGTATTTAATGCTATTGTTTACTTTCTAATGATGCTTGTTTACATCCAAGTTATTTCCATTCTGTTTATTTTTCTTTTTAAGCCCACTACTGGGGTTTTGTACAGAGAAGATCATTACATCATTATGACAACAGCAGATAAAGAAAAATATAAGTGCATTCTTCCAATGTTAGCCAGTGGAGATGAGGCAAGTTGTGTATTTTTGTTTTGACCTGTAGCAACTGTTCTGCAATAACAATTATGTATAGAACTTATCAATTTCCTTTCTATATTATTTATAATGCACAAAATACATTAAAATTCCTTAATGTTAAAAGACAGAATCAAAACGGGGGGGGGGGGTGTTAAAAGCAGTTTATTAATAGACACCAAGATGCAACCTAAATACAAAGTATAGCTTAACGTATTGAGTTTGATATACTCTTGAGTCCTCAGATCCATTAAGATCCTCAGGGGCAGCCATGTTACAGATTCTCTCTTTAAGAGTGGTTAAATCAGTATTCTTTGGAACAGTCAATGTCGACAGAACTGCATCAGGCCAAACCTTCTGGAAGAAAGAGTAACGCTTTTGTTTTTGTGGAGACTTTCAGTGGATTGGTTTGAATTATTTAGTTGCCTTGATATTTTGGTTCATTGGTGACGTGGTTTAGTAAGCTGTCCAGAGCAGATATCCTACTAGGCAGGATGTAAATGCACTTATAAATACATTTTCGACAGGCATTAAAATTTAAAATCTGTTGCATTCACATGGGTTTGGAATACTTGAAATTCTGCCTCATTATGTTCCCAGTTATGGGCTCCGAGAGGCTGAAACATAGTTTGCACAGAAGCTTCCTTAATATAGTATAGAAAGATTGTACTGAACAAGGTGAATCCTCATTTTACTCATGTTTATAAGGGTTTTTCGGCATTTTTCAGACATGTTAAAAATAGTAAGATGTTTAATATCTGTTAGTAACATACTTGTATTTACCATACTGCTTGTTTTATTTTGTGCTCCTCAGCACACACAAATATTGACGCATGTTATCTACACTGAAAGGCAAAATAGTGTTTGTTCAGGAATTGCTGGCACAAAACCAACATGCTAATAAATTCTAATTGTGTGTGAACACACATGCACTCACAGTAATATATACGTGTGTTTGTGTGTGGAGACACTGGAGAGAAGCGGGGGGAGAGTGACACATGTGCATGTACACAGATAAGAGCAGAGTCCAAAAATCGGCTTAGATTCATGCAAAGGACTAAGAATTTTCTACAGTAGAAAATCCCCTCAGTTTCAAAACCAGCTTGTCGTGTGCAGAAGCCGCTACTGCATGGGGAGAGACTGCATTGGGCTTATAGAACTAGTTTCCTGGTTCTTTAAATCCTGACCAATATGTTTATTTCCCATTATTTTAAGGAAGCCAGTGGGGCTTTCAGCATGTGTAGTTTAAGATCTAGAACTTATTGTCTAACAAGTTAAGGACGCAATCCTATGGCCGCTAGACAGCCATAGGGTTTTTTGGTTTTCAGGAACTGACCTCGGAGCCAGTGTTCCGAGGTCAGTTCCCAAGAAACTGCCTCCCTGCCCCCTCCCCCGCCACTTCGTAGGTGGTGTGGTTTGTCCCTGGCTCTGTGATTGGAAGAGCAGTGTGGAGCATGAGAAAAGAGGGCATTCCTGGGGGTGGGGAGGGGCAGCAGAAGCGTGGTACAACGCTTCCTATGTGGTGTCCGACCTCACCCCCACCCACTGTGAGCTGCTCTGGCTAGACAGCTGAAATCAGCCACCTAGCTGAAAATGCAGGGCAGTCAGAGTGCATAGGAGAAAATCCCCTCCACGCTCCGCCCACCCTGCATTGGATAGTTGGTCGCTTCCAAGTTTGGAGGCGGCTGACTATCCCCATAGGATTATGCCCCAAAAACTAATTGGGTAATCTATGCTGTGTGTTTCAGTTCCGTTTTCAGTGAGATTTCCTGTGTGGGTTTTCAGAAACTTATTAAAATGAATGAATACAAGTAGTTAAGTGCTCTGTGTTCCTCAGCGGCAATATTGACATACAGTTCTTCTCATTTTAGGAGGAAGAAAAAGATTACAAAGGACCCAGCCCTGCAGAATTGTTGGAACCTCTGTTTAAACAAAGCAGCTGTTCTTACAGAGTATGTTCACTTTGGTCTGGGACAAAAGGGCCCAGTTCCTAATGTATTCATTAGTAACCAAGACAAAAAGATGTAAAGTGAATAACATGTCTGAAGTATTTGTTTTTTGTGCACTTTCCCTCCTTTTATGTTTCATCCTTGCCCACATTTTTTTCTGGAAATTAGTGGACATTATTCACACCTAACCATGGACAGGATTGTGGCCTTAAAACGTAACCATTGTTTTTGAGTAACTTACCATTCTAGCTGATTATTTATCTGAATAGATACAAGAAGAAAAATAGCCCATTCAGAATGTCTGTCTTGGTGTTTTGTAGTTGAAAGGGGATTGCCAGGAACGAGTGAAGTGACGAGTGTACTGTCTCCCATGTTCTGCTTTCGGTTAACAACCCTGGGTTTTTTTGAGACATATAAACCAGGGAAATCTGGTTGGTTTATGGGTTAAACAACCCAGAGTTAACCCAACAACAAACCAGGGACAATTGTTCTGTTAACTTTGGATTGTTAAACCCATAAACAACCCAGAATTTCCAGGTTCACATGTCACAAAGCAACCCAAGAATGGGTGTTCCTGGGTTGTTAATTAAAAGTGGGAGATAGCATGCTCATCACTTCAGTCATCCCCAGTCACCATCCCTGGGACATGTGAACCAGGTCATGTAGCCCTGGACACTGACAGATTGTGCATGTTTTAAGCAACCACTGTGTGCTTCTCCCCAGCTCAAGGACCTAGGGGTATCTTTGGGAGAATTCCATAGATGTCCCAAGAATTTTGTCTCTGAAGTAGAGATTCTGATTGCATATTTCAGACAAATGTATTTTTTATTTGTTTATGGTAGAATTACAAAATTTTTTACCATGCCCTGAGCTCTTGACGGAGGGCACATTTTAAATCTAAATATTTAAGTTCTTACATATCCATAATCCTGTGTTGTTTCATATCACTAGACCAGCTCTGTGCACAGTTAATAGCCAAGGATTTTCAGAATTCATGTAGTCCTATGGGTTTATAGCATTCCTTCCCACATTTGTCCTCTGCACAGGATCTGAGATAGAGAAGCCATTACTACAAATGCTGCAAGTATCAGTCACAAAGCCACATAGATGCAGTGACCTAGCAGCATAGAGGAAGGCTGTAGTGGGGTTGTTAAGAATATAGTGCTAAAGTGGGTTCTGTAGTCATTGGCTCTCATAGTAACACATTTCAATTTTATAATGGCTTCACTATATTAAAAAAGCATATGGTGAGATCACATCCTATATATACTGGGATCCAAATATGTGCAAAAACCTTAATACTATTCTTGTCTAAGCTATAATAAATTTCCATGATTGTAGTTTAACTTTGGCTGCTACCTTGCTGTTTAAAAACAGGTCTTGACCAAATTGTATATGTCAGTGCGATGAATTTTTTTTTTTTTTTTTTTTTATATATATATATTTATATAATATTTTTAGATTGAATCATATTGGACTTATGAAGTCTGTCATGGCAAACACATTCGTCAGTATCATGAAGAGAAGGAAACTGGGCAGGTATGTATTATTAAAGCTTTCACCTCATGGATAAAAGTAAGCTTAAAACTAAAACTCTTGTACTGAACTTTGTTTGGTTTCTTCCGGCCTATTGATACAAAAAAGATTGACGCACTGGAGGAGAAATGGTGGTCATGAAAAAAGTGAAGATATCTTTCTTGTTGTTTGTAGAAAATAAATATTCAAGAATACTATCTTGGAAATATGCTACGAAAGAGCCCGCTACTAGATCCAGGTTTGTCACTTTGTCTTCTAAGTGCCAATGATCAGAAAGAAGAGAAAGGAACAGCCATAACACCTGATTTATTAAGGAAAAGAGTAACAACAAAGAGTGTAATCTGTGGGAATGTAGATATAGATTAAACATTTCAGCCCTGATTCTAATTTAAAACATTCTTTTCATGCTTTCTAGTGGAAAAAATTTTTAGAACTTTTTGCTCCTATTCGTTCCGTCATATATTGTCAGTGTTTCATTCTCCACTTACAGAAAGTTAGGGAGCAGTCCTGTGGGGATCGGTGGCCGCCTCCAAACTCGGAGGCGACCAACTATCCAGTGCAGGGCAGGCGGAGCATGAAGGGGATCTCCTCCTCCTCGCTCCGCCTGCCCTGCATTTGCAGCTATATGGCTGATTTTGGCTGTCTAGCCACAGGACCTCAGAGCGGTGAGGGGAGGCCGGACAATGCATAGGAAGCATCGTACCAAGGGTACCATTGCACCTCAGTAAAATCCTCTTCACATTCACCCATTGGGCATTCATATATTAAAAAAATATTAAAAATTTAAATGCCTCATAGAAAAGGTATCCCTTTGAATGGAAGTTTGATTAATGCCTATACACACAGGCCCCATCCAGAGAATGGTTAGCCCTCAAACCTAGGGACTTGAGATTACATAGGTTGGACCTATCAGTGATCTTAAGTCCCTGCATAGGGCATGGACTCTATTCAGACATCGTACCCAAGCCATTTATGTGAGGCATGCTCAAAGGCAAGCTAGGCACCCAGTGGGCAGGATGGGTGCAGTTTTCCTTGCCCCACAATAGGGTATGTGATACTCATCTGTGTATTTGTACAGTTCTTAGCCCTTCAAACACTACTACATTAGGACACATGGAGCCCTTGGCCCATTTTCCCTCTAGCTGAGTGCAGAGATTGTCAGTAAGCCCAACGGGAGAGAAATTACCCTGTAGAGGGTGATCCCTACCCACCCCCACTCTCTTGATCTCTCATGTCTTTCCTGAAAAAGCCCCCTTCCATATACACAGGGTTGGAAACCCTTGTTTGCTAAATTTACCTGTAGTTTATCCTTGGCTGTGTTAAATCCCTCACTGCTTACTGATTTTAAGTTAAACCATATCAAGCATGTTAAGAGAATTGTTTTTTTTTTTTGTGAAAATTTATTTCTCTGCTGTATAGACACCAATATAGAGATGCTGGTGACTAAAACGTTTCTGCTTGCAATATTTTCCAGAGGAAGATGAAAAGGAAAAGGAAAAAGATAGGGCAAAAGAGGTAAGTGGGGAAAAGACAACTCATATCTGTATCTAGATTGCTGAAGCTCCCCTTTTCTCATGTGGCTGATGCGTGCTTACTTTTCTTGCAGAGTTAGATACAAGATAATATTGGCTGATTTAAAAAAAAAGAAATGAACCTTTTTTTCTGATGACAGATACAGTACTATTCAAATCAGTTAGTTTTTCCACAAGATGCTTTCCACTACAGCTGCAGAGGAGAAAATCCATTGGAAGAGAAGTTGTCCTGCGAAAAGAAGCTGGGCCATTTAAGCAAAGTTGGTACTCAACCAAAAGCGTATGTGTTATGCTTTCCAAGCTAATGCTTCTTTTACTCTTTTCTCCTACTCTTTTCTTTCACCAATCTAGATTCCTACAAAAAATATAGAAGGGCAGATGACCCCATATTATCCCATAAGGATGGGAAATGGTACACCTTGTAGCTTGAGACAAAACCTGCCCAGATCAAGTTCAGTAATGTATGTCTGCCATCCCGAAGCAAAACACGAGATCCTTTCGGTGGCTGAAGTCACTACATGTGAATATGAAGTGGTCATTTTGACTCCTCTGTTATGCAGCCATCCTAAATACAGGTAAGGAATTCAGGCTTCTGCTAATGTCATAGACCACAATCCAGGCAAGGCCTTCTAGTTAGAAACTATTTGCACATGATATCTTCTTAAATATTCCCTCTCACCAGCTTCCCCCTCATATCTTCCAAACTGTTGCTCAAGCTCTGAAGGAGGCTCAAGGCTGAAATACACATTACGCCTGCCATGGGTGGGTCTGCTGCCAAAAGTGGCATCCCTATGTCAGGTTCTTTCCCTTTCCCCTCTAATACGTAGGATCACAACCCTTGTTGTGATATATTTACCAGTGGCTCTCCCTGCCTCCACTCAGCATCATTGGTAGGGGTACAGAAAAACACAGTGTGGTGACATCATGACACCAAGGAAGCGATCCTACATGTTACAGGAGAGAGGACGAGATCGAGGGGCAGCCCCATGATTGGCATATACGAGAGCTGGACCATAAGGAAGGCTGAGTGAAGGAAGATAGATGCTTTTGAACTATGGTGCTGGAGGAAAATTCTGAGAGTGCCTTGGACTGCAAGAAGATCAAACCAGTCCATACTCCAGAAAATAAAGCCAGACTGCTCACTTGAGGGAATGATATTAAAGGCAACACTGAAGTACTTTGGCCACATCATGAGAAGACAGGACACCCTGGAGAAGATGCTGATGCTAGGGAAAGTGGAAGGTAAAAGGAAGAGGGGCCGACCAAGGGCAAGATGGATGGATATTCTGGAGGTGACGGACTTGACCGTGTGGGAGCTGGGGTTGCGACAGCTGACAGGAAGCTCTGGCGTGAGCTGGTCCATGAAGTCACAAGTTGGAAGCGACTGACCGAATAAACAACAACAAGGGGTAGGCAGCATGGTGCCCCTGGGCACCAGTGTGCCCTTGGGTACCTTTCCTTGCACCTGCCAAGGTGCCCTAACCCTCCCTTTTTTTTTAATTAACACATTTTCTTACTGGCTGCTGGGATTGGTGTGAAATAGCTTTATGTTGATGCGGAAAACTGGGTTCAAAGGTGTTTAGTGTGTTGGGGCTTAGACCCCCCCTCTGCTTTGTACTCAGTCTTTTGGGCAGGTCACTTGTCTATTGCCACATCTCCCATGCCAGCCTTTTGTGGTGGTGCCCAGGACAGTGTCTCAAATTGCCAAACATGTCCATGGCCCAGAAAGGTTGCCTACACCTGGCATAATGTGTAATGCTGCTCTTGGAAGCTTAGTGTTATAGAGTCTGCAAGCATTGCCTTTCTGACATTACTTTGAACCAAAATGATCGCACAACCGTACTTTGGTGCTATATATAAAGTAGTAATGGATTACAGTTACCAGCAATACTTAAACTCATATAAATGTCTTATCCACAACTAGTGACAGAACATTCCTGCAGCTTATTGCTTTTATGGGTCATAGAACCATAGAACAAAGCTAAAAGAAGTAGTTTATAAATAGATTGGATTCTCTTTCCTGCCTTTCTTTTGGCAAAGTATTTTCATCATTCTCTCTCTCTCTCTCTCTCTCTCTCTCTCTCTCTCTCACACACACACACACACACACACACACACACACACAGTGTTAACCATTATGGTTGGGAAATTGATTTAATTTCCAGTTTAAGATTAATGTAACACCTATTGTTAATCCTTCTGAGATATATGCCCCATGTTTTTATGGACACAATGTTGAGGTTTGCTCTTATGCACATTTATAAAGAGGTGTGCCCCTTCTTTAATGGCATACCTCTTTGCCTATGCAGCAGGAAGAATGACCCCCCACAAGTTAACTGTTCACCCTTCTAAAGGAACTGGAGGAAGAGGAGCCAGTAGAATTTAACTTCTTTCTTGTGATGAAATTATGTCTGCATTCATCTCCATTGTGTGTCTCAGCACTGAGGTGTCTGATAGCCAGGAGTTCCATGTGAGCATCACAGCACCCATGGAGCTTTGGGTCAGTTTAACTGGACAAACCTAAAGAGAGTTCAGTGTACTTGCATCTAGTGTCATGATACAAATGGGACAAATACATTTTAGCTTGCTTTAAATTGCATCCCTTGGTTGTGATTTGGATTTATGCATGATACTAGAGCTTTCCTATGCTCAGCTGTAGAAAGGGCAGAACGCTCCAAGAACTCACAGGCATCTGCTTTTCATAGTTAGCAGTGGGAATCCTATGCGCTTGCAGTCTTGTGGTAAGATTTCACCTCAGCCCTCAATTCACTATGTGGCGTTAGATAAAACACTATCTCTCAGCTTTAGCTGAGTTGTGCATTATATCTGAGCTGAGCCATTGTGTACTATTACCATATTATAAAAGCACTGTATAAAAGTTTGGGTTTTGAACAGGTTCAGAGCTTCCCCCGTGAATGACATATTTTGCCAGTCGCTGCCGGGATCCCCACTGAAGCCCCATAACTTAGAACAGCTGGAACAGCAGCTGGAACAGCAGCAAGAAAAGATGAAGATGCCTTTTAGAAGAGCCAAGGAGGTAGGTTCCTGGAAATGCAGCACTGCTGAAACATGCAGAATATAAACCGTGACCAATAAACAATAACTATCGCCGCCTTAAGTTGTTGCCCTGTATCAGGGGTTAGCTGTGCAAGGCCTACAGGTATGTGCAAAGCTGTCTTACAGCAAATCAGACCATCGGTCCTTCTAGCTCAGTACTGTCCACTGTAGAGTGGCAGCAGGTCCAAGATCTCAGACAGAAGTCTTTCACAGTCCCACCTGGAGATGCCAGGGATTGAGTCTGAGACCTCCTGCTTGCAAAGCATGTGCTCCACCACTGAGCTACAGCCCCATCGCATTTTGCACTCTCTCTGCCTTTGTTGTTGTTCAGTCATTAAGTCATGTCCGACTCTTCGTGACCCCGTAGACCATAGCACGCCAGGCCTTCCTGTCCTCTGCCTTCTCCCGGAGCGTGCTCAAGTTCATATTCATTGCATCGGTGATGCTATCTAGCCATCTCATCCTCTGCCGTCCCCTTCTCCTTTTGCCTTCAATCCTTCCCAGCATCAGGGTCTTTCCAGGGAGTTTTCTCTTCGCATTAAGTGGCCAAAATATTTGAGCTTCAGCTTCAGTATCTGTCCTTCCAATGAGCACTCAGGGTTGATTTCCTTTAGGATGGACTGATTTGACCTCCTTGCAGTCCAGGGGACTCGTAAGAGTCTTCTCCAGCACCACAGTTCGAAACCATCAATTCTTCGGCGCTCAGCCTTCCTTATAGTCCAGCTCTCACAGCCATACGTTACTATTGGGAAAACCATAGCTTTGATTATGCGGACTTTTGTTGGCAAGGTGATGTCTCTGCTTCTTACTATGCTGTCTAGGTTTGCCATAGCTTTCCTCCCAAGGAGCAAGCGTCTTTTAATTTCACGGCTACAGTCACCGTATGTGGTGATCTTGGAGCCCAAGAAAATAAAATCTGTCACTGCTTCCATTTCTTCCCCTTCTATATGCCAGGAAGTGATGGGGCCAGATGCCATGATCTGAGGTTTTTTAATGCTGAGTTTCAAACCAGCTTTTGCACTCTCCACTTTCACCCTCAACAAGAGGCTCTTTAGATCCTCTTTGCTTTCTGCCATTAGGGTGGTATCGTCTGCGTATCTGAGGTTGTTGATAATTCTCCCGGCAATCTGAATTCTGACCTGTGATTCATCCAACCCAGAATTTCTCATGATGTACTCTGCATATAAGTTAAATAAGCAGGGTGACAATATGCAGCCTTGTCGTACTCCTTTCCCAATTTTGAACCAATTGGTTGTTCCATGTCCGGTTCTTACTGTTGCTTCTTGACCCTCGTACAGGTTTCTCAGGAGACAGGTAAGGTGGTCTGGTACTCCCATCACTTTAAGAATTTGCCACAGTTTGTTGCGATCCACACAATCAAAGGGTTTAGCGTAGTCAATGAAGCAGAAATAGATGTTTTTCTGGAGTTCTCTTGCTTTCTCCATGATCCAGCAAATGTTGGCAATATGATCTCGAGTTCCTCTGCCTCTTCGAAACCCAGCTTGTACTTCCAGTAGTTCTCGGTTCACATACTGCTGAAGCCTAGCTTGTAGGATTTTGAGCATCACCTTGCTGGCATGTGAAATGAGCGCAATTGTGCGGTAGTTTGAACACTCTTTGGCGTTGCCCTTCTTTGGAAGTGGAATGTAAACTGACCTTTTCCAGTCTTGCGGCCACTGTTGAGTGTTCCAAATTTGTTGGCATATTGAGTGCAGCACTTTAACAGCATCATCTTTTAGGATTTTAAATAGCTCAGCTGGAATACTGTCATCTCCACTAGCTTTGTTGTTAGTAATGCTTCCTAAGGCCCACTTGATTTAACTCTCGAGGATGTCCGGCTCACGTTCAGTGCCTGCACTATCATGGCTATCAGGGACATTCAGATCTTTCCTGTATAGTTCTTCTGTGTATTCTTTCCACCTTTTCTTAATCTCAGCTGCTTCTGTTAGGTCCCTGCCTTCTTTGTCCTTTATCATGCCCGTCTTTGCTCAAAACGTTCCCTTGAGATCTCCGATTTTCTTGAAAAGATCTCTAGTCTTTCCCATTCTGTTGTTTTCCTCGATTTCTTTGCATTGTTCATTTAAGAAGGCCTTCTTGTCTCTCCTTGCTATTCTCTGGAACTCTGCATTCAGCTGGGTATATCTTCCCCTTTCTCCCTTGCTTTTTGCTTCCCTTCTTTCCTCAGCTACTTGTAAAGCCTCATCAGACAGCCACTTGGCTTTCTTGCATTTCTTTTTCTTTGGGATAGATTTAGGTGCTGCCTCCTGAACAATGTTACGGACCTCCGTCCATAGTTCCTCAGGCACTCTGTCTATCAGGTCTAATCCCTTAAATCTATTCCTCACCTCCACTGTGTATTCATAAGGGATATGATTTAGGTCATACCTGAATGGTTTAGTGGTTTTCCCTACGTTCTTCAATTTAAGACGAAATTTTGCAACAAGAAGCTCATGATCTGAGCCACAGTCAGCTCCAGGTCTTGTTTTTACTGACTGTATAGAGCTTCTCCATCTTTGGCTGCAAAGGACATAATCAATCTGATTTTGATATTGACCATCTGGTGATGTCCATGTGTAGAGTCGCCTCTTGTGCTGTTGGAAAAGAGTGTTTGCTATGATCAGTGTGTTCTCTTGGCCAAACTCTATTAGCCTCTGTCCTGCTTCATTTTGTACACCAAGGCCATGCTTGCCTGTTATCCTGGTGATTTCTTGACTTCCTACTTTAGCATTCCAATCCCCTATGATGAAAATGACATTTTTTTTGGTGTTAGTTCTAGAAGGTGTTGTAGGTCTTCATAGAACCGATCAACCTCAGCTTCCTCGGCCTCAGTGGTTGGGGCATAGACTTGAATTACGGTGATGTTGAATGGTTTGCCTTGGATTCGTACTGAGATCATTCTATCGTTTTTGAGATTGTACCCCAGTACTGCTTTTCCCACCCTTTTGTTGACTATGAGTGCTACTCCATTTCTTCTAAGGGATTCTTGCCCACAGTAGTAGATACAATGGTCACCTGAATTAAATTCGCCCATGCTCGTCCATTTTAGTTCGCTTATTCCCAAGATGTCAATGTTCAGTCTTGCCACCTCATGTTTGACCACCTCCAGCTTACCTGGATTCATTGATCTTACATTCCAGGTTCCTAAACAATATTGTTCTTTACAGCATCGGATTTTCTTTTCACCACCAGACACATCCACAGCTGAGTGTCCTTTCGGCTTTGGCCCAGCCGCTTCACTCTTTCTGGCGCTACTTGGAAATACCCTCTGCTCTTCCCCAGTAGTATATTGGACACCTTCCGACCTGAGGGGTTCATCTTCCAGCGTCATCTCTTTTAGCCTTGTGATACGTTCCATGGGGTTTTCTTGGCAAGAATACTGGAGTGGGTTGCCATTTCCTTCTCCAGTGGACCACATTTTGTCAGAACTCTCCACCCTAACCTGTCCATCTTGGGTGGCCCTCCATGGCATAACTTATGGCTTCACTGAGTTATGCAAGCCCCTTCGCCACAACAAGGCAGTGATCCATGAAGGGGCAGTGATCCATGAAGGGGTCTCTTTGCCTGTAGGGTGCTTTGTATTAGATTTGCTTCCACTTCAGAAAATCCCCCACCAGGCCACTCTTGACAGTGAAGCATCACCTCTGCTGGACAGTGTAAGCCTAATTTGTCCAGGGACTTCAGTGGCAGGGGAATAGTGGTACAGCTCCCCAAACAAGTTGTCCAATTCGGCTTTGACTCTCTTAATCAAGACCAGTGATGTAGGGTGGAAACATTTTCATTTCATAAGTTCATTAGTAACAAATGGATACCAATTGCAAATACAGTATTAGGCAAGCCTGGCAGTTTCAAAGTTATAATCAATGTTTTTCAGTTTATTATCCCTAGTAAGTGTATGAGGGGGGGGAGTAACTAAAATACATATCTGTCTCAGTGTAAAATGGTACTGATAAGTAGTGACAGCAAAACCTGGCCACAGAAAAATGAATTCTGTTGAAATAGATTGCCAGGATATCATGTTCAGTTCTTTATTAGCATGTCAACAGTTTTTTGGGGGGGGATGCAAGTTTTACAAGTATTACAACAAAAAATCAAAATATGGGGCAATTATTACGCTCTGTCTACTAAATAGAAGTAAGTTATTGTTTAACATCACATATGATTAATTCTTGTGTCTTCTCAAAGGGACTCTGGAATTTGTCTTAATATATTGTACATCGTAAGTACATTTCAGGAGGATGTAAATGTGAGCATATTTTAATTTCAGGAAGAAATTAATTCAGCAAAAGAAGAAAAATTTTCCTCTTTCCACAAGCCAGTTGCTGTTGGAACCCCCCAGCTGTTAACAGTTGGAACAACACACATCTCCAAACTGACCGACGATCAGCTCATAAAAGAGTTCCTTAGCGGATCCTATTGCTTCCACGGGGTGAGAAATACAGTTTATGCATATTTTATGTATACTTTGTAGCTGTGCCGTGTGTTGGTTTTGCATAAAATCCAGTTAGACTTCAAATATATCTCCTATGTCCTAAAGCAGATTTCATGGTATTTGTATACACACGGTTGCTAGAAGAACTGTAGCTTTAGAAAATAACACCAGTTGGAATCCCATAAAGCCCCCTATAGCATGTTCTGCCCATATGCGTTTTTCCTACTACAGTTTTCTTTCAAGCCCGAATAGCTGAGGACAGGATCTGGTGGGTGTATGAGCCCATTTTACTGTGCACTGCATTTTTCCCCTGAACATTCAGGAAGTGATACATACATGCCTGCCTGCCTACCTCTCAAACTGCTCTTCAAACTCCTGAGTCAAAAGAGCAGTTTGAGGAAATGAGAGGGGTGGACAATGTATACATCTAAGGAGTTCCCGTTGAACTGCTCAATCCACAATATGCTTTTGAGCTCTTGGGTGGCATTTTGGGGGTCACTTGAAAAGGAAAAATCTGCCATAGATAAAGACAATTTTGGGAGGGGGGATTGAAAATAAAGGAATATCTCGATAAGACTTGTAGTTCATGCAGTTTCAGCACCCAAAGAGTTTATAAGCAACAATATTCTAGTATTCTGTTCTAGCCTGCTGCCTGTTAAACAGAATTTTCCAATGTAGAAAGTGAAGTACTTCTACTAAAGTATCATAAACAGTGCAAATGGGATGTAGATTGCAGAGTTAAGCAAATATTGATCAGTCAAATTTGTGGTGTTGTTAAAATTTAGGCATCGCTTACCACTGTAAAAAGCAGTCTCTGCTTTTTACACACAGTACAGAAGTTCATGAAAATATAACTGGGGGGGGGGGAGGGATCAGTATAAACTATAATTAGTACAATAATACAATTAAAAATAAATTCCATGAAAACATAATCCAAAAACAATGCAATATGAAAAGCGTTCATCCCCAAAGACATAAAATCTCCTCCCTCTCACAGCCTAGAATGAACATCATAAACACAGCCCATAACAATTGGGCCAGAACCACTGTCCAAATGCCTGAGAAGATAAGTATGTCTTTGCCTGGCGCCAAAACAATTAGTGTCAGCGCCAGACGAGCTTCCATGGGGAGAGCGTTCCATAAAGATGGGACTACCACAGAAAAGTTCTGTTCCTGAACTGACACCCCCACCTGATGTCAGCTGGTCTGAGCTGATCGTCTGTCAGTTTGGAGATGTGTGTCGTTCCAACTGTGAATGGCTGGGGGGTTCCAACAACAACTGGCTTGTGGAAAGAGGAAAATTTTTCTTCTTTTGCTGAATTAATTTCTTCCTGAAATTAAAATATGCTCACATTTACATCCTCCTGAAATGTACTTACCATGTACAGTATATTAAGGGTTGGTTCATATGGGGAGAGGTATCCTCGAGATATTAGAATCCCAAGCCATGTAGGACTTTATAAGTTAAAACCAGCACTTTGAATTTGTCCTGGAAACAAATTGGCAACCAGTGCAGATGAGCCAGAACTAGGCTTCTATTTTCATATCCCCTAGTCCCAGTCAGTAACTTGGCTGCTGAATTCTGCATTGGCTGCAGTTTCCAAACCACCTTCAAAGGCAGCCCAACATACAATTCATTGCAGTAATCTAACCTAGGGGTTACCAGAGCATAGACCACTGATGCTAGGCTGTCCCCATCCAGATAGGGTCGTACCTGGGCTACCAAGCGAAGCTGAGAAGGCACTCTGTGGCACGGAGGCCACCTAACCCTCCAGTGACAATGATGGATCCAGGAGTACCCCCAAGCTATGCACCTGCTCCTTCAGGGAGGTGTGTGACCCCATCCAGAACCAGTTGCATTTCTCCCATCCAGACAGAGGAATCGCCCACCAGCAGAGTCTCAATCTTGCCTGGATTGAGCCTCAGTTTATTGGCCATTACTGAGGCCAGACATCAGTTCAGCACATCCACTGCCACATTTTCCTGAGATGAAAAGGAGAAATAGAGTTGCATGTCATCAGCATACTGATGACAACACACCACGTAACTCCAGATTGACCCCACACAGCAGATTCATGTTGATGTTAAACAACATGGGGGATAGAATCGACGCTTGTGGAACTCCACACTGGAGGATCCATGGAGCCAAGCAGTACCCCTCAAGCACCACCCTCTGGAAAGGACCTTCCAGGCAGTAGTGGAACCACTGCAAAGCAGTGCCCCCAACTTGGACAGCTGCTCCAAAAGGGTACCGTGATCAATGGTATCGAATGCTGCTGAGAGATCAAGGAGTATCAACAGAGACACATTCCCCTTTTTTCTCTCCCAGATCCAGGGAGCGATTCTTAAGGAGTGGTCTTATCACTGCCTCTTTTATTTATTTTTATATATTTATTAAATTTCTTAATTGGCCATCCGGCCAGTCACCCGGGTGACCCAGGACCCCTCCCTCTCGTGAGGAGGCAGTTATCACTTTTCTGGCCCAACCAGCTGTCTCTTCCCTGCTACATTTCACCACCCAAGAAGGGCAAGGATCCAACATGCAAGTGGTTACTTGTTACTATCCAAGCATCTTGTCCACGTCCTTGAGCTGTACTAACTGAAACTCATCCAATAGTACTGGACCAGACTGTGCTCTGGACACTTCATGAGATTGATCTGCTAAAACAGTGGAGCCAAGGCCCTAACAGATGCAAGCAATTTTATCCTCAAAGTGCCAAGCAAATAGAGCTCAGTGAGCTGCCAAGGGTTCAACAACTTCCTTTGGGTCTGTGTGTAATAGGCCCTGAACTACCCAGAAAAGCTCCGCCAATCGGCATAGGGAGGATGCAGCGGAGGCAGCTCTTCACTGCCTCCATTGCCTCTAAGTAGGCTTGATGCTGGATCACATACTGGTGTTCAGTTACATTGTCAGGAGCCTTTCTCCACTTGCGTTGTAGTTGCCTCCCAGCTTGCTTCATTGCCCTAAGCTCCAGATACCCTAAGACATCCAGGCTCTGCTAAGCAAGGGAGGACACTCAGGAATGACTATGTCAACCACCCTGGCTCTCTCCTCATTCCACAGGTTGACCTGAACTTCAACAAGAGCACCAGTCTTGTCAGCTGGAAAATCCCCCAGAGCTGACTAGAAACCAATTCGTCAGCCTCTGAGGGCAGAACATCTTAATGGGTCCCCTGCCTCTGCAGAGGGGAAACACCACTGGTAGTCTAAAACTCACCAGGAGGTGATCTGACCATGATGAATGGTGGCTAAGTTCCCCCACCCTCAGATCATTCTGTTCCTCCTCTGCTGAGAGAACCAAGTCCAGAGTATGTCCAGCCATGAAATTCTGAGCCGCCTCCAATCCATTAACCTTAGCATAGACACTGAAATCCCCCAAAACGAAAAGCTTGGGGGATCTCAACATTGCAGCTGAGACCACCTCTGTCAGCTCAGGCAGGGGCAGTGCTGGGCAGCGAGGCAGGGGGTACACCCTAATCTGTCCCGCTCACCCAACAGAGGAGACAGACACCCTACACCAGCACAACCTGAGAGGAAACCTTGAAAGAAAGTATTCTTATAGAGCAGAGCGACACCCCTCCCTGACCCTTGACCCTGCCCTGGTGCTGCATTAAGAACCCAGACGGACAGAACTTGGGTGAGACTCACCCACCCACACCTGTTCACCCACTAAGTCTCAGTTTTACATGCTAGGCCAGCAGCCTCGTCCACAATCAAATCTTGAATAAGGGGGATCTTGTTAGACACCAGTTTGAGGAGGGGTTTGCACGTGGCACTGGAGGCCCTTGACCTGAGCCACCCTTCTTCGCCTGCCATACCTCCCCCTACCTGAGACCACTAGAATCAGAGCCCCACTCACTCTCCCCACCAAGCCCCTAACTCCTCCTCCCAGGCACATAGCATACACCTCCTCCCAGCCAACTGAAAACGCACACGTACAAATGCAAAGAGAGGAAGGCATGGCAGAGGCGTGGAGCAAGGCAGACAAAACAAAAAATGCACCTGCTCTTTAGATGCTCTGGCTGCTGCACCCACTGTGCTGGGGCATCTGTTCAGACACATCAGCCTGGCAGATACAGACATACACTCCTCCCAGACGTCTAGGGCCATCCACAGATGGCGAAACCAGCAATCCTTGATCCACCTAGGCAGATACTGGCTCGTCTGGGGCCTCAGGCAGATGATTAAGTATCGATCAACTTCCCGCTGTTGTGGTCGGTCTGTGTGTGGGCTAAGCCACTTCAGACGGCAGGTGGAGGCACTCATGATGGAATACACAACGATGTTCTCCACACAGAAATCTAGCCAGCCAGGCAGAAGACTAGACTAGTCTCACAGGCTAGTTTTCTGCATACGGATTTTCATTTCATTTCATTTGTATGGAGGAGTAATACATCGTGTCAGTTCCCACCTGCAGTCTGAAGTGGTACAGGCCAGACACAGCTTTACTACCTCTCGTGAGAGCTAAGGCAGAGAGATCCCTTAGCAAAGGCACAAGATTTTACCATGTAAAGTTGTGCGTTTTGTTCTACTGTTAAATAGAAGGGGAGCTGTAAAGAGACGATTGTCTCAGCTTGGCCCCTGGAAGCACCCCCATATCCCCCTTTAATCTCAAAATCTTTAGCACACATTTTAGACAGCAAAATGCTTCAGGTGCGTTTTCCTATTTAGACTGTCAACATGTAGCTGTAGGCTAGAAAAAATATCTAACTCCATGTAACTGTTTGGTTTTTGATGAAATCTGATGGATACATTGGATGCTTTAGTAGTTTACTTGAATCTTATTCCCCTGCCTCTTTTCTAGGGTGTCGGCTGGTGGAGGTATGAATTCTGCTATGGCAAGTATGTGCACCAGTACCACAAGGTATGGAGGAACAGCAGTTGAAAGGTTCTGCCACTAGATGGCTACACTTGATGGGTCTGTATGCTTTCCTCCAGATGTTTTAGATGTCAACTCCCATCAGCCCCAGCCAGGATGGCCAGTGGTTAAGAATGCTAGGAGTTGTAGTCCAAAAGATCTGGAGGGAGCCAGGTTGGGAAGGCTTGGATAAACAGGCATAGGAAGCTGTCTTATACCAGGTCAAACCATTGGTTCATGTAGCTCAATACAGAAACTACTTCATGTTCATAGAATCATAGAATAGTAGGGTTGGAAGGAGCCTACAAGTCCAATGCAGGTATCCAAGTCAAAGCATCCCTGACAGATGACTGTCCAGCCTCATTTTGAATGCCTCCAGTGTGGGAGAGCCCACTACCTCCCCAGGTAATTGGTTCCATTGTCATATTGCTCTAACAGGAAGCTTTTCCTGATGTTCAGCCGGAATCTGGCTTCCTGTAACTTGAGCCTATTATTCTGTGTCCCGCACTCTGGGATGATCGAGAAGAGATCCTGGCCTTCCTCTCTGTGACAACCTTTCAGGTACTTGAAGAGCGCTATCCTATCTCCCCTCAGTCTTCTCTTCTCAAGGCTAAACATGCCCAGTTCTTTCAGTCTCTCCTCATAGGGCTTTGTTTCCAGTCCCCTGATCATCTTCGTTGCCCTCTACACCTTTTCCAGTTTGTCTGCATCCTTCTTAAGGTGTGGTGCCTAAAACTGGACACAGTACTCAGTATGAGGCCTAACCAGTGCTCAGTAGAGGGGAACTAGTACTTCCCGGGATTTGGAAGCTATACTTCTATTAATGCAGCCCCAAATAGTATTTGCCTTTTTTGCAGCCACATCGCATTGTTGGCTTGTATTCTGCGTGTGATCTACAACAATTCCAAGGTCCTTCTCGCTTGTAGTATTGTTGAGCCACGTATCCCCCATCTTGTAACTGTGCCTTTGGTTTCTTCTTCCTAGGTGTGGAACCTGGCATTTATTTATCCCTATTAAATGTCATTCTGTTGTTTTCTGCCCAGCGCTCCAGCCTGTCAAGATCACTTTGAATTCTGTTTCTGTCTTCCAGGGTATTAGCTATCCCGCCCAATTTTGTGTCATCTGCAAATTTGATCAGCATTCCCTGCACCTCCTCCTCCAAGTCATTAATACAAATGTTGAAGAGCACTGGGCCCAAGACTGAGCCCTGCGGTACCCTGCTCGTTACCTCTCCCCTGTTTGAGAAGATCCCATCGATAAGGACGCTTTGAGTCCGATTCTGTAGCCAACTGTGGATCCACGTGATCGTTGTTTCATCTAGCCCACTTTGAGTTAGTTTGCTCATCAGGATATCATGGGGCACTTTGTCATAATATACCTGAAGTCGAGGTATATTATGTCCACAGCATTCTTACAGTCCACAAGGGAGGTTACCTGATCAAAAAATGAGATCAGTTTAGTCTGGCAGGATTTGTTCTTGACAAATCCATGTTGGCTTCGAGTAATCACTGCATTGTTTTCAAGGTGCTTGAGGATGGATTGCTTTTATCATCTGCTCCAGAATTTTCCCAGGGATTGCTATCAGACTGACTGCTCTGTAGTTCCCAGGTTCCTCCTTTTTGCCCTTTTGGAAGATAGGGACAACATTAGCCCTCCTCCAGTCCTTTGTCACTTCACCCGTCCTCCATGATTTCTCAAAGATACTAGGCAGTGGTTCTGAGGGTTCTTCTGCCAGTTCCTTTATTACTCTAGGATGCAGTTCATCTCACCCTGGAGAGTTGAACTCAGGGCCATATTCCCTCAGGGGTAATCTGTTGGGTTGGGCCAGAGCCAAAAATGCATGGACACACTCCTTTTCTGCCATCCCCTTTTCCTCTTTCTCCATGCCCAGCAGAGGGCTTCTCTCCTCCCGCCCCCATTGCTCCATCTGTTTCAGCTTTTTCCCTTTCCCTATTAGAAGTCTGAACTTGCATGGGTTTGCTCCCCTGCCCTTCTTCCATCACTCTGTTTCGGCATTTCCCCAATTTTTCCCTCTCTCCCACCCACTCACCTTCTCTTCCTCTGGCGTCTTCCCACATGTATGAAATTAGGTCGAGGGCCACAAGTTGCTCGACTCTGGTGTACACTGAGTGACAGCAGCTCTCCAGGGTTCAGACAGGAGCCTTTCCTGGCCTTAGCTGGAGATGCTGGGTATTGAACCTGGAACCTGCTGCATGCAGCACATGGGCTCTATGCTGAGATACGGTTCCAGGCCATCCTCCCAGCATCGTAGTGCTGTTCCCATGTTCAGTGATTTAGTGACAGAAAATGTTTCGCAATACTTGCAATGGCGAGGTGTGTCCCAGTAGCACCAGTCTGTACTGGTCAGAATTGAAATTACACAGCTTTGCATATTGTACACACGTAGCAAGCTTGCTTACAAAAGCATTTGTTTTGCTAAACATGCTGCTGTTATACCCCTGCCCTGTACTGTGGTAAATGCTGGGGGAAATACTTTGGACATAATCCAGTAGGAAATTCTCCTGCTCAAGCACCATTGGAGTGAAAGAGAGCACGAGTGGTCTTGCGCAGCTTCCAGTCATTTCACTGGTTCATGGCAGGATAATATTTTGACTGACTTGTGCATCCCAGGAAGTGTAAAGTCATGTTTCCTTCTATACAGGACACACACCATCATTTTGGCCATGGAAGAGCCACCATAAGATTACTTTTCCTCTTTAAGAGTCATGTGCTATCCATGGTCTTGTCAATGTACTCCGCATTGCAAGATGATGTGTCACCATGTCTGAAATTGTTATAGCATTTTTCATGCTGCAGCAGTGGGTGATCCTACCCCATGGAGGCCCTTTCATGGGAACATAAATTTGGGTTAGTATGTAAACTGCTCTGGGAATGTTTACTGAAGGATAGTATAGAAATATTATAGTAAATTATGGGTATGAATGGTCACTAGATAAGAAGTCTTCAAATAAATTAAGGAGAAATGTTTTGTTTATTTTTAGGATAAGGAAAATGGCAAAACGACTATAGTTGTGGGCACATGGAACAAGGAGGAACACCTTGAGTGGGCACAAAAAAATGTGGCTAGAGCCTATCACCTCAAAGATGATGGCCTGCAAACAGTCAAGTACGTCCAAGCTGGTTTTCAGATAAAAACCTGGAGAAAGGATGCGTTGCTTTGTTTTAGCATGTCTTAATATCAGTTTAGAACAAAGCTGTTTTTAAAGCCACCAATGTTTAAAATGTTCAGCCTTAATCTGGGACTTAAAATGCTGCATAATGTTTCCACCCCATGCTTCTAAAAGTGCAGACTTTTGTTCACTGTGCCTTTACTACTTGGATGGCCTGAAAAGGAGAAGCTGGAGGGAACCCATCTGCCTTCCATTTTACAATAGCTTACCTGTCTTGTTGCCTGGATCTTACCTTACTCGTTTCAGGCAATCAGGTACACTTTCAAGCCTGGGTTAAGGATTGCTTAAGCTCAGCTTTTGCACTGCCAATTTCATGGAGGCATTCACTGAGTTTTGGTGTGTTGGGTGCAGCAGCATTGGCACAGTAGTGTGGTAAAGTTGAACTTTGTGTGGCATAATGGTTAGAGCGGGAGGAGCAATGTGCAACCCATGGGCTGCCTGTGGCTCCTGCTACACCCCAAAATCGTTAATTTAAATTAAAAACAAAATGGCGCCTGGAGCGGCCATTTTGAGCATACCTCCTATTAGAACCAGCTAGCTTGCTTAGCTTGTGTACACATGAAATTAATTCACAGAATTGCCAAGTGCATGTAAAAACTTGGTGTCTGCCTTCTCCTTCCCTAGATTTATGATATGTGCAGGATCGTGATAAAATTCTTCCCACCACTAAGTAGGACCATACATCACCTTGGTAACTTCCTACTTGGGAGGTAGTTGCCTGTGTTCACACCATATATTGCAAATAGCTGGGGAAAGAAGTGCCAGTTGTTTGTGGGGAGAATTGCTGTATGCCCTTGTAAGTCATCTGGAATTCATGTATCTCCCCAAAGGCAAGATCCACAGGTCCCGTTACAAATGATATCAAAAGAAGTTGTACGTAACTCATGCTCCTTCTTTACCTTTTTCTATATAACACAAGAACTAGCTGCAGCTTGCAGAGGTAGCATTAGCTAGTGGAAGTATTGCATTTAATTGCCATGTGAGCTGTCAGTCTTTGTGCCTCGATAGATTGATGGGGTGGGGGAATAGTTAGAGGAATGCTCATTCATCCTCTGTTCTGAGATTTTCAGAAATACTACCTTCATGCTTTTAGATGTTGGCACAACATAATAATAATGACTACTGATCAGGCTGAGAATGTGGCGCCTATGGGTTGTAGAGATGGACAATGTCCTTACATGTGCGTGTGCATTTAGTTGTTCGTTGGAGTGAAGGAGCAATGTTTTAATACACCAAATCTAAACACTAGTACCAGCATCCAAATGGGTTATGTGACCTTAATTTCCATCGCACCAAAATACTAGAGTAACACAATCTCAGAAGCAAAACAGCTCCAAGTGCTGAACCTTGTGTAGGCCTTTCGGTGATCAAAAATATTATTTCAGAGGGCTCTACACAAAATGAAGCCCTAGGCTTGAGTTGGCTTATGTGCCTTGTAATAGTTCCGTAGAGGACAGGAGTTGAGGGTCTGCAGCTCTTATTGCTTCAGCTGTGAGTTTTAAGTGACTGTTGCTATGAAATTCTAATTTGGAACTTTCTTGGCAGAATGGTGTCTCACTACTATGGAAATGGAGATGTTTGCGACTTAACTGATAGACCTCGACAGGTGACAGTGAAATTGAAGTGAGTTGCATCCTTAAAAAATACTATGTTCTGGACTGACATATTCTGCCCGAATATGTTAATATGCCCCAAATAAGGCTCTTAAAATGCATTCCACTTTGCTTTTAAGGAACTACATGACCGTATCTTTGTTAATCATTGGGCGCAATACAGAAAGTTCCCTCAGGTACACTTAAAGACTTGTATGTGCTCTGCAAAGAGCATTTTCCCCCCCAGATAACAGCCCCCTCTCAGAAACTCTTTTGCCAGGCCATGTTGTGTCTGCTGCTCAGGTTGTTATAACTCGCATGCAGATAGTCATGCAGTTTTCTCTGGATTGTGGCCCAGTTGTCTAGTATCTGCTGTATGGTGATGTAAGTACTTATCTCTGTTTTGCCTGTCCTGGAGAAACGGGTTTTAGTTTGTTCATCTGTCTGTGCTCTGCTGGTTTCATGCTATGGCATTCCAAGCTGACAGCTTTCTGTATCAGCCAGTTGGTGCTCTCAAAAAGGGACATAAGAACAGCTAAACCAGGAAGTGTTGCATAGCATAACGTAATGCTAGTTTTGCTAGTCTTGCATCATCATGAGTACTGCTTCACAGGGTATGTCAGCAGAAAATCTTGGAGCTAGGTAGTAGCTTGGTTAAACAGTAAGCATTCTCTAATGCCTGGGACACCCACTAACAACCATTTCTGTCTTAAGGTGCAAAGAATCAGATTCTCCTCATGCAGTAACAGTATATATGCTGGAGCCTCACTCCTGTCAGTACATCCTCGGGGTACGTACTCATGAACTTGATCTAAATCATGCTGACATTTAGGAATAGAGTTTCTCATGGCAGTTGCATTTCACTTACTGAAAGCATGCTAGCTCAGACACAGACATTCAATTTTCTATCTTAGGCTGGCATTTTATCTGCACTAAAGCTTTCTTCAGGACCTTGCTGGCAACCCTTTTATAGCCACAGTGTATCTTTCTAGAAGACATGCAGGAGGGAGGGTGCAGAACTAATAATATGTGGGGTAGGACCTCAGCTCTAGACTGTGACTGATTTCCATGAGCTTTTATTTTTAGAGTTAATGCTGATAAGATAATAGCTCAAGACTGACTTAAGAGTTCGTTAAAAACGTTTTATGTGCCGTTTGTTCAAATGCCAGAGTGAAGTAGTTTCTAAACCATTTTGTATTTTAAAATCACCAGTGGCCAGCTAAGGGGCCATTTCAGATTTGGTTTATTTTACTTTATATGATATTAAGCACATTAGAGGTCAGATGGAACATTCATGCTCAGATGTGTATCTGCCCAGGTTTAAAGGTTGAATTCATTCTAATGTTAGAATTAAGGAGAAATATGTTGGCAGGAGTGACCTTTTGTCAGGAATACTCCAGTTATGCCACACTTCGACAGAGCTGAAAGGTAGCCTTAGGCTTCGAGGTGAAGACTTCTTTGTTCAAGGCAAAGTTATTTTCTATTAAAATAAAACCCTTTGAATGTTAGGAATATTGGGAACAACCCAGCCAAGGACTTTGCAGTCCCTTTTGATTTTAAAGATGTGAGCAAATCAGTGGGACTTCAAAGTGCTTAACATCTAGCTGGGTTGTACCTGTTAGGGTGGTTTTTTGTCCTTGGAAGACATGTCCTGATTCCTTTGACTATCAAAAATGCAAACTCTTCTCAGAAAAGAAAATAGTTCTGTGCTGGCTTGGTGTTGTGAAACAAATACCCAAGATGAGCATGCAAAAGATGTTATTTTGGATGTGTCTGGCTGGCTGTCTATTATTCAGTACAACCAAAATGGCTTGTCATGACAGGTGGAGTGTATGCAAAGGGCAGCCTTCTAATTTTGCAAGGACCTTGGGAGCTGGACGAGTGCCTCCCTCATGAGGTTTTTGTAAGTTAGGGCACAGCCAGACTCTCAAAGCTGGTGGTCACGACTTATTTTGACTACAGCCTTGTCCTCAAGTGCAGCAGTTTTCTTTCCGTCACAGGAATTAGTGGCAGCTCTTCACTTTGATATGGGAGAAAGTCAGGGTGTGCACTGGCCATTAAGAATAAAGCTTACTTCCATCTGCATAGCCTCATTCTTGATTCTGTTTTGAGCTTACACTGAAGTATGACAGACTGTTAGAAACTGGCTTTTATAGATACAGGTTTGCATTACTACAGGAAGGTCGCAATACATATGAGTGATGCTCTACGTTGCAGAATTAAAATGATACATATCCCTGTCCCAGGGAACATAAAAGGGTTCAGACGCTCAGCTGCTACAAAACGAGGTAGCCCACTTCTTCTCATTCATTCCCCCTTTTTAAAAAAAAGACACAGCCATGATATATTAGTGGCACAATCCTATGGCTGCTAGTCAGTGGCTAGATGGCCATAGGATTGGTCGGTTCCCAGAGAACCGACCCCCACCCCCTCCCGTGCTGCCTCATAGGCAGCGCAGATTGGCCCTGCGGTCCGTGCTTGTAAGAGCAGTGCAGAACTGCAAAAACGGGGCGTTCCCAAGGGCAGGGAAGTCAGAAATCCTGTACGACACATGCAATGTGTCATCCAGCCACCTCTTCCCACACTTCGAGGCCCCGCAGCTAGACAGCCAGAATTGGCTGTCTAGCCCCAAAAGCAGGGCTGGGGGAGCGAGATCCGCTCCTCACCACTCCCCACACCCTGCACTGGATAGGCAGTTGCCCCTGGGGTTGGAGGCGACCGTCAATCTTGATAGGATTGCTCCCTAAAACAGCACAATCCAACAAGAGACAAGTAGACTTCTGCTCCCCCTTTATGGATCACTGCCTTGTTGGGGCGAAGGGGCTTGCGTAACTCAGTCAAGCCATAAGCTATGCCCTGCAGGGCCACCCAAGACAGACAGGTCATGGCAGAGAGTTCTCACAAAATGTGGTCCACTGGAGAAGGAAATGGCAACCCACTCCAATATTTTTGCCAAGAAAACCCCATGGAACGTATCACAAGGCTAAAAGATATGACGCCAGAAGATGAGACCCTCAGGTCGGAAGGTGTCCAATATACTACTGGGGAAGAGCAGAGGGTATTTCCAAGTAGCGCCAGAAAGAGTGAAGCGGCTGGGCCAAAGCCGAAAGGACACTCAGCTGTGGATGTGTCTGGTGGTGAAAAGAAAATCCAGTGCTGTAAAGAACAATATTCTTTAGGAACCTGGAATGTAAGATCAATGAATCAAGGTAAGCTGGAGGTGGTCAAACATGAGATGACAAGATTGAACATCGACATCTTGGGAATCAGTGAACTCAAATGGACAGGCATGGGCGAATTTAATTCAGGTGACCATCATATCTACTATTGTGGGCAAGAATCCCTTAGAAGAAATGGAGTAGCACTCATAGTCAACAAAAGGATGGGAAAAGCAGTACTGGAGTACAATCTCAAAAACGACAGAATGATCTCAGTACGAATCCAAGACAAACCATTCAACATCACAGTAATTCAAGTCTATGCCCCAACCACTGAGGCCGAAGAAGCTGAGGTTGATCGGTTCTATGAAGACCTACAACACCTTCTAGAACTAACACCAAAAAAAGATGTCCTCTTCATCATAGGGGATTGGAATGCTAAAGCAGGAAGTCAAGGAATCACCGGGATAACAGGCAGGCATGGCCTTGGTGTACAAAATGAAGCAGGACAAAGGCTAATCGAGTTTTGCCAAGAGAACACGCTGATCAGAGCAAACACCCTTTTCCAAGAGCACAAGAGGCGACTCTACACATGGACATCACCAGATGGTCAATATCGAAATCAGATTGGTTATGTCCTTTGCAGCCAAAGATGGAGACGCTCTACACAGTGAGTAAAAACAAGACCTGGAGCTGACTGTGGCTCAGATCATGAGCTGCTTCTTGCAAAATTTCATCTTAAATTGAAGAATGTAGGGAAAACCACTAAACCATTCAGGTATGACCTAAATCATATCCCTTATGAATATACAGTGGAGGTGAGGAACAGATTTCAGGGATTAGACCTGATAGACAGAGTGCCTGAGGAACTATGGACGGAGGTCCGTCACATTGTTCAGGAGGCAGCAACGAAATCCATCCCAAAGAAAAAGAAATGCAAGAAAGCCAAGTGGCTGTCTGATGAGGCTTTACAAGTAGCTGAGGAAAGAGGGGAAGCGAAAAGCAAGGGAGAAAGGGGAAGATATATCCAACTGAATGCAGAGTTCCAGAGAATAGCAAGGAGAGACAAGAAGGCCTTCTTAAATGAACAATGCAAAGAAATCGAGGAAAACAACAGAATGAGAAAGACTAGATATCTTTTCAAGAAAATCGGAGATCTCAAGGGAACATTTTGTGCAAAGACGGGCATGATAAAGGACAAAGAAGGCAGGGACCTAACAGAAGCAGATGAGATTAAGAAGAGGTGGAAAGAATACACAGAAGAACTATACAGGAAAGATCTGAATGTCCCTGATAGCCATGAGAGTGCGGTCACTGAACTTGAGCCGGACATCCTCGAGAGTGAAGTCAAGTGGGCCTTAGGAAGCATTACTAACAACAAAGCTAGCGGAGATGACAGTATTCCAGCTAAGCTATTTAAAATCCTAAAAGATGATGCTGTTAAACTGCTGCATTCAATATGCCAACAAATTTGGAACACTCAACAATGGCCGCAAGACTGTAAAAGTTCAGTTTACATTCCAATTCCAAAGAACGGCAATGCCAAAGAGTGTTCAAACTACCGCACAATTGCGCTCATTTCACATGCCAGCAAGGTGATGCTCAAAATCCTACAAGCTAGGCTTCAGCAGTATGCGAACCGAGAACTACTAGAAGTACTAGCTGGGTTTCGAAGAGGCAGAGGAACTAGAGATCAAATCGCCAACATTCGCTGCATCATGGAGAAAGCAAGAGAATTCCAGAAAAATGTCTATTTCTGCTTCATTGACTACGCTAAAGCCTTTGATTGTGTGGATCACAACAAACTGTGGCAAATTCTTAAAGTGATGGGAGTACCAGACTACCTTACCTGTCTCCTGAGAAACCTGTACAAGGGTCAAGAAGCAACAGTAAGAACCGGACATGGAACAACTGAGTGGTTCAAAATTGGGAAAGGAGTACAACAAGGCTGCATATTGTCACCCTGCTTATTTAACTTATATGCAGAGTACATCATGAGAAATGCCGGGTTGGATGAATCAGAGGTCGGAATTAAGATTGCTGGGAGAATTATCAACAACCTCCGATATGCAGACGATACCACCCTAATGGCAGAAAGCGAAGAGGATCTCAAGAGCCTCTTGTTGAGGGTGAAAGAGGAGAGTGCAAAAGCTGGTTTGAAACTCAACATTAAGAAAACTAAGATCATGGCATCTGGCCCTATCACTTCCTGGCATATAGAAGGGGAAGAAATGGAAGCAGTGACAGATTTTACTTTCTTGGGCTCCAAGATCACCGCAGACGGTGACTGTAGCCATGAAATTAAAAGACGCTTGCTCCTTGGGAGGTAAGCTATGGCAAACCTAGACAGCATAGTAAGAAGCAGAGACATCACCTTGCCGACAAAGGTCCGTCTAATCAAAGCTATGGTTTTCCCAGTAGTAATGTATGGCTGTGAGAGCTGGACTATAAGGAAGACTGAGCACCGAAGAATTGATGGTTTCGAACTGTGGTGCTGGAGAAGACTCTTACGAGTCCCCTGGACTGCAAGGAGGTCAAATCAGTCCATCCTAAAGGAAATCAACCCTGAGTGCTCATTGGAAGGGCAGATGCTGAAGCTCAAATATTTTGGCCACCTAATGCGAAGAGAAAACTCTCTGGAAAAGACCCTGATGCTGGGAAAGACTGAAGGCAAAAGGAGAAGGGGACAGCAGAGGATGAGATGGCTAGATAGCATCACGGATGCAATGAATATGAACTTGAGCACGCTCCGGGAGAGAGCGCAGGACAGGAAGGCCTGGCGTGCTATGGTCCATGGGGTCACGAAGAGTCGCACACGACTGAACGACTGAACAACAACAAGAGTTCTGCTCATATTACGGGACTTTCTCTCCTTGCTTTCCACCCTCAGCTTTCCATGAAAACCTGCTGCAGAGTGTCTCCCAGGCATCCAGAGTAGATGAGGGCATACAGGGGGATACAGGTGAGGAGGGCGAATCAGTTCCATTGATGGAAGCAGTTCTATCAGCAGAAGTACTTCATGACATAGAATCAATGGGTTGGACCCAGATTTAGTCATGCTTGAAGTGGACCCACTGAAATCAATGGGAGTTCAGTTAGTCGTGACTAAAACAAGTCCCATTTTGTTCATGGGTCTATGTAGGTATATCTAAATCTGGATCTAACACATTGTTTTCTGTACTTGAAATTTCCTGTATATATATTTTTTTTTAATAAAGCAAATGGCTAGACGTTATTTGGCCATTTCCAAAACATACATCTTGTTTGGATAAGCAGATTATCTACCCATCCTTCTTAATAACTGGTCATAGAGGTTGGGCCCGGGTTCCCACCTCCTCCAATTAACTCTTATCACCATTGTGGCTGCATCTAAAGGTCTAACACTTTTGTATACAATTTTTCCTTCCAGGTGGAATCACCAGTTATCTGTAAAATTTTGGATACAGCAGATGAATATGGACTGCTTTCAGTGCCCAGTTAATAGCGCATGGGATTCATTAAAAGCTCGGGGCCTTGAAAGCTGAAGGAGGAAAGTACAGTTGGGATTCTCCACATGAACCAATGGTGAAGAGAAGCGCTGAGCCAGAAAGACCTCACCAGCAGACCCATATAAAACAAAAAGCTATCATGAACCACTTTGTGAATATTATATGTACATAAGAGGCTATTGATAAACTTTTAAAAATTAAAAATCTTATCTTGGATCTTTTCACTTGCCCTGTAACATGGAGTAGAGTCTCTCTTTACTAAGGTGTTGCAGTGTCTGCTTGGATTGAGAAACTGTCGCTCTTCATGGAAAAGGATTGCTCCCTTCCCTTGAAGGGGGATGAGAATAAAACAGACCATCTTCTACCTGCAGTCTTTTGGTAACACAAGTAAATGGCCACTTCTATCCATTTAAGTGACTTTGGTTATTTAAATTCCTGGCCTTCTAACCTGGCTGCTGCAGGTTTCTTTGGCGTAGTTCAGATATTTGGCATACTGTGATAAACTTTTGCTTGACAGAAAAGCATGGGCTTTGCCCTCCCCACCACACATCTAAAGTGGCAAGCGTGGGGGGATGCACAAACAGTTGCAGAGAAAGGGAGAACGGGCAATGCAAACAGACCTTCTGTTACGCACATGAACTCGGCATACTTCCTGCCTCTATGGAGCCAGCTCTGGGGACACCTGCTGCGGTCCTTCTGGTTATGCCAGGAAGCACCCAGCAGAGGGGCTTCCATGGATCTGTTAGCATGGGGCATTGCTGCCCCTCTGCTCCAACTGGGAGATACCCAGCTCAAGCAGAGAAGGTGCTGCACTGGCTATCCTGAGAGACGTGCAGCAACCCCTCTGCTGGAGCAAAGGAGCTGCAGTCACCAGCCTCCGCCATGGGAGGTGGGGCATGTGAAGTGTACAAGTTTCCTTTTGCCCTTAAGCCAGGGGTGGACAAGCATCTGGGGGCCACAGCTCCTATCATGCCTCACCATTGGCTAGGCTGGCTAGGATTGATGGGAGTTGTAGGCTAAAACATCTGGAGGGCCACAAGTTGCCCACCCCTGCTTAAGTCATCACAGAAGTTTATCTTGGGCCCAAAACCAAGGGAAGGGGGTTGAGCTTGTTCCCTTTGCCCTTCATCCTTCAAAGTGTTAAAAAAAAAAAGTGTTTAAAATTCAAAAAAATAAAGGATCTCCCAAATATGATCTCATTAAAATAATTTGATATTAGTAAAAATAAAATACACGGATTTCCTTTCCATGAGGCACAGCAAAAATTGGAACCCCTTAATGTTTCTGGAAACCTTAATACATTTGAAACTGGACAGATCTTTCCCTCACCAGCCTTGATGTGACCTATAACTTAATTACAAAGCTGCTGGATCACACAGGAGAATATCTGCCAGAACTGAAATATCTGAATTTGTCAGTGAACCAAATCTCTTTTGCAACCATGGTCTCTCCTGGAGTCTTTGCTTGCTTTGGACATAAGCATCAACACCATTACTATCATCATGAAAGAGATGTTTGGGCGTTTGACAAACCTGAAAATTTTATCCATCCAAGGAAAACATTTTGTCTTTATCAGTTTGTGGTCTTGCTAGTCCACATCTGCAGATAAGTGGCTGAGAAGCTTTTGTGCAGCTTTCCACCTCAAATACAGGTCTTTTGGTTGAAAACAGCAAGCTAACAACATTGGCCTTCAAATGGGAATTACAGATTGTGTGGACATTTTTTTTATGTCCATTGTAACACTCATATGCTGGTGTTTTGATGGCCTGTGATATTAAGGTGGGTTGGTACTGGTGCATGGCTAAGAAGAAACTGAGAAGAGTCCAGAGCACAAACTACAACACCTTCATTTCATAGAGTGAAACAATACACCCTGGACTAGAGAGACCCAGCTGGAAAACCTGGAAACCAATGGGTTTAAATTATGTTACCATGAAAGAGATTTCATGTCAGGGCACCCAGTTCTTGGGAACATTTTATATTGCGTCGAGAACAGCCATAAAGTTCTTTTTGTGCTGCTACCCAGCTTTGTCAACGGTTGCTGGTGCCAATATGAACTGTACTTTGCTGAACATTGGGTCGTTAATGAAAACCAAGACTCATGATTTTGCTGGAAGACCTCCCACCCAATAGCATCCCACAAAAAATAAGCAAGCTTAAAAGGCTGTTGAAAAGGAAAACTTGCTCGAAATGGAGCCCAGAGAAACACAAAAGTTCTTCTGGCACCAGTTGACTGCCGTGCTGAAAGCTACCAATAGTGGTGTCAGCAGAAGAAAATGAGTTGCACCAGGAAACAGATGAGATGCATGTGAAATTGAAACTATGTGAATGAAGCTCATGAACATGTATAGGGTGCTGCTTGCTGAGAAGTTGGCTCTGGACTTCTTTTTGTACTGATCAAATACTGTCAAGTAATAGTTAACTGTTTCGATATTTATTACAACAGTAACATTGAGCAGATTCTTGCCAGTAGCCAAAACTGTTCTGGAAGACTAGGTCTTTCCTGGAAACACCATACTAAATCAATGGTAGATTCATTCATTCATTTATATCCCACCTTTTTTTCTCCTTAAGGAACCCAAGGTGGTGTACATAATCCTCCATTTTATCCTCACAACAACCCTCTCAGCTGAGAGTCTGTGACTGGCCCAAATTCACCCAGTGAGTTTCCATGGCCAAGTGGCGACTAGAACCCAGATCTCCCAACTCTCAGTCCAGTACTCTAGCTACTGCACCACACTGGCTCTCCAAATCTGACCCCTGGGCCCTTTGAGCTGTTCCACTGTGGACCAATTTATAAGTTTATACCTATTTGGTGGGGACACCTAAGATGTTTTACATGCATGCTTTTACATTCCTATATTCCTGTAACTCTTTTGCCAGTAGAAGCAGCTGAGTCATGTGGCTTAACTAGGACTGGAAGGAACATACTCTTCCCTTAAGTGAAAGCATGTGTGATCATGACTCCTCCAGGGCTAAGGCCGTGACACTATGATGCACTTTTTAAGAGTTTCTATAAAAAAATTAGTTACCGTCACTGCTTAAGAGAAACCTCCATGTTCAGAAGCAGTATCTCTGATAAGCAGATGCTGAGGACTAACAACAGGGCAAAGCTACTGCTCTTATGCTTTGCTTGTGCCCAAGAGCATCTGTTTGAACACACAGTGATGGACCCTTGCCTTGAACTAGCATAAATCATTCTTAAAGGTGTTCTGGAGAGCTAGCAGATAAGTTTTCACACATTAAGGCAGCCTTCTCCAATCTGGTATCCTCCAGACGTTTTGGATTACAACTCCCAGCATCCCTGGATACTCCAACACATGGAAGACACCAGGTTGGAGAAAGCTTCATTAATGCCTAGTTCTCATAAACAGCAGACAAGATGGTGAAAACTGTTTCTGGGCAGCCCCATTTCAGTTTTCAGAAAGTGTGTTGGGTGGGTGGGTTGGAACTCGCGTGCGATAATGCTTCTCCATCAAACATAAAAAGCAGGCTTGGCAGGGAGAAGGCTAGGCTAGAACTTGCAGTCCTCACATGGGAGTGTTCTGTATTTTGTATAGAAGAGCATTAAATCCTGTAGCAATGGGTTTATTTTTATTACTATATTGGGTTGGAGCGAAGGACTCTACCCTCAGGCTGTTTTTATGTTCTACTTTCATTTTCTTATTCAGCGCAGTTTTGTTCTTCAATTAACAGGTTGCGATTTGGGCCTATGAAAATGCGTAGTTGGAAGAGTAGTGGGGTTTGGACAAAATGAAATCTGGGTTCAAGTCCCACCCACCCCTCTGCTACAAAGTTCACTGGCTGGTCTTACACCAGTCACACTTCCTCAGGCTAACCTATTTCACAGGGTTGAAATAGGATAAAATAAAATAGGGTAACTCCGTATATGTTGCCCCAAGTCAATCTGTTCATAAATGATCTGGAATTAGGAGTGAGCAGTGAAGTGGCCAAGTTTGTGGATGACACCAAATTATTTAGGGTGGTTTAAACAAAAAGAGATTGTGAAGAGCTCTGAAAGGATCTCTCCAAACTGGGAGAATGGGCATCTAAATAGCAAATGTGTTTCAATGTAAACAAGTGTTAAGTGATTCCCATTGGGGCAAAAAATCCCAACTTCAAGTATAGCCTGATGGGATATGAGCTAGTGGTGACCAACCAGGAAAGCGTTCTTGGGGTTGTGGTGAACAGCTCAATGAAGATGTCAACCCAGTGTGTGGCCGTTGTAAAAAAGGCAAACTCCATGCTAGGTATCATTAGAAAAGGAATTGAGACTAAAACTGCCAATATCATACTGCCCCTATACAAATCTATGGTGCAACCACACTTGGAATACTGTGTACAGTTCTGGTAACCACACCTAAAAGGGGATATTGTAGAGCTGGAAAAAGTACAGAAATGGGCAACTGAAATGATCAAGGGGGCTGGAGCATCGCCCCTATGAGAGAAGGTTACAACAGCTGGGATTGTTTAGCTTGGAAAAAGGAGGGTAAGGGTAGACATGATAGGGGTCTACAAAATTATACATGGGGTGGAACGTGTGGATAGGGAGACATTTTTCTCCCTCTCACAATACTAGAACCCAGGGTCATCCCATGAAGCTGATTGGTAGAGATTCAGGATAGATAAAAGGAAGTACTTCCTCACACAGCGCAGAGTTAAACTATGGAATTTGCTACTACAGGAAGCAGTGATGGCTACCAATTTGGTTGGCTTTAAAAGGGGGTTGGACAACTTCCTGGAGGAAAAGACTATCAACGGCTACTAGTCCTGATGGCTATGTGCTCACAGAGGCAGTGAGCCTATGTACACCAGTTGCTGGGGAACATGGGTGGGAGGGTGCTATTGCGCTGATGCCCTGCTTGTGGGTTCCCGTTTGACAGCTGGTTGGCCACTGTGTGAACAGAATGCTGGACTAGATGGACCCCTGCTCTGATCCAGCAGGGCTCTTCTTATGTTCCTTGGAAGAAACCTGGGTGTAGAAATGACCAATAAACAAACATACAGGAGAACAATGGGATGAGGAATAGCCTAGTGTGTGTCTTAAGTCAGAATAATAATGAGAGACACACTTGTAAAAACTCTGGAAGCTGGATTGCACCAGGTGGTAGTGGGCCATTTTCAGGACATACACATTCCAAAGACTGGGTTAACCTGCCAAGGTCACTGAAGTAGTTAATTTGTGTTGCCTTTTCGCCATTTAAATGGTCATGTGAAATCCACCCAGGCGGTGCAATGCAGGGCTTCAAATGTAATTATTCCCATGTGCAAGTGAACACAAGTCAGTTCAGGAAATTCATTTCTAACCCTTGGCAAAAGTGAGGCTTCTGCCTGCAAATGTCCTACCACTGTGAATTTTCATCACACGTCGGAGGGCTTCACATACACAACTACCCAGTAGCAGTTTGTATCACTATGCAATTTAATGTCACTGTGGTCCAATAAATGTATCTTACATGAAGGCTTATCCCTCCTATGCTTGCAAAAGCAATTCCCAAATGGAGGCCAAACATTGGTGCTAAATAAGACCATAATATTGTCATAGTCAACGGATGCTATCTGTCATTACTACCAGTATTAATTCCTACAGGAATTCCCTCTCCAGAGGTGCCCACCTGGGACAACATTGTTATCCTTCAGCAGCAGGCAAAAACATTATTCTCTCAGCCTTTTAAGGTCTGATTGGTTTACTGACTGCTTCTTTTCCTTTTTTACTGTTTATTTTGTATTTTATTGAATGTAAACTGCTCTGGAAACATGGTTGAAAGGCAGTATATAATGTTTAAAAATAGATTAATACATCTTAGGGAGCAATCCTATATCCACTGGACAGCAGCTAGATGGCCACAGACAATCTGGTTTTTCGGGAACCGACTTCAGAGCCTGCGCTCCGTGGTCAGTTCCGGGAGAACTGACTTCCCCGCGCTTCCGCGCTGCCTCGGAGCCAGCGCAGAACAGCTCCGTCCTCCGCACTCACAAGAGGAGCCGCCGAAAAGGGGCGTGTCTGGGGGGCGTTCTAGGGTGGGCGGAAATGCCTGTACGACACATCCAGTATGTCGTACAGCAGCCTTCTCCTCTGCTCCGCCCTCCCACGGCTAGACAGCCACAATCAGCTGTCTAGCCAAAAATGCAGGGCAGGAGAACTGCGGAGGGAACGATCCCCTCTGTGCTTCTCCTGCCCTGCACTGGATAGGTGGTCACCTCCAAGTTTGGAGGCAGCCACCCATCTCAACAGGACTGCACCCTTAATTTGTCAAAACTGAATGATTATGTCTTATCATAACTACTGTATAAACATTAGTACTTCTGATGTGATGAAATTACAGTTTTCACCATATTTGGGTCATTTAGATCCCCAGTACTTGGGGCATGTAGTGTTTCATTTCCCCTATTCACTCAGTTTGATCCCAATGCTATTTTAGTGGAACCATCACATTAAAACACACACACACACACACACACACACACAAAACACAAGAGGGGGAGGTTGAAACAACACAGAACAACTGACCCTTTTATTATAGGAGAATACATGAAGTATGATCTGTCAAAGATGCGGGGGAGAAGTTTATCAATACTTGTATATCCCTTTATAATCCCAAAGCATATGAGAATTAAAAACAAAACAAAAATACCTAATAAACACAAGGGCCAGCAGTACCCTGTTATTCCAGTAATATTTTGGGAATTAGAAAATTACAAAGGCAAAATGTATTAGCAAACATGAAGGGATATACTTTCAGTACTAAGATACTGCACGAGAATCATTTGTATGTTCAATTATGCCTACGTTGGGTTTCACAGTGCCTACTATTAACCAGTCAAAATCAGTTCTTTATATTTCCCTAAAAAGGTACCTTACAAATACCAATGCTCAAACAATAAAGAGGATCAGCAAATATGAGACAGTTATTGCAAAGACACTTATAATCATGTAACAGCAAGGGGTACCTGCTTTTGCAAGGAGCCTGTACAAGAACAGAAAGTGGACTCTAATGTAGAAACTGGACCCTTGAAATCTCAACTGTTATTGTAGAATTAAAAGAAAAACTGTTCAGTTTTGTCATTTGCACAAAGGTTTGAAACTGCATGTGTGTGACGTCCCTCAGTGTAGCTAGACCTTAAACAGATAAACAGAATCCCGCATGATGAGGTTGCATCGCTGGGCTGTACCGTTTCAGCTGGGGTGGGGCTGGAATCCTCTGCCACATAGAACACTCCCTGTATATACAGAAATAGCATGTCACAGGGACATTTCTAGGCTAGCCCCTCTTTCCCAGCATATCAGTTTTGTATGCATCGGCCACATTTTATGCACAGGAGTGTACTTTGCAGCATTCCTGACCGTTGGCCATACCTCTCACCTGCAGCCTTGTTAACAGGTAACCAGTGTGGGGAGATATAAAAAGATCTGTCTTGTTAACAGATAATGTGGGGTTTAACACACTGAAGAGGAGATATAAAAACAGGCTGGCAAAACTTACAGCAGTGAGTGCAAAGCTTCCAAGGAAGAAGGGCCATAGCTGAGCAGTAGAACACATGCTTTGCATGCTGATGGTTCCGGGTTCAGTCACCAGTATCCCCAATTCAACTAAATATTTTAGGTAGTGGGGCTTGAAAAGACCCTTGCCCAAGACTGAAGAGTCTCTGTTAGTCATAGTAGATCAACCTTACCCAACTTTTGGACACAACTCCCAGCATTCCTAACCATTCCCCATGCTGGCTGGGGCAGATGGGAGTTGAAGTCCAAGACATCTGGAGGGCGCCAGGTTGGGGAAGGCTGGAGTAGACAGTACTGCACTAGATGGACCAATAATCTTGACTCTGTATAAGATATTTGTCAGATGCATGCGCACAACAGCATCATACAGTTTGTCTGGGCAAACTGAGGCCAAAGCTACCATTGTTTGCTTTACCCACTACTGCAACTACAGATTAATTATAATACTTCTGCATTTTATATAGCTCTTTTCCCAAGAGTTCAAGCACTTCACATACCTCAGCAACAATTCACACTGGCAGGAAGGTAGGCAAAAGGCCAGCCTAGGCTGAAGCCTCCAAGCAACTACATGCCCCAAATGTTTTTGGACAACAGCTGCCATCATCTGTGACCACTGGCCTTGCTGGCTAGGTCTCATGGGACTCAAACAGCATCTGGGGGCCACCGGTTCCTCACCCCTGCATTAGATGTACCTCAGTCCTCCTTGAGGGCTGCTATGAGGATGAACTTTGGGGCTATCTCATGCACCTTTTCTAAATATTCAGTTTTTGTATTGAAAATGTCTAACCCTTTTATTTACAAACATATAAGAAAAACCGTATTTGGGGTTTTCAACCCTATGTCAATAAGAAGTAAATTGACTCTCACGTTCCAATACTCTGGCCAACAAGTGCCAAGACTCTGGATGAGTGACAAGCACTTCTCACTTATTTTGAATCATTATTAAAATTATTTAATACATTAAACAATTAGACTTTGGGGGTTGCACATTGACATACAATGATCCCTCCTCCTGCACTGTATATTTCTAGGCCTGCTACTGTTCTGACATTTCTTTGTATGAGCCTGGGATGACCCCTAACTGATAGGGATGAGCAGAATTTACATGGGCAAACATGTTTAGCTGGAAAAAAGGAGTTTCAGGATGCCCAAAACGTCGTCTGAAAAGGATACCCCCCCCCCAATAAACCCTTTGCTTGATTCTTGAGTTCCCATGAGTGCAACTCAGCTCATAGGTTAGTCCCACTGGTGGGAGAGGGGGAGGACATTTTCACCAATTCACCTTTTCCCCCTACAACCCCACCCCCCAGACACACACACACACACACACACACACTGCGCTCTCCAAATATTTGCTCCAGAGAGTTGGGGGTCCCTCCACAACAGCATGAGTGGTGGAGCTGGGGCTGTAGGTTGAAACTGAAGCAAACTCCCCCCCCCCCCAACATTCTGCAAACAGGAGCCTCTGCTGGATTGGAGTCCCTTCCATTCACAGAAAGGCTGAGTTGTAGCCTTCACCTTTTTTTGGCATCATCTGGCTCCTGTTCACTGCTCCTTTTGCCAGCTGCTATACCACAATACCCCCTGCACGCACACGCACACACAAACATGGTTGTTTTTGCTGACACCAGCAAAAGCCAAAGTTAAGGAAAATAGATACCTCCAAATAGTATTCTGTAATACAAATGAATACAAATGTTATAACAATACAGCAACAACAAATATATCAATATAAAAAATTAAACCTGAATGTTTGGAACCTAAAATAATAGCATAATAGGCCAAACACGTTTCAACAGCCAGTTTCTTCAGTGGCCTAAAAGAACTACAAAACAAAACCTAACAAATCAAACTCAGCACTGGCTGAGGTATACATTTTCCTTAACTCTGGCATTTGTGGTTGGTACATTTTGTTAAGGACTATTTTTGCTCTGTTGTTTGTTGATTCTTCTTGCTGACTACATGACTCAGCCAATCAGGGATCGTGTAGCAAGTGTGATGACACTTGGCCAATCAGACTGCGAGATGGCATCACAAAGCCAAATCAGAGTAAGGGCAACACTTCCAGGCTTCATTCTGAATGGGAGAAGATTTTCATCCAGTTTCACAGCCCCACCCACCCCATAAAATAATAGCTAGAACAGGAGCTGGCTCATTTTGCAGAGGCAATTTTTCCACATAAAACACCTTCCCACCCCACTTCAGCTTGAGTCCTACTAACCAGTCACCATATTAGCTAATATAACCTATTGACTAAAGAGACTGAGCTAGGAACTAAGAAACCCCTGGTTCATATCTCAACTCCACCATGAAGGAATTAGGTGATCTTAGTATTCCACTCTCCCTCTCAGCCTTCTAAACTACAACATGGGAGTAATAATTCTGACTTACCTTACAAGGTTGTTGAGAAAATTACTGAAATCGTGTATGTGAAGGGCTTTGAACACACCAAATAGCTGTATAAATCCCAAGTTTGATTAGTATTCAACCCCTCCTTATCACGCATTGTACAGTACAGCAGACTTACTTGAGCTCATCTGGGTTATCCATTAAAAAAATTCCCTTCCCAGCAGGTTCCTCTGACACGAGTCCACTTCCTTTTTCCTCTTGCCTTTGATGACACTGCTATATCTGGCTCATTACAACTCCTCTGTTAGGAGGTGTAAGGGGAAGGTATAAAACAGACTTTTAGGTATCCATTTTCTTGGTTGCCTGTGGCAAGCAAAACAATCACCTCCTGGTGTTTGTTGTTCAGTCGTTAAGTCGTGTCCAACTCTTCGTGACCCCATGGACCATAGCACACCAGGCCTTCCTGTCCTGCGCTCTCTCCCGGACAAAGTCTTTTAAACTGGAAGCATGCTTTTCTTTCATGCCATTCATGTGCATTACAATTGCCTTAACACATAGTTTAGATACACTGGCTAATAATACAAAAATGTTTTGGACTAGTAACTTTAGAGGATTTATTTACAAAGCTGGTATAGAAAGTAGATCCTGTTTGAATACAAGGGATTGCATAAGCTCAGTTTCAGTTCCTGAACAACCATGCAAGTCTATAGTTCTGTGAAACCATTTGTTTCCTCTAGAAGAGTACCTCCCAGTTCACATTGCATTCAAAATTATTTCAAGACACAGCAAAACGACACTCTAAATAACCCGTGCTCCTGGCGGAGTATCTAACTGTTGGGGGCAAAGGAAGCTTCAGCACCTTGTATTCTTACACAGAACTGCCTGAGGAGGCATTCTGCTGACAACTACCCTGGTTCCCCTTTTAATTTTTTTTTAAAAATAATTATTTACCTTTTTCTCTTTTCTTTTCTGGTGCTTCAGTGCTGAACCACTGGCAGCTGCCATCTTGGTGTCCCTCCCAATGCCTCAAACACTGAGTCATTCCAGGGCAAGGTGAGGGGGGAAACATGGCCACTGCCACAAAAAATTGTGTGACAATTTTAAAAAATTGAGTGGCAGCAGCCTTTTTTTGCCTCAGAATGTACTGGGGGAAAAGATAGTTTTTAAAGTTAAATAGAAGTTCAGGGCAGAGGGTAGCCCACATATGTACCCCCCCCAAATGGCACTTTGCCAAGGGCGCCTCAACACTGGTCCCAGTCCTGGTTGGCGGCGCAGGGGAGTTGCCACTGCACATGCTTTACGACCCACGCAATTAAACATACATTACCAGCAGTTTTTTTAAAAAAAATGTTCTGCATTAAATCAATAATATATACAATTCAGAGTAGAAATATTTAAAGGGTGACCTTCTTTGCTAATGCTAAAACTGTGTACTTTCAAGAAAATACCATAGAAACCATAAAATAATATCCGATTCAGTTCAGTTCCTTGGAGGAAAAAAGGCGGGATATAAATGCAATAAATAAATAAATAAAATAAATAAAATGACAGAGCATTATACAGATTTGGGGTTGGCAGCTGTTTCGACAAAAGGCAGATTAAAAATCATATGCTGGAGTTCAGGAAAAAAAAATTACTTCTGGTGTTTAATGACTACTATGGACTAGTAACAAGAAATCTTTAAAAAGGAGAAACAGACAAGTGAGATGGAAGGACAAGGGTTGCCAATCGGCAACAAAAGTACCACAAGCAGCATATCCAAACAGAAGCAGGAGACCTTGGAAGCCTGCTTGTGGACCATACCCTATCTGACTCTCTCATGTAGGCTCCTGCCTGCACAGCAGACTAAAGGCAGAACCACCTCCAAGCATGAATACTCAGACATGTGAGAGCAGCACTATATCCTACTTTGGACAATTCATGGCATTCTTGCCAGAAAAGGTTGGTCACCAATAGGGTAGAACACGAGACTATACTCAGCTCCCACCAGCTACACTGAGGGAACTGGGATCTGCTTAGCAGAAGTACTGTCATAATCCCGCACTAGGTCATTTGTTGTGTGATAATGCATGGCCACGTACGATTTTGCATACCCAAAGGGAGAGTTTGTTGGCCGCAAGCTGTTGGGCGTGCTCACTTCCTGGGAAGGGCAACTGTTGTAGATGCTATAATAGGGTTCAATGCGGGTGTTCATGGGGGTGGAACTACTCTGGCCTCCATAATGCTGATGGCCAACAGAAGCCTTAGGGCTCAGCACACTTTCTTTAGAGTGACTAGGGCCACAAGCTTGGTCCACAAACTTTTTCTGAGGCTTTGGAGAGAGCATATAAGCGGAGTTGGTCTCATGATGGGACGACTTGTTTCTGTTGGCCTCCAGGCTCCCTTTGCCCACGGCTCGGAGCCGGGTTTTCTGCTTGCAGCAGAAAAAGACCAGGGCTACGTACTGGAGGCACCAAAGGACCCTCCTCCTTAACCCGGCACTGTTACGGGAATATATAAAAGGGTTTAAGCCAGACTTGAAAAAAATGAGTGTAAATCCACACAGTTCAAACTGATAGAGGATAAAACCACTGTTCCTGGACAAAACATCCTGTACCAAGGAAATGCCCAATGGGAGGCAGCAAACTAAAACAGAAAGGACAATTACAATGCATGTCACCACAGCTTTAGAGTCCTTGGCTGTGGACAAGTTTACTGTGGACACCAGCTGGAATCTGCTGGCTGCAGGCGCAGACAGCTGGCTAAGGTTCTTTGTGTACGCATGGGTTTGGATGTGCTGCAGCTTGTTGTAGTTTTGGTTTCTGTACAGAGCTGGTACAGCGCACTGTACCCCCTCGGCACACCCAGCAGCAGCAAGCGGGCCAATGAATGGTTGAGGCCTGGAGGCGTCAACTGTAATGACAGGAGGGCATTTCCGCACTTGGGCATTTTTCCTCAAGGCCTGGGCTATCATGATGTAAGAGACCGAAACCACCGTCACACAGCAAATGAAGTCGATGACGTACAAGTAAGGGATAATCTTCCCCTCGCCACTGACCAGGCTGGAGATGGGAAGGCAGAGACGGGATTTATGGGTCCTCAAGGTGGCCAGTGTGGCCAGAGTGAAGCTTGTGGCCCACATGAGCACGGTGAGCAAGAGAGTGCAAGGGAAAGAGGCGGTCCGATTGGGCTGCTTCCCTAACACCATGCGTAGCCGGTGAAGGGCTATAACAGCCACGGTCTTGAGGGACATAATGATGAAGCCAGAGCTGGTAAGGTGGAAGGTGAAGCAGAAAGCATCGGGGATACCAGTTGCAGAATCCAAGAAGAGAGCAAAGGTGAACATGGGGGCAGTCACTCCACAGATGAAGAGGTCACAGAAGGAGAGGTTGAGGATCATGAAATCAAAGTTGGTCCTGAACTTCCGGAAGGCCGGGTCAAAGAAAGACAAGAAGACAATGAGGTTGCCATAGGAACCCAAGCAGAAGATGACCGCCAGCAGAAAGGTACATGTGACCAGGGTGGCTGTGTGGATTATCTCCTGGAGATCCCCTTGGAAGGAAAAGGTGTCATTGTTGCCCCAAGAGGGTGGAGGCAGCTGCACCGAGGAATTGGAGCGATCCGTCCACTTCGCCTCAGCCCACTCTGTCAGGTTCATCCTCACAGGAAGCAGTGCTCTGCTGCCTCAGCACCTTGGAATCGAGCACCTCACATCAGAAGCTTGGGTTCCATGGTGGGTGAAGCCTGTTTGTACAAGCATAACCCCCCCAACCCAAAAATAAGTCAGTGGGCGTTAGGATGGCTAATATCTGGCCTTAAAGGTCTCTCCGGAGTATCATTAATAGCTGCGTTAGACGGTGAAGACTAGAAGAGGTGGGCAACTTGTGTTCTTCCAGATTTGGCCAGTGGAGGCTGGTGGCTCCAATATCAGTGGGGCGGTACATCCACGTCGGGTTTCAGCCAGAACTCTAAAGGAGCTCTCCAAGGTGCTTAGCCCTACTCACATTGGACTTGGCCTATAACTCCCACCAGTCCTAACCAGCATAGCCAATGGTGAAGGGTGATGGTACTGTAGGCCAAAACATCTGGAGGAACACAAGTTGTGCACCCCTGGTGAAAAGGAAACCCACTCTCTTGCTGCAAACTAGCCCTTAAACAGGAGATATCTTAGGGTCCGAAGCTGGTAACACTGAAAATGGATTTGGCTCTCTTTAAACATACACACACATACCAGACAGAAACTGGATGTGTTGCCACAAAGCACTGGGAAATAGTTCACATACATTTTCTTTAACTGCCACATGCCATGTTTTCCTTCATCACTTGAGACCAAACCAACTGGCAAAACATTTTTAACCCTACAGACGGCTCGTACCATAATGACTCATACCATAACCCTACAATTGACTCTTGCCTAATTCTTTCTTGGGCAGGAAGGAACCACATGCCAGAAGGTTCTGGGTTCAGTTCCTGGCACCTCTAGCTAACAAGTGGCATAAGGCAGTTTCTTATCTTCTGCATGTTAGCTAAAGGCAGCTAAGTAGTGTTTGGTGATGGCATGCCCAGCTGAAAGAATACCCTACCACAAAGGGAAGGAACCCTTCAAGGCCTCTCCCCCACTCAGTGCTCCAGAGAGTTAACCAACTCCAGACACAATGGGTCCGGGCCAGTAATGTAGATGCAATGGGGGGGGGGGAGATGTCCCTCACCACCACCACCACCACCACCCCCCCCACACACACACGTAATGAGTCAAAAGATGGAAATCTGTGCCCAGGCAGCCACTACAGTCGCCTCCCCTCACAGTGAGAAAGAGCAAAGCAGCTAGCTCTGCCTTCCCCAACCTGGTGCCCTCCAGATGTGTTGGGCTACATGAGCACCCACCCAGCATACTGGGAGTTGTAGTCCAACACATCTGGAGGGCACCAAGTTGGGGGAGGCTGAGCTAGCTGCCGCCAGCCACTGCAAGGCTCTCCAGCGCCCTTAAGAGAGGAAAGCCAAGCGCTGGGCCTAAGAGTTCGGCGGGGCTTGAGAATCTGCCCTGCCCAGCCCAGCAGGACGCAGGTGCGCGCTGGGCCGGCGGCGGAGAGGCCGAGGCCCTCTCCGCCCGCCCAGGCCACGGCGCGCGCAGGGCAGCGGGGCAGGTGGGGGCCGAGCACCGCCGTCCACCCCGCGACCCCCGACCGACCAGCCCAGGTCGCCTCTCCCTTACCAAGCGCTGGCTGCTGCGTGGAAGCAGCGGGCACCGCTCGCCTCGTGCGCCCGCGCGGGGAGCATCCCCGGCCGGGCTGTGCGGAGCTCCGGGGGTGGCTGCGGCCGGCGGAGGCTGAAGTCATCGCCGGCGGGCAGGAGCGGCTCGACCCGGCTGGCTGCCGCTGCCTCCCTCCCGCGCTGGTGGCCGGGGGGGGGGGGCGGCGCGCCAAACCCCGCACGCGCTGGCGCCCCACGCGCCGGCTGGCGGCGCGCGCTTGCTGGCGGCTGCCCGGCGCTGGAGGGCGCGCGGCGCAGCGGGCCGGCCGGCTCGACGGACCCTCTCGTTCCAGGGACACCTTTTACCTCACGCAGCCCGCCGCCGCCGCCCTCCTCCCCTCCCTGCGCAACGGACCACCCTCTCCCCTGCCTTCCCGCCGCCCCCTTGGCGAGCGTTCGCGTGCGTGACTGAACAGAGCTGCACGCGCCGCACAGCGCAGCACAGCAGTGGCACATTCACGCAGGAACAGCTGGCGCAGCGGTCACGGGAGAAGCCGCACGCCCCTGCTGCAACAGCACAATCTCCCCTCAGGTGGCTCTGCGTCGGGGTGGGCAGGAGGTAGGTCTACCTGGAGACCACCACTCGACGATTCGCAGTAGGTCGGCGCGGGTTTTGGACTCCCAGTTGTTGAACGTATATTTTGTATTCTAGCACCTTTATATCCCCCCTTTTTTCCACCATGGAACTCAAGGTGGTTTCATGGGATTCTCAGATGTCTCTCCTCCAAGCGCTGGCCAGACCCGGTCTGCTTAGCTTCGGCAAAGTGGCTGCCTCGTGTGCTATCAGACCATGGCTCCGACCAATAGCTGCTTCAAAACTACTTGTCCCCTCTGCCCCCCGCCCCCCATGCGAAGTGAAGAAATCTTGGCCTACTCACGAGTTGATTTGTGTGTGGAAGGGCTGTGAGCTTCATTCGGCCCCAGTACTCAACACAAATTCTTGGGCTCAGAATTCTTTAATTTTAAATAAAAACAACAGTCTTGTGGCACCTTAAACTAACCAACTGTCCACAAAAGTGTATACCAGAATAAACGCGTTAGGCTTTAAAGTGCCACAGAACTCTTTGTTGTTCTTGCTGCAATAGACTTAACACTGCTTATTGTTCAGTCATTAAGTCGTGTCCGACCCCTCGTGACCCCACAGACCATAGCACGCCAGGCCTTCCTGTCCTGCGCTCTCTCCCGGAGCGTGCTCAAGTTCATATTCATTGCATCGGTGATGCTATCTAGCCATCTCATCCTCTGGAAATTCTCTTCTGCATCAGCCTCTGGATGGTGGATCTCAGGGTTCGACTAAAAAAACACCACCACCATAATAAAGTAGATCCTGCAAGCCTGAGGTCTGCCCACCCCTAATTTACACAAGTACGCACACTACACCCGGCCAGATAAAGCTCCACACTCCAGGTGTCCCTGTTTTTATCAGGAATGGTTCCATTTTCTGCTACCTGCCCATGGAAAAGCACAGCCCATATATTGTGTTTGTTCCCTGCCTCCTTCTGGGGGGTATTTTGGAGAGATGCCTTATGAAGTTGTTAGTATATGCGTATACACATGCATGAGTGCTCATATCCCATGCATCCCAAGGCACTGAAATTGACGTGACTGGATAGACGTTGCTTAACTAGTTTGAGTTGCAGGCAGGCAGCTATCCTGTAATAAGTACAACAAAATCGAATGTGAGAGAACAGAGCAATCCTCTAGCTGTCCACTCAGAGGTCCCACTTAATTTAGTGAAATTTACTCCCTGGTAAGTGTGTGTATAGAACTGCAGCCCTAAACCTGTCCCAACACACACTGCTCCAGAAGCCAGTACAAGGAGGGAGGAGGTATCCCTCAGGCAGTTATCCTTTGTTGAGAATTAAGATGTTTTAAACATGCATAATCTTGCACACAGCTACATGATTTCCTTGCCTCATATGGAGGCACAGTTCCCCTCTTCACATCAGCCAAACCTCACATTCCATTTTAGCTGAAAAGGACACAACCATACAGTGCATAGCTAGTCATCTGCAATGCAGGTGCATGGCACAAGAATGAAACACACCTGATGTGTGGACAGCAATCCTGCATGTATTTCCTGGATGCTGCTTTCCCATCTGCTCCTTTAAAACAAACATGCGCATCCCTCTCCAAGAAAGACAGTTCTTCACAGTCTATGGCCAAGTTTGGTGGTATTTAATTTAAAGATGTTCAAGCCTGAATCCCTGATCTCAAGCCCAGTCTCCTTTGTCATTTCATCATGTTGAGAACATTTTGAAAAGCGGTGAATTCCCTGGAAGCAGGAGAAGGGCAGATATATCTTTTCTTGTTTTGTTTTTTAAGACAGAGGCGGGGGGAGATGTGAAATCTGGAATCAGACCCTCATACAGATGGTAGCTGATGTTTTTCAGGGCAGAGGAGTGGCACTCTTCCAGTTATAGTTTGTCTGTGGCCTTGATTTAATTTTTTTAAGTTCCTCTGAGTGAGTCACGCATGATTTGCGTTCTTGTGTCATAGCAACAGCTGCATACGTTGTCTTTCACTCACCCATCAGCTCCTCAATCATATACGATGTCATGAAAAACCAGATGAACACACAATCATTTGTGCTGCCATAAAGAGAAAAAATTTGGTCAGGAGGAAGACAGTTCCTTAGATCTGATGAGGGGGGATTATAGCAGCAAGCATCTTCCCCAAATTCCTAAACTGGCTGCATGATTACAAGCGGCAAAGAAAACACACCCTTAGAAAAGGGGACTGGAACTAGGGGTGGACGAAAGTCACTTACCTTTTCTCGCAGCTTGTTCGCGGTGGGGGGGAGCGCTTCGCTGCTCCCCCCGCGAAGTTCAGGCCGGGGGGGGAGGCTTCCCGCCTCGCTCGGCCGAAATTCAGGCCGGGGGGGAGGCTTCCCGCCTCGCCCGGCCGCGAACACGAAAGTAAAAAAAAAAAACAACAACGTCCCCTGATAGGCTACGTGACGATTCACGTAGCCTATCACGGCTAGATCTGGAAAGTCAGCCGTGATAGGCTACGTGAATCGTCACGTAGCCTATCACGGGTAACTTTAAAAAAAAAAGCGGGTACACGAATGGCGGCCCCCATAGGGAGCTGCCATTCGCGTTCCTTATTTAGTTGCTGTAGTCTACGTAAATGTTTACGTAGACTACGGCGAAAATAAGGGCAACGCGATTTGCGTTGCCCTTATTTTCGCCATAGTCTACGTAAACATTGACATAGACTACAGCGACCAAATAAGGAAGGGGAATGGCGGCTCCCTATGGGGGCCGCCATTCGCGTATGCGTTTTTTTTTTTAAAAGTCACCCGTGATAGGCTACGTGACGATTCACGTAGCCTATCACGGCTGACTTTGCAAATCTTGCCGTGATAGGCTACGTGAATCGTCACGTAGCCTATCAGGGGACGTGGGTTGTTTTTTTTTTCTTTCATTGCAATGGCGGGGGCGGCAGCCGGTCGAAAGACCGGCTGCCGCTCCCGCCCCGCTCGAACACCGGACGAACCGCCAGCCGGACCCGCCGCCGGGAGGGACATTCAGGGAAGGTAAGTCCCGTCCCGGGGGGGGGCGGGGGGCGGGGGGGCGGAGGATTTCTCGGGGAGAAATGAAGTTTCGGGGAGAAATTCTCCGCCATCCCTAACTGGAACCCATGAAATTCCTTAAAGCACACTGCCACCTGCAGATGAAGGTGGTGGTGCCATTAGGGAAGGATTTGGGGGCAGAGGACTCAGTAGAATGAACAGGAGGTCATTTGGGCTGGCTTAAGACCTAAAAGATGTCCTCTTCATCATAGGAGATTGGAATGCCAAAATAGGAAGTCAAGAAATCACTGGGATAACAGGCAGGCATGGCCTTGGTGTACAAAATGAAGCAGGACAAAGGCTAATAGAGTTTGGCCAAGAGAACACGCTGATCATAGCAAACACTCTTTTCCAACAGCACAAGAGGCGACTCTACACATGGACATCACCAGATGGTCAATATCGAAATCAGATTGATTATGTCCTTTGCAGCCAAAGATGGAGACGCTCTATACAGTCAGTAAAAACAAGACCTGGAGCTGACTGTGGCTCGGATCATGAGCTTCTTGTTGCAAAGTTTCAGCTTAAATTGAAGAACGTAGGGAAAACCACTAAACCGTTCAGGTATGACCTAAATCATATCCCTTATGAATATACAGTGGAGGTGAGGAACAGATTTCAGGGATTAGACCTGATAGACAGAGTGCCTGAGGAACTATGGATGGAGGTCCGTAACATTGTTCAGGAGGCAGCAACTCAATCCATCCCAAAGAAAAAGAAATGCAAGAAAGCAAAGTGGCTGTCTGATGAGGCTTTACAAGTAGCTGAGGAAAGAAGAGAAGCGAAAAGCAAGGGAGAAAGGGGAAGATATAGCCAAGTGAATGCAGAGTTCCAGAGAATAGCAAGGAGAGACAAGAAGGCCTTCTTAAATGAACAATGCAAAGAAATCGAGGAAAACAACAGAATGGGAAAGACTAGAGATCTCTTCAAGAAAATTGGAGATCTCAAGGGAACGTTTTGTGCAAAGACGGGCATGATAAAGGACAAAGAAGGCAGGGACCTAACAGAAGCAGATGAGATTAAGAAGAGGTGGAAAGAATACACAGAAGAACTATACAGGAAAGATCTGAATGTCCCTGATAGCCATGATAGTGCAGTCACTGAACTTGAGCCGGACATCCCCAAGAGTGAAGTCAAGTGGGCCTTAGGAAGCATTACTAACAACAAAGCTAGCAGAGATGACAGTATTCCAGCAGAGCTATTTAAAATCCTAAAAGATGATGCTGTTAAAGTGCTGCACTCAATATGCCAACAAATTTGGAACACTCAACAGTGGCCACAAGACTGGAAAGGTTCAGTTTACATTCCAATTCCAAAGAACGGCAATGCCAAAGAGTGTTCAAAGTACCGTATAATTGTGCTCATTTCACATGCCAGCAAGGTTATGCTCAAAATCCTACAAGCTAGGCTTCAGCAGTATGCGAACCGAGAACTACCGGAAGTACAAGCTGGGTTTCGAAGAGGCAGAGGAACTAGAGATCATATCGCCAACATTTGCTGGATCATGGAGAAAGCAAGAGAACTCCAGAAAAACATCTATTTCTGCTTCATTGACTACACTAAACCCTTTGATTGTGTGGATCACAACAAACTGTGGCAAATTCTTAAAGAGATGGGAGTACCAGACCACCTTACCTGTCTCCTGAGAAACCTGTACGAGTGTCAAGAAGCAACAGTAAGAACCGGACATGGAACAACCGATTGGTTCAAAATTGGGAAAGGAGTACGACAAGGTTGCATATTGTCGCCCTGCTTATTTAACTTATATGCAGAGTACATCATGAAAAACACCAGGTTGGATGAATCACAGGTCGGAATTAAGATTGCCGGGAGAATTATCAACAACCTCAGATACACAGATGATACCACCCTAATGGCAGAAAGCAAAGAGGATCTAAAGAGCCTCTTGTTGAGAATGAAAGAGGAGAGTGCAAAAGCTGGTTTGAAACTCAGCATTAAAAAACCTCAGATCATGGCATCTGGCCCCATCACTTCCTGACATATAGAAGGGGAAGAAATGGAAGCAGTGACAGATTTTATTTTCTTGGGCTCCAAGATCACCGCAGACGGTGACTGTAGCCATGAAATTAAAAGACGCTTGCTCCTTGGGAGGAAAGGTATGGCAAACCTAGACAGCATAGTCAGAAGCAGAGACATCACCTTGCCGACAAAGGTCCGTATAATCAAAGCTATGGTTTTCCCAGTAGCTGTTGGAAAACTTTGTGCTGTTGGAAAAGAGTGTTTGCTATGATCAGCATGTTCTCTTGGCAAAACTCTATTAGCTTTTGTCCTGCTTCATTTTGTACACCAAGGCCATGCCTGCCTGTTATCCCGGTGATTTCTTGACTTCCTGCTTTAGCATTCCAATCCCCTATGATGAAGAGGACATCTTTTTTTGGTGTTAGTTCTAGAAGGTGTTGTAGGTCTTCATAGAACCGATCAACCTCAGCTTCTTCGGCCTCAGTGGTTGGGGCATAGACTTGAATTACTGTGATGTTGAATGGTTTGCCTTGGATTCGTACTGAGATCATTCTATCATTTTTAAGATTGTACCCCAGTACTGCTTTTCCCACCCTTTTGTTGACTATGAGTGCTACTCCATTTCTTCTAAGGGATTCTTGCCCACAATAGTAGATATGATGGTCACCTGAATTAAATTCGCCCATGCCTGTCCATTTTAGTTCGCTGATTCCCAAGATGTCGATGTTCAATCTTGCCATCTCATGTTTGACCACCTCCAGCTTACCTTGATTCATTGATCTGACATTCCAGGTTCCTAAACAATATTGTTCTTTACAGCATCGGATTTTCTTTTCACCGCCAGACACATCCACAGCTGAGTGTCCTTTCGGCTTTGGCCCAGCCGCTTCACTCTTTCTGGCGCTACTTGGAAATACCCTCTGCTCTTCCCCAGTAGCATATTGGACACCTTCCGACCTGAGGGGCTCATCTTCCGGCGTCATCTCTTTTAGCCTTGTGATACGTTCCATGGGGTTTTCTTGGCAAGAATACTGGAGTGGGTTGCCATTTCCTTCTCCAGTGGACCACATTTTGTCAGAACTCTCTGCCATGACCTGTCCGTCTTGGGTGGCCCTGCACGGCATCGCTTATGGCTTCACTGAGTTACGCAAGCCCCTTCGCCACAACAAGGCAGTGATCCATGAAGGGGAAGAGTAGATACTCTCTTCTTAAAAGGGAGCTGAAGGAGGATAGCTGTGATCTAGACATGTGTTGGGAGTTAACAGTAAGTCCAATCCAAAAAGCTACAAAAAATCCACTGGGGGGGGGGCAGCCTAAGTGCGTTGATTTTGCCATATTTAAAATGAACGTGCAAATTGTTATAGACACGACTGCTACAGGCTCACACCCTAGTAACCCACAGGAATCACTCCCTATTAGTAGAGGCAGAACAGTAGGATGCCATGACCAGTTCACTGGGGAAAAGGTCTGATAGCTTTTTGATAACCTTGCTGGTTTAGGACTTTAATGGTGATAACCAGAAACTTGAATTGCACTCCGAAGCGAACTGTGAGCCAGTACAGCTGATACAATAAAGGCGTTGCATGATCCCAGCACTTTGACCCAGTCAAAATTTTAGCAGCAGCATTCTGCACTAGTTGAATTTACTGAGTTGGTTTCAGGGGTACCCCAAACAGAGCACATTACAGTAGTCCAGTTGAGATGTAACTTATGCATGTAGGGCTATGGAAAGGTCTGAAAGTACCAGTAATAGACTCAGCTGGTGCTGGGCAAAAACTGGGCAAAAGCATGCCAGGCCGCAACTGACACCTAAGCATCTAGGGCCAGGGCCAGGCGAACTCCCAAGCTACAAACCTGAGACAAGGTGAGCACTACACCATCCAGAACAGGAAGATAGTCTGTCTCTGGACCAGAGGGCATCCTGACCAATAGCATCAGTTTACCCACCTTCATCTAGCCCATCACTGACTGGATGAAGGTCAGAACCTCCATGGCCTCTCCACAATATAATATAAAGGAGATATAGTGTAAGTATCATCAGCATACTGATGAAAACCCACTCTGCATCTCCAGATGATCTCTCCCAGTAGTTTCATGTAGACCACAAGTCCCTCAGCACCACCGTCGGAAACCTACTCTCAAAGAGCTGGAGGCACTGCAAACCACCCCTGCAATCCCATTCCAACAAGGCAGCCCAAAAATAAGCAATTGCTGATATTACTGAAAACCACTGAGAGGTCCAGGAGAACAAACAGGGACACACTCATCCTGTATAGCTCCAGGCAAAGATCATCTGCTAGAGTGACAAAGGCCATTTCCATTCCAAAACCAGGCCTGAAGCCAGACTGAAATGGATCTATTTATTTATTTATTATTGCATTTATATCCCACCTTATTTCCTCTTGCAAGGCACCCAAGGCGGCTTACATTATCCTCCTCCTCTCCATTTTATCCTCACAACAACAACCCTGTGAGGTAGGTTGGGCTGAGAGTGTGTGACTGGCCCAAAGTCACCCAGTGAGCTTCCATGGCCAAGTGGGGACTAGAACCCAGATCTCCCAGCTCCCACTCCAACACTCTTGCCACTACACCACACTGGCTCTATGTAATCGGTTTCATCCAGGAATTCTTGGAGCTCAGTTGCATTACTCACTCGAGCAGCTTACCAAAAAATGAGATGTTTTACAGTCCCTTATAATTATTTAAAATGGGGATCCAAAGATACAGAGAACAAACTACTGCTGTTTTTAGGCAGAATGGAACTGTCACATAAAGAGGAGTTGACAGTTTCTACTACCTAATCAGCCAGTCTACCTCTGGCTGCCTTTACAAGCCAGAATGGTGAAGGGTCAAGCATGCAAATGTACGACCTCACTGATTCAAGAATCCTGTCCACGTCCTCTATACACAAACTGAAAAATATCCCTCATCGATGGACAAGCAACTGCAGATTGTACATCAGACTCTGTTAATATGGCGTCTACATTGAAACGGACACAAGGGATTTTATCTCGCAAACTTGTCAGTGAGCTACTTAGGTATCCTCCACAAACCACCTGGAAAAACTTCATTGGCCGACTCTCAGCTGTGGATGTGTCTGGTGGTGAAAAGAAAATCCAGTGCTGTAAAGAACAATATTGTTTAGGAACCTGGAATGTCAGATCAATGAATCAAGATAAGCTGGAGGTGGTCAAACATGAGATGGCAAGATTGAACATCGACATCTTGGGAAGCAGCGAACTAAAATGGACAGGCATGGGCGAATTTAATTCAGGAGACCATCATATCTACCAAGAATCCCTTAGAAGAAATGGAGTAGCACTCATAGTCAACAAAAGGGTGGGAAAAGCAGTACTGGGGTACAATCTTAAAAACGATAGAATGATCTCAGTACGAATCCAAGGCAAACCATTCAACATCACAGTAATTCAGGTCTATGTCCCAACCACTGATGCCGAAGAAGCTGAGGTTGATTGGTTCTATGAAGACCTACAACACCTTCTAGAACTAACACCAAAAAAAGATGTCCTCTTCATCATAGGGGATTGGAATGCTAAAGCAGGAAGTCAAGAAATCACCGGGATAACAGGCAGGCATGGCCTTGGTGTACAAAATGAAGCAGGACAAAAGCTAACAGAGTTTTGCCAAGAGAACACGCTGATCATAGCAAACACTCTTTTCCAACAGCACAAGAGGCGACTCTACACATGGACATCACCAGATGGTCAATATCGAAATCAGATTGATTATGTCCTTTGCAGCCAAAGATGGAGAAGCTCCATACAGTCAGTAAAAACAAGACCTGGAGCTGACTGTGGCTCAGATCATGAGCTGCTTCTTGCAAAATTTCATCTTAAATTGAAGAACGTAGGGAAAACCACTAAACCATTCAGGTATGACCTAAATCATATCCCTGATGAATATACAGTGGAGGTGAGGAACAGATTTCAGGGATTAGACCTGATAGACAGAGTGCCTGAGGAACTATGGACGGAGGTCCGTCACATTGTTCAGGAGGCAGCAACGAAATCCATCCCAAAGAAAAAGAAATGCAAGAAAGCCAAGTGGCTGTCTGATGAGGCTTTACAAGTAGCTCACGAAAGAAGGGAAGCGAAAAGCAAGGGAGAAAGGGGAAGATATATCCAACTGAATGCAGAGTTCCAGAGAATAGCAAGGAGAGACAAGAAGGCCTTCTTAAATGAACAATGCAAAGAAATCAAGGAAAACAACAGAATGGGAAAGACTAGAGATCTCTTCAAGAAAATTGGAGATCTCAAGGGAACGTTTTGTGCAAAGACGGGCATGATAAAGGACAAAGAAGGCAGGGACCTAACAGAAGCAGATGAGATTAAGAAGAGGTGGAAAGAATACACAGAAGAACTATACAGGAAAGATCTGAATGTCCCTGATAGCCATGAGAGTGCGGTCACTGAACTTGAGCCGGACATCCTCGAGAGTGAAGTCAAGTGGGCCTTAGGAAGCATTAGTAACAACAAAGTTAGTGGAGATGACAATATTCCAGCTGAGCTATTTAAAATCCTAAAAAATGATGCTGTTAAAGTGCTGCATTCAATATGCCAACAAATCTGGAACACTCAACAGTGGCCACAAGACTGGAAAAGGTCAGTTTACATTCCAATTCCAAAGAAGGGCAACGCCAAAGAGTGTTCAAACTACTGCACAATTGCGCTCATTTCACATGCCAGCAAGGTGATGCTCAAAATCCTACAAGCTAGGCTTCAGCAGTATGCGAACCGAGAACTACCGGAAGTACAAGCTGGGTTTAGAAGAGGCAGAGGAACTAGAGATCAAATCGCCAACGTTCACTGGATCATGGAGAAAGCAAGAGAATTCCAGAAAAGCGTCTATTTCTGCTTCATTGACTACGCTAAAGCCTTTGATTGTGTGGATCACAACAAACTGTGGCAAATTCTTAAAGTGATGGCAGTACCAGACCACCTTACCTGTCTCCTGCAAAACCTGTACGAGTGTCAAGAAGCAACACTAAGAACCAGACATGGAACAACTGAGTGGTTCAAAATTGGGAAAGGAGTACGACAAGGCTGCATATTGTCACCCTGCTTATTTAACTAATATACAGAGTACATCATGAGAAACGCCGGGTTGGATGAATCACAGGTCGGAATTAAGATTGCCGGGAGAATTATCAACAACCTCCGATATGCAGACGATACCACCCTAATGGCAGAAAGCGAAGAGGATCTCAAGAGCCTCTTGTTGAGGGTGAAAGAGGAGAGTGCAAAAGCTGGTTTGAAACTCAACATTAAAAAACCTCAGATCATGGCATCTGGCTCCATCACTTCCTGGCATATAGAAGGGGAAGAAATGGAAGCAGTGACAGATTTTACTTTCTTGGGCTCCAAGATCACCGCAGACGGTGACTGTAGCCATGAAATTAAAAGGCGCTTGCTCCTTGGGAGGAAAGCTATGGCAAACCTAGACAGCATAGTCAGAAGCAGAGACAGCACCTTGCCGACAAAGGTCCGTCTAATCAAAGCTATGGTTTTCCCAGTAGTAATGTATGGCTGTGAGAGCTGGACTATAAGGAAGGCTGAGCGCCGAAGAATTGATGCTTTCGAACTGTGGTGCTGGAGAAGACTGTTGCAAGTCCCCTGGACTGCAAGGAGGTCAAATCAGTCCATTCTAAGGGAAATGAACCCTGAGTGCTCATTGGAAGGACAGATGCTGAAGCTGAAACTCAAATATTTTGGCCACCTAATGCGAAGAGAAAACTCTCTGGAAAAGACCCTGATGCTGGGAAAGACTGAAGGCAAAAGGAGAAGAGGACGGCAGAGGATGAGATGGCTAGATAGCATCACCGATGCAATTAATATGAACTTGAGCACACTCTGGGACAGAGCGCAGGACAGGAAGGCCTGGCGTGCTATGGTCCATGGGGTCACGAAGAGTCGGACACGAATGAACGACTGAACAACAGCAGCAACAACAACAACAACTGTATGGATGCTATGGTGGTGGTGAGGTGAGCTTTCTTCACCACCAGAGTAATCCTGAAATAAGGCCCTAGGCCATGTTTAATCAAACTTGTTGGTGAGGAGGGAGCTGGAGTGACAGTGGTGGAAGACTCACAGTGAGTTGAATTCAGTAGAACTTATTTCTGAGGAGACATGTATAGGACTGAAGTGCTGTTAACGTCAAACTGTCATGGGTGCTGGTCATATCAAGACCTTACATGGAAATATTTTGAAGACATTCCCGCAATGGGTATAAAGGAAAGTAAGCAAAATATATACAGTGGCACAGAGATGCAAAGCCTGCTTACAAGAAAGAATCAGTGTACGTAATACTCAGTTGTAAATTAATACAGCTTAGTGGTCAGATTTGCAATGTTGTTCAGGAAATATATGGAAAAGTTTCGATGGAAAACTTGATTTAAATTGACTTTTTTTCTTGCTGATTTAAATCATGATATAGGTCACATTGATTTAAATCAATTCACCCTGCAAGGAACTGGGTGCCCTCAGAGTGTCCTGAACAGGCTTAGTTAAAAGCCTCCAACCCCAAAAGTGGCTGCAAGTAGCCTGATAGTCTTCCCTTGCTGAGGCAATGCTGTTGCCCACCCTTTCTGCTGGCTCAGAGACTTCAAGGCAATTTACAAAAACTAAAAACTGCAAATAAATTAACACTAAATACCACAATATAAATACAATAAACAGAAAAGCACAATTCATGGTTAAGAGAGTTTAAAAATATTTACAATGTCTGGACAAATTAAAAAAAAAGTTTTGCCTAGTGCCCCAGAGACAATGTTGGCAACAAGCATGCCTCCATGGGGTGGCCATTCTATAGCTGGGGCACCACAACTGAAAAAGCCCTCTCCCTTGCTGGTACAAGTCTCACCTCTAAAGGAAGTGGTATTTGGAGGAGGGCGTTGGTCGAAGAACTTAACATACAGGCAGGCTGCTATGAAACGAGGCATTCCTTCAAGTACTTGGGTCTCAAGCTGTTTAGAGTTTTGAAAACTAAGCACCAGCACTTTGAATGGGACCCAGAAGCAAATAGGCCTCCAGTGAAGCTCTTGGAAAATTGGCAAGATATGATCTGAGCAAGAAGTGCCAGTCAAAACTCTGACTTCTGCTTTCTGAACAACTGAAGCTTCCCAACTGTTTTCAAAGGCAGCCCTGCATATAGCGCTTTGCAGTACCAGGGCATGGATGAACATATGAATTTCCCATAGCTGAGACAGGAGCTGACCACAGGATCGTTGTATGTATCGCCTGCCAACCCCCTTTAGAATACTCTTACACATAGCATGAACATTAAAGGGAACATTAGAACTCAGGTCGTATCTTTAGAAAGTGTATTGGGGTAGCAAGATCTCCATGGGAACAATAAACACAATTCTATCCCCTTTTTGTGCTTGGAATCATAGAATCATAGAATAGTAGGGTTGGAAGGGGCCTACAAGACCATCAAGTCCAACCCCCTGCTCAATGCAGGAATCCAAGTCAAAGCATCCCTGACAGGTGGCTGTCCAGCCTCGTCTTCAATTCCTCCAGTGGGAGAGCCCACCACCTCCCTAGGTCACTGGTTCCATTGTCATATTCCTCTAACAGGAAGTTTTTCCTGAAGTTTAGGCGGAATCTGGCTTCCTGTAACTTGAGCCCATTCTTCCGTGTCCTGCATTCTGGGGTGATCAAGAAGAGATCCTGTCCTTCCTCTGTGACAACCTTTCAAGTACTTGAAGAGCGCTATCATATCTCCCCTCAGTCTTCTCTTCTCAAGGCTAAACATGCCCAGTTCTTTCAGTCTCTCCTCCCAGGGCTTTGTTTCCTGTCCCCTGATCATGTTTGTTGCCCTCCTCTGAACCCTCTCCAGCTTGTCTGCATCCTTCTTAAAGTGCGGTGCCCAGAACTGGACATAGTACTCCAGATGAGGCCTAACCAGTGCTCAGTAGAGGGGAACTAGTACCTCCCGGGATTTGGAAGCTATGCTTCTATTAATGCAGCCCCAAATAGTATTTGCCTTTTTTGCAGCCACATCACATTGTTGGCTCATATTCAGCTTGTGATCTACAACAATTCCAAGATCCTTCTCGCTTGTAGTGTTGTTGAGCCAAGTATCCCCCATATTGTAACTGTGCATTTGCTTTCTTTTTCCTAGGTGCAGAACTTAGCATCTATCCCTATTAAAGTTCATTCATTGTTTTCAGCCCAGCGCTCTAATCTATCAAGATCACTTTGAATTTTGTTTCTGTCTCCCAAGGTATTAGCTACCCTACTCTTCTCAGTTGCTTTTCCCAAGAGAAACACACACAGTAAAATAAAAATTGTGTACTAAACACAGGGGGAGGAAAGAGCAGCAGCAGTTTGTGCAATGGTTCCCTTAAGTATATTAATATTTTTTAACAAAATTTGGCTATCCCTGTTGTGCTAATTTTTATTAAAAGCTTACATACTTACTGAAATGCATGAATTGTTGTAAAGTGAATAATTTTTTGAATGCGTAAGCTGTGGCTGGAATAAGGTGCAAAGTTTTAAAAAGAAGTCCAGGTTGTGTCTCTTTCAGGCACAACTCAAATATTACTTTGACAGGATGGGAGATGCTTCTTTATGTCCAGGGAAAAGGCAAACCCCCTGGCATGTCCACCTACAGAACCAGAAGCAGACAGGTGCCAGAAGCAATTTAATCCCCTATAGACTAGTAAGAGCTTTTCTTCTCGTATCCTCAAGTGAAAGTGTTTATCATGGGGAAAAACCCTACTCTGAAAAATAAGGCCTCACGCACACACAGATCTTACAAACAATTCATTTATTCAGCTTGAAACTAAGTACACAACTGAAAGGAGGAGGAGGAGGCATTTTGGCACTACGCTATACATTAGTTATTTCTGTGTGTTGACTCTCAGGAGATATTGTATCTGGTTATACTGCTGTGCTTTAAAAACTTGGTATGGTTTCCCAGCAGGCAGATGATTGAAAAATTTATTATATTCCTGTTTTTACAAAGAAAGAAGTACAGGATGTGCAGAAAGATGAAAAACACACAATTCTCAGATTTTCTTTCCAACATGGGAGGTATTCTTGCACTTTATAATTTACCACACATCAGAATATGTCATTGCTTACATTCCCACGGGGTGGGAAGCAGAAATTACATAGTAAAAATCAACAGACTCACTAATAAGATCAATGGAAATCAAGCCCAAAACCAAAGTTACCTCATTAATGGGAATGAGAATATTAAAAACCAGAAGAAATTGGCATTTGAATCAGATACAAAAGCTGAAAGCACTATATTAGCACCTAAAAGTGTGATTCTTTACAAGTTAATCTCACAAATGGATTATGTAGAATTTTTTTTTTTGCAAACTGTACAGTGCTTTGCCAGTGCCGTGCCTCTACAATTTATACAGTCTTTTACATCTATGTATCACATATTAAACATGTGGTGAAATAGCCAGCCGTTAGCCACCAGAGATACAGACCAAAAAGGAGGGGAGGGTGCGGGAGAGATACAGTACTTCTGTTCTTTTATGCAAGTTAAATATTTGTTCCAGCATGAAGAGGTGGAGTGAATGGAAAGATGTGGGACTAGCAAACAAGGAACATTTTATTTAAAAAGTCTTCAGCCACCCTTTATTAACATATGTACATGCTGTTCGTTCTCTGAAATAAAACAACAGTTAAGAGCCATCATCATTCATGGGCTCTACTGAACTGAAAAAAATCAGGTTGCCACTTACAAAGACAGGCCAAAGTTAAGGTTCAGTACCTGGGTGAAGGATCTTACTGAACAACCTGGCCATAGAAAGTACATCTCTCTATTGTATGCATCTAGACAACAATAGAGAGTAAAGATATTTGCTCAGAAGGTAAGAGTTAAAAAGGAACCCATCTCAAAGTTCTGCATAGCCTCGTATTGCATGGGAGCTGAAACTGAGGCAGAAATCTAAAACAAAAATACAGACGACCTTTCTGGCCTACTCTTACAAGTACATGGTCTGCAGTTCATGGACACACACACTTGCAAGTAGATCAGATAATGAGTTTGGGTACCCAACATTGTAGATCATATGTCTGAAAGTCCATTTATGTAACGGATGACCAAGGACTGAAGTACATAAGGTTGGGAAGAGAGAAGTTGTGGCATTAGCAACTGCACAAGAGAAGGAAAGGGGTAGGGCTTTGTGTTAATGCGAGGTATTTGCATGAAGGAAGGGGAAAAAATCATGATCTGGCCATCCAAACACAGAGTTGTCACGCTGCTACAGCCCCTTGCACCAGTAGAGTAGAATTCCTCATACCCCTTCCCATAGACACAACGTATGCACTTCGAAAAAGGTTTCCAGCCTTAATAGCCTCAGAGTTACCAAATCCAAAAGGGTTCTATACACAATAAATTAGTTTTGAGTTTCCTTTATTTTTGCTGAAAGGGTAGCAGGCCCTCGTTTTCCCTAGAATCTGCAAGAGAGGGAAAAAATGGAAGTGACAGAAGCAGACTTCAGATCTATGTTTAGCAACAACAAGGACACATTTTGTCTATCCTAAGGATGGGATTTGGAGCAAGAAATTTCTGTCACCAAGATTGTCCCTGTTCTTCCCAACTGCCAAGGATGATCAGCTGTACTACAGGTAACAGCCAGCGATTCCTTCACCCTTCTGCCAAGGAGTTGCGCCTGCTGCGTGAGAACATGTGATGGCAAGCACTCACTGAGAGCATGGGGAAAGACAAAGAGAAAGCCAAGGATTCAAGCACTCTCCAGTCTTTCCTGCCAGTAGGAACCACCAACAGGAAGCCATTTACTCTCTCCTCCTCCAGGATTCCAGGTAGCAGCAGGGTGTGTCTTACATATGGTCATTCCTTAATGTTGTAATGCACGAACTAGACCGTTAATCAAAAGCTGCTGCTGCTGTTGCACATCACTCTCAGGCTCCTGCCTGTTTACTTTCAATTGCAACCTCCAGGAAGCTCTGTCAGAGATACTGACGAGCGTTGTTTTAACATGAAATGCAAACATGACAAACACCCCACCTTAGCAGCTTTAATTGAGCTTGGTTTCACCCTCTCTTATGCAAACAAATCCATGATGGAAGCAAATTAATTTAGGATAAGGGACTGGAAAACTAGCATTAAAGATGCCTTGGCCTTTGGTACTATATCACTAAACTTGCCAGCTATATTTCCTAAAGTTATAACTGAGCTTTCCTGTAGCGGGGAAGGAAAAGACCTCTCTCTTATTATTTAACTTTAATGTGTCTAAAAATCATTAGGTACTGTTTGAAAGCTGGGTTTCTGCTATGCCCAACTGGATATCCAGAAGAGCTTTCCAAGAAACTTTTATTAACCCAAGGCTATACATTTCTCAACACAATCTCACCTCATTATGCATAATAGCATGGCGATACCAAGAGGTCAGTAAGGACGAGCAGCTGGTCATCAGTGAACTGTTGCTTGTGCTCCTGCCAGTTATCATGGTGAGTCCGCCGGAAGTTGGACAAGGTTTTCTTTACTGTCATCTGTATGGCAAGAAACAAAGATACAGACTTAGACAGCATATTTCAAACAATTATCATCCTGTGCTGGAGGAGACAAAACTTTCATGATACTGCTACATGTCAAGCATGGGCAAACTTTGTTCTGTCGAGGGCTGCATTTCTTCACAGGAAATCTATTACAGGCCGCATGTCACAGTGATGGGCAAGGCCAGAGCCAAAAGTGAGTGGGTCATCCATTTCCTCTTTCTGCCACTTCCTTTCCTCTCTCTCACTCTTCCTTCCTGCCTAGCAGGCTGTCAGGGAACAGAGGGCTCTTACCAGAGGTCTGAACTGATTGCATGCAAAGGGTCACATGCTGCCAGAGGGCTGCAGGAGGCCCACCCCCTTCTGTACATCCTAATAAGGACTCAGCTATGGACTAATATAATTTTAAAAATCAGCACCACAATAAAACCTTTGACTGTCCTACATGTTTTAGCCCTTGTGATTGTATGTATTGAACTGATTTCATTTCTATGCCTCCCAATAGCTGAAGCTCTCTGGGCGGTTCACAAAAATTAAAACCACAGAGTGCAGCATAAAACAATATAAAATATGAAAGGGAGGGAAGCAGAAAAGAGGCGGTGGCAGAGGGAGACTTCATGGTCCGCACAACCAGCTCCACTTCAGGAGAGCGACACACCCCTCCTGCACATTTTACCCCCCACCCCCCCACACACACACACACGTAAAGGCTTCTTACTTGTAGCCCAGGTGCTGAAAATACAAGGCCATTAAGTCAGAATGGCCCTTAAAAAATTATCTTAAGAGAACTGTGGCTCCTGACAAGTGACTTTCAGAATATCTTGTTTTGAAATACTTCTTCCACTGATACTATGCTAAACTTAATAAGGAGTATTACTGCATTTCAGAGTCAGACAAAAATGGTCCCTAAAAATAACCCAGCACAAATCTATAAATCACTGGACTGTTAACTAGTCAAAACAATCCAGAAAGGCTATCACTCATAAAAGGGCCAATGATGATGAGTCAGGCAAAAAGACAAACAGCCTGCCTTTCTGATCCTTACTACCAAGGGTTCTTTAAAGAGAATCAAGAATTGAATAGAAGCTGTTAGGGTGATTAGTTTATAACATTTGTAACCCGCTTTTCAATATTAAATTGCAAAGCGGGTTGCAAAATAAAAACATAAACTAAAACAAAATAATACTCAGTTAAATTGATTCAATAGAACAAAATAACCAAATTAACCAATCAACAGCAGGACTATATTCAGTCTAAAACAGTTTATCAAACAGCAGCCTCAAAGTCTTCACAGAACAAAGAGGTCTTTGTCTGCTTCCAAAAGAAAGCCACTGATGGGGCCAAGCATGTTCCCTGGGGTAAGGCATCCCACATAACTAGGATAACTACTGAGGAAGCCTTGCTCCTCATACATGCAATAAAAGATCATTCTTACCTCAATAGGCTGAGGATCATTCAGATGGGCACTAAGATCCATTAAAAGCTGAGGCATCCAGGTGGGTACATCGTAAGGACTGGACAAAATGCATGCGCTGAGTCCCAGCACACCAGCATGGCGCTTAACCAAGTCTGCAATGAAATGTGTCGGCAATTATTTCTGTGTAGCAGAATGTTGCTTTCTAATCACTGATATTTGCCTCCAGCTCCATTTACATGAATAACCAAAGGACCTTGTTGAAAAAAACTGTTGTGATTATGGCTTGGAACCCAGCTAATGCTCTGCAAACGGAACATCTCCACCTGGCCCCACCCTCTCTTCGACAGACTCTTGAAGGGGCATTCGACAGACCTTCTCAAATGCAACACCTCTCCATTGCTCCAGACTGGACTGCTTGTCAAAAAGTGTGAACTGGCATCACCCACGTGAAAACACCTGTTGTTGGGATGAGGATGATCCCTACAAGTCTTTTCTTCCATGATTTATGCTTCCTTGAGCAAGCCCCACCTTACCTGCAGGGGGAATGGTATCCACTACTGTGCTGAGGTCTCGCTTTCTCTTCTTCGGGAGTCTCCTCTTGCAGAGCTGCTCAAAGCGAGTCTGCATGGGGTCATCGATCACCAGGAAGTGGCACTGGAGCAGGCCACTCAATGTGGTGGCAGCCATCTCTCTCACCTAGGATCGATCAAGATAATCAGTTACTCCAGTGAATAGGTTTAACTTTCAGGTCAGCATTTACAACACTATGATCCCTTGTCAAATGACCCTATAGCAACTTATGATCTCCAGAATTTGGTGGCTTGGTGGGTTTGCTCCCACTGAATATGACTTTTAATATGGCATTACTAAGATGAATTTAACACACTTCACCAGGATGTAAATTAAAGCCATTCCCTGGCAAGGTTTCTCACTGCACTGTCAAGTCTCCTTCCAATCCTGGAGTCCATTAGCACTTCACCTATCAGCTCAGTAGCTTAGCTCAAAAGTGAGTGCTTGACAAACTCCTTCATTTCGGGTGCCTTACAACTACGTAATAACAGCTCATCACAAATTTGAATAAAATGCTATAAAAAGCAGAGGAAGTCGATGTCAAGAGCCAGTTAACTTTGTATGCTAATTTATTACAGGGCTTGTGGCTATACTTTTGGCTTTGTGGAACTTAAGAACATTGTGTTCAAGGATTTAATTTACTCTTAATTTGCTGGGCAGAGCATTGGCAGGTATTTGTCCCCCAGAGTGAGGCACTAACAAATACGTCAACAGCAATCAACTTTGAATAGGGCTACATGTTTTAGATTCTTAATTATTAGGAAGTTCTCTGACTGGTTTCCCTTTGCCATTTAATCATAGCGGCTGTCCATGGTCTGCGTCAGCTCTGAAGTGACAAAAGCAGTGCTACAGATGTCTTTCACCAGTTAAGAATGTCTGTGCTTTCAGAAGATTTATTCTGCACATTTGCTCTCTCAGTTCCCATGCCTCAGGACAGGCTACAACATGTTTACCAACAAAAGAATACTTGAAAATACCCCTCACAAAAGCTGCCCTGGATCTCACTAACACTGGGACACTGAAACATCGAAAAGGCAACATAAGTGAGCCCAGTATGAAAACTGAGGGATATGAATTGGGCTCAGTGAGTCTTGGCACATCACGCTATACCTTCTAACTCAGGGATGGGCAATTTCTGTAATCATGGGGGCTGCTCTATTCTCTGTACCGGGGGGTTGAACCTTCTTCAGCCCAAGGGTGGAATTCTGTTTCAGAAAAGCTCTTGAGGCCACATTCCAGTGGTGGGCAAGGCTGAAGGCAAAAGTGATGGGGCCAAAATACTGAAAATTCCAGTATATTTTTGTTAAAAGTTCCTACTGCCGATAAATAAGCCTTCAGGGACGCATCTCAACCTTTCAGGATGGGGAAAAAAACTGCACAGAAGTGTGGAAACCACAAATCAGGAGTTGAGGGAAAGGAGGCATGGCCATCTGAGGAACCCAGGAGGACCAGACTGGGACATCAGGCCTGAGGTTCTTCTCTCCTGCTCTAGACAATGGACCAACGACCAGGATGTATATACGAGTACTTGCACAAAAGGGGTCCATAATTAAGTTGTCATTATGTAGTAGTCATGAAGATTGCACAGAAAATCCAGAAGAGGAGCATAACACTGAAATGTGGAAAATCTCTACTTCTTACAACTTCATAACGTTTTTCTCCTTGTCATGGTGGAGGAAAGTGTGAACAAATGTTTTATCACACATTTGACTGATTACATTTGATGAGCTGCTAGTTGGCCATCTCCGATGTAACTGATTGTGGTCTTGGTGCATTTTCATGTAAGGTAATTGGACGAAGGAACCTTCCTGAGCATGGAGGCCATGCTGCCAACTGATTTCTGATTGTGCTGCTAGTCAGGCATCAAGGTGCTGAGGTGACGATTGAGAAGGGGCCATGAGGGTGATACAGAATTGTAATATGGAGATGCAAAGCAGAGTAGAGCCTCACAGAATGAACTCCAAAAGGTAGAAAAGCAGTAGGAGGGTGGGACAGCAGGCACTGGAATGGGCAGAATTTGGAAAGAAGGAGGCCAACACCACCACCACCAGGATGAGGAAAAGGAGAGGCCTCCAAAGAAAAAGGCAGCAATTCTTCCTAACGCTTTTTATTAAAAACAAAACTGGGGAACAATATGCTGGGATCTATTACTTCTATCTCCCCCGTTTCGCTTTGCCAGTCACCACTAAGTGCCTGCCTAATGGCAGAAGTTGCTCATATGCACACACAGTACACATACAGAATAACCGAAAGATAGCACTGAAGTAACAAGTGAGTACCACATGAGGGCTTGCCAGCTCAGAGCAAGGAAAAGCAAGATTACAGCCAATGCAAAAGTGAGGTTTCTATGGCAACATGATCACAAGAGATTACAAACAAGCAAGCATTTTGTCGATTTGTACTGCTGTTCTGTAAGAACATACTATTCATCTGATCATTTGCAAATTTGTTTTACAAATTAGTCCAGTAGATTTTCATTGCTTTTATAGAGGGAACAGCAAATAAGGTTGCTTGGTTTTATATGACTAGATGAATGTTCTAACAAATAGTAGTAAAAGAATACTGGACTCTGTCACATTCTTGGCTATGTAATACTGGAGCAAGAACAGAAGACTAAAAGTTTTATGATTGCAAAGCTGCACTATTAAACCTAGTTCTGAAAATGGTTTTAAGGTTTCCCCTGTGTGTTAACTGCTGCACAAAATAGCATTTTCTGAAATTCAGCCTTGAACAGACAATAAAACATTTCAGAAATCCTTCTATATATAAACAACAGTGAAGTGGCCCTGGTAACTTAATGCTTGATTCATTTGCCTCCACTTACAGATATTTCACTCACATGTAAACAATACTGTGTCTGCAATATCCTTTTCACACAACCAAAATATCAGCAGATGGCTATGATAAACAAGGTTATGTTGAATTTTTAAATATAAGGTAATTAAGAAATGCATTTAGTACCAGTGCAAAATAAAAACAACGTGTACTCAGAGAACTACAGAAAAGAAGACATACAGCAATAAAAAGCACGATCAAGCCAAGATTAAGTAATTTCAAGTCCCATTGATTTCAACTATATGTTTAACTAATGTGGAAGTGGGCTGTAGCTAGGGATGTCAGAGAATTCCAGCACGGACTGAAATGGGATCAAATTCTCTTCAGTCTGTGCCACGGAATCCTCTGCGGAACGGCACCACGAGGTCCTGCTGAGCCAGCAGTCATGCGGCTTTTTTTTCGTCGTCCACAAAGAGTTGCGAAATTTTCGTAAATAAAAATGCAGTGTAGTATATTCCAATAATAAATACGTACTTTTTTAAAAAAATGAATTGTGCTCACCGCCTTGTTTGTGGGTGTTCTTTTTAAATTTAAATCCTGTCTCTGTTTACTTTCAGCCAAAACACTTCCTCTTCCTAGTGGCTTCCCAAAAGAAGGCTGTCTTAGGTGTGCCTGAGTGATAAACTATTTGTTTAAAGCAACACTGTTTTAAAGAAAGAAAAAACCTTTTAAAATGACCATGCCAGTCCTGGAGAGGCATAGTCATTTTAAAAGGTTTTTTCTTTCTTTAAAACAGCATTGCTTTAAACAAATAGTTTACTGCTCAGGCACACCTAAGACAGCCTTCTTTTGGGAAGCCCCTAGGAAGAGGAAGTGTTTTAACTGAAAGTAAGCAGAGACGGAGGATTTCAATTTTTTAAAATAACGTAAATATTTACGAAAAATAGCGATTCTTACAGAAGTTATGCAGACTCACGGAGACAGCTGGGCACCGGAATTATGGTTGTCTGTACAGATTTATCTTCGTAATTTTCAGAGCAGAAAAAAAAAGAGGGGAATTCTGGGGGCTTGTGAACGGAAGCCACAAACTGCAGAAGTCAAGCGGCACGGAAGGTACACAATTCGTATATCCCTAGCTGTAGCTCAGTGGTAGAGCACCTGTTTTGCATGCAGAAGGTCCCAGGTTCAATCCCTGGCATCTCCAGGGAGGGCCAGGAAAGAATCCTGCCTGAAATCCTGGAGAGCTGCTGCCAGTGTCAGCAGTACTGGGTCAGATGGACCAATAGACTTAGGCAGCTTCCTATGTTCCTAAACTCTTGGTAACAGCAAAGGTTGTGGTTGCTACAAATTAGAAATATAATAGACTACTGCAGAGTAAATGTAAAGAACAGTAATGGAAAGCCTTTGCTGTAGTTGAAATGGACAACTTAAATATAGTTGTGAAAATAAAATGGGAATTGCAATTAAGTGTTGTGGAAATAGGCACCTTTCCTTATATCATGGAATAATCATTTCATTATTTGTTTTGTTTTCTGTCGGTAATGTATGTTCTTAGTAGTGTCTGAATATTTTAAAAAGTTATGTTGCACTAGCACAAGTGACCTCTAGCACAATGCCTATAGCGTTGCTAGCACAACAGGTTTTCCAGGGAAACCTGTCACACCAGCAAATGCTACTGGCATTGCGCTAGAGATCACTTATGCTAGTACAACGTAATTTACATTAGCACTAGGATTGAATTGGATGCTTCATATGCTTAATGCTCCCAGCAAGGTCAATGGATTTTAAGAAGTGTTTAAATTTTTGCTGGAGCATGTCCAAAGCTATGGTTCCATTTTTATTCTGCAAACATAGATTTTTGCACAGGTTGCCAAGAAATGTCAGCACAAGTATTTATTCACCTCAAGCTGTTCATCTTCTAGTAGTTTTATAATCAACCATCTGATGTCATTTACCGCTTCTTCATTGTTCAGGAAGATAAAAAGATTATAAAATACCATGGTCTGGAGGTAGGTTAGCACTGTGTACCTAGCATGCCAGGAACTACTCTTTGCTGTCTGCAAAAAACCCAAAACAACAAAATAGCAGCGATTAGAAAAATAGATGAATGGGCCATTCTTAAAGACAAGGAGAGGATAAGCCTAAAAACCGTCTTCCATATTTGGAAAAAACAAAATTCTAAAGCTACATTCTGAAATTTACCTACAGATAGTAATGGGGGGTAATTTATTTTGAGGGGGACAAATCATCTGATTTTCCAACAAAGATCTGTTACCATATTGCTCATCCTCAGGTCCTGGTGACTCCCCATCCCCTCCTCTTAATCCCCTTCTCCAGTGACAAGATTAACTCCTGAAAAAAGTCTCAATAAGGAATTCTTGCAAAGCTTTCAGAAGTTGTTCTAGGAAGCCTACAAGGAAAGGATTGTGAGGGTTTAAGGACAGCCATAAAAATGGCTCTCTGTGGCTGGTTCAGATATAATGGCCAAATACTTTAGCTGCTGGGACTGTGCCTCAAGTGCCCATGGTTCCTCCCCTTCCCTCCCCTCGAACACTCTTAATTCCCTCCCTGGTTCAGGCAAATCATAGTTCACCATTAAATCTGAACCGGGCATACTGTGGCATGCACAAATCATAGTCTGACTCCGGATGAAAAAGGTTCCCCACTCTTGCTCTATGGTATACCACTCCTAAGGCTGTTACAGAGGAGAATAGAGGTTGGCATACTGTCTCTTGGTCAAATGAAAACACACAGAATTTTGCCTGGATGACCTTCAAGGAACGTTCACACCTCCTTTGGGAGTCCTGACTGACTTGGAGAGCTATTAAACTAAATAACATATGTATAAAAATCCAGTTCTCAATATTGAGCCACTCTAGTGTGACCAAGAAATGCAATCTGAGTCACAGAGAGCTACCCCTTACCCAAGACACTAAGACTGGGGTCAGATATAACTTCAGCTCTAGTGGTGCCCAAGTGCAGGGGAGGGGTCATAGCGCAGTGTGTCAGAGCACCTGCTTTGCATGCAGAAGGTCCCAGGTTCAATCCCCGGCTTCTCCAGGTAAGTTGAGAAAAGAATCCTGTCTGAAACCCTGGAGAGCTGCTGCCAGTCAGTGGCAACAATACTGGGCTAGATGGGCCAATGGTCTGATGGCAGCTTCCTATGCAGCATTTTTCTTTCATCCATATAAGTGAATTGTTTCGGGGAAAAGTAAATGGGCTACTGTTCTGGTAAGGATAAGACCTGCCTGTGACTCCTGAGCCTGGGTGGTCCAGCTCCTTATCACAGAGGCTCTGTGAAGGTGGCTGGGGTGGGATGCAGCAGGTCTCTGTGAGCAGAGCCAGCTAAGATGCATTGCATCCAAAGAGGTAGATGCAGCATACAGTTCCTCCCCTCCACACAAATCTGACCTGTCATAATGACAGGCATTTTGCTAGTCAGCAAATAATTAAAGGTTTTATACTCCTGAATATTCCAGCAGAATAGATTTGCTGTCAATCGGCCTCAAGAGAATGTCAACACAAACTCAGAACACCACTATGACTTTTTTTATTTATATGGTTTAAAAAGCATCACATACTTGTTTTAGCACCTGAAGTACCAAAGGCACTTGTTGGGGATACAGCAGTCCCTGAGACATTAATGATAAGCACATCTTAGCATCTCTCTTCAGTTCATCATAACTATTATCATTTTCTACGGGTGCAATCTGGAAGGAACAGGAAAGGTTAGCAAACATGCGTTGTTGAAGGTAACAGTGCAGAGAAGTCTTCATTTTGTAAAATGAAGGGCACAGTGGGGAGTGTCACAGGCCACATCAGCCTCTCTAAACAGCAGTCATAATTTAAGTTCAAAATTTGTTAAGGGCTATATTGGAATGCATTATGGAAGCAATTCAAACCATTCTGTTGATAAATTATAGCAGGAGCATGTTACTTCTTTCACTATTTATTATGCCCATCCCAAAGGCTCTGGGGTAGATGATCAATACTTGTATCTAATAATATGAAAATATACAGTAATCTTCAGGAAGTGTACTGTTAAGTGAAGACTAAGGCTAAAAAAGGTAGGGGAAATTGCCTGCCACATGTTTTTTTCTGTGTACACTGAAAAAAGGCTTAAGTGGGACCAGTGTCTGGTGAACTGCACCCAATGGCAACCCTTAACAGATTCCTCTGAAGTCTATGCAGCTTGATATTTAACTGAATATACAGTATTGAGTCCTCAGGGGTACTAAACATAAGATGACTTTCCTGTCCTAAGAGTTGCCATGTTTAATAACTGAGGAGCCTCTCACCCACCTCTAGCAGTGATTAGTGGTAAATCAGAACTCTGGTGAGCAAAATAATAACTGGGTTAACTACTAATAATCTCTAATATTAGAAGGGATCAATTATATTTGTTTTTATCTAACCCATGGATCTATAGGCAAAAACAGTAATGTTTACTTGTAGTTTGAGGCTATTTATAACAGGAGCTTTTTATATGTAATCAGCCAATCAGATTTGGCTGTGTGACAATATCACAAAGCCAATTCAGCGTGAGACCAGGAAGCACTGGCTTTAGTTCGAATGGGTGTTGGAGGGGAAGCTATGCTGCAAACACATCCGCTCCTCTTCAGAACTTTCCCCTTCCCCAAAAAGGTAGAAGGGGCATTTTTCAGGGGATTAAAGTGTTTGTGAAACATTCCTCCCCCCATTGCCCCCATTTTTGTTCAGCCCTTCTTAAATCTGCATGGGAAGAAGTGACCTGTTGGGAGGGAAGGCTGTAGGGTTTATGTACACAGGCTCCTTCATGTCAGTTATAGCTCTGCCCATTCCACACTGTGGTGGGCATCGTGTCATACAATGTGAGCAGGACTTGCAGTTGAGAGTGGATGGGACCACAAAGGCACAGTCTGTCTTTAAATGCAGTCTCACCTGCATCTGCCAGCCACATGTTATGTAAACCCAACAACCTGATGGAGCAGTATGAGCAGAGCTGCAGTCAGTGTGGCCATGTGTCCTTCAAACAGGGACTATCTGTGGTGGGGAGGAGGGCTTGGTAAATGGCGTAAATGGTACATGTGGGAGTGGGCAAATTTGTCAAGCGTTGTTAGTGTTTTCAAAACCAACTCTTCAGCCTAAACACAACAATCTGAGTAACTAAACACTTACCTTGAAAAACAATGGCAACAGCTGAAGCTGTTCTGTAACAGCTGTAGAAAAGGCTCTCCCTGCACTTGCCATCAACCACTTCAGAACTGTTGTGAGTAAAAAGAAAGGCAAACATAATAGCTCAACACTATCAAATCAAGTACAACAGGAAAAATGCATGATTCAAATTCATCATTGCCAACTAGCAATTACCTTAAAAGACATCACAACTTCTCAACTACGTGCAACTGGATATTTAATTTGGTGCTTCCATGTTTCACACAGACACTTACTGGTTTTCAAGAGTTTAATGCCCTGAGTTCGCTCATCCTCCTCTCCAATTCCATTCTCTTCCATAACATGATTCTGAATTTCTTCATCCACTTCCATAAGGGGTTTCAGCTTTTCAAGTATTCGGGAAGTGAACTCATGGACATGGGGAGACTTTGTTGGAGCAGTATTTGGTAAGGAAACATCTATCATGAAGATGTATGTCAACACGCTACAGAAAACACAAGTACACACATTTAATATTGAGACACAGTTTAAAAGAAAGGAGTCTCAACTTGTCACAAAAACCTCACCTCACCCCAGTCCCTCGAGTTCGAGGCAGGGGCGGTCTTTGTGCTTAGCTACATCAATGACTGTGTACCAAAAAGTCTGCAAAATTACAACAGTACTAAAGCTACTAGCCTATATAATGGCTTGTCTGAAGGTAAGTTAAAACTTTTATTATATAGCAAATTTGTAACCAGGGGATCTCACAGCTGGTATTTAATTATGTGGAACAATATAATTTTTTTCATAGGAATATTCTTCAGCAAGATAAAATGGTAAAATTTTGTGGTTTCAGATACCTGAACCATTGTGTTATTTCCATTACTTTTGTAAGTTGTAACTCATTATAATTTTTTAATTCTGTCTAAGTAAAGCTTAGAACTCATATCCCATAAAAATGCAATATTGCTGATCCATGCTTATATAAACCTGTGCTACTGTGGATCAACTGTTAGTTTTAAAGCTGGGATACCTAGGTTCAGATCATCACTCAGCCACACAGCATACTTATCTCAGTACCTAACCTAGCCTGTTGCAAGGAAAAAATGGGATAAACCTGTGTATTCTGCTCTGAGTGTTTTGTGGAAAGGGTGGGATACATATATGAATTTTAAAAATCATAATCTTATTTAGATCTGTCACTTGATTAAAAAAATCTTAGTTATTTATCCATTTTTGGAATACAAAAATAATCACAACAATGTCAAAACAACATAATATTAGAATACAGTTTATCAGCAGAACAAAATTTCCAGTGATTCAGCCTCTTCAAAGGCTTCTTTAAAGAGCCTTTAAAGACGCTTCTTTAAAGAGTCTTTGCCTGGAGCTGGAAGGCATATAGTGATGAGGTCATATGGGCTTCTCAAGGGAGGGCAGTCCAGAGTAATGGTGTCACAACTGAAAAGGCTCTGTTCCTTGGGGCCTACCCATCAAAATTCAGCCAACTGGGGTCATGGAGAAGGACCTCAGATGTCAAATGAAGTGTATGTAGACACATATGAGACAAGGCAATACTGAGAATTTGGCCCCAAGCCATCTAGGGCTTTAAAGTTAAGGATGAGCATCTTGAGTTGAGCCTGGAAACAAACAGATAACCAATGCAGATCCAATAGGACTAGAGTGATATGCTTCATCTGCTCTGTCCAACAAAAAGATCAATTAAATCAATATGAGTTCGCATATAAAATATTTCTGAAGAAACAAGGCATACTTTCCTTGTTTTTATGATGCATGCATGCATCACAGCAAGCACCATCTTAGAAAAGGCATTCCCTCTTGCATGTGGGAAGAGGAATGCATCTTTTAAGATGGTGCTTGCCACCCACAGTCTACTGCTCAATTATCCAGAGGCATCTTTTTAATCAAGTTTTCTTTTTAAGTTGCAGACCTAAAGATAATATGAAAGGATTCAAGAAGGTAATACTAACCTTCCTATCCTCTCTCTGACATTTTTGTAAACTTGGGTGAGTTTAGGTTCCAGGTACTTTAGCAATCTGTGCAGCAGCTCTGGTACTCGCCATTCTTGCTGTGCAAGGCCTCCTTGCAGTACATACAGACGACTGAAGAAAAAGAAGACAGACCAGTGTGTGTAGCAATTAAGGTTATAATTTAGGGAAGTGCACCTTTATCTTCCCCAAAGAACCTTAGGCACGGCAAAAACAAAACCCTTACACTGCACTTGCTAGTGAAGACATTCCTTGCATTTTCGGCTTACGGTGGGTCAGATGAATTAGCAATTGCTCATGTAATTAAAAAACAGTCATCATATAAAACATTTTCATTCGTAGAAATGAAAATCAAACTTACAGAGGTACAACCTGCATGGATATTAAGAACAGTCAGGTTGCTTGCCTGTAACGAGTTCTTCGAGTGGTCATCTATGCATTCACACATACGGGCTCTGTGCCTGTGTGAAGCCTCAATCAGGAAACTTCTACAACTGAGGTATTTTGGTGGGAACCCTCCCCCTCCATCCCACTGCAAATGCTCTAACAGGTTCCCACCTAATCCCTCAGTTCCAAGGAGACTGCCAGTTGTGGTTCCCTTGAAACCCAGGGAACTTCAGTACCAACATAAAGAATGACATTGACCCCGAAGTGGGGATGGTGTGTGGGTTGTGTAAATGCACAGATGACTACTCGAACTCCAGTTATGGGTAAGCAACCTGACTTTCTTCTTCCTGGTATCTGTGCATATCACATATGGGTGATTAACAAGTTTACTCACCAGGTGGTGGGTCGGTGTCCTATCGCAGAACCTCTGACAGAACTGCTCGCCCAAAGGAGCAATCTTTCCTGGCTTGAACATCCAGATAGTAATGCTTAATGAATGTGGAGGAGGTTGACCACATCACAGCCCTACATACATCCAGCAATGGCACCCTTCTGTTGAACACCACTGAAGTTGTGACTGCTCTGGTTGAGTGTGCTCTCACTTGTCAAGTCTAAGCCTCTGAGCTCATAGGTTAGTTTAATAAGACTGTACCATTCATGATGCCAGATGCTGGGATGAAACAGGTAACCCCTTTTGGGAGGCCCCACAGCAGACAAACAAGCACTGGGATCATTGAAATGACTCCATCCTGGCTTGATAAAACGCCAGGGCTCTACAACCATACAACGTGTGCAATATTCTATTGGCGATGAAGATGAGGTGAAAAAAGCAGGAAGAACTGCATCTTGACCCAGGTGAAAATCCGATATGACCTTAAGCGAGAAGGCCATATTGGGGCGAAGCACCACTTTATCTCTATGAAAGAGTAAGTATGGGGGATCCACTTGAAGAGCGTATAGTTCTCCAGAATGCCAAGCAGAGGTGACAGCTACTAGAAAAAACACCTTTAGGGAGAGAAGATGAAGGTTTGCTGTAGCAAGTGGTTCAAACTTTTTGGGCTAAGTGCATGTAAGCTACAGACAAGCTCCATGCTGGCACCAAGTATTTCACTGGAGGGGAAAGATTCTTAATACCCCACAGAAAACGTCGAACCAAGGGGTGCAAGAAAACAGAATACCTGTCAGTGTGGGAACGTGAAGCCAAAATGACAGCTAGGTAAATCTGAAGAGAGGAGCATTTAAGCCCTTTCTCATGGGGGCAACAATAAAAATCTAAGAATGTCTGGAATAACACAGTGGACAGGATCAAAGTCATTCTCCTTAGCAAACGTGGAAAAACATGCCCACTTACTTGCATAGGACCTCCTAGTGGCAGGTTTCCTGGCTGCCTCAAGGATCAACTGGTTCAGAAAGATAAGCCTGACCATTCTAATGCCTTATGCTCCATGCCGTGAGACGCAAGGTAAGTGGGTTCCAGTGCCGAACTTTGCCTCCATCCCTGAAGAGCAGGGTTGGTACTAACAGTAGTTGAAAGTACTCTGCTCCGGACTGGCATAGGAGTCTGACAAACCATGGCTGCCATGGCCACCAAGGTGCAATCAGGATACCGTCCATGCAGTCCTTCTCCATCTTCACCATCACCGAAGTTAGAAGGGGAAATAGGGGAAACAGATATAGGAGGTATCCTTTCCAGATGTGGGCTAGCACATCTCCAAGGGACCTGACACCTTCCCAGCTGCAGACATTCCAGCATACTGTGTTCTCCTCCATCACAAACAAGTCCAGAGAGGGGTGACCTCATTGATGGAACACTCTGCTGTGTACGCTTGTATTGAGCTCCCATTCGTGAGACATTTGATAGGAGCAGCTGAGGTGGTCCACTAGGCAGTTGTCCTTGCCTGCAATGTGTATTGTAGTGAGGTCAATCCTTCGAGCAATGCACCAATCCAAGATTTGCGTCGTTAGACAAATCAGTGGTATGGCGTGAGTTCCCCCTTGCTTGTTCAGGTAGAATACAACAGTGTTGTCAGATGCACCTTGTATTTGTTGACCCCTAAGGACTACAGTGAAGGCCCATAAAGCCTTGTCAATGCTGAGAAGCTTCAAGGAATTGATGTGTCTGTAGCAAGCGTAGGATCGAAGTCAACGTAGTCACTCTGAACGTCTTGGGTGAAATGAAAGCGTTGACTCCTCTGAGATCCAGAATCAGGCAAAGCCCACCATCCCTTTTCAGCACTGTAAAATGCCAGGAATAGAAACCTCCGTGCATCTCTTGAGGAGAGACCGGTTGGATCGCGCCCTTTTAAAATAACTTGTCTATCTCTTTGAGAAGCACTTGAGATGGAGCCATGGTTCTGATGCCCAAAAAGGGAGGGAGAGCATCGAACTTGATTTTGTATCCTTGATGAACATAGTGAGAACCCAACAATCCATTGTTATATACTCCCATGCTGGAAGGAAAGCAGAGAGACGTGAGCTGAAGATGCAGAACTGGTCCGAGGGACGGAGTGGCAAAGGGTGACAGTCAAAGACGCTGCTTCTTCAGGAAGTGATTCCCCTTGCGATGTGACTGGAACTTTGATGTCAAAGTGAAATGGTGCTTCTGCTGCGATGCTAGTTGCTGATGGGCCTGGCGATCTGCTTGGGACCGAGATTGCTGGAAAACTGACTGAAAACCGGCTGTGCCTGTGAGAATCCCATCTTCCGTGTTGTGGTCCTCGCCTTCTGTATAATATCCATAGCCTTGTCAGTTTTGGAACTGAATAACCCCTCACCATCAAACAGAAAATATTCTATTCAGGAATGGGCCTCTTGCGTAAGTCCAGCTTACCTTAATCAGACATGCCTTTGCAGTGCTATAGCTCCCACCATAGCTTTGGCATCACAATCCACCTGGTGTCGAGCAGTGTTGATCTGCTGCCTCACTAATTTAGTAGCTTTGACTGAAACATACACACCAGCTCGTGCTGATCGTCTGGGAGGTAATCACATAGACAGCCAATCCTTCCACAGGAAGAGGTGATAGCGAGCCGTGGTAGCTTGGTAATTTGTGACTCGTAGACCAAGAGAAGCAGAGGAATAGATCTGTCTGCCCATTAAATCTAATCTTCTGCCTTCCTTGTCCACCAGAGATGAATGGACCTGATGAGACCAACCCTACAACAACTCAATAATGATGGTGGGGGATGAGTAAACAAACACCCCGCATCTTTCTCCTGCACATGATACATGCTCTCCAGTCTTTTAGAGGTCAAAGTCATGGAGGAGGGTACCTTCCAAGATAGTTGCACCACCTGTAGTAGGGTTGGCAGAAATGGGATGGCCAGCGGCGCACTCAACTCCGTATGGATCACATCAAACACTGGACCTTTAACTCTCTCAACAGGCTGCTGAGTTCCAAGACTAAGAGACTGGGCCATCCTAGAAACTTGTTCAGAAAAATGCCCCATATCCTCTGAAGGTGGTGATGGGTCCTGCAAACCCACAGCTCTGTCTGGCGAAGAGACTGAAGGAGCAACAGAGGAAACAGAGTTAGAATCCAACCGGTAATCCTCTGCTGGGGAGCAGGAAGAACATTCCTGGCTGTCGCAACGCAGAGGCTTAGTTTGAGGTGGCAGAGAGGGAGCTCTATGCTCAATCACTTTCTGAGTGTTGGGAGCCCTCGGTACCAACAGTCTAAGAGAAGGAGGAGACAGCACTGATGTCGGTGACAGCAGTGGAGGAGGTTGGCACACTCACAGTTGGTGGTGGTGGCAGCAAAAAACTCCCTTCAATCAGTGCCAAGACAGTGAAGCTGATGGAGAGAATTCCTGGTGATGTCACAGGAATCCTGGACAGGTATATTGGCCATAAGAGTATTAATAATGTTGATAGTAATTCCAATCGTCCCAATCATAGCAATGTCTCGAGGGCAGAGAACACTCTAATCCTTGCTCCCCATCTGAGTGGGGGGACCTAGTCCTGTCTTGATACTGTCTTGTCCAAAACTCAGGTGCTGGTTCACCTCTGCAAGAGTAGGCAGAGAAAACCAATTGTAGGGAATACTCACGGTAGGTATGCCTGCTCACCAACCAGCTCCTCCAATCTGCAATCTCAAGTCAGCATAAAGTCTTGCATCTCCCCTTCCGAAATAGATGCTATTGGCATCAGTACCGATGTTGCTACCGAGGGTTCAAGTCCCATCGGGATCGGTGATTCTAACATCAGCGGGACCATCAGTAGACGGGCAGTGATCTTAACCAGAGAAGGAAACTTTTTCAACTCCTTCCTCTTCTTCTTCTGGACTTCAGAAGACTTAGAAGTCTGTGCCTTTTTAAATAGCTTTTTAGCCAAAGAAGCTACCAAAAAGCATCCTGGGGTAGGAGAGTCAGGGCAGCCCATGGTTAGAGCCAGAGCTGACTGAGAAGATGAGCCCACTGATTTCTCGATCCTTTCTGCCTGAAGAGGCTTATCTCCCACCTTGGCTGTATCCCTTTGGTTGGTCTGATGAAGAGGCCGCTAACATTTTTTGGGTGTCTGCCGCCTTTAAAGCTTTCTCTTGGAGAATCACCTTGAGTCTATCAGCACATTTTTTTCACGCCTGCTTACTAAATAACACATGGTGATGGCAAGACTCCATGATATGTCCCCTCGACTAAACAAAGAAGACACAAAGAGTGTTCATCAGTTAGGGGAAGCTTACTCCCACAGCAGATGCACTTTCTGAAAGGGGCCTTAATGACCATATGCCCTAAGGTGCAATGTGATCAAATGACCACCAAAGGCCTAAAATAAAAAATAATACAAAATGAACAACTTGAAAGAAAGAAGGACTATAGGAAGAAAGAAGTAGAAAAAGCCAGAGAATTCCCTCAGCACATTCAAAATGACCAAGAAGTCCCTTCTATCGAGTGCTGTCACAATGGTGGTCAACAAAGAACTGAGGGGTTGGGTGGGAACCTATTGGAGCATGTGCAGTGGGATGGTGGGGGAAGGTTTCCCGAACTGAAACCTTCAGTTGCTCTAACCTCTAACTGCTGTAGAAGTTTCCCGAACTGAGGATCCGCGCAGGCGCAGAGCCTGTACATGTGATGTACAGAGACCACAAAGAAGAAAGTTTAAGTGTTGTATTAATCTGTGTGTGCGTGTGCGCGCACACGCACACATGCAGGATGACTTTTCCTCCTCCTCCAATTGTGCCCTTAAGGGAAAAGATTCCTAAACCTTCACGTATTCAGCAACCTGAATATTTAAGTGGCCATCCTGCCTTCTTCACAAAAAGAATCATCCTCAATAGTGCTGGTTCATATAAATCAGGGATGGGCAACCTGGTGCCCTCCAGATGTTTTGGACTACAACTCCCAGAATCCCTAACCTTAGCCATGCTGGCAATGCCTTATATTTATTTATTTATTTGTTTTTGTTTGTTTGTTTGTTTCTATACCGCCCAATAGCCAAAGCTCTCTGGGCGGTTCACAAAGTGGGGGTTGTGGTCCAAAACATCTGGAGGGCACCAAGTTGTCTATCCCTGATAGAGATTCTATGAATAGCATAAGCAATTACAAGCTGTCCTAAGCCACCTCGGACCACTGGGACATCTAACCTAGCACTGCCTACTCTGACTAGCAGTAAATTTCCAGAGTCCCAGCAGGAACAGGAACAATGTGGCCTGTGTAAACATGAGCACCGCTGTCATTCATGCCTTGCCCCACAAACGGCTAAAATTAAAGTTTTTACCATGCGTCGACAAACGACCCTCCTTCACCACTCAGTGGAGACTCCAACAACAATTCAAACAACCAGTGCAATTTCCGGGGGTCCCTGCTCTCCTGTATTAACAAGATTTAAAAAGCAAGAAGGGCAAAATTATTTCTGGCAAAAGAAATCTTAGTAAAGCTCTCTGAAAGACAAGTCAGTGTCAAAAATTTGTGCTGGGTAAGAAAGGGGATTTTATAGCATAACAGTGCCTTCCTCCACCCCGCCCCCAAACCCCAACAACTCCATCCCCCACCCCAAAATCGAAACTGAAGCTATTTTCAGAATATAAAAGTTATTGTAAAACATTTCCAGTACTAAAATGCTAGCTTATATAAAATGTTCTTGTAAAAAGTTACACTGGGTTCCATCTTATCCAAATTTAGTTAAATCCCTCTGAGCATGCCCAAGGTTTGGATGTAAGCCTTATAAACCCAATCCTATGCACATTTACTCAGAAGTAAGTCTTGCCAATCCTATGCATGACTTACTCAGAAGTCTCGCCAAATTCAACAGGACTTACTCTCAAGTAAGCATGCACAGGACTGCAACCTTTAGCATAGGACTGCACTGCAAATACTCATTAAAAAGTTTCACTCTATTTTCTGCATATATGTGAAAATTAGAATCAGCAGCCATAGCTATAATTTCCTCTCTAAATAAGGTGCTATTCTTCCCTGTAATCACAGGACGAGTCAGAGTCCCAATAATTAGAAAGCAGCGTTTTTCTTGGATCACATGACAGGTGAAGTAATCTGGCCCACAAGAGAAGTGATCCCAGCAAAGCTCAAGCCTTGCCTTGCATGCACCAGACAGACCACAAGGACGCTTTACAGCCAGGCAAGTGAAGATAATAGCAAAGCCAAGAAATGTAGAGAGGAAGAAGCAATGAAGAAGTGGGAGTAAGGAGACATCTTGCCCCCCATACAGCAAGAGAACACACCCTGAGCTAGGAGAAGAGTTGTGATAGGACTGCCTAACTACACTGGACATTTCTTCCTCTCCACAAGGTAACTGGAATGTGCTTGGAACCAACCCAAGTCTAAAGAGTGAGTAATAAACAGAGTGGAGAATGGAACCCCCTGTGTGATTTCTAAATGTGGAAAATTAAAAAGGAATGTACAGGACTTACACATGAGGTTGCTATACATGTACCCCAGTCATTGTAAGTCTCCACTGTAATGTTGGATAAAGCTGTTCTAAGAAGTGGACAAAGAACTTTCCAGAGGTTCTCTACCTGTAAATGAAGGCAGGCAAAGATGATATTATGAGACATATGTGACACCTGTAATCTCTCTCAGCACAGGATTTAAATTCTTACAAGGGTGTAGCAACATATCAATATGCAAATCCAAGCTGCTATCACAGCTCCTGCAGATTTTGTTTTGGAGGAACCACAGCCTAAGAACACAGAGTCGTTAAAGATTTGGGGGCCGCAGCCTATCTTAAAGGCTCCGAGAGCAAGATTCAAATAATCCTTATTATTTGTTCAGCATTTAAACCTCCTTAATCTCAACTCATGATTCTGATATTAGGAAAATATAATTCAAAATTTGATGTACTTGTTTAGGAAATGCCAAAAACTGATTAACACAAATTTACAATCTTTAAGTTGGGGGTGGGGGGGCGGACAACTTTCAAGTAGCTATGGGTGTTTTTTTTAATCTGAAATTGTATTATTTTTTTAATTATATACTGCTCTTCTTCAGGAATTAATAGTAGCTTTTTTAACTCTAAGGCAACTGGAATTTCATACGTATTTTTTAAAAAGTAAACAAAACATATACTACCTTTTCAAATGTCCAGTGTTTAGACCCTCTTATCAAACCAGCTATAATTTCAGCTACACACCGCTGGGGACTTTCATGGGAATCTATAGCTAGACGTTCTAAGTGGGGTTTCAATATGGGCAAGAAGGCATCATCAAAGTTTCTGAATAGGCCCTGTTAAAACAAGATGCAAGGTTTAGTGTAAAGCTTGAATATCTCTTATAACTTTTACAAAAAGATGTGTAATTTAACTGTTCTTCAGTGTTAACTCTTTAGAGCACATCAACAATATTTGAAAGGGAAGGAGCTTTTCCACCCACTAATACTATGCACACTTGTGAAGTTGTATTTTTTAATACAACATGTTATAGACATAATGTGGGATATTAGATTTAGCTTTAAAAGATGCACAAGCCAAGATCAATGGAAGAGCACTAGAAATCTGAATATGTAGTGGTGTATTTTGCTACCATTCCTGAATTATAACCCCTAAAGTGGCTTCTTAAAATCTGCCTAAGTTTGAAAAACAGTTTACTATGCTGTGTGGGAACTGAGGCAAGGGGCAAAACAAAACAGTTAATCCACAGTTATGGAGACATCTTTAATAATGGAAGTCTTACAGAAGGCAATGCAGTGAAAACATTGGCTCAGTTTTGACTGTCATTCAAGACTTCATAAATCATTGTTCATATTTGTGAAGCCAAACAGATCCTGTTTTGTTACCCAACATTGACCCAGAGTTCCTCAGTTTGAAAGTAAGAGGGAATTCTGAATTAATACAAGTCAGAAACTAAGTTCTGAAGCAGTGTGTGAAGGATGATGTGGAGGAGCTATGGAGGAAAAAATGGCCACAGCACTTGTTCCCAACTTCATAAACCATGGTTTATAAAACCTTGAATGATTGTCAGAATGGCACCAATAATATGTGGTATAACAGTTCCAAAGGCTTAACTACATGGGCCATTTAGAGTAGTGATTTTCCCGTATGGATCTGATCATTTTCTAGAAGAGGCAAGTAATCAAAATAATAGATAACTAGTTACCTTGAAGAGGCAAAATCTGCGAGGATTAAACTTGTCTTTTCCTTTTCTGTCTTCTAAAGAGAGAAATTTGATTAACTGCTCAACAAATTTGGGATCAGAAAAGTGATCATAAATGACTTGTTCCACCTGTAAAAAAAAAAAAAGAGGAAAAAAAAAGAAAGTAACAACAGTGTAATGAAACTTTAAAAAGCACTACTTTATTAGTATAACAGTCAGGATTGTGTTGGGAAAAATTCTGCATAGTGTATGGTCTCAACTTTGAGGCCCCTTAACCTTCAAATCAGTCTTATTTTTCCATGTCCATCAGAAGAACTGGAAGAGTTTGGAATTTTCACATTCTTGGCAAGGACAAAGTGTTCAAAAATCTTCAGCCTTCGAACTCCTCACGTGATTGTTTTCTACCACAATTTGTTATTTTTTCTTCCTTACCTTTCCATCCTTAGTTCAGTGAGTGTCTGAGTCAGCAAGGAACTTACCCACATACTGCATGAACCAGTGTGACAATAAACTAACCGATATGCTAAAATAATAGCCAGATCACCTACAAACAGCCAGAGAAAATCAACTTTGAGGGGGACCACTGTGCACTCCCTAACATGAGACCTTCAGTGGCAGGTACTGGGAAATACCTGCTTAAGACCCTAGAAATTCACTGCTTGGTTAAATGACCAATGGCCTGACAGTGTAATACTGCTTCATATGTTAAATTCTGTTCTCTTAAGAGACCAAAAGCTACTTCATTCATGTTTCCCTGATACAAAGGCCTGACACACATACCTGTGCATCGCATGATTTCTCTATACATCATTCTTGAAGTCTTGTTAACTGGCAGCTGAATACCTGAACTTACTCTATGAAAAAACCGCTGCATTTGAGGTGATGCTTAGACATACAGATTTATGATGGTCCAAACGAGAATTTTTTCATGCTGCAGTTAGAAAAGTATGCATGTGTGAACCAATGCAGAGAAGCTGTGTGTAGTTGCCTTCAACTGATATTCCCATGAAGGAAAATCACCAAGATGCTACATTTCATTCATAGATTGAATCCCCAAGACAGAAAAAACCCATGTCAAACATGATTGGAGCAGCCATGCAACTTATTAGCAACATGTTATTCTGTGAATAATTAGTTAAGTCATTATTTGCATTCCTATTTTAATTTGCATCTATGTGGAATCCAGATACCCCATGTGGGCTGTGACTGTTCAAACTCAACCACAAACACAAAGGAAAAAACATATACTCTCAAACATGAATCACACCAAGGGTTTAAAAGTATCACATTCACCTCTGATAGTTCCTTTCTATTTCTCCCAAGCTTTGGCTGTTCTTCTGCAGAAGCATAGATTTCCATATTTCTAAAAATTGCAAAAAGAAAAAAATTATCAGATAGCTAACAATATTTTTGACCCCAAAAACAAGCCATAGTAACACCAATTCCTGGTTCACCACTGCACTGTGTCACAACTCACAACAGCAGTGACAAAAGAAAGCAAAATTCTAGAACAAGTAAAGCAGTCAGTCTTTTTAAGAAGGAACACGGCCAAGTCTAAATTTAGATCCCACCTCACCTATTAGTTATATTTACATTCCCCAAAGAGTTAAATTAATATAAAAGATACATTGAAGAAATAATTTTGACTACCCTATTAAATCAAGTACAAGCAGGGCATGATGTTAATCAGTGAGATGTCTGGAAAGCACTCATGGTTTGATGTAGGCTCTGAAGTGCCTCAACTCCCTTCAATGTTAGCTGGAGGGGAAAGACAAGCCAGCACTTACTGAGGCCAGGTGTAGTATCCCCAGTGTGTTTTCTCCACAAAACAGCAGGCCGCCCAAGCCTGTTTAGTCTTTGGTACGCTGGCACTTTCATAATGCAGCCACTGGTTGTCGGGTCTGTCACCACCCTGAATATCAGGAGGCCGAGGGGCACCACCTATGAGTTAAAAAAAGGAGAGAGAGAAAATCACTGTCTACTAAATTTACTCACCAGCATGCACTTGGTATTTCCTGTTTTCATCTTGTGACTGCAGCTGTCAGCATTTTCCTGAGACAGGTAGTTTAAGAGTTTATGGATAATGTTTTTTGTATCTTTGACTCACATGTTTATTTGCATGTCTCTCCAGAGGGAATCTGATTATTCTGAGTAATCTATATTTTCTATAAATGGAAGTCATACAGCATTTGCTTTCAAATGGGAGTAAAACTACTCGAAGTGCATTATGAACTAAACCCTCTTGATTTCCTTATTATTATTTAATCAATACTACTGAAACAAACCAAGCACAACTATAATATGCCTACTAAGATACACAATATCTTAGGGGTTGGACTCGATGGTCTTATAGGCCCCTTCCAACCCTACTATTCTATTCTATGAATACTACTATAGGCTACAATTACTGCAAATTGGTTTAACTGGCCTCTGTCATACAAGAGAAACAAGAATTAGCACCTTAGAAGTGGGAGAGACCATTATTTAGTGTTGTGTGAATTGTACAAAGTTCAGAGGGCAGTTTTGCTCAGGAAACTTCAGCTGACTATGCACAAACCTATTGAATGTTGATTAGTTTTTTATTGAAAGATTAACAAAATATATTACAAGGGATGTTGCTAAATTTCCTCTTGATGCTGCAAGGGTAAGGGAAAGTTATCAAGATTTTATTAATTAGCCATATGACCACCTTTATTTAATTCCTTTTTTTTAATTAACCAAAATGCATGATGTAAGTGGCACGCATAATATTTTATTCCCCTATTTGCTGCTATTTTATGTTTATTTTGAAACTGCACTGGGCATGGTAGCTAGTCCACACAAAAAATTATTCACATGGAGAACCATCAAAGCAGCAAGCAAACCTCATACCTCATGGCAAAAGCAACTTAAGGATGCACAATTTTGCATTTTATTCGAGTACATATTTCAGTTTGCACTTTTACAAACTAATGAAAAGGTCTTATTAGCAGTTTATGGTGGCTTCAGACCTAAAATTGTTTTTGTTTGACACACTTACTGATTTGGAAAGGGCATATGGACACCTTTTTGTGAGGCCTCTTCAATTGCTTGAGGATGCCAGCTACAGCAGAGATTGCCATCTAAAAAGAAGCGTGAGGATTAACTCATGTATTTTACGAATTCAGTATAGGCAACTGCTTAATTACCAGCCTTCTTTTTAAAAAAGGAATCTAACACTGACCTCCTCTCTCCATCTCATACTACAAGACTACCCACAAGTGGACCACTGCTAGGTGACAAGTAGATATGCCCTTCCCACTTAGTCTGTGACTGGGTTTGGATGACATAACTGACAATGAGTTAGTTAACCCATGATGGTTTACTTAACTCACCATGGGTTATTGTGTCATCTGTTGGGAATTTTTTTTACCCACAATGGCTTAATCAACCAAAATAACCCACGCCAACAACCCACGGTCTGCAGTGCGATTTATTTAACCCACCGTGGATTATCATGCCATCTGTCCATCACTGTGGGTTATTTTGGCTGGTTAGAGAGCTGTGCAGCAAGAGCAGTCAAAACCACTGCAGCTCTGCTCTGGCTATGGATCACTGAAAGCGCTTTAGCGACCAAGTGAAAATGTGTCGTCTCCCCCGAACAGCTCAAATACAGGGTTGTCCTAATGACAAGCCCGCATTCGAGCCTGGGGTGGGGGATGTGTTTTCACTTGATCACTAAAGCCCTCAACCCTCTATTGCCAAAATGAAAATAGACTGAGGGCTTCAGATTAAATGAAAATGCACACACACACCCGGGATGGAATACAGGCTTGACATTAGGACAAGCCTGTATTCCAGCTGCAGGGGCATTTTCATTTGAGGGAGAATCCTCAGCCTATTTTCATTTTGGCAATGGAGGCTGGGCTGAGGACTTGAGATCACTAAAGCACTTCAGTGCTTTAGCGATCAAGCGAAAATACGGTTGATCATATGTCTGCTCCGGGATTTCTGCTCCTCTGGGGTACTTGCACAGGGTTTGGATGGTGGATCGGGTACCTCCCAACTAGGACATGCTGCATGTGAAGTTTGGTACTGATCCTGCAAACCCCCAAAGGTTTACCGCCACCACCCCCTTTTTGCTGAACTTGGGATTTCTGCTCCTGTGGTGGATTGGGCACCTCCCGACTAGGAGAGGCTGTGTGTGAAGTTGGGCTTGATCCTGCAAACCACCAAGGGTTTAAAGCCACCACCACTTTTTTTGCTGCAATTGGGATTTTCACTGCTTGGTGACTGATCGCACAGTGGTTTGATGATGGATCGGGTGCCTCCTAACTGGGAAAGGCTGTGCATTAAGTTTTGTCCAGATCCTGCAAATTTCCAGCACTTTAGAGGTGAAACAGCACCACTGCTTGGACGGGAGGACTGCAGCAGGAGAGGGGGCGGGGTAGGTCAAATTACACACAGCAGCTTAAGAAGATACTCACAGTAGCTTATTAGCCCAGTCGTGTGGCGGGGCATTGTGAACTATTTAAAAAATAAACTTCTGCAAGTAGCTTATTAAGCCACAATGGGGTTAATGTGACATCTGAATGCAGCCTGTATCACATTTTTATCCCATCCTATGTAGAAGAACTTTCTAGTCCATAAAGCAGCTTCAAGGACCTGAAAAGCAAGCATGCAAACCAGACTCTCTATAGAGCATTAGGCCTGACTCACTATTCTTCCCATTTAATTTTTCCTACAGATTCAGAAAAAACTTCCAATAGTTCACTGCAGAAGGGACCACTGCTCAGTAATACAGCACATGCTTTGCATGCAGAAGGCTCCAAGTTCAATCCCCAGCATCTCTACTCAAAATGATCAGGTTAACAGGTGATGGGAAAGACCTCAGCCCAAGAACCTAGAGAGCTGCTGCCAGTCAGAATAGACAGGAGTGCTGGGAGTTGTAGTCCAAAACTTTTGGAAGGCACCAGGTTGGGGAAGACTGGGCTAGATGGACAAATAGTCTGACTTGATACAAGACTACGTAGGAATCCTATGATCCCTATCTAATGATTTACTAAGGCCTAATCCATGCATTCACTTTGCACTACAGTTGCAACTCAAGTATGGAACATCAGGGCATTACCCGTGTGAAGTGATTCCCCTGTGTGGACTGGGAAATTCTGCCAGCCAGCACATAGCTGGAAAGTCTGATTTTTTTAATATTTGCCCATAATGTGGTAGTGTGCTGGGGCTCATTCACAACATCAACAGTAAATATCACTTCTTCATATGAATCTACCCCTTGGTTAAGTGTAATGGGATCAACATCAGCAACCAAGTTGCAGCAAGTATTTAAATCCACTTGTCATGTTTACCTTACGAACCACTAGAGCATCATGGTTGAGACATCCCACAAAGAATTTTACAGCTCTTGCAGGTAGCACTCTGTCATCTCTTAATAGCAGGGACAGAAAGCCAATGCCAATGTGCTCAAACTTCCAAGGGCTGAGGGGGAAAAAGAGAGGGATGAATAATCAAACTACACTATGGGAAGAGTGAATTGTACCAAACACAGTTTACTGCTAAACCAACTCCTCTGGCCACCATAACAGCACTCCACCCCAGTATTGGCACACAATCAATTCAACTCTCATTTGGACAACAAAAATATTTTTAGACAGCTTTAATTTTAAGGTAATATGTAGCAGTGGAGATTAAAATAAATTAGACATGCATTAATGTAGGAGGAAGTAGTCAGGATCTGAAAAAATCCAAAGGGGGGGGGATTGTCAGCAACAACTGAAAGTTAACACCACTTCCGCAATTGACAGCATCTGTAGAAAACAGCCACAGTATGTGGCCCTTCTAGGCTAGGCACTGACCGTGTTCATTCAAGATACATTCAAAATACTCATTTAGTGTGTGCTATAAATAAACAAAAGATTAAAAAAAAACACCCCTTCCAGCCTGCCTGCCAGGTAATGTGTGTATTCAGCCATAGAGAGGCTGAGCCGGTGATTCTTCTGAATAAGGGTTGTTTTGCACTTCAAAGAAACATGCAGCAGGGATAGTGACCTCCGCTTCAACATACTTCCCCTTCTGAGTTTGGTCTGAGTTTCTGAGAATAACAAATTCAACCTGCACCTAGCCCATAAGCCAGTGGTCCAAACAGCTTGGAATGTGGCAAGTGGGATGCCCTCCAGGGGGGCTGGGAGCGGCCAAGGTTTCATGCACGTCTGTGCACACAGGGAGAAGTGATAGCTCTTTGCTTTGGGAGTTTTGGTGGGAAAAGTTAATTTTCACCTGCACCTAGCACACAAGCCAGTGGGCCAAACAGCCTGGGCTTTGGGGGTTACAATGCCCTCAAGGGGGGCTGGGAGAGGTCAAGGTGTCATGTGCATGTGTGGAAACATGGAGAAGTTACAGCTCTTTGCTTTGAGAGTTTCTGTGGAAAACATCAGATTTTAACCCCGCCTAGCACAAAAACCACTGGGCCAAACTGCCTGAAATTTTGCATGTGGCCTCCTCTGGCGGGGAGGAGGTCCCCCAATTTCATGCCTGTATCATAAAAACAACGAAGTTATGACCGTTTGGTTTTCCCATGGGAAAACGCCAAAAATGGGCAATCCAGATATCTGAATCTCACTTTGGATTCGGATCTGAGTCAAAGTGGAGGCAGTCCAAATAGCATCCGAAGCGGATCGGGGGGGGGGGGGTCTGTGCACAGCCCTAATTCCTGGAGCATTTAGAGTCATCTTTCCTGGAAGCTGCATGCATGAATCTTCCCTGACCTCAGCTTTAGTCACAGGAGTAACCTGCAGGAGCACTCCCATATTTCAAGAGCCTATTATTGGAAGAAGCATGTCACACACAGCTCTACAGTAGCAATTTCTGTAGTGCAATGCAGATCGAACCTTAATCCAAAAGTGGTACCAGCAGAACATTCTCTGTATTTCCTTTGACTCCTCCTGATTGACCGTGAAGGAACTGAAGGAGTGGAGTATAGCAAGAGGGACACTGCTAAACCATGATTTCCTCAAAGTAGGATAATGGCATCAGAATAAATAACCACAGGTTGGGATTATCACAACCTGCTACTTTGAGTCAGAAGATAACTTGTGCTTTAATTCAAGGTAAACACAATTTAGGAAAAAAAAATATTAAGAACCAAAATGTGGTACATGATCAATCTTCAGACAACTTCCAACCAGTACCAGCTGACTTAAACGCAGGCTACTCGGAAGTAGCTGCTGGGCAAAGAATCATCAATGTATAATTAGCTAAAGTAATCACACTATTCAACTCCCATCTAGTACAGCCAGTGGGGGATTAGTTCTGCTTAGACCCAAAGGTCAGGACTGGGTGATCTTTTGATTCGTTTATATATGAACTGAAACCTGGCACAGAATTTAAATTATGGTGGAGGAAAGAACAGTACATAATATAATCCCACAGCCCTACTTAAAAACTTCTCAGTGCCTAAAGCACAATTTACATTTCAAAAAAGAGACTCACTACTGACATACTTACAGATTTCTTTGATCCACACAATCTAACAACTTGTTAACCAAGTTTTCATAGTTTCTGAAAACAAAAAGGAACATTCAGATATTACAAAATTTCAATAATATACAGGATGTCACCTGGGTTTGTGACAGTGCAAACAGAATTTGATTCTCTATGGCAAGAAAGGCACATGAAAGGCTTGTCACAAGTTGCCATACAAGCAAAATTTAAATTGAACACTACATGCTCCAGTATGCCTGTTATCGATCTAAAGAGCACTTATGAGGCAGACAAGGTAGCTATTAAATTTCCTCATTGTTTACAAAGAAAAGCAAAAAATTGTTGAATTACAAATAATGTGTTTAGGTTTCATTCATTTATTTATTTGATACATGCCCTGCCTTTCTACCAAAAAAATGGCATTCAAGGCAGCTTATAGATATAATGTATTCTGACTTCGCAATGAAATCTTTAACTATGGACCCTTTGCACTTACTGAGAGGACTCAACATTCCTTTCTTTCTGTCGCTGAATTCCCAACTGAATCTCCTCCGAACTGAGGCTTGTCCAGCCATTGTGTGGATCCCCTGATTTCTGCATGAGGACAGCAACCTCAACACATTTATCTGGAACCTAGAGCAGGAGAGAGACACAAACAAAACCTCTGACTGAATACTAATTTTACACCTTATATACCTATCACCTAAAATTAGTGTTCTCTGTAGTAACTAGATAGATGGCTCAAAGGCACCTTGTCATTCATGGTGGCTTCCCAGCACTGGTACAAAGAGAAAAATATACATGTCTGTCTTCCATATATGACTGTATACATGGTGTTGTACATGCTTCTTCCTGTTTATAGCAGCTCCACACTTTATGCAGCAAACAACTGCTGCATGTGCATGGGTATTCCACCCGTGGTTTCCACTGCTTCTGAGCTTCAGATGAGTGTAGACAGGTGTTTAACTAAACATGCATTACTTCACATGAACACCGTAGGAGATACCAGTGTATCACCAATAAACACAGCAATCATATTTTCTATATGACTACTGCTTTGATGCAGCAGCTCCGCCGCAGCAACTGCTGGACGGTCATTTAGCTTCCATATCCATTCCGTAATTGGCCTCATTAATCCCCAAAGCAGATGTTCGCCTATTTGGCCCACTTCATATGTTACATTGGCGGCGTAATCATCCAGCAAGAACAGAAACTCTTTAGGGACTGTTCTAAATGCTACCTGCTTCCCTGGCATATTGTTCTGAACCTAAGCTATTTCCAAATTATGTGGGAGCTACTGTATACAAGTTACTTACTATGCTGAGTCATGCCTGAATTATTTACATTCTTGACAGCCACCACACTGCCAGCATAACATTTGAAACAAGGGTTAATTCAGCACTGCCTTCGATACAATTCTACTTGCCCTGGTGGCCCACCCAGAAGACTTGTACACCCCACTGCTGAGTTTCAGGGTCATCATCAACTTTTAACAATATCTTCATGCAGCCATTCCTAAAGAGTTGCTTAGTGAAATAATTATTTCATGCTTACTGTAAAGTCCAGTCCTATTGTTTCATACTGCCGATGGATCTTCTCTGCAAGGTCATCAAACAGTCTAACAATGGATGGTTTTTCAAGAGACATTGCTTTGCTAAGTCCAGAAGTGACTATTGCAGGCCAAGTTTGGACAATGCAGTCCCAGTCATGAAGATTCGCCAGACACACTCCACTATGGTTTCCAAGAAGACAATACAAGGCACCCTATGGAAGATAAGTTTTAGAATGAATTAACAACCTAGAACTGAAGTTATAGTTTCAAAGAACTTCAGTAAAGTCTGTCTACTATTAGCTGCCTACATAGTAGTACTCTATACAAGTGTAATCTGAGAAATGCTGATTTAAATTACTTCTACTCAGAGGGAGTGGCAAGGCAAACTCCCCACACTGTTTTACCTAACAGTGAATATTCAGCACACTGAGTTTTGAACAGTGGTGCACACAAACTCGGTGCTTCTTAAATTACGTTTTAAAATCACTCTTTCATCACTTGCCTCACTCTGTTGATACTGCACAAATACTGTTGCAGATAATTCCTTTAAGCTTTATTGCTTTATATTATGGTTATATCTTTCCTCATAAGTAACAAAATGGAAAGACAGAGGGTATATGCAATTGCACATTTCCTAACCTTATAAGCCTCAAACTAGTACATAAAGCAGGAACACATTATTCAACTGAATGAATAACCCACTCCATACTAAAACTCTGGGTGTGGTAACAAAAAGACTAAAGACGAATCGAAACCTTTCAATAACTAAGCAGTTTAAACAAGCCGGAAATACTAATTCCCTTGTCCCCATCCTATTGGCTATCGCTCCCACCACCCCATCCCCAAAAGGGAACCAAGCTCACAATGTATGGGAGGAGGCAAGTCTTAGGCATACTGACATTAATGTTATTTGTTTTTCATAGTTACCATAATTCACTATGCACAGCTACTTAGGAGAAACATAGCCATTTCAAAGTCATATAGGTGCAACTTCAGAAACACCTCAAATACTAGTAGCCCAGAAACAACAACCTATAGAGAGAATGAACAGAAGCCTTACTTTAAACTGCTGCTGGGTGACATCGCGCCCATCCGGCCGCAAAAACTCCAGAACCAAAGGAATTATATCCCTGCAGCAAAAGTTGTAAGTCCCTAGGGCAGTGAAGAATGCCTGCTGAGCTTTGTTTCTGACCTAAAGAAAGAAACATCACAGACATTCCTATAGAAGCTGAATACAGGAACAAAAAGCTTCAATTTATGAAGTGATTTGTTGTGACCATAGCCCTGTAACCCAGAGCAGCAGCTTCCCCTGCCCTTGCTTGTTTTTCAAGCTGATTTCTGGCATTCATAAGAGTGCCCCCTTTGGATTATGTCACCTTCAGCATGGATTACTAGCCAAGTGTGTGCAGATGGGAAGATTAGCAATCCCCATGCCATGTGTGCAGAAGCGCCTTGCTCCCATAAAGTGGGATCTCTGGATCTAACACTAATTCTACCCAAAGTAAATTTTAATCCTGTTTAAGTCATGACAGGAAGTGGTAGAGTCCTTTGAAGAATGAAATGCACAGAACATTAAAAAGCATAAAGCTAGCACAAAAATATATCTCCCAGAAGTTTCAACCTAAAAGCAGAACAGCACTGCATTCCCAGCAAACACCAGTTTGAAAACTCCCTTTGAAGACTCAGGTTCATAGTTTGGGTGTACACCTGGATTCATCCCTACAACATGATGCCCATGTTTCGGCGGTGACCAGGATTGCATTTGCACAGCTAAGCCTAGGGCGCCAACCATGCCCGTTCCCAGAGATGTCAGATCTGGCCATGGCGACATGGATTTTGGATTCTTTTTACTCATGGACTAGCATGGCTATCTTTGTTTTTTTATGTTTTCATTACCTCTATTTTATTATTTTTAGCCACCATGAGAACTATTTTTAGTGGAAAAGCAGTATACTAAATAAATAACCAGAACCACTAACGTCCCATCCGCTCAAAATTGCCAAAGACTACATACACTCACCTGGCCATACGAACTTGTGGACAAACGCAGAAGGTCCCTAATCAAGTCCTGGTGTACTTTTTTATACTCACAGCCTTCAACAGTGAGCGTTCTTAGCTAAACAGAAAATGCCAAATTAAGACTTTTGTGTGTCTGTGCATTCACTTTATAAATACATGTTTATAAGTACAAGTATTACTAATTCAAGGGTGGCCAACAACCAAACATTGGCTGTACAGTAATGCACATTACCTCATGCTGCAACATGACCCTGTCAATTAGCAGTGCTCTGATATGCTGTTTCTTGCCTTGAAGCTGCAGACAAACAAAACAAGCAAACTCATTATGTATACATGAAAATACCATTGTACATACTGGGAATTTTCTCTCTGCCCTTACCTCAGATTTCTCAGGTTTTCCTTCTGGGTACCTCTTACTAGGCTGGTTCACATGCCATGGCAGCAAATTGTGGGCTCACTCCACATAAGCCACTTCCGTTTACTGTAAACCTCTGATCAGCAAGATAGGAGGTTGTCAGCATGATGTGTGAACCTCAACTGATGGGTTGTTTTAGGGGCTAAACCCAGCAGTTAACCCAACAACAAACCATGGGTTAACCACTGAGTTGTTTAGCAACTAACCCCTGGGTTGTTTAGCCCCTAAATAACCCATTAGTCCAGATTCACACATCACACTGACAACCTCCAATCAGGCTTATTGGAGGCTGTTTACAGTAAAATGGAAGCTGCTTACATGCAGCATGCATCCCCACAAATCCCCAGTTAAATAATCCATAACCTCATGACGTGGAACGGGGTCACCAATTAGTAATAAGGAAACCCCAGTGACCAATGTCATCTTCATTCATAAAAGACAACAACAACATGCAGATGAGACTATATGCCTCTGCTTTACGGTGCTTCCATTTTAACAACGGATTCAAAACATATTCCTTCATGGAAATTGTTATACACCTGAAATAAGCCTAATACTGGCCTTATTGTCTAATACTTGGTCTCAGAGTGATGAGTGGCCTTTCTGTTTATCTTCATAACCTTGTCCTTCAAATGAATACCCATTGGGCAAATTTGCTCAGAAAGCAGTACAGTTTCACAAGAAATAGTGTTTTACATATTTATGGTTTTTATACAACCTTTCAGCAAAAAGCAAAGTACGTCTATTCAATGCAATCAATAGCTGTTCAATTTTGCTTCATCCTCCTATTTTAGGTGGGGTTCCTGACTCAGAAGTTTGATATATGCAGCCACTGTTCATAGACTACAGTCAGCACAAGTTGACTTCACACGGATCATGGCCCAATGCTGTCAGGAGTGTTTCTGAGCACAGGGAGTGGGAGAGTAGTTCAGATTCTGAAGAACCACCAGACATGGGGGAGGTATTTTCGCAGGCTAGTCCAGACATGGCTAGGCCGCCTCCTCAGGTTTCAAAAGTCCAGCTGCAGGAGAAGGTTTCCTCTTCACCCCAACCCCCGTGAGAGATAGAGAACAGGGAGAGACGGGTGTTGGGGAATCTGAATTAATAGATGCCAGACACAGACGCAGAGCTAAGAGGGAGAAGGCTGGGGTGGAACTTAGACGGTCTACCCGACTGGCCTTGTGTGAACAGCTGCACCTAGAGACCTCGCACGCGTGGTCTCTAGGGTCTAAACCCTTAATTTAGGCTAGTGAGATTGCTTTCCTTTCAAATGGTGGGCAGCTTTCACAGCTATCTTCTGAACCCCCTGAAGGCATTTCCTTGTAGACTGAGAGTCACTGAGAACTTGCATCTGTATGACCCTTTGAAGAAATAGATTAAAGCCGTAGATTGAAGCCTCTCGTCTGTTTGATTTGGCATTTGAAGTTCAGTGGGGGCAAAAGGAATCCTGACAAATGCCCCCCCAAAAAATAGAAATTACATTTAATCATGCTCCGTAGCCACTACAGAGCACTAAAAGGGTCAAAATTAGCTTGAAAACAAGCAAATTTTGGCCCTCCATAGCCACTACAGACACTTTTTTTTAACCAAATCGCAGCGGGCAGCAAGGGTTGCATGCGGCCCATATGCCACATGTTGCCCACCCCTATTCTAAAGGTATATGATAACACCCTGGTATTAAAATTAAGATGTTTCTTTCCATAACGTTGTGAAGTGCTAGGATATTTTTCTAATTAAATACCACTTGTGTTTTGATTTTTAGTGCTGAAAGAGCCTTCTCTAATTTCTCTTCATTAATATGAATGTTCTATACAGCAAGAACTCTTCCGGGGAATTTCTGAAATATTATTTATGTTTAGACAAGCTACTTATATAGAATACCAACCCTGTTCTCCATTGATTTCTTCACCAAGTTGAAGCTTTTCCAGCGTGAATCAAACTCATGCTTGTGTGACCCTTGGAAATGTAAAAGATCTCCAATGATCTGTAAAGCAAGAATTTGGGTTATATAGAGCAAGCCTACTTGCGCAGCATAAAATATTAGAAAATACATCAGAGATTACTGTACCTTTATGATGAGGAACAAAGACTTGGTATCATCCTCTGAGTTCTCAAGTACATAATCTGTCACAGTAAAAGAAAAATCCAGCTCAGTAAAACAACTTAAAATGCTAGTTCATAGACTGCAGGACACTTTATTTAAACTGAAATTCTTGACTGGAAGGGAAGCAAGTATAAATTACAATGGGTTTTTTTTTTTTACTTCCTTCAGTTCTGATCTACCATCAATGAAATTAGATTTTACAAGTGCAGTGTATGACAGATCTTTTAAGCAGCTATACAAATGCAGTGGAAAGGAGAACAGAAGCACACTTACGCAGGAGCTTCCTTGCGACCCTGCCGATTGCTTCCCTGTAATTCTCTCTCGACAAATCTAGACAAGGTAAGACCATTCATTATCTATAAAGGTTATGCTCTATATTACACAACATTGCAAGACACATATCAGTGGGGATATACCAAAATAAATACAAAGTAATAGAGTTTGCCTCTGACGCTTCTACATGGGAGACATGAAGATTCTGCACACACACAAGCATACTTGGGCAAAGCTTGCAGGCAAACAGGGACTCCTTCATTCATTTCAGTGTTAGGTACAGCTCTACATATATAACCTCCTCTGAACATATCCAGCTGTTCCCAAAGTTCACACAAGCATCTGAATATAAATAAAAGCTGAATCCTTTTTGAACTCAAGGTATGCACAAAAGAGCATACATTCCACATGTGGCCTGTCAACTGTAATGGGTGTACACATGCAGAATTGGGCATGTGCTTTCAAATACTGCAAGGCAATGGCATGAAAAGGATCAAGGTTTGTTGGGAGGGATGTTTTAAAAAAAGACAAATACCTAATTAATTCTACATACGTCTGCTGGTCACGCTTGACAGGGTATGGGGGCATTTTGTACCCAGGCATAAGTAGTGAGCAGCAACCATGAGCTCACTTTCATATGATATCATGTTTGCATATTTTATTCTGTGGTGAAGACTTAAAACTGACCTACACTGGGGGGGGTGGGGAGGGCACGACACACACATGGTGCAGCATTACAAGGAAGGGCAGGCATGTGCAGGCATGAGATTTAGGCTCTAGTGTTCCCTCCTCCCCTTGCACACAGCAACTGAAAGCTTCCAACTGCAGTTAGCAGCAAAACCATAGTTTGTTGTTTTGTCCAAACCTGGGGAACCATAGTTTGCACAAACCAAGGATTACAAATCATGGTTTCAGCCTGATTTGGAATCCTGTTTTAAAGGGAAAACCACTGTTTGCCAAATTTGGACAAAACAGCAAAATCATGGTTTCCCACTTATTGCACTCAGAAGCTACTGATCAATACACCCAAGGGAAGAAAGGAGCATCCAAGTCCAATGCTTGTGCTGCTCTTTCTTGTAACACCAAACCATGGTTTAATACTGATTTAAGTTTGTTGTACCTAGCACACTGTTATAACTGAGACCACGTGAAGAAATGCAGACTTGATCATCACCAGAGCTGTGCATATTCCACAGCTGCACAGTACAAGGGTAGAAACTGCATCATGCAAATATTCAGCATCCTGATAAATCCAGCATTCATTTTTAAAGAAGCACGTTTCTACGTTAAGACATAGAGAAAAGACACCAACACAGACTTTGTCTCTACTCTGTCATTGGAAGGTAGTAACCTTCTGCACTAAGCGGGAGCAAGATTTAGATCATTCTTTACTGTAAGAGATGGGGCTAACTCACCATAGTCCACACCAGTATAAAGTTTGATCTCTTCTAAAGACACTAGACTTGGAACCCTGTAGAACACACAACAGATACATGCTGCTTAAATAAAGCCCCTAATGCTGTGAATATAACTTGTTCAATTTCCCATATTCAATAGTCACTGTTAAAAATGTCTGCAGACCAAGAACAGTTGCTGCTATGCTTTCCCATCATTTAAGATGTCTTTAAAGTAGGTGGACAAAAACAGAAGTCATGTGAGATGTATAGTTGCTGGGTATTTTCTACTGAGAATCATGTTCAAGACACCAGTTACTACACCCCTACAAACATGCTCTTACACAATTCCTTGAATATTAGTCACCAGGGCAATGGACAACAGCTCTTTTAGTTTTCTTTGCCTGCACTGAACTCTGTAAACTTATGGCTTTGGTTTGTAGATAATACAGCTTAAGATGGCCAGAGTTAAAACAAGATGGAAGGTTGTATAATGGAGACATCTGTAAAAAAATCATTATTGATGGAATCATTAAGGAAAAGATAAATGCCTGTTAAACTGGAAGCCTTGCCAGATCAGTTGTGATTAGTTTGCACTAAAATGTTCCAAACTTTATTATCTGAAACCTCCTGTTGTTTTCACAAAAGATAATACTGATTTAGATAAAAGAAACAATCTACTCCCAACATAAGCAGACACTGTGAACATCCAAGTAATACTAACTTGGTAAGAACTTTCCTCAGATTTTATATCCTGCATTTTTTCACAAATGAGATACTCAAGGCAGCTTACATCCTTTCTCAAATAGAAAAAAGTAAAACCATTAAAATAGAATTAAAATGTGGTTTCGAATTTATTCGAAATTATAATATTTTAGTTTTCATGTTATTCAGTACCTGTCTAGGTACAGCAGCATTCTGCCTTTCCACCTTTTTTAGGGCATCAAGGCATGGTAACATACAACATCCATCACCGTCAGTGCAACACATCCGGAGAGCACCAAGTTGGGAAGGCTGGTACATACAAGCCACAAACTAGGCACAGATTCTCAACATCATCCTCACTCTCCATAACAGAGTACCTTCAAAGGTAAATTCAGGTGAGTTTACACAATCACTTGTGATGGGGAAAAAACCCAACATACATTCTGATAGACGTCGCCTTTTTTCCCCTGTCACAAGGTTTTTTCTCTCTAAGTAGGGTAGACATCGTGGGATCTAGCGTAAATGATCTCTTTCTAGGGTTGACATGTTCTCTATGCATGTTGGAAATGGAATATCACAGAGTCCAGCCCAATTCACCAATACTCACTCACTTATCACAGATCAGTCCCATACACTAGCTTGATGCATGTGTTACTTATGTGTAGGGCAGTCAAGTGTAGCTACAGGAGCAGGGCCATGCTCCTGGCTCTACCCCCAACATCCTGCTCCTGGGCTAGCTCCATCCCCAACTTCCCATGTTGAGTGTAGAGATCTGCCTAGGAAGTTCTACTTGTGAGGAGCTGCTGGTGTGTTGGGGCTCCACATGATCTGGATATCTGTGTTAGCCTGTGAAGATTTTCCCTAGATCATTATGTTTTTCTTAATAATTCATTATTAGTTTTTAGTTTCATATCACAAAAGAACAACTTATCAAGAAATCAACAGTGGCTGCTAGTCTGTGTCTTTGTACTGGTTAAACATGAACAAACATTCTCAAATCCTGGACACTGTTGCATGAATTTCAGTTTCTTTTACTTTATAGTCTTTTCCCCTACCAACCCTCCCTCCCCCCACCCTCCAGTAACCCCCACCACTTGAGTGATCCCATCTCAGGACCAACTCAGGAAAGAAAGAAAAAGACAAAAAAAATATTAAAAGGAAAGCAAAAAGGGAAAATATCTTAGTAAGAGTGGTTAATCAAACAGTTCCACATATGGCTGCCAAATCAGGAGGCCTCTGTCCCCTTTCATCAGGTGTTTAAACAACATTAATTCATGGGAGGCCAAAGATGACATAGCCTCACATCATGCTTCAATCCTGGGTGGGTGTTTCGACTTCCATGCCTGGAGCATCAGTCTTTTAGCCACTAGAGCAGCCCTTAACAACCAGTCCATTAGTGTCGTGTCACTCTTCCATATTGATGGCCTGAGTCCTAACACCACTGTATGGCCTAATATGTCAAAATCTAATTGAAGAGTGAATTTGATCCTTTCAATCACATTCCCCCAAAACAGTTCCAGAACTGGACAACTCCAGAGCATGTGCATTAGAGTCCCTTTCCCTTTTGGACATCTCCAACAAAGGGGGGAGTCACATACATTCTTCTGGTACAGTCGTTCAGGCTCTTAGAATATTTTTTTGTTTCCTTATATCATTCTATTTATCATCGACATAGAACAAAGCTTACTTACAGGTGAGCTACTCTTTCTCCTTTCAGAGGTGGCAGAATGTTCCCCGATCCAATCAGGCAATTGTGTACTATAGTAAGACTCTGCTGCACATCATCTCTGAAAATAAATGTTAAATATATTTCAGTGTTTAAGATATGCAAGTCTGGGTTCAGAAGGGGCAATGCTTCTTTTTGGCCATTATTGTACTCTGATCTCCACAAGCCTTTCACCACTAGAGGCTGCTCTTGGGTAGTCATATAATTTCTGAATACCAGAGTTTAAAAAGTAAGACCATCGCAGTTAACATATTCCTTTATAACAGAACTCTAAATATTTCTTTGCTCTAGATCTATAACAGCATATAAATGTTTTCTACAACAGTGCTGCAGGACTCTATTAGCACAGGCTAAACACCAACCACATTCTAAACTACAGAGGAAAAAATATCTACAGGCTCCTGCAACCAAAAATGTTTCTTTTAAGCGTTATGCATATATTAAAAGTGCAGTTACCCCTGACTTGATTGATGTTATTTTTTTTTAATAGTCCAGACTTGCCCTCCCATGAATGGAAAAAGGCTCCTTTCATTCACGGAAGGCACCAAGATCCAGTGGAAACTCCCCACTAGAGGAAGGAGAAACAAGTTTTGCCAATTCCCCTTTCCCCCGGTAGCTTCCACCACCACTACCTACACTGTTTCAGATGGTTGCCCAACCTGTGGGAGCAGCTTTTCAGGGGGCACAAATGAGGAAATTAGCAAAAATCGCATCCCCATCCCTGACCCCTTCCAAGAGTATTCTGTGAGTTCCACTCAAGGGAAGTCTGGATCTCAAGGGAAGTCTGGATCCAGCTCAATGTTTTTATCCTGCTTTTCCTCCAACCAGGATTTATCCTCCCAACAATCCTGAGAGGTTGAGAGCTCCATGGCTGTCCAGAGGTTAGAGCCCAGATCTCAATTCTATTCCGACACTCAATCCACTATACCACGCTGGCTCATAATACAATGTAGCAATTAAAGACATGAGCTCCAAAGTTGGAAGTCCCCAATTCGAACCTCTGCAAAGCCACATACTCACTGCGAAGACTCAAGCAAGCCATGATCTACAAGAGCCATTTTACACACTACATTTTCAATGTGTAGATGCACATGTAGTTGAGCTGGGAAGTCTCCAGCTCAAATCTCAGCCCAGCCATGAAGACTCTGGGAGGACTAAGGCAAGCCCCTATTTCCAAGGGCCAAAGCATAAAATGAATTAAAGTAGGCACATCAAGAAGCTGGACTGGCTGAAGTGCACAGTAAGCATGTGCTTGCCATCACATGATATGTGAAGAATGAGATGTGAAGAACACACACACACAGTAAATCTGTAATATGGGGGATAATAATATTAGCCTACTGTATGGGGCTATTCAAGGATATGTGAAGCAATTTGCTCACCTAGTGAGATCATCCTCATAGAATCATAGCATAGTAGGGTTGGAAGAGGCCTATAAGACAATCAAGTCCAATCCCCTGCTCAGTGCAGGAATGCAAGTCAGAGCATCCCTGACAGATGGCTGTCCAGCCTCATCCTGAATGCCTCCAGTGTGGGAGAGCCCACTACCTCCCTAGGTCATTGGTTCCATTGTCGTATTGCTCTAACAGTCAGGAAGTTTTTGCTGATATTCAGCCAGAATCTGGCTTCCTGTAACCTGAGCCCATTCTTCCGTGTCCTGCATTCTGGGGTGATCAAGAAGAAATCCTGGCCTTCCTCTCTGTGGCAACCTTTCAAGTACTTGAAGAGCGCTATCATATCTCCCCTCAGTCTTCTCATCTCAAGGCTAAACATGCCCACTTCTTTCAGTCTCTCCTCATAGGGCTTTGTTTCCAGTCCCCTGATCATCTTTGTTGCCCTCCTCTGAACCCTCTCCAGTTTGTCTGCATCCTTCTTAAAGTGTGGTGCCCAGAACTGGACACAGTACTCCAGATGAGGACTAACTAGTGCTGAGTAGAGGGGAATTAGTACTTCCCCAGATTTGGAAGTTATGCTTCTATTAATGCAGCCCAAAATGGCATTTGTCTTTTTTGCAGCCACATCACATTGTTGGCTCATATTCAGCTTGTGATCTACAACAATTCCAAGATCCTTCTGGCTTGTACTGTTGTTGAGCCACGTATCCCCCATCTTGTAACTGTGATTTGGTTTCTTTTTCCTACGTGCAGAACTTGGCATTTATCCCTATTAAATTTCATTCTGTTGTTTTCTGCCCAGCACTCCAGTCTATCAAAATCACTTTGAATTTTGTTTCTGTCTTCCAAAGTATTAGCTATCCCACCCAATTTTGTGTCATCTACAAATTGCATTCCCTGTACCTCCTCCTCCAAGTCATTAATTAAAATGTTGAAGAGCACTGGGCTCAGGACTGAGCCCTGCGGTACCCCGCTTGTTACCTCTCCATGGTTGGAGAACATCCCATTGATAAGCACTCTTTGAGTCCAATTCTGTAGCCAACTGTTGATCCACCTGATCGTTGTTTCATTTAGCCCACTTTGAGCTAGTTTGCTCATCAGGAGATCACAGGGCACTTTGTCAAAAGCCTTTCTGAAGTCGAGGTATATTATATCCACAGCATTCCCACAGTCCACAAGGGAGGTTACTTAATCAAAAAATGGGATCAGATCCGTCTGGCACGATTTGTTCTTGACAAATCCATGTCCTCCTCTTGGAGCTGCTAGCCAAATCTTACCTGCATAAATCTTGCCAACCCAAAATGTGCCAGTCAGTTGAACTCTTGAGGAAAAACCCAACCATCAACTGTACTTCTACTAACCTGGACATTTCAAGAGTTCCATCTGCATAGCGTGCTAGTTTGTCAAGCTCTGGCTGAAGAAAAGAATCCAGCAAGTCGAAAGAAAAAGTTGTCTCTTCAGCTGAAGGAACATGCCACTGGATGTCAAGGTTTCGTAGGTCACCAGGTTTACCCCAGTCCTGTAAACACGAAACAAGAATGTGCATTTCGCATTTAGCAAGAATGGCAAACAATCATGTGTTACACATTTAAAAATGAGACTAGTGCTTATTATAGAAAAAAAGGGGGTTGCACCACTCATCCTGGGCAACAGGGGTGCATCGTAATAAAATTATTCAGAAGATAATAGGACAATTGGGAAAATGGTCCTGCAAGCAACTCTGGAAAATAAGGCTCACTGGACATATTTACACTTAGCTGTTACCAAAAAAACCCAATTACATCTGATTCAGATCACGAGTCATCTCCAAATTTTTTTTGGACAGAGCTCCAATATTATTTTTCTTTTAAAAAATTTGTTGCTTTTCTCCAAATCCATCCAAGGAGGCTAACATAAAGATTATAAAGTGCAAAAGATGATTTTGAAATAAAAGCCAAAATATCCAATAAAAACAGAGAGATTACGGAGACACTGAAGCACTATCTTCCTAAGGTATATAATATAAAGCTCTGTCAGGCTTCCTTTGGAAAGAGAATTTCACAGTACAAGGGCCACCAACGAAAGGCTGTTCTCGAACTCAGAGAGCAAAGAGATGGCCTTGGATCAGGGTTTCTTCATCAAAAAAATGGGTGTAGGCTTATGTGGCAAAGGTCGGTCCCTGAAATATGCTGGCCCCAGGCCATTAATGGTGTTTGAGGTCAATACCAGCACCTTGAATTGTGCCTGGAAAGTAACTGCAGCCAGTAAATAACACAGGTCTTCTGCATGCCACAGAATGAGTCACTATATAAGTACCTGATAGATGTTACTTCCTCACCCACCCATAAGGATTCTGCCTGAAGAGAAATCCAGACTGGGCCTCAGGCTTGTATGCTCCCTTCCCTGCTCCTCTCACCATGGGACAAAGCCAACTGCTAAACTGGGAGATGCTTCAGTTATTTGAATACAGAATATCCCTGGCATTGGGTGATTAAACCCTCTGTAAAGAGGGGGGTCAACATTTTCAATTGTCAGAATTCCACATATCACTCTTCCCATTCCCTCCAACCCCACCGCCATGGCTAGCAAAACCAGAGTAAATAGTGCAAAATCAGCATATAGTTGTGCCATTTAAACAACACAAATTCCACCTTTTCATGGTGCAGAACATGGGTTATCATAACGCAGTATTTGGACTATTTAAACAGTGAATCAAGGGGACATATGCAGCCTTGCCAATAAGCAGAGGCCACTCCCTGCACTGCTCCTTTCAAGGAGATACAGAGAGAAACAGAGCCAGCAAACAGAACCCTGCTGCAACTTCTTTCCAAGAGGCAAAGCAGATCTCCCAATTGTCAAGCTCTATTTTTAAGCAGTCTGAGGTAGCTTAACGTTTTTTCTTATGTCCTGCTGCCTAGTTGACATGATTGCCACTGCTTGCACTCTAAGCAACAATCCGTTTGCTTGCCACCTCTATTTTTATTTGCAACAAGAACCAAGGATAATGCCATTTCATTTGAAGTTATCTGTGTTTTAATATTATGCTTAATTTTCCCCAGCCCCCTCCAGCCTCACATATTTTACATAATAAAAGAACTGAATATAATATAGAGCACAGGTAAATTAGGACTATACAAAATAGCTGTTAACAAACAGTGAAAGTTTATAGTACTTGATGGATAGTTAAAATATCACACATATTGCCACCACAAGGATGTGGAATTTCATTTCACAGTGAACTGATGTGAAACCACCTAAAGCCAGCCTTCTACAACCTGACATCCTCAAGACAAGTTGGACTACAACTCCCATGATCTATCACCAGTAGGGCTAGTCTGGGGATGCTGGGAGTTGTGCTCTAACACATCTGGAGGGCACCAGTTTGGGGAAGGCTGATCTAGGCCTAACACAAAGAGCAGGTTCACTCAGTATTTTCTGTACACATAAGCAGCCCTGACTGACTTTGAGCATGCACTCAGAGGGACAGCATGTGAGTCAGACAATCACAGCTGGGAAAATATGTCACCACAATAGTGGAAACTGCTGCTGTCTATATTGGTTGAATTTCTGAGCTGAATACATGCCTGGGAATGCTCTGGTCTGCTAACATGGATACAAGGTATTGTCGGAACCAACACATATGAATAGAGGGCAGCCTCTGCTTTGTATTCCTTAAATGTAGTTGGGTATAAAGTTAGGCAGAGCCACTAAGTGTCACATCTTACAAGATTAATAGGTACACTGTGTCTATATCGCATAATATCCTATAATATACAAGAAGAATGCATGTCTTTTTTGATCAAGTGTCACATCACATAGATGCAACAGCAAACCTCTCATGTGTATACATGCAATCAAAACAAGATGCATCCCTTTTACACATTATGGGGAATACTGCAGACACATGAAGCATACCTGATAATTTCCTATCATTTGAAGTAGCCCCTGGTTACTGAGCTACTCAACATTGTATTAAACATTAGCTTTCATTTCTATTGCTGATTTTTCATATGTTAAATTGCCTATCCCCTCAAAATGAAGTGTGCTAGAGACCAACTAAAAACATAAAATAAAGTGTTGATGGTAAAAATTGGCATTGCAGATTTCTACTCTTAGAGCATCTTTCAATTACACTTTCCATAGCCACTTGGTTGGATAAATCTTCAAATAAAAGCAAATAGAATAATAGTTTAGTTTTATTTTTTTTTTAAAGGCAGTCAAATTATCTAATCCTAAGTAAGTTAAAATCCTTGCCTTGATAGGAAAGTATTCAGAAAGAGGCTTGTCAAAGCCACCTGGCACACTGCAGTATTCTGTGGGGTAGATAAGTGTAGTAGAACGAAGAAGATGGTGCAGTAGGTTACAAGACAGAATGTAACCCTGCTTACAGGTTAAATGGACGGTTCGCTGCAGGATCTTCAAAAGCTGCTCCCTGTATGGCAGCAACTTCTTCCCATCCACACGAGTGATCTAATCAAAAGTGGAAAAATCAGAAATTAAATATGTTATTAATACACTATGAATGCTACACACAGGAAGAAAAAATCAATGCATCTTCTACTTTGAATACTGCAATCACTCTGCTAGGACAGGGGTGGGCAGAAGGTAGATCACCAGATGTTTTGGACTTCAATTCCCAGCATTCCTGACGGTTGGCCATGCTGACAGGGGCTTCTGGGAGTTGAAATCCAAAACATCTGGTGATTTACCTTCTGCTCCCCCCTGTACTAGGACATCTCCAGGCCCAGGTGCCACCCTGACAAGTCAAACACAATGCCTTATTTTCCTTAAGGCAGACTTCCCCAACCTAGTGCCTTCCAGATGTTTTAGACTACAACTCCCAGGATTCCTGACTGATGGTCATGCAGGTTGGGGCTGATGGGAATTGTAGACCTAAAGATCTGGACGGCACCAGGTTGAGGAACACTGCCTTAGATAGTCACATACTGGTGCTGCAGCCAAGACCTCTGCCTTGAATAATGGCCTAGAGAGGCTCCTCACTTGTCTCCCCACTTAGCTCCAGAACAACTGAGCACCAACCACCAAGGTACAAATTGTGGGACCAGAGGGTGAAACTGGTGCTGTTTATACAGCTGGGTGAGTGACACACATTTCCAAATGATGCGTGCTGTAATTAGCTGAAGAAATAGGGTGAGAAGCCAAAATGCCTATATTATAATGGACATTTCCTGAGAGGGGAAAGAAGGAGCAGACTGGAGCTCCTTGTAATGGTGAGACCTCCTCAGGGAAATAACTTCTGCATCCTAGGTAGGGCAAGCCACACAGAAGCAAGCACACCTGAGAGCAAAATTACAGCTGCTGTTATCCCATGTAAAGCTTTACAGCTAGAAAAAGCTGAGCCTGTCCCCGCCCCATTCAAGATAAATTGAGACTCTAGCTGCCACTACCCATAGCAGAAGTGTAGCCACTGTGCTGGAGCAATCTGATACAGTGCCCTGAACTCTGCCTAGACAATTTATTTTCAGTCACAAGGCTCATGTGCTTTAGTTGCATACATCACATGGAGGCTTCTGTATAAAAATGTCAGTACTGTTTTGTTGCACTTTGTCAACTTTTGCTGAAACGAAGTATGAATCAAATACACAGGAGGTACATCCAGTATTAAAAAGTAGCATTCCTCATAAATACCTCTGACAAAAGTTGAAGGTTCCAGAGGAGCTCCTTATCTAACTCTTCATCACGCAAGACATCATCATCTAGATAAAAATATTAAGCCCTTATGTTACTACACTGCAGCATGCATAGCTGAAGACGTATTTGCAAAAGTCTGAGAGATCTTAGAAAGCTACTCTCGATAAACCCAGTGAAATCCTCCTGAATAGTTAAGCAACTTTTTTTAACCCTCAGCTGCCTCATACCTTGACATTTGCTGGAAGAATTGTATTAATTAAACAAAAGACAAAGAGGGCTGTGACACTTCAGGAACTTAGATGTTGTAGGCTGTTAATATGAAGATAGGTATTTATCGCATTCACACACAACATTTTTAGGTGTACATCTAAAACTTTAGGTATAATGTACAAAGTGGCCCTCATTCGCTTGCTTCACATAATGGATCTGTGTGAATAGCTTCATTTCTCAATTTTATGTTGAAGATTCTTTTTCATACAATACCCATAACAGATGCAATTCTCCTTCCTCCCAATTTGGCTCATAGGTTCACCCCCCCCTCTTTTTCAGCCCATAAGAACATAAGAAGAGCCACACTGGATCAGACCAAAGGTCTAGCATTCTGTTATCACAGTGGCCAACCAGTTGCTTGTGGGAAACCCACAAGTAGGACATGAGTGCAATAGCACCCTCCCACTCATGTTTCCCAGCAGCAGTTGTACATAAGCATATGGCCTCTGATACTGGACGTAGCATATAGCCATCAGGACTAGTGGCCATTGATAGCCTTATCCTCCATAAATTTGTCTAACCCTTTTTTAAAGCCATCAAAATTGATGGCCATCACTTCATCTTATGGTAGTGTATTCTATAGTTTAACTACGTGCTGTGTGAAAAAGTACTTCCTTTTATTTGTCCTGGATCTCCCATCAATCAGCTTCATGGGATGAGCCCATTGGGTTCTAGCATTATGAGAGGGAGAAAAATATCTCCCTATGCAAAGGAAGAGGAAGAAAGAAAGAGAGAGAAGTTTGTTTTGGGGGTTTTTAAGGAGAAAGTAAATACCACTTTACATATTTAGGTGTACACCTAAAAATGTTATATGTGAATGTAACAAACATGTCTCTGCAAACAATTTAGCATGGAGGTGCACTCATCAGGGTCGGTGATTAGCTACAACTGTTGAAAAGTGAGATTTGCCTCTGCATATTGCTCAAAATTGTCTTAAAGCACTTGTGAGGAACATGGATCAAGAAGCTGGGTTTATCACAGAGTGATAAACACATGCAGCACTTGAAGTTCTTAGTGTGAAAAAAAGATAAGGTGCTCAAGGCAAGAACAGCCTATCAGAGCTTCTTCCTGTGCACATGCTCCTTTGAGACTAGAATGAATGATGCCTGCCAGAAAAAAGGTCCCAATTATGTTTGGTTTCCAAGTCAGCAGGGCAGGACCAATAAGTAATCTCTATCTGCTAACTTCAAAAGGTATGCAAGCACTTTTGACTTCAGCTAGAGACTAACAAAGCTACCCTCATGGAATTAGTTTAGCTGTAAACTAATTATGTACAACATGAAGTATATCACGCCAGTAGTGGCAAGTGTTGGACTGGAATCGGGGATCCCCAGGATGACATTCCCGCTGAGTCATGAAGATGACTGTGTGTCACTAGGCCAGTTACCAAACTTGCCTCCTAACCTTCCAAACAGGGTTGGTGCATGCTGCCCTGAAAAAGGTTGTAGAAAAGGGGTGGAATGTATTTCAAATTTTAAATAGGCAACACACAGAGACAAATACAAGCCAGTTGCAACACAAAACAAGATCACTGAAACTTACTGAGCGTAAGATGCGTTATAACACTGCAGCAATGGGGTACAAAGAGCTTCAAAGACTCCTCAGGACAGCACTGAAATGTCACAAAGAATCAAGTCCTACATTAATCTCTTTTTGCAAACATGGATGTTCATTTTAAAGATAATGAGCACCCTACAGCAATAATTAGGAATGGGTCTTTCTGCTGAGTGGCCTTGATTCTAGACGGGATGAAGTATTAAGGGCTAGATAAGGAATCTCCTATCCAAGATCTAGAAGTGGGGACAGAGGCCTTGACAAGGATTCCCAGGGCTAGCAAAACAGAGCAACTGTGGTTACTCCTTGGTGTGCATCTCAACTGAGAAGTGGAGAGGGAAGAGAAAGAAAGGATCTTACTTTTACAGCAGCTCGGCACATGTCAGCTACCATCCGACCTGCCACTCTTGTCTCAAATATATTTGAAATAGCAAAATTGAAAACCTTTTCCAAGGCAACCTAAGGGAAAAGCAAGAGAGAAAAATTGTAATACAACAAGAAGGAAACATCGTTTTATCACAGGGGTGGGGAAACTTTTTACTGGCCCAAGGGCCAAATTGACTCCAGGCAAGCATGTTGAGGGCTGCATCTCAAAGTGGGTGGGGCCACGCCACTGGCATGTGGGCCCCGATGCAATTGCCCAGACCCCATTCACACACTTACAAACAAAACACACACACTCTCACACAGAAAACATACCCCATTTCCTAAAATACCTTCCCCATGCTGCAATCAGAGATTTTTAATCATCATTTTTTATTTGCAAATATCAACAGAAACAAAAAGGTAAGAGGGGTGCAACAATGAAAGCAAAGGAAAAAAGAAAACTAAGGACATGACATCAAAGCATATTCATTCACGGTAACAGTTCACAACTGCATTAAGAAAAAAGAAAAAGGGATTCAATTCTCCTATTTCAAATATATACATTAATATAAGCAGCCTATATATCTAAATAAGCATCCAATCAAAATTGACAACTGTATGATATACGTTCAAATGCAGCAAGAGCTGCATTTGAATGATAGGTGGTGAGTGTTTATCTTTCCAAGCTTGAAGTATGAGTCTTTTTGCAACTGTAGGGGCTCTCAAAGTCCAATTCTGCTGTCCATCTGTTCATCCCCACATCACAGGAATATAATTTAAAAGCATATGAACATCTATAATTATCACAGATTTTCAATAAAAAATGTATGCAAGTAATGACTTCCAACCAGAAAGAAGCCACCACAGGGCATGCCCACATCATATGGCTCAACAAGCCATTATTTATTTGTTTGTTTGTTTGAAACATTTATATCCCACCCCATATCATTAGGATCTCAGGGCGGCGTACATATAAAATCAATTTAGGCAATATTAAAACAATAAATAATTTAAACAGCTAAAAACATATTAAACCATTAAGCAAGCTAATACCAATTTAAAATCCAAAATAATAACACAGTTAAAATAGTGTGCTACTTTGGGGAATGCATTTAGCCCTCAAAGGCTTTGATAAAAAGCCATGTTTTAAATTGGCACCGAAATGAAGCCATTGTCTGTGCCAATTGGGCCTCCAAGGGGAGGACATTCCACAACCAGGGTGCCACAGCAGAGAAGGCCCTCTCCCATGTCCCACCATAATGTATGCCTTACACTGGTGGGATGCAGAGAGGGGAGGCGCTCCCTCAAATATCGAGGTCCCAAGCCGCTTAGGGATTTAAATGTAATCACTAGCACCTTGAATTCCAACCAGAAGCATATCGGCAGCCAGTGCAATTCTTTTAAGACTGCTGTTTTGTGATCTTTGCAAGATGTTCTGGTCAACCATCTAGCTGCTACATTTTGCACTAGCTACAATTCCCGAGTCGTCTTCAAGGGCAACCCCACGTAAAGTGCATTGCAATAGTCTAATCAGGAAGTTACCAGCACATGCACTACTGTTTCTAGGTTATCCCTGTCCAGGAAAGGCCGTAGCTGGCGGATCAGCCGACGTTGGCCTCAAGTACTCTGGGCCACGGAGTGCACCTGGGGCTCCGGTGACAGAAATGGATCTAGGACTACTCCCAAGCCACACACCTGCTCCTTCACATTACATCAACAGCATCTAGCAGAGCTAGCCAGCTTCTTCTTAATGAGCCTCTGCGGTGTCCAACATACATGAAACATCAATTTCTGTTGAATCAATCTCAATTTTAAATGTACAGAAATGGTATATATAGAAGCTAGGGCAATCTTCCATTGATTAAGCTGTATAGAACACTAATTCCCTATTCCATTCCTCTCTAACATTCAGGACATTCACTTTGTTACATTCCAAAAGACATTTATAAATGGCTATTGTAGGCTTAGCTTTCTGTAAAGAGCCAATTAATTCCCCCAGCAATATAGGAATTGCTGAAGCATTCATCACTGGTGGCCCATACATAGACACTAATTGGTGCTGCAGTTGAATGTATTGCCAACCAGGAATAATGGTAAACGATATCTAAGCCGCAATAATGAAAATGTTAAAAACCATTCTTTCGATCCTATTAACTGATCTAAAGTATAAATTCCACTATCAACCCAATTCCGCCACATAAAAGGCTGCCTCCCTATTATCAAGACTGGATTTCAAAAACTTTAGAAAGCTTCCATTGGTGCCCATGGAGGCTTTTTAAAAGCCTGGTTGCAGCATGGGAAGGGCCCCGCTATTTCACAGTACTGTACAGCTACAGGTTAAACAAATAAATATGTACACCAGCCTTTTAGTATACTTCCTTGTCCAAACACAGAACAACAGGAAAAGGAAGAATTAAAACAGTTCCACAAGCTTTTGTCTTATAAAAATTAACAGAGGCAAACAAGCTGAGCAGTGTTTCCATTCCCACACCCTTGGCAACACATACCTTAAATATTTCTTTTGAGCACTGTGTGAGGATTGTGCTGAAAGTAGAAGACAGGCCTAGTTCCACTAAACTCTCTAAATGAGTCATTTTTTCTGTTTCAGTCTCTTCTCTCGTTTGCTCCAGTGTGCTGCTTTCTATGAGCCCAAAACATCTACATAGTAAAAATCAAGAAAAAAGGGTTAGCAAAAACAGCACTACCATTTTACAAACTTTACTGCAGAGAATACACTGGCAAGATGCTATGATCTCTGCATAATATATTTTCCTGGCTTGTAAAGGATTAATCACCAGATCACTTCTGGAAAGTAGAGAACTGCCTCCAGGTGACCAGGCAGAAATCTGTACACACTATTTTTCCCCAATAAACCACAAATTGCTAACATAGACAGTGTGTAGGCAAGCAGGCTAGGAAAGACGTTTGTGGACTACAAATTTATTTGGGAGGCTGATATCTCATGTTTGATTTATTTTAAAAAAGAATCTAAAAATCAAAGAAGTAGAAGAGATGAACCACACTACAGAGACTGCATGCACTTCTTGGAATCGGTCAGAGGTAGGGTTGGCGGAGAATTTCTCCCCGAAACTTCGGGGGGGCCAAGCGCCAACGTGTTTGGCCCCCCAAAGAAGTTTCAGGGAGAAATTCTCCGCACCCCCCCCCGCACCCCCGCCGGGACGGGACTTACCTTTCCCGAATGTCCCTCCCAGCGGCGGGTCCCGACGGCGGTTCGTCGGGTCTTCGTCAGGGGCGGGGGTGGCAGCCGATCTTTCGACCGGCTGCCGCCGCCGCCATTCCAATAAAAGTAAAAAAAAAAAAAACGCCCCCGTGATAGGCTACGTGACGATTAACGTAGCCTATCACGGCTAGATTTGCAAAGTCAGCCATGATAGGATACGTAAATCGTCACGTAGCCTATCACGGGTGACTTTAAAAAAAAAAAGCGCGTACGGCTAATGGCGGCCCCCATAGGGAGCCGCCATTCACGTTCCTTATTTGGTCGCTGTCGTCTATGTAAAGATTACATAGACTACGGCGAAAATAAGGGTAACGGGGGCGTTTTTTGTTTTTGTTTTTACTTTTTATTTCGCGGCCGGGTGAGGCGAGGCGCCTCCTCCCCGGCCTGAATTTCGGCTGGGCGAGGCGGGAAGCCTCCCCCCCGACCTGAATTTCGGCCAGGCAAGGCGGGAAGCCTCCCCCCCCGGCCGGAACTTCAGGGGGAGAGCAGCAAAGCGCCTCCTCCCCACCACGAAAAGCTGCGAGACCAGGTAAGTGGCTTTCGTGCACTCCTAGTCAGAGGAGAGAAAAGGAGTTTCTCCATGCTTTATATGCACAAAAGCATCATGTTTTCTGACAGCAGATTCTGAAGTATGCAGTCTTCCAAAATGGTAAAAGAGAGGAGCATGAAAGACAGATCTTGTTCAGCCATTCTTTTTGAAAACAATATAGGCTGGGGACAGCCACTGGGATCTTATATTTAACTTATACCGCTGGCCATTAACTTTGCACCTCCAATCTGTGCGACTGCTCTCTGTCATTTGCTGACTCTTACATCTACAATCCCCTCTCGGAACATTCATGCAATGCCACCAACTCACTGTCTTTTCAAAGCCTGTCTATTCTGCAAAGCCTTTGGCTTAACCTCACAATAAAGTGTTACGACCATTCTTCCCATTATTAAAAAGCAAAACGCGCACATACAGCTTGTGGCTAGGGTGGAACTTTTAAAGCATATATGTACTCATTTGGGCTGTGACTAATAGAATTGGGAGTGAAGATGCTTTGGGGAGAAAGCTTTAGACAGACCTGCAGATTAAGGGACTAAATTAGGATACATGGGAAGGCCATCGGATTAGAGTTATCACTTCACCAGCACGCTCAGTTTTCTCTCACAACTTGCCTGTCCATAAACTGCAGTACAAAATCTTCAAATTCAGCAGTAGCAGAGCACAGTTCTCTTTCCACCTACAATTTCAAAGCACAGGAGAAAAATAAAGCTTTTGTTCTGCTACTTCCAAATTATGATATCCTTCCCAAGTTACAGCTAGAAATTCTGGATCAATTCTATATATGCTATGAGAACCATTATGCCATCTTTAGGAGTTCTGCCCTCAGTTATCCATATTCCTCTTCTTGCCACATTCCTTATCCTTGCAAAATAAGATACAATTCCAAATCCTGCAAACACTTAAAATATTGAGACCAAAATCAAGAAAATGTATTTAAAAATACGCAAAAACATTTATTTGAGAACTTGAGCCATGCAATTGGGTCTTTCCAGATGTTTAGTATTTTTGGTTGCGAAGCACAAACAAAAGGATATAATGATTCACTTTTCTTGTACTTAACTTATACAGAAGGCTCTTGCTCTCGTATTTACATTTGGGCATCTTTTTAAGTAGTTCAACATGCAATAGCTTCTTACAATAGAAAGCATTTAAAACAAATAAAAGATGGTTCTCCATATATAAGCTATAGCAAGACTGCTGGACCTTTGGCCCATGGGCCTAATCCAACCACCAGTGCACCCCAATCTGGCTTGCACAGCCTCTTCAGTTCCTCCAAAGGGCAAGGCTTAGGCTCCAAGCACCAACCCCATGTGGAATCCCCTCAGAGGGAATCTCGGATCAGAAACAGCAGAGATGCGAGGCAGCCTGGACTTGGGACTCACCCATGCCGGGGAGAGTGGCTGCTCTTCCCTGCATGTGGCAAAGTCCCAAAGCCTCTCATCCCCACTGATATCTCTGATCTCAGAATGGAGATAACAACAGGGATGTGGGATGGCCTGGGTCCCTTTCTCCATGCTGGGAGGAGCCACAGTTCTGTGCCTCCTTCCAGCACAATGAAGAAGGGGCGATGACACAGGCAGGGCCACACCCCCTGACATCATCTTGCCCACGGTGAGCCTGGTGAGGGGCAATCCAGCCCCCCACCCCTCAACAGTTCTGCACCCCTGGGCTATAGCATAATTAGCCATTTAACATCTTACCTCTGTGAGATTATTTCTCTCTTGTGGTACAGATGAACAATCTACTAAAGGCACGAGAGTAGAAAATGTTGCAATAAACTGGAATGTGATCTAATGGAAGATGCAAAGAAAATTTCAGTGTACGTCAGTTATACCGAAAGCTAGCATTAAAAAAAATGTCATAAGGTTTGAGCTGTAAAATGTGAGATAAATCACAGGGTCAGTTCAGATGTTTGAAATCTTGCAAACCTGTATGTGTGGTGGGTCAAGAGGTCTGCCCACTCATCCCATACCTATGTATGCTGTATCACACACCTCATATACATGCTTGCACGCAATTTCCACCAATCATGTTTGCACATCACTCTAACCATGGTTAACTCAATGTGCATAACCAGGAATGAGCTGCAGCAAGCCTTGGGCTTGCGTGCACCCCATCCTCGATCTTCCACCAGTGCAGCTGAAAGGAGGATTTTGGAAGCTTTCACTTTCAGTTTACTCACAGTTATGTTACAATATAAGTCATCAAAACGTACACATTTTAACACTAATATGTGTGTGATTCCCTTCACCCTTACAATGCTGCTAAATCTGGGGTCCTTGGAGGGGGAGGCAGTGTAAGCCAGGAGATGGGGAGGTAGCATGCAACAACCTAGACTGGGGATGGGCAATACATGACCTGTGGACCATATGCGGCCTCCACTGTCCTCCAGTGTGACCCCATCACCACCCAATTTTTTTCTTTTTACTTGGGGAAAAAAGAGGAAAAGCCACAAAATGGACAAATTTAGCTTGAAAACAAGCTAAATTTGTCCATTTTAAGCTTCCATACCGTTGACTATGATTTAAGTGTGGCTTTCCCCTTTCTTTTGATGCACAGGGGTGGCGATGGAGCGGAGTATGGCGGGTCGGGGGGAGGAATTCTCACCCCAGAACCCCCTGAAGTTGCCCACCCATGCCCTAGATTGAGGAAGGGGTTGAAATATGGAAGGGCATATCGGGATGAAACGATGAAGCTGTGGAAATCTGGAGCCATATTCTGAAGTGACCAAAGATAGATCTGACTGTGCCATAGCACATGGAGGTTAATGTACTCACCATGCATTTGCTAAAGTCATTTGGATCCACACCAGGCAATGCTCTCATCAACAGAGGCAACATGTGCGTTCGACCTTCAGGAAATGACTTGCCCTCAGATACCAGGCTACGAGCTACTCCAATTACACAGCTTAAAGTGGCTGTGAGTTGATGAGGTTCTGTTAATGTCTCCAGTGCAGGGTATGTTCTATGTAAGTTTTGTGGGGGAGAAAAATTAAGAAAGGATTTTTTAAAAACTTGATGATGTATTTCTTGCTACAGACAATCAGGTAAGCTCTCCTACAAGGATATGTAAAATACCACCCTTGGAAGCCCTTCAAGCCCAGAATTAGGTTTCAGTGCTTTGCTGAAGTAATTGTTTGCATACACACTTCTTATGTATCAGCCACACCCCATATTGGTATATACACAGAATGATCAAGGTATATTCTTCATCATGCAGGTTTGAAGCAGTGTTTTCTAGGATGGATAATGCATAAAGGCCGCTTTCTATATGATATTAGAACCCAGGGTCATCCAATGAAGCTGAATGGTGGGAACTTCAGGGCAAACTAGAGGAAGTACTTCTTCGCATGCTGTATGTACATAGTTACACGAATGTACAGTTACACTATGAAAATCACTCCCACACGATGTAGCCATCAATTTGGAAGGCTTTAAAAGGGGACAAATTCATGGAGGGTAAGGCTATCAATGGGTGTTAGTCATGACACCAAGACAAGAGGTACCATGCCTCTGAATGAGGTTCAGTGAGGAACAACAGCAGGAGAGGGCTATTGCTCTCATGTCTGCTTGTGGGCTCCCTAACGGATCTGGTTGGTCACGGAAGTAAACAGGATGCTGGACTAGATAGGCCTGTGGTCTGATCCAGCAGGATTCTTATGTTCATTCCTACTGAATAAAATCAATCAGTTCTTTCCCTGGTTGGCCTGCTGCTCTGGCGATTGGCTGATATAACTAGGAAATCACAGCAGCATTGCTCAAGTCAAGCAGAGGTGAAGAATGGTGGGGATCTATGCTCTGCAAGGACCCCCTCTATTTTGCTCTGCCCATTGTACATGCTTCTGAGTGGGGGGCAGGGGTGTACAGGAAGCACCAAACTGTGCATGAGAAGGAGAATGCCTCTTCTCCCTGGCACAGATCTGCCTCCCTGCTACAAGGATTAACTGGCCTATGCCAAGGAAAAAGTTACCTTCCCACAAGAAGAAAATGTTAGAAGGAAGTGAAGCAGTCACCCAGGAGCAAAATGGAGCTAGGTCTAGAAATCACAGCCCCCTTGCTTTCCATTGCTCCTCCACTGCCCTCTCTACAGCCCTCCCCACTCAGTATGATTGTGATCTTTTATATTATATGATTTTGCATTTACTAGGACAATTTTTTAAAAGCTTTTGAAGGCAAAATTCTATTTTATTTATTTATTTACAATATTTATATACTGCTCCATATCTGGAACAGATTTCAGAGCAATGAACACAAAAAATAAAACAGTAAAATAATAAAAAGATTAAAACACCACATTAAAATTATACTTGTTTAAAAACACAATAACAATAAGGACCATAACTGGTCAATTAAGGAATGCCTCCTGGAAAGTGTTGTTTTCAGGAGGTGCCAGAAACAAAGCAGTGTTGGTACTTGCCTAACCTCCAGGGGCAGGAAATTCCAAAGAAAAGGGGCTACCATGCTGAAGGCTCTTCTCCTGGTGGACTCCAATTGGGCCATAGGTCCATGTGGAATCATCAGGAGCAAGCCCTCTGATGACCTCAGTGACCGGCAGGTTGGCAAGGAAGAAGGTGCTCTCTCAGGTATCCTGGTCCCAAGTTGTTTAGGGCTTTGTACACTAGTACTAAAACCTTAAATCTGGCCCGGTAGCAAATAGGCAGCCAGTGCAGTTCCCTCAGCAAAGGGGTTACATTATGGAAAGGGGCAGCTCCCAACAACGGCTGAGCTGCTGCGTTCTGCACTAGCTCCAGCTTCCAAAGTAGCCTTAAGGGCAGCCCTGCACAGAGAGCATTGCAGTAATTCAGTCTTGAGGTTACCAGCGCCTGTACCACTGTGGCCAAGCTATCCCTGTCCAGGAGAGACCATAGTTGGCAAACCAGACGAAGCTGGTAAAAAGCATCCCAAGCTGCCATGGCCGCTTGGGCTTCCAGTGACAATGATTGATCTAAGAGTACCCCCAAACTACAGACCTGATCTTTCAGAGGGAGTGCAACCCCATCCAGAACAGGCAATGATCCTATCTCCTGGACTCGGGGCTTCCATCTTGCCAGGATTCAGTTTCAGTTTATTGGCCCTACTCCAGCCCATTACTGAGTTCAGGCACTGGTCCAGTACTTGCAAAGCCTATGCGTATTTAGCCACTCCCACTTGCAGGAGAAGCCATTAGGCAACGTGCAACAGAACACTGCCTTGTTCTCAACAACCCACATTTTTTAAATGTTGCTGTTACGGATGAACCAGCCCGCTGTGTTTGTTCAATGTCTTGGCACTCCATGTTGGAAAGCAAGGCATTAACATTATAGTAATTCATTTGCAGGAGTTGTAACTAAATGCATATTTGTATCGTTTCATTCTATGAAATATAAAGAAAGAGAATGAAGACTGAATTTCAACCAAACATTCTACTAGCTATGCAATGCAACATTCAATATCAGCAAAATGAAGGTATGTTGCATTTGATCCTCTTTGGGACCATCCTAAAAACCTATGGGGAGGAAGGCTCATTGTGGTTCAGGAGATTTGCAGCTAATCCTAGGACTTGTGGGGGTTTTGGACAGCTGTTTGTACTGATATTTTTAACTATGTCTTATAGATATTGTAAGCTGCCACAAGAGAATATTTGAACCAGAATGTATTATGTATTTAAAACATATACAGCTAAAATAGGTGACTGCCATGTAAAGTAAAACAAGCAAGATGATTGTTTGTAGAACAGCATACACCTGAACAAACAAGCATAAAAAGGAAGTTCATTGTTCCTGAGCCAAACCTGAGCTATTCAGCTGTAGAAAGGGCAACACTTTAGGAGACCTTTTCTTGGCCATCTAAAAACTAGACACTTAATCACTTTTCCAAGGTCTACTAGAACTTACTTTTCAAGTACTGGTGGGATTACCAGCTCAGGACGCATTAGTGCAAGGTTCTGCAGAGCCTGGGCTGCCTCTAGGCTTCCAGTTTTGCTGAACATTGCCAGCAACACAGGTTGAATAATACATTCTACAAAGTCTGTTATGTCTTGGTCAGTAAGTTTATGGCTATCAGGCACAGGAGTAAGCCAAGTAATCTTCTTATAACGCTCACGATGCAATCTTCTCACAATGCTACTGGGTAGCCGCTGAAGTAGCTTCATTAGCTTGTTCTGCCAGCATACAAAGAAAGGCAACAGATTCAAGTTCAGTTAATAGAAGTAAGGAAAGCAGCAAAATCTATCTTTGTCCTCTGTATGTTTAGATTGTAAGTCCTTTGGGATATGGACCGCTCAATCCTGTTCTCTATACAGCATCATGTACATGGATGGAATCATCATCATCACCACCACCACCACCACCACCACCACCACTTAAAACCAGATTTAGCATGAACACTGTTTTACAGAAAAGCAGTTAAAGGGAAAAAAAGAGCATCAAGATTCCACCCCAACACAAACGTTTAGGTTCTTGATATCACGATCAGAAAAGGCGAAAAATGTGTACATATATATATCCTTACCAACCAGCGGCCATTATTTGAGGGGTGGTAAAAAGATGCAATGCCTTTGAATAACCCAGATAAGTGTTTCTGTACAAGCTTGCTTGGTCCACCCTGCCAAAAAAACAGAGATAACAAAGTTATTTGATACAACCTCAAGGAATACTAACAAGGCCACAATGCAATTTTAACATGCTCAGTTCTAATGGACCCACCCTTCTAAGTTATCAAAACTGCAGCCCCAAAAGGACTGCAAATATCTGAACTACAGAAGCTCCACTTTCAGAAATGCAAGTTTCCAATGTATAGGTTCATTGCAGGGCAGCTGTTTCACAAGGCACCAAAGCCCTTACAAACTAGTTGCAGTGCATGTAATTTTTCCTATCTAAAATTCCCGTTTAACAGTTTTACCTGTTGCACAGGAACATAGGAAGCTACCTTATACTGAGCCAGAACTTTGGTCCATCTAGCTCAGTATTGTTGACAGTGACTGGCAACAGCTCTCCAGGATTTCAGCAAGGAGGTTTTCCAGAACTAACAGGAGATGCTAGGGATCGGACCTGGGATCTTCTGCATGCAAAGCAGGTGCTCTACCACAGCCCATCCCCTGTTGATTTACCCCTATAAACAGTGTTCCACAAATATTACATTTGTTTAGTATTACTTAAAACATAGACAAAAATACCCATTCTCATGCTAACTGATCATTCACAGGTTCTCTGAAACAGCTGGAAGAGACTACTTTTTAAACACACATGGACACAGAAGACAAGGATATGCTCTCACAATCATCTACAGTAGAGATCAATAGCCACATAGCTTAATTTGGGCTTCTCAGCTATCTGACACTTTGCAACACCTTTCTTCGTCAAGCGAAGTAATTTTATCTGACCCCAGCAGCCCTACCACATTATGCTCAAGTTATGGTAAAAAGTTTTCTAACAGTTTCACTCATAAAGGAAAAGGTTATTTTCAAGTATGGCAAAACCAGAAATATTCCAACATCTTTCTTTGGTTTTGTAATGTGATACCCTGGGCATGCCAGAGGGTGTGAAGCTCTTACAGCTAACATGATGCTGAATTAGTTATAGAGGATGATCACCTATAATGGCATTGCTTTGTGTGGCAAGACATTTCCAGTGCCTGGGCCACTGTCTGGAGAATACAATGGGCTCTCCTGAGAAGCTAGCCATTACTTATTTACTTGACTTCTACCCCACCTTTCCAAAAAGAAAATGACACTCAGGGCGGCCATCCCAGCTCTTGTTAAACAGCACACCTTTATTTATTCTTGTGGTCTGGGGCCAGCCAAAGTATTGATCAGCTAGAAAAATGGAAGCATGGTTTAGTTAAATACATGTTTACATATAGTCACATAGGGATCCAGTGGAAACATACAGTAAACATGGATAATTGGGAGGTCTGAATGTCAACATTTGGATATTTGGGGAAGGGGAAGAAGAGTGTACACTACCATCATGGCTGTGATCCACATGACTGCATGCCCGATGTCGTAAGCATTAGTTAGAAATCTTGGAACCAACACCTGGTTGCTCCCCACTGGAAGATTCAAACTTCGCAGTATTCTGGTAAATATCTGCAGAAAAGGGAATTATGTAATTAATCAAAGTGTGTTATAAATGACATGGAATTTGATTTTTGTTACAAACTGCTATCTGAATACTGAGATATGCCATCTTAACACCCTGACCCACAAAGCACTCTGCCAGCAAGAGCTTTATTGAAGCGGATGGGTATTGTTGCTGCCACAGAGCTATTGTGGTGCTTTCAGCATAGAACTTCTGGAATATTTTCAGATGGGGAAAACACACTGCAACTTCATTTCAGAAAACTATGCACTGTCCTGTTTGGGTCATCGTGAAATTTCCCTCAATTTATGTATGTTAACCATTGCACAGCAGCTCCACATCGCTACAAAATGGTTAAGAACTTCTCACTGCTAGATGTACATCCCTATTGCCCGCCCCCTGCCCCCAGCATCTGGAAAACATCCACATAAAATTGTTGAAGAAATAAAGTCATGCCATGCCACCAGAAATTATCCTTTCAAATCAGTCAAGTACTGCTAAAGAAAACCCGCTCTCTCAGCAGTGGCCACTAAAACTCATGTTCCAGCTCCCAGCATTACTGGGTACACAGAGAAGCTTGGCAACAGCTAATGTATTTCAGAAGAGTTTTAAAGCTATGGAACAAAATGTTATAATTAATTAAGACTTGAAATGCTTCAAGGTTCAGGTTTTACAGAAATGATATAGGACAGACCAAAAGAACAAGAGATGCTGGTGGTCATTAAAAATTATGTAAGTACAAGTAGGGAGCCACAAACACCAGCAGCGGGTATGGGGGAGGAAGCTCCTTCCTTAATCTCTTCCACCCCCTTCATCTCGCTTTCTTTCCCATCCCTGTCACTCTCTGCAGCCCCTGGAGATCACATGTGTCTTCAGGAGCTCTATCTGCCATAGTTGAAAACAGGAGTCCTAGTTTTGGTTATCATGCTTTAAAGGAACTGGTAGAGTAGGGAACAAGCCCAAAAAAGTGGCAAGGGGGGCGGGGAGAGGAGAAACACATATAATCTCCATTATAGAGAAAAAATTTAAATCCAGTTGGGACTTTAAAAAAAACACAAGAGGGAAAAATAGTAGAAGGAGGGAGAATAAAAAACATTATTCCACCCCTTACAATAAAAGAAATTCAGGGCCAATCACCAAAATATATATCTCTCTCCATGGTATACTGCTTGTGAACCTCCGCAAGGTATAAAAGCTACAGGTGCTATCACCAAAGAAAATACTAAACTATAGCTTCTATAGTACAGAACAATCAAGTTGCTGTTTCTTAATACTCTTATTCCTTCTATTTTATTTATTTACTTATTTCATTTCTGTACTGCCCAATAGCCAAAGCTCTCTGGGCGGTTCTACTAATTAGACATTACCTTTGGAATATAGGGATCCCAGTTGATGTAGCCTATGTTATCAGTGGCCAGGCGTGCAAAAAGGTTGACTAGATGCTGGAAAAAAAGAAACCACAGACTACATCTTCATGACAAAGCACACATTTTCAGTGCAAGATTAACTCTAGCTAAAGTTAACAATTCTTTAGCATTAACTTCAGTGCAGACATTAGCACTAACACCATGGCTGCAGCTGAAAAGGGAAAGGAAAGAGTAGGGAGTTCCTGAAATCTTAACCATGGCTAATTGAGCAATGTTTTGTCTGCACCAGCCCAGAGAGTTAACACAATACAGATGTAAGAACTCTCAAACTCCCAAAGGACCCATTCTGATGCTTTGCTTTAGAGGCCTCTGATTAAATACAATTCAATAATGTTATGGTAAACACAAGAAGAGAAACCTTTTCCCATATTGCATGATTGCCCTGCATATTAAAAGGTGCTAAGTGGATCCCGGTGCACTGGTGTGATCTGAGAGAATTAGAAGTTAGAGCAATTATAACAGCCCAGGTTTAGACTTTCAGCCTGGAAAAACACCTGCATTCCAAAATGGCTACAAAAGGAAAATTGCACAGAAGACAGCAATTAAACAATGTCCAGCAAATAAAATGTGGGCTTGTTTATTCATTTGGTGAGAGGCCTCAAATTACCCCCAATCTTTCCTGGCACCACTAGTCCAGTTACCGAAATATCAACTCTATGGTAACTAGAAAAAAGAAACAGGAATACTTACCCCCTCCCATTGTGGAAGATTCTGAACTGAAACCCAGAGGCCTAGAAACTCCCCAATCCAGAGCCTGCAACATAATGAAATCAGGCCCACAGGTTTATCATTATGCCAAATCCATAACCAGTTAATAGAAAAACATTGTTCCCAACCTAATCGTCATAATTAATACTTAGTATTTATATAGCACTTTGAACACAAAGGGACTCACATACATCATCTCAGTATTACTAGTTCTCTTGCAGAGGGGTGGCTGACAGAGCAGCTTGCTTAAATCGATCCAGAGAATCTGTAGCTGAATTAAGATTTAAGCCAGGCGCTTCCAGGATCACAGTGCATACTCTTAGCCACAACACCAGACCAAAGGCTTCTGTGGAAGGTTAGACATTTTCCCTAGTCTCGTATTGAATGTCCTTCAAAAAATGGCCCAGAGAATCACTGTGACCTCCTACACCGGAGACTATTTCACTCCCTGGCATTTTTATTTCTCTTCCTACTCATATAATTTCTAAATCCACACATTGTTGGCTAATCAGAAGGTGATATTTTCTAGATGCACCAGCCTCCCATTATTAGGGATCCAGTATGGCTGGCATGGATCCCAATTACTGGATCCCAAATAATGGGAGGTTGGCCGACAGGAAGCTCTGGCGTGGGCTGGTCCATGAAGTCATGAAGAGTTGGAAACGACTGAACGAATAAACAACAACAGTGGCTGGCATGTCACCGTATCTGACAGAGCACATAAAGGTATTTTGCCGCAGTTTTGTTATGTACAGTTATATCTGCAGCTACTGGCCACAGAAGGTTGGAAGCAACTGCATAGGGCCGATTGGTGAATCAGTCACGGTACAGTCTGTCCCATCTGAAGGAAAAGCTAAACTTGAGGAAAGTTCAAAAGGCAAGTCACCTGCAAGCTAAGTGGAGAAATCACCACGGGGAGGCCAAATTTGCCTTCAGAGACCTAGAAAAGGGAATGATCAGGAACCAAACGAGTTACAGGAGGCCTCATATCTTGGGCAAATTTTAGCTGTTAGCTTAAATATATATAAGGGTATCATAATTTACTTAACACATTCAATTGCTTGAGAATTACTTGTTTTGATCCCAACCAGTAGGAGGCCATGCATTCATTCCCTTTTATAGAGATGCTGACATACCCAGGAAGCTCACAGATTTGAATCCATGGCTGGATGCCATGTATGTCAACTGAGGACAAGCTTCTCAATAGCCACTATCTAGGTTGTTCATGATGAGTAAGCATGTAACCAGGCAGGGAACCATTACAAAAGCTGGCTGTTGTTGTTTTTCCTTTTAGGCCACAAATGGCTAATGTAAGTAAGTGTGGGTACACGTGGGCTACTAACTATTTTGGGTTTATTTAACATACTTGTGGGCCACCTGTTCAGGTCAAACACTTCCAAGATGCCTTCTGACATACATTCACAATATAAAATCAATACAAATTTAAAACCATAGAAAATTATAGAAATACAACTGATAAAAACAAGAACCAACACTAATACTAATCACAAAAGGCATATAGTCTAATAAGAGTACAATCAGATAAATAGTTACAGACCACAGTAGCACCATATACACAGCAGCCCAAAAAGAGTCTCCGTGAAGAAAAGGCAGCTATAAACAAACAGGTCTTTAGAGCCTACTTGAACACCTGCAGTGGTGGGGCATTACATTATTTCAATTCATTCAAATGACCAGAATTCCACAGGTTTGGGGCTACAATCTAAAAGTCCCTTATGCCTACCAGTCTGATTGCTTGCACAAGCTTGATCTCTGAAGCTGATCTCAAAGTGCAGGCAATGTGAGATGGGTTAAGACAGTCCTTCAGGTAACCTGGTTCCAAACTGTATAAGGCTTTAAAAGGTTTTAAAACTAGCACTTTGAATTGGGCTTGAAAATGCACCAGCAACCAGGGCAACTGGTATAATATAGGTGTCCCATATTCTGACTACCTAGTCCCCAACAATATTTGGGCAGCTATTTTTGCACCAGCTGACATTCCCGAACTGTCTTTAAAGGCAGCCCCTGCAGAGTACATTAAAAAAGCTCAACCTGGATGTCGCTAATGCATGAGTAATTGAAGCAAAGTCTGTCTTCTCCAGATAAGAGTTGCAATGAGCACACCAGCCTAAATTAGTTTTTTTTAAAAAAACACTCCTAGGCAAACTACATACTTTGTCTTTCAAAGAAAGTGTAACCCCCATCCAAGACTGGTTACAAACCTCCATCCAGATCTGCTTTCCTACTCACAGTACCTCAAACCTGTCTGGATTAAACCTCACCTGGTTCACCCTCCTCCACCACAAAACCGGCTTGAGACCCCTTTTCAGAAGTTCCACGGCTTCCCTGGGATGTGTAGATGACACTTCTGCCCAAACCTCCAAATGACTTTCCCCAGCAGCTTCATGCAGTTGTTGAAAAGCACTGGGAACAACAGGGAACCTCGAGGTACCCCATAAGCCAAAGGCCAAGGAATGTAACAGATATCGCCCCAAAACCACCTTCTAAGACCAATCTTCCAGGAAAGACCAGGACATCATGCTTCCTAAGCCCAACCCAGATAAACAATCCAGAAGGATACCACGGCTGACAGTATCAAAAGCCACTGAGACATCAAGAAAAACCAAGATAGTTGTACGTCCCCCACATCCATTTCCCAGGATAAGTAATTTACCAGGGTGACCAAAGTGGATCTGTCTCAAATCCAGGCCCAAAACTGGATTGGAATGGTTGTAAATAATCAGCATCATCCAACAGCAGTTGGAGTTGAGGAGCCAACACATACTTCAGAATCTTGCTCAAGAATGGAGGTTAGAAAATGGGCAGTAATTATCCCAAACCGCTGGATCCAAACTTACTTTAATTAGAGCAACAGAGACCATACAACACCTCAGGGAGGCATTAACCACTCCAAAATCTTTATCTCCAGTCTTGGCAAATTTCAATAACCAGAAAGGGCAAGAGCCAAGAAAATACATGTTACGTCTCAATCCTCAGAGCAGTTTGTCCACCTTCTCAGGTTGCACAAGCTGAAAAGTCTCCATAACAATATGGCTAGACAGTGCTGTAGCTACATCCATCTCAGGCTTTATCAAAACTATGGCATCCAAGTAAGCACAGATACGGCTTTTTCCTCAAACAGTAAATTCGTCACAGTGGACCCTCAAAGTTTCTCACTCTTCCATCCTGAAGCCAGCACCAAGGAGACCCTTCACTACTGGAAAAAGCTTCACTGGATGACACTGAGCAGACTCAGTGGTGGTGGTGGTGGTGGTGGTGGTGAAGTAAGGTTTCTTCATCACCATCACCGCCACAGTATAAGACTAAAAATGGATTCTCACCTGTATCCAATCATATTTGTTATGAGTCTTCCACCATTTGAATTCTAGTCATCGACCCAGTCATTTCACCACCCTCAGGTCTTCAGAACACCAAGGAGGTGACATGGTTCTATGACTGGATTGAGGGAATTTGGGAGCGATCATATTGATATCCCAAGGCAACCCTCATTCCAAGCGGAGATGAAGGCCTCGGCAGGACCACCATTAAACTTGCAGGAAAATTCCCAAGACACCCAAGAAAACCATCCAGATTCATCTGTCTCTATGGCCGGACCATCAAACTCACCCCTCAACTGATGTAGAGGTTACAGGTAGCCTAAAGGTCAAACGTGATCGAGTAATGATCTGTCTGTGACAACTGGGTCATTATTGGCTCCCCATCCACAGACTATTTCCCATTAATCCAATACAGAAGCCCAGAACCAAAGTGTGCCCTGCCGCATGTGTTGGGCCAGATACAGTCTGAAAAGCAGATATTTACAAAGCTGATTAAGTATTTTTTAAAAAGCAGATGCAAGATGCTAGTAGTACAAAGACACTTTTCCATATATTTGTTCTTGCACCCAAAACTTAGAACCAGAACCCAGGACAACTAAATCCTGCTGACTGCAAGGGAGCTTACTTTGAAGGAAATGTTGTCATCCTGCGTGTCTCAGAAGCTAAAAGACCAGTAATGCAAGCTCATTACAGGTCATAAAAACAGAGCAAAGCCCCTAAGATATACAAACAGGGCACAGTAAATAAATAATGTGAGACACAGATTGATTATCTCAATAAAACAAATCTAATCCACATAGGAAAGGCAGGCCCCTGGAATTTAGGAAACCCAAATGTATGGTGATTGCTATGATGGGATGTGTTTTATCAGCATTTGCCACCCATAATGATGAAAGCAATCATTTATAAAGTTATGCAAGGAACTCAAGGATGGGACACAGTCCAGAGGGGAGGTGTTCTGTAAACAGGCACTTGAGTAAGTGTGGCTTAATATGACCTTGAAGTTATAAGCCCAAAGAAAAACCAAACTGAGGTATAAAGCCACTTAATGACGACACAAGGACAGACTGAAACAGCTTGTAGATAAATATGCAGCTGTCTCAATTCATGAGGACAGCAAATATGAAAAAGTTTGCTTTTTAAATGTTTATTATGCATAGCTGTACAGCTAACTCAGTCAACTCTGACTGTATTCAGTAGCTGCCATCAAGAAATTATCTTAATCTACCCAGCTTGATTTCCTTCTCTCCACTCCCTATCAAGCGATTTTGAAGAGAGACTTTGTTAATAAAGATTATTGTTACTGCCCAAAGACAAAATCATTTTTCAGGCTCTGCACAAGATTTCAACCTTCTTGGGAAAAGCAATCTGTTAAGAGGTCTATTGGGGGTGGGGGATGGGGGGGTCTCCTACTCATTCAGCTTTATTACTCTGAGCACACGCACATACGCAGACACACACACTCCCCACCTGTCAGCAATTCAGTTCTTTGTTCCCATCTGTCAAAGTAGTTGAAGATTCTTCAAAACGTAGCAAGAATAAACTATGCTTATTTTTAAGTTCACAGTTTAGGTAGACTGAGAATACAGTGTGATGGCTACCATACAATTCTAGAATCCATGGGCAAAATACAAAGAGTTTCTTTAAGCATGGCCAGCGTTTGAGCATACCTACTGAAGTTTTTGACTTGCATCCCCTTTGAATGGCAGGCCCTATGACATATCATAAACTGCTTTTGGGGGGGGGAATATATTTTTATTTATTTTATCTTTATAAATGAAATATACAATACCAAACATACCAACAACCTGATCAATACTAGAATCTCCCAACAATACAATATTCTGATGAGGACACCATAATAACAAAAAGAGGAGGAAAAGAAAGAGAAGAAAAAAGGAAAAAAGGCAAAGGGAGGAGGAAAGGAGGTGAAGAAAAAGGAAGAAGATTATTTCCCCCTGCTCTCCCTCTCCCTTAAAGAATTAAATTTAAACTCTACTACCCCCCAGCCTCCGATGCTATTCTATTTTACAAACTGTATCTATAACCTTAACAATCTTACAGTTTAATAAACAACTTTACATTTTAATATCATATCATCAATCTTTTATCCAAGAAACAGGTCTATAGTTCATTCCCAATAGCCTAGATTATTAATTATTATTATTATAATTTAAAAAAAGGAATATAGTGTTATATAATAATAAAACTTAAAATAAACCTTCAACAGTCAAAAATATATTTTATATTTTATACTAGATATATAAGTACACATTGTACCCTCAGACAATTAATTTAAATACAGCATACCATATCTATTTTGAAATAAAATATATAAAGAAAAGCAAGAAAAAACAAAAGATGAAAAAGAATAAGCGAATATATATATATATATATATATATATATATATATATAAAAAATCTTCTGACCTAGCCTGGATCATGTAGACTAAACACAAACAGTTAACAAAGCTTGTTTAGAGATTCCAGTTAATGGGGTTGTAACAGGAATCTCACGCATTTTTACATTCAACCATGCCTCCGCCATTTCATGATTTATAAACTTCTTCATCTGACCTTCAGACACGATACAAAGTGTAGCAGGATATTTTAAGTAATATTGTAAGTTCATTTCTTTTGCCATATTTTTTGCTTTGATAAATTGCCGTCTTTTACTCGCCACCTCTTTGATGTAATCTGGAAATAACATAACTTTATCTTGTTTCCAGGAAAGGCTTCCACCCTCTCTTGCCAAATGCAGGATATAATTCTTTGTGGAGACTTTTGCAAACTGGACTATGATGGTATAGTCAGTCCCTTTCGCATTTGGCACATGAAATGCCTGCTCAATATCAAGTAAATCAGATGGGATAGGGAGTATCTCATGCAAGTTTATCCACAAAAATAGGCAATTTTACATCATTACACAGATTTTTAATCCCAATAATACATACGTTAGATCTTCTCGTGAAGACCTCCAGTTGAGAAATTCTGTCAGAGGTATGTTTAAAACAAATTTGTGTCGAAGTTTCATTCACCGCTACTCAGTCTTCTAGCTCACTAATTCTCGTCTCCATTTTTTGCCATGATGCATTAATTAAATCGACGGCTCCTTGCAAAGCAGTGATGGAATTTTGGATTAAATCCAAACTTCTGGCTTGCTCCGTAAATTGCGAAGATAAAGTCTTTATCAGAGTAACTAATTCCCCTATATCTTCTGTTTTCAAAACTTTTGACACAAGAGGTACAGGGGGAGTTGGCGGTGAAGCCATCCCCTTTCTTCTCCTCGGTGCATTCATGTTTCTCTCAGACAGATCTTACAGGTCCTCAGATGTTCTCAGATGTTGTTAATATTTCTTAAATCATCCCACAGGAGTTGTTGATATTTCTTGAAGCATATATTATTATGGAACTCGTCAGCCCCGTTTTCTCCTATGAAATAGGAGTCTCATCACAGCTTTTTGCGTTGGTAAAACTCTGGGGAGATAATCCTGGAATCCAGCCCCCCTACTATCTCGAGGGGGGTAATTTTCTCCAAGATGTTGTCCAGATTCCACCTTGCCCCCCCTTTAATTCCAGGGGAGAGATGAAAAGGTTTTTCAACCTTTTAAAAAGCTGTTTGAGAAAGCTCCCACGGAAGCTGCCAGAGCAATATCAGTTCCAACCGGAAGTCAACATATCATAAACTGTTTTTGAACACACACACACCTTCAAAAGAAGGTTGTCCTGTGGCATGGAGGACTGCTATTTGTGAAACCCACAGCTCCCTTGGACACAACTAGTCATGCAGATATTTGGATCCAGTTCTTTAAATTTGCTTGACCGACAAGATTTAAAAGACCCACAAATCATTCATTATATATTTTATCATTCCTGAAAATATTACAGTGCTGACAAAAGACACATTACGCTAAGTGTTCCAGTGTGGAAAGCCAAATCATAATGTGCCAAACCTATATATACACACATGTCAATGACAAAAACCTAACTAATCAAAGCAGTGCCAGCTCCAGGATTCTGGGAGCCTTTGAGCAAAGCTCCTCAATGGGCCCCTTTAGCCTGGAAGAGGTAAGGCATACAGAGTTCTCTCATGCTGCCTCTGACCTTCCATGGTGCAACCTGCAAAATAGAGAAGGTGGTGCAGTTGGTAAATGCCCAGCCTCAACTCCCACTAGAGACAGGATCTGGAGCCTGAACCAAAAGACTAGAAAACAATAGGCTTGATCTGCTTAAGCCTCAAGGCTCCAATATGATTGGGCACCAGAATAAACTATTTATCAGAGTTAATACATCAAAATAATGACGTTCCAGTATCAGAATTCTTGGTACCAGCACTTTAGGAAGAATTGAGTCAGGCAGTACTGTTCACTATAGACACTTCATCAGTTTTCCACTCAAATAATTAGAGCTTTAAATGATAAAATTACAGTAACAATTATATGAGAGCTAATTCTGGAAAAGCAACTCTCAGGCAAACTGGTAAGATCATGCCCCTTACAATCTGACATTCAAAATACAATTATTAAGACAGTAGAATAATACTGCAGTTTATTACATGTGTAATACTAGCCACCAATTAACAAGCAACAAGCTTTCCATGAGATAGATCATTCTGTGAAAATACTGAAGTGCTAAGACCAACTTACTTGAAACCTTTGTGGTGGAGTTCTGGAGGAAGAGTAGTAGGCAGAAACAGTTCAAAGTAAGTGATGGCCTTCTGCATGGTAACATCAAAGGGACACATTAACGGACGCCATTCATCTAACATCTCTGCTGTGGCATTTTCTGGAAAATACCTAAAGAGGAGAGGGATACATTATCCAATGTGCACAAACAGTACTTCAGCAACATATAGTTAAATGCATGGAATTCACAGCCAGAAGATGCAGGAATGGCCACTAGTCCAGATGTCTTCAGACAGAATCATGGAAGATAGATACGTAGAAGCTATTTGCCATGAAAGCTAAATGACCCTTCTGTGTACAGAGGCAGGATGCTCTGACTACTGGAAACCAGGAGACAAACAAGAGAAGGACATCACAGGTCCTGATTGTGGCCTTCCTTACAGTATTTTGCTGCCTGTTGTTGGAAATCAAACACTATTCTAGATGTACTGATGCAGTAAAACAATTCTGATGGTCTCATCAGTACAGGGGGATTTGGACCAAAAAAAAAAGAACAACCTTCATACATTAAAGGAATGCAAAAGGGAGTTGTGGGGCCACGTAGACTAGTCATGTCCCCCCGCCCCGCTGTGCCCAGCAGCTAAGACCCCACCAGTCGAACGTCTGGCAAGTGTGAGAAAGGGCATGGAGCTCCTCCACATGAGGGGGGGTATTCTGATTAGCCCAGAGTTCCCCCTCTTGTGGAGGCTTATACTCATGTATCTTCACATGCATAGAGCCCCTTCTCATGCTGATCAAATATTTATTTATTTTAGTTGTCACATTTCTATACCGCCAAATAGATAGGAAATGTGGCAACTAGGTACAGCCCCTCTCCTCCCCTCAAAATGTGAGCAGTGTTCGTTGTTGTTGTTGTTGTTCAGTCGTTCAGTCGTGTCCGACTCGTTACCATAAACCTAATGGGGCAGACAATAAGGGAGGGAAAGAATTCACTTTCCTAACTTGATCTTTGTTCAACTTTTTAAATTAAAGCTATAAATGATTAATAAAATGGCAAGTGCTAGTGACAATTTCAACACAGTTATAATTTATTCCATTGATAATAGGCCAGTTTACATGACACTCACAATATTCTTTATGCACCAACTCCTAAATTATAGGGGACAGAACAATAGAATGCTCTCTTTGGGGACAGTCCATCAACTACAATCCATCAATAGAAACAGAAACAAGCTTATCTCCTTTTGCGTTACTGTCCCCAGAACTCACTGAAGTTGAGTTCTCACTGAACTCACCTCGCAGCCCATCCACAAAGCTTATAGTGTCTCTGGGGAAGTACTGCTCAAAACTTGTCCAGATCACCTAACAGTGCTGAAATCAAAGTCAACTGGAAGAAATGCTATCTATAAGGTTAGTATAATGCAGATTATTTGATTTCAGATGCATGCAAATGGCAAGTTCTGCAATTCCAACTGCTTCCCCACTGTGTGTGTTATTCTATTTTAAAGAGTCTATTAAAACGATGCAGGAGACATCTTGGGGCCATGATTACAGAACGATAGATTCATAGAACAAACAAGCTCAAAGGTCACCAAGTCCAACCACCTGTCCCAGCACTTCCATTTAGGAATGTGATGTGGGCAGTTCTCAACCAGGGGAGGTTTCTAAACAATTTTATATCAAGTATGTTTACACCATAGCCAACATATTTGTTAACCACAAATAACTATATAGCCTTCACAATTGAGCAACTAAGACCGGGGACTGGGGTGGGGGGAGAGGGGGACAAAAAACTTGCACAATTTAAACTCTCAGGAATCTATTCCCATCCAAAAGTTGCAAGAATTTAAAATATACCATCCATAGCCATTTAAGCACACAAGATTCCTGTTGCTGGCTACAGATGGCAAAGGCCCATGAACACACAGGATTTTCCCCCTTCCATAAAAGGCCAGTAGGGAAGTCCCGCATGCATGCAGGGCTGTCTTGCCATCTATGACTTCACAGAGAAAAAAATATTTAAGCAGTACATAAAGGCTTTCAAAAGTGTCAAAATACTTACGGTCGACAGTTTTTCACAAGGGTTTTCAAAACGCTTTCTACAGAGCTAAAATGAGAAAAAAGGAGAAAGGTTAGATAAATTACATCATCCTATTTCAAGTGAAGCAGATTAAGACAACTACATGATTGTACAAAGTCTAAGATGATATTGATGCAATTAGACACCATCTGTGTACATGCAGCAGTTAATCTTCCTTTACGATGCAGACCTAATTACAAGGATTAAAACTGATTTGCCTGATTCCTGACTTTGTTCTTTACTTCTCCTTGATTATCTGCTGAACCACATATGGAAATAACCACCAGTATGTTCTGCACTAAGTAGCTGAGCCACTATCACTGTATCAGAGTTTGAAAGTAAGCAAGACTAAAAAAAATCTCACAATAGTCAATAAAGCTCCAAGATACAGTATATAGACTAAAATGCATCCTACCTGCAAACTTTTCATATTTTGTCCCTGTTAATATACATGCCTTGAGTTATTTATTTATTTATTTATTTATTTAATTTTAAACATTTCTGTCCTGCCCTATATCATTAAGATCTCAGGGCAGCATACAGATAAAGTCAATGTAAACAGTATAAAACAATAATAAACACCTAAAAACATATTAAACTATTAAACAAGCTAAAACCAGTTAACATCTAAAACAGTTAAAACAATGTGCTAGGGAATGCCTTTAGCCCTCAAATGCTCTGGTAAAAAGCCATGTTTTTACTTGGCATCAAAACAAAACCAATGTCTCCACCAATTGGGCCTCCAAGGGGAGGGTATTCCACAACCAGGGTGCCACAGCAGAGAGTTATTGCATGTTATGAATATTATGTGTAAAGAAGCCATCCCTAGGAACTGATGATTGTAGTAACTATTGACTGGTCACAAATACCCCGTTCTGGGCAATGTGCTCAAACAGTGGCAGCAGCTCAACTCCAGACCCTCTTGGAGAATGCAGATTATCTGGACTCATTTCATTCTGTTTTCCAGTCCAGATTTGATACAGAAAACTCTCAGCATCTTGACAAACACTATCCTTCTGGACCAGCTATATGGACTGGAGGCACTGTGCTTCAGTAATATTGCTTCTACCTAATGGGCAGGTTTGAAACGGTGCTGCCGGGAGAAATTCTGCCCTTTCTCATGGCAATTTTGTATGGAGTTCCACAGGGCTCTATTTTCTTCCTTATGCTTCTTACATCCTACACTAGGAGTGGGCAACACATGGCCGACAGGCTGAGGTCCCCAGCCTTTTTTGCGGCCCCCAATGCTCCTCCACCACCTCATTTGCCACTGAAATTCAACAGCAAGGCAGCAAAAAAGGTTTGATTTTTCCTTGTCTTGGGGAACACATGTAGCAGTTTGCTGCTGAAATTCAGTGGCGCAGCAACAAGAAAGGGCTGGTTTGTCCTTGTTTAAAGGGAAAATTGCCCCTTTTTGCTGCTGTGCTACCAAATTTGGCAGCAAATTCAGCAGCCGGAGGGGGGGGTAACCCCCAGTGAGTTCTGAAGGCAGGAAATGGGCTCCCGGACCTCTGGAGGTGGCCCACTCCTGTCCTACACAAAACCAATGGGAGAAATAGTCCAGAAATTTGGGGCATAGTGTCATCAATATGCTAGTAACACCCAAATTTTTTTCACCTTTTCATCTGGTTCAGATAGGGCAGTGGATGACTTGCATGTATTCCTGCTATCAGCAGTGGGATGACTGACAGTTAATAAACCAAAGCTTAATCTGGATAAGACAGAAGCCTTATTTGGGCATTCAGAATCTGTGTAGAATAAACACCTGAGAAGGAGGGCTCTAACCCCCCAGCCCCCCTCCCTGTGCATTTCCATCACCCTGTAGGTTGATGGTCTGGAGAGGGGCACCTTCTGCATCTGTGGAGGCACTCCACGCGATTCAGAACCCTGATTTTCCAGGAGGCGCTTCTCTTCATGAGTACAGGGTGATGGAAATGCATGAAGAGGGGGGCAGGCCTAGTATGCTCCTTCTCCTTGTGTATTTGTTCTACACAGATTCTGAACAGCCGTATAGGACTAGAGATACTGCAAGTGAGGACCAGGATGTTAAAGCTCACCTTGTAGCAGATGGGGTTACACTCCTCCTTAAGGAGCAGGTTTGTAGCTTGTTGTTTTGTTGTCAACTACACGACTCACTGTGGATCTTGCCACAGTGACCTTGCCACTCTTGAAACATCAGAGTCACTGAGGCTTCTCCAACCTAGTGCCCTCCAGATGTATTGGACTATAACACCCATTATCACCAGTCAGCATGGCCACTGCTGTAATGCATTAAGCACTGGTCTACCTCTGAAATATTTGGAAACTTCAACTGGTTCAAAATATGGTGGCAATGTCATTGACAGGACCTGTCACCCTGATCACATTATCCTAATACTAGCCAACAGACCCGGTTTTGCATGGATTAGAATTGTCTTTACCTTGATACAGCGAAGTCTTCAAGTACATCTATGCAACTGTCAAGCTGGACACTGTGCACCCACCCCATTTGAGTGAAGCCACACCTACTGGCACTCTTAGGCACAGCCCCTGCCATGGTGCACCCCTACAGACTCCTGAGGAAGGGGTGTGTCCACTCTATTCCCCTGAGGGGGGAACCCAGCGGGACGGGGACAGGCCTATAACTCTGTCCTTCAGCCTACTAATCTCCCCTAGTTTCAACTTCTATGGACGACAAAGCTATGTGCTGTTTAGGAAAGTCTGCACCTAGTGGCTGAGTACGTTACTGCAGGCTCCAACCACACGGACACATTTAAATTAACACATTTTAAGAACAAAATAATCCCGAAGGGCACACCCCTAGGGTCCCCTTAGTATGCATACCAGGCTTTAAGCATCTAGATTTCACAGTGTTTGCACTATGGCACTGACAGATGGACAGAGACACATCCTCTTTTATTATTATGGATTGAAAAAAATATACCTTAGTAACCTGCATGTTTCTGCCCAATTCTAAGTGTCGATTTGACTTTTAAAACGTAAATGGTTTGGGACCAATGTATCTTAAGGAGTGTCTCCTCCCATATGAACCTGCTCATCCACTGAAGTAATCAATGGAGGCCCTGCCCTGTGTGTCCCTGCCTTCAGAAGTGAGGATCGTAGTGACTAGGAGGCCTTCTCCATTTTGTTGCCACACCTCTGCCATACTTCTGGATTGCCCTCCCCAGAAATTCAAATGTCACCATCATTGCTTCATTTAGAAAGCAAATAAAAATCTTGTTTTCTCTCAGGTGTCTAACTTATTGTTGCTATTAGTTACTGCTCCTTCATCGGTTTAATTCTGCTATGTTTAGCAATTGTTGGATTTCTGGTTTTATATTTTTATATGAATACATAAAAATTAATATTGAATTGATCATTTACTTATTTTAAGTAAGCTGCCTTGGACATCAAACTATGGAAAGGCAGTATACAAATGCTTAATACATTAATAAAAACAAAACTGCTTGCCAGTTTTTCTAGGATTTTTAATTAGCTCATTTTCGGGGGTTTCTAACTAGGAGTATTCGTACACTATAGGCATCTGTTGTTTCTGTTCAATAAGTATTAAAAACATGCAATTTCCCTTTAAAAGTACAGATTTTAGCCCTAAAATGGCTTCTTTCTCATAGAAACAATAGAGAAAAATAAGCAACTTCCTCAGGACATAATCATGATTATCATTACCATTAATGTAATGATACAGATCTATATTGTATTGCACTTGTGACTGAGTTGCAATATTCTGCTGCTTAGCACACGGGGCCATTTTTGATACAGCTTGTCTGAGCAAAGGGAAAACTGTCATTTTGGCTGGGATTAAAAGTCCACACAGAGATTCTGGGAGTTAAAGAAGATAAGGGACAAAGTGCCCAGAGGCAACCAGGCTGAAAGAAGGGTTCAGGTGGAAAGCCCTTTAACAATAGGTCAACAATTTATGGCTGGCTTTACTGGCCAACCCAAAAATTGTCACAAAGACACCCTGAGAATAAGCAATGAATTGAGAAAGAAAACCTGAAGTAAGACAAGGGGTCTTGTCTCTGACGTTGTGCTACATCTCTAAAGCACAGCACAAGGTCAGGAGGAAATTTCCTGCTTCCCTCTCCAGCTCTAAGCTTGGAGCTGGGGGGAGAAAACAAGCCACCACCCTCAACAGCTCAGAGCTGGAGGGAGGGCAGATGCTTGCTCTGCCTCTGTGCCAAGTTGGCACTCCAAACTCAGAGCACCTGATCAGCACACACACCTCTGCATCCCCAGTACAGTTCCAAGCTGGAGACGGGAAGCAGAGGTACATCGGCTTGCTCTGACAAGCAGATGAAGCCCAGGACTTAGCAAAGCCCAGCTACCCCCTCACTATGGTAAGGGGTACAAGTGAGATTATTGAACTCTGAGAATAAGCAATGAGTTGAGAGAAAAAAGCACGAAGGAAAGGTAGGTGGAGAACAAGGCCTGAAAAAAAGGGCAGAGGAAAGAAAGGTCTGAGGCAAGGCAATGAAGAAATGCCCAGTGTTAAGGTCAGGAGGAGATGTATGCTATGAGGGGAGGATAGGTAAGCAGGCATATTGATGTTTATGACACAGTAGCAACTTGGCAATAGTGCACCATACCCTAGTCTTATTGCGAATACAGAAGAAACTGAGGGATTAGAGTGATTTTCGGGGGGGGGGCAGCGAGAGAAGAGAGGGTGGGTACCAATAAGACTGCAGCAAGAACATTGTGCCTCGGATGAAAGGAGGGGCACAGCAGATGCAGCAACATCCATGCAGCCAAGACCAGTAGGCTGTTTGAAATTATGCATACGTTCAAACTCACAAATTACTCTTTAGGGAGAGGTCTACCAAGCAAAAACTTTAGAAATCCACATTGACTTTCAAAGCAAAGAATAGAAGTGCATCTTGTTACACCCACGTTGTTGTTGCTCTGAATAACAACGGATCAAGAACGTGCAGGAGCTAGCAGCATTTTAAACAGCTCGTTGGCACAACTGATCTTATGTCACCTTACTCCTGTGTATCTCATGCCATAGTACCCACGTGCCTATAAACACGATCTAGGAGGGACATGAGAAGAGCTTGGATCTCCTGCAGCAGCTGACTGCGCCTCATCTGTCACCATAGGACTGAAGAGTAGGAATCCTGCCTCCTCTCACTCTTCTAGTGCGGCTTATAAACACCAAATCCTAGAAGTGTTGCCATATTAGTCTGTTGAAGCACAGCCAATGAAGACCTTTGAAAACTTTAAAGACCAAGAACTTTGTTATGGGATCAGCTTTTGTAAGCAAAGGCCTAGTTGGATTATTATCTGTGAGAGTTCAAGTGTAGTGCATAAATCACATCTGAATGAACCAAACGATGCATGCGATTCAGCATTATTTCCACACAAAACATCCCATCTGACTTTACAGACTTCCAAACAAGTAACCAAGAATTATTGTGTGCTCTCTAATCTGTGTGCTCTCTGATGCTTGTGCTCAAATGGAAACCATGTCAGGCAAATACAAACTAAAATCCAAGTACTGGTAGTACTGCCAATGGAGATGCAATATGTCAAGAGAAAGAGCAACAAAGATTTTTATCAAGAAAATCCTGAAGTATTATAGGTCAGCTTTAAGACACAGTATTCTGAGGAATCCAAGTTGATCTTTCTCATTTCAGAAAAAGGAGAAGGCACCAAAGATAGAAAGAGGAGGGAATGACTGGCTGTCGAGTTGTAACTGATTAATACCTTCATTATTGCCCTGAAACAAATATAGAGCTTTACTAACCATCTAGATTAGGGGTGCACAACCTTTCAGCTGTCAGGAGCCACATGCATGCACACACACACATGCACCAGTGATCCTCGAAACAGATCACTCTTTCCTCACTGCTAGGAGCAGCAGAGAAAGAGCACTGTGTATGAGGATTGCTGGGGGAAGGAGCAGAGAGCCCTCTCTCTGCCACCCCAGTAATTCTCATACAGATCGCTCTTTCCTGTGATGAAAGAGCAATCAGTTTGAGGATCTCCGAGGGAGGTAATTCAGCAACAATTACAACCCTTGGGGGCTGTAATTAAGGCTGTGTGGGCTGTGTGTGGCCCTCAGGCCACAGGTTGTGCACCCTTGATCAAGATCGTGAGCCATAAATGTTCGAAACTCTCTGCTGCATGAAGGGAATATCTTTAATACAATTTTTAAAAACAGCTAATCTATTATGCTCATTAGCCAAAATGTAAAGGAACTAACTTAGATAAGAGATTCTTCCAGTCCAATACTCTGGCTACTCTACCATTCAGAACAAAATATTATACCAACTTTTTGACCGTGGGCCTGGAAAGAACATGCTGACATTTTAATCCAGCCACAGACTCATTGGGTAGCCTTGCCTCCTTCAGTTTACAAGCAACAAACAACAATTTAACTGTAAGGATAAGTCCTATACAAATTTATACCTTAAATTTAAGAAGCTACAACATATTTGCAGCCTAAGCAGCTAAAAGACTGCACTATGAACCAGGAAGTCCCTGTTTCAAGTCAGGTTTCTGCCACAAACTCATCCAGGGTGGGGTGGGGGGGTTACTACTAACCTACCTTCTAGGGTTGTTGTACAGATTACTGAAATAATATATGTGAAGTTCTCTAAATACTCAAAATGTGCTGTATAAATACAGAGGTTAGATTCATTTTGGAAAAGGGCAGATCAGTGGAGCTTGCAGAAGGGCTGACCTTCCCAATCTAGAAATGAGCATTTCTGCTTGTTTCTGGGTTTATTTTTAGAAGCACCAAAGCCTCATTGCAAAAGTACTGGTTCCTGCGAGCAAAACAGAACAAATGGAGGCAGAGCAGTCCCATTAGAATCTGCCTGAAATATTAATTATTGTTTAAGGTGTTGTGGGGGAGAAACACAATATTTTCTGCTTCATAGTTGCCTTTTGTTGTAAAGCACTAAACATCTATGCCCCTTATATTTTTAATGTGATCTAATTTTAACTCACATTCAGCTAGTCATCCTCCCTCCTCTTTCCTTGGTATACAAATCTGGCATCTCAATAGATGCCAGTTCTATTATGCAGAGAGATGTTTTAGTTGTATTTTTAATTATATGTATGCTGCTTTGAGGGCCTATGGCCAAAAAGCAACATATAAATACACTTTACCTTACCTTACAGTTATAAGAAAAATAAAGAGAACCAATGACTCCTGGCAAATCAACTTGTTGACATAAGGAAAACAAACTGAACAGACTTGAGGAGCACATTGCTAAAATCATTAGGAAAAACAATACAAGTTTATAAAAAAAAATATCAGAAACAAGAAACTACCCAGGCAGATATTTAGAGCATTAGATTAGATAACAAAGGATATGAAAAGAATTACTGAATAAGGAAACTGAATGAATTCTTTGCCTCAGTCTTCACTGTGGGAGAAGTTGACAAATACCCATGCCTGAACCAATTTTTCTCCAACAAGAGAGGCTGAACAAATCAAATACAGATGACAAGAAATGAAATTCTAGGGCAAGCTAACAAATTAAAATCAACAGCTCAGAGTCCAGAGAGTCCAAGAGTTATTAAAGAACTCAAATGTGAAACTATTGGTTTTCTAACAAAAATGTGCAACATCACCAAAATCACCATCCTTCCCTAAGGACTAAAAGTTAGCCAATGTAGCACTAATTTTTAAGAAGAGATTGAGGGCTGGAAATCACAGCTTTGTTAGCCTAATGACTATGCAGAGTAAACTGCTGGGAAGTATTATTAAAGCTGGAATTATTAAACACATAGCAGAACAAATCTTACTGAGGACAAATCAGAAAAACCTTTGCGAAGTGTGGTCCTTTGGGAGATTCTTAAGAGTATCAAGAAGTATATGGAAAAGAGTGGTCCAACAGCTATTATATAATTGGACTTCCAAAAGTTTTTAATGAAGGCTCCTGAGCAAACTTAACAGTCATGGGATCCTATTATAGATCAGGTCCTCTAATAGATTTATGAGCAGAAGATGGGAGGAAACAGACAGTTCTCGCAACGGAAGGAAGGAAGCAGTGGGAATCTGTATTGGGGCCAGTGCTATTGAACATTCAGAACTGATTTGGAGTCAGGGGTGAGAAATGGTATAACCAAGTTTTTAAGTGATGCTAAATTATTCAAAATGATGAAATTCAAGCAGGCAATGAAGGGCACCAAGGATGTTTTGAAAATGGGTGAAAATGGGCCACACAATAGCAAGTGAGGTACAGCATAAATAAGTGTAAATTCTAGCATCATATATCTTATTTGATGGGATCTGAACCGCAGGCAAGAAAGATTGTGGGACTTAGCTCACTGAAAGTCAACTTGCCATGCAGCAGCTGTAAAACAAGCAAAATCCATGCTACAGGTTATTAGGAAAGATACTGAAAATAAAATGTCCAGTATATAATCTATGGTACAGCTTCATTAAGATTGCTGGGAGAATTATCAACAACCTCCGATATGCAGACGATACCACCCTAATGGCAGAAAGCGAAGAGGATCTCAAGAGCCTCTTGTTGAGGGTGAAAGAGGAGAGTGCAAAAGCTGGTTTGAAACTCAACATTAAAAAAACGAAGATCATGGCATCTGGCCCCATCACTTCCTGGCATATAGAAGGGGAAGAAATGGAAGCAGTGACAGATTTTACTTTCTTGGGCTCCAAGATCACCGCAGACGGTGACTGTAGCCGTGAAATTAAAAGACGCTTGCTCCTTGGGAGGAAAGCTATGGCCAACCTAGACAGCATAGTAAGAAGCAGAGACATCACCTTGCCGACAAAGGTCCGTCTAATCAAAGCTATGGTTTTCCCAGTAGTAATGTATGGCTGTGAGAGCTGGACTATAAGGAAGGCTGAGCGCCGAAGAATTGATGCTTTCGAACTGTGGTGCTGGAGAAGACTCTTACGAGTCCCCTGGACTGCAAGGAGGTCAAATCAGTCCATCCTAAAGGAAATCAACCCTGAGTGCTCATTGGAAGGACAGATAATGAAGCTGAAGCTCCAATATTTTGGCCACCTAATGCGAAGAGAAAACTCCCTGGAAAAGACCCTGATGCTGGGAAAGACTGAAGGCAAAAGGAGAAGGGGACGGCAGAGGATGAGATGGCCAGATAGCATCACGGATGCAATGAATATGAACTTGAGCATGCTCCGGGAGAGAGCGCAGGACAGAAGGCCTGGCGTGCTATGGTCCATGGGGTCACGAAGAGTCGGACACGACTGAACGACTGAACAACTAGAAGGTTAGTGTAGAGCTGGAAAAGGTGCAGCACAGGCCAATCAAAGTGATCATGGGGTTAGACTATTTTCTCTACAAGGAAAGATCTATGCATTTTGGCGGATATCACAGAGATTTATAAAAATATGCATGGTATGGAGAATGTGGAGAGAACTTTTTCTCCCAGAACGTTGGATAGGCCAGAAAGATCCAGGTCCAAACCCCTACTAAGCAATGAAGCTGAGCAGGTGATGTCAAGCTACTCACTCTCTCTTAGCCTAACCTACCACACAGGGTCAATGGAAGGATTAGCCAGATTTGGGCAGGGGGGGGGGACACAACTCCTGTACACCACCTTGAACTTCTTGACAGAAAGGTAGGGTATAAATGCAATAAACTAACTTGTGAACCACCCAATGAAACTGAATGGCTGCAGATTCAGGACAGACAAATGGAAGTAGTACTTCTCATAATGCATAATTCATTCAGGGAATTTGCTGCCCCAAGATGTAGCAATGGCCACTAGCTTAGATGGCTTTAGAAGGGACAAATTCATGGAGGAAAGAATAGCTATTAGCCCAGGAGCAAAACTGAACCTCCATGTTCAGAGGCAGGAACAATGCCTCAGAATGCTAGTTGCTACATGGCAAAGTGTGAGAGAGGGCTACTGCCTTCATGCCCTGCTTGTGGGCTTCCTAGAAGAGCCTGGAAGCCACTCTGGAAAACAGGATCCTTCACTAGATAGTAGCTTGGAGGGGGGCTCCAGTGGACCTTTTATTCTTATGAGGTTTTAAAGATACGGTTTATTTAGAAATATTTCCCAAAGTTGGTCAGCCATTTTTGGAAGTAACTATTCCCATACATGTCAAACAAGTATATAAAGGTTTTCTGTTCAGTTAATGAGTTCTGCCAGAGATTTTGCCTATTGTTCAATAATCTAATTAAATAAAACCTTGCTTTGCAAAAATGGTTGCTAATATAGGCAGATTGTTACATTGCTGTTTTTTTACAAACCACAGACCCTTCTCTAGCAATAGCAAACGTTTATATTTTAACCCTGGAATCCTAAACACATTTACTAGGAAGTAAGCCCCACTAAACAAAATGGGACTTACTTCAGTGCACAGAACTGTACTGTACGTCTCAAACTTGAGTTTATTTTAAAAATGCAACTATTCCTTACTCTTGCTCCTTAGCCACTCTGCCAACCTCTGTGATAAGTTAAATTCATGCATTTCTAAAGTTTTGTGCAAATTATGCCTAATAATTAAAGCTTTACATTCACCTTAACTACTACCTTTAAATAATACATTTATTGGTTAACAGACATTAGCAGAGAGCCATATGATTCAGCCACTTCACACACAATATATTTTCTCACAGATATAAATACAGTGCGACATTCCCATATACTGTGGTGTAATGTTAACACTGGATTTTTTCAGTCTTATATGCAGAAAAGTTACATGTATGTGACAAGTGTTACAGTTGAACAGACCATGCAAGAAGTTAACACATTGGCCAGAGCTAAACAAAGACCAAAAAAAATGTCCTTACCACCTATGTAAAACATTAAGCACAAATGTTTTAGGTGAAGACAAGCCTGGTCGACATGAACTGAACATAAAAAAGAAAGATTTAAAAACAAAGCAATGAAAAAGGAAATAGTAGAATTTTAAACAAAATGACCCTAAAAACACAAAGACCTGGTCTGCACACAACTAACAACCTATGGTTAACAAACCATGGGTTGTTCAGGAATGTGTGGGAGCAAGGGAGAGCGCTGGCTCTTGACCACTCAACCGCTTCTGCTTCCTTTCTTGTCTGAGATGTGCGAACTCAGAACTAGCTGTTAAAGGAGAAACAACCCAGAGTTTTAACCCATAAACAAACCATAGGTTAAAACTCTGGGTTATTTCCCCCTCAATAACTCAGAGTCCTGAGTTCGCACGTCACAGACAAAAACTCAAGGTCGGAGTGTCCCTGGGTTGTTAAGCAAAGCAAAAGCGGGCGAGAAGGCAAGAGCCAGCATGCTCACTTGCTTCTGCGTGCTGCTAAACAACTCACAGCTAACACACAGTGGGTTGTTTTTGCATGCAAACCAGGTCACTAAGTAGAATGATCCCATTCATATTTCTTTTCTCTTGAATTCATCCTTCTCAATCCAGCAAAAGGGACAACAGTGAAATATATTATGTAAACAATGTTGTCAGAACACTATGAGAGAAAAGGTCGCACTGCACCATTTTAAAATGTAAACTAGACAGCCTTAGAAATGTACATTTTTCTGGGGGACTCCTCTTCCTCAGGCTTCTTTCCAATTTGCACACTATTTTTGCTCAAAGCACTTTGAAAATGTTCTGACTTGTGCATTTACATGAAACACAATGACCAGGATCGCACTATCGCAGGGTGGTTAATAAGCCACGGTGGCTTGTTAACCACCCTGTGTGGGGAGGTTGCATGCCAGACAGATTTGCATAATTACTATTTGCCAGTGTGGCTTGTTGGGACGTCCAAACCTGGCAAGGGTGGGTGGTTGGGGTACTGAACTTGGGAACCTTCTGTGAACAAAGCTCATGCTATACCACTGGGCTATGGTTCCATCCATATAATTTGAAGCTGAGAAAGGGATTTTTTTTATGGAGATAGATACATACTACTGACATTTTACACTGACCTGATTCACACATGACAACCTATCAGTTTAAAAACCTATGGGTTGTCGTGCATGAGTGGGTGACAGCCTCTTCCGCTTTTACTTAGCAACCCATAATCAGCTCCTGCTAAGCAAGGCATCCGAACCCAGACCACTGGGTTGTTAAAGGGCTAAACAACACAGCAGTTAATCCATGGTTTGTTGTTGCATTAATCAATGGGTTGTTTAGCCCCTAAACAACCCAGCAGTCTGGGTTCAGATGTCACTCTCAGCAGGAGTCGATTGTGGGTTCCAGAGTAAAGTGGAAAGAGGTGGGGCGCTGCAGGCAGCACACCCACATGTTCCCAACAACCCATCAGTTTTTAAACCGATGGGTTGTTTTTACATATTAACAGCCCACTCAGTCAGATCAATAGTTCACCTGTCCCAGTACTTTTTATTCTGCCTAGCAGCAGCTCTCTTGAGGCTGAGGCCTTTCTCAGACTTGCAACCCATGATGCATTTAACTAGAGATACAATGGATTGAAACTTGGTCATTATATATGCAAAGCACAACTAAGCTATGGCTCCTCTCTAACATAGTGCTAATCACCAGAGGTGGGTGGGACTGTAGCCCTTTGCAGGCATTGGACATATATGCAGGCTCTGCCCTCAATGTCCCTGACCTTCCCGCATTACAAAGGGATATCTGAAGGGAGCTCTACTTGTACAAGCGGGCTGAATGCCTGCACAAGGCTTGTGTTGTTTTCCATTTGCAAATGCCCAGTTTTCATTCACAGCTTGCAAGTATCGAACAATACTTTCCAAAAGCCTAGACAAGCTAGATTATTCATCTGATGAAATGTAATCATGTCACTTATTTGTGAACCAGAAAAGGCAGATGATTAATAGAAGATGAACACCCACTGTAAAAGAAAAATGAAATAGTCTAAGTCTTGTTATGTTTGACATGTTCAATTCAGATGACTGACAAAAACATGTTAGTTGATAGGCAGCACGATTAGCAATTTAAATGTAAGGTAATATTTGTTGGACTAACTAAATGAAATTTCCAATTTAAATTTCCTTTACATGTCAAGCTCCTGTAAGCTGTCACTGCGCAGCTTGGCCCCATGAACAGATTTTGATTTAAATTTTTCCTTACATATCTTTGGGGCCCAACAAAGCATCACCTCTGTTAGTATCTCATAGATCAAAATAAAAAAGGTAAACATATTTCACAGTGTTTAAAATGCTTTAAAAAAACTTACTTTGGAAACCAATTTAATCCAAGGTGTTCTGTCTTGGAGTACAATATCCGCTCCAGCATTTCATAAAGTGGCCTCCACGGTAATTCCAAGTCATCCCTTGAAAGCAGTTCTTTTTTTCTAAGTTTTAAAAATAAGGACAGTTTAATCATTACTGTGTCTTCTGCTTAGTCATCATTTTCACACAGCTTACTGATAGCCTAAAAGTCTTCCCCAACCTGGTGCCCTCCAGATGTTTTGGATTACAACTCCCATCAGCCTCCACCAGCATAGCCAATAGTCAGAGTGAACAGGAATTGTAATACCAAACATTTGGATGGCATGAGATTGGAGAAGGGTGACCTATTAACATGCCAACGGAAAAAAATTCTATACAAAGTTGAAGGAAATGCTAAAACTTTGGGTAGATGGAGATATAACTCTACATCATGGCGGCAGCCACAGTTAGTACTAGCCAAGATTCCCTCTTAGTAAAGATTCAAAACCAGGTCTGAAGCAAGTTCACAAATCCTGGTTAAAAGGGAACATGATTATCCTTAACCTTTATTTATGTCCATGCTGATAGAATGCTTAATTATGGGTACAACTCATAGGATAAAGGAGAGAAATTCACATGTTAGAAGAACTGCACAATCCTATTCCCTTAACCTTAGCTGAGAGATGGCCAGCATTACATCAAAACTTACAAACTCTTTGGCATGGACCCTTACTCAGGAAACCACTCTCTTAAATTTAGTTCTCAAGATAGTTTATTTTCAGGGGTGTACACAAATGAGTGAGCATTTATTTTAACCTGGCAAGGGCATCTGTGATGAGTGCATAAGTGAGAGATGGGTTGAGGTTAGTCTTGGCCCTCACATAGGCTTTAAAAGCATTTTGAAGCAGCAAGACTATGCAACTGCAGGAATGAGCCTCAACACTTCTACCAAGCTTGAAAGCAGGGAGACATCTCCCTTCAAGCATGCTAAGTTTTTGCTGATTCTGAGCACCTTCAAAGCCCAGCAGGGTTTCGGAAATGAGACTTCTACCAAGGCCAATACAAATCTGTGGACCTGTTTAATTTGTTAACATTAATAAGGCATATCTCCAGCCTCAAAGTGAAATCTTTTTTTCCAAGTTATTCTTCCATAGAACATACATTACTTCCATTACATAACAGTGATGCAAAGAGTAACTTACTTCAACAGGTTTATCAACAGACGTGCAAAACCTTGCATCATGCTGATCTCCAACTTTGGAATAGTTACCAGCTCATACAAGAGCTTGATAAAAAGGACATGATCTTCTTTGCTAAACTTTCTTCCATAGAGCCGAAGATACCTTTAAGAAAGAAAAAAAACTCATGTAAAATATTATTTTAGATTACCCCCTTCAGTAACAAGCTCTCAGGGGAGTTTACACAATCCAAAAGAGGATAAAAAATATAAACAACAATTAAGCTAACACACAGGACAGCAGAAAAATGAACAATAAAAAGAGCAGAGAGCAACAGAAATCACTGCATTCAAAATAAACCAAAAGGTTTGGGCAAATAAAATGGTCTTCTTCGAATTTATTTATTTATTACATTACTATACTGCCCAATAGCTGAAGCTCTCTGGGTGGTTCACAACAATTAAAACCATAATACACAACACGATAAAATACAATATAAAAGTTTGAAACTACAGTATAAAATAGTATCCCCTTCATGGATCACTGCCTTGTTGTGGCAAAGGGGCTTGCGTAACTCAGTAAGGCCATAAGCTATACCGTGCAGGGCCACCCAAGACGGACAGGTCATGGCAGAGAGTTCTGACAAAATGTGGTCCACTGGAGGAAGAAATGGCAACCCACTCCAGTATTCCTGCCAAGAAAACCCCATGGAACGTATCACAAGGCTAAATGATATGACGCTGGAGGATGAGCCCCTCAGGTCGGAAGGTGTCCAATATACTACTGGGGAAGAGCAGAGGGTATTTCCAAGTAGCGCCAGAAAGAGTGAAGTGGCTGGGCCAAAGCTGAAAGGACACTCAGCTGTGGATGTGTCTGGTGGTGAAAAGAAAGTCCAATGCTGTAAAAAACAATATTGGTTAGGAACCTGGAATGTCAGATCAATGAATCCAGGTAAGCTGCAGGTGGTCAAACATGAGATAGCAAGATTGAACATCGACATCTTGGGAATCAGCGAACTAAAATGGACAAGCATGGGCGAATTTAATTCAGGTGACCATTATATCTACTACTGTGGGCAAGAATCCCTTAGAAGAAATAGAGTAGCACTCATAGTCAACAAAAGGGTGGGAAAAGCAGTACTGGGGTACAATCTCAAAAATGATAGAATGATCTCAGTACGAATCCAAGGCAAACCATTCAACATCACAGTAATTCAAGTCTATGCCCCAACCACTGAGGCTGAAGAAGCTGAGGTTGATCGGTTCTATGAAGACCTACAACACCTTCTAGAACTAACACCAAAAAAAGATGTCCTCTTCATCATAGGGGATTGGAATGCTAAAGTAGGAAGTCAAGAAATCACCGGGATAACAGGCAAGCATGGCCTTGGTGTACAAAATGAAGCAGGACAAAGGCTAATAGAGTTTTGCCAAGAGAACACGCTGATCATAGCAAACACTCTTTTCCAACAGCACAAGAGGCGACTCTACACATGGACATCACCAGATGGTCAATATCGAAATCAGATTGATGATGTCCTTTGCAGCCAAAGATGGAGAAGCTCTATACAGTCAGTCAAAACAAGACCTGGAGCTGACTGTGGCTCAGATCATGAGCTGCTTCTTGCAAAATTTCGGCTTAAATTGAAGAATGTAGGGAAAACCACTAAACCATTCAGGTATGACCTAAATCATATCCCTGATGAATATACAGTGGAGGTGACAAAAAGATTTAAAGGATTAGACCTGATAGAAAGAGTGCCTGAGGAACTATGGACGGAGGTCCGTAACACTGTTCAGGAGGCAGCAACTCAATACATCCCAAAGAAAAAGAACTGCAAGAAAACAAAGTGGCTGTCTGAGGAGGCTTTACAAGTAGCTGAGGAAAGAAGGGAAGCGAAAAACAAGGGAGAAAGGGGAAGATAAAGCCAACTGAATGCAGAGTTCCAGAGAATAGCAAGGAGAAACAAGAAGGCCTTCTTAAATGAACAATGCAAAGAAATCGAGGAAAACAACAGAACGGGAAAGAGGGGAACGTTTTGTGCAAAGAAATGCATGATAAAGGACAAAGAAGGCAGGGACCTAACAGAAGCAGATGAGATTAAGAAGAGGTGGAAAGAATACACAGAAGAACTATACAGGAAAGATCTGAATGTCCCTGATAGCCATGATAGTGCGGTCACTGAACTTGAGCCGGACATCCTCGAGAGTGAAGTCAAGTGGGCCTTAGAAAGCATTACTAACCACAAAGCTAGCGGAGATGACAGTATTCCAGCTGAGCTATTAAAATCCTAAAAGATGATGCTGTTAAAGTGCTCACTCAATATGCCAACAAATTTGGAACACTCAGCAGTGGCCACAAGACTGGAAAAGGTCAGCTTACATTCCAATCCCAAAGAAGGGCAATGCCAAAGAGTGTTCAAACTACCGTACAATTGCGCTCATTTCACCTGCCAGCAAGGTGATGCTCAAAATCCTACAAGCTAGGCTTCAGCAGTATGCGAACCGAGAACTACCGGAAGTACAAGCTGGGTTCCGAAGAGGCAGAGGAACTAAAGATCAAATCGCCAACTTTCGCTGGATCATGGAGAAAGCAAGAGAATTCCAGAAAAACGTCTATTTCTGCTTCATTGACTATGCTAAACCCTTTGATTGTGTGGATCACAACAAACTGTGGGAAATTCTGAAAGAGATGGGAGTACCAGACCACCTTACCTTTCTCCTGAGAAACCTGTACGAGGGTCAAGAAGCAACAGTAAGAACCAGACATGGAACAACCAATTGGTTCAAAATTGGGAAAGCAGTGCGACAAGGCTGCATATTGTCACCCTGCTTATTTAACATCTATGCAGAGTACATCATGAGAAACGCCAGGTTGGATGAATCACAGGTCGGAATTAAGACTGCTGGGAGAATTATCAACAACCTCAGATACGCAGATGATACCTCCCTAATGGCAGAAAGCAAAGAGGATCTAAAGAGCCTCTTGTTGAGGGTGAAAGAGGAGAGTGCAAAAGCTGGTTTGAAACTCAACATTAAAAAAACTCAGATCATGGCATCTGGCCCCATCACTTCCTGGCATATGGAAGGGGAAGAAATGGAAGCAGTGACAGATTTTATTTTCTTGGGCTCCAAGATCACCGCAGACGGTGACTGTAGCCATGAAATTAAAAGACGCTTGCTCCTTGGGAGGAAAGCTATGGCCAACCTAGACAGCATAGTAAGAAGCAGAGACATCACCTTGCTGACAAAGGTCCGTCTAATCAAAGCTATGGTTTTCCCAGTAGTAACGTATGGCTGTGTTAGCTGGACTATAAGGAAGGCTGAGCGCCGAAGAATCGATGCTTTCGAACTGTGGTGCTGGAGAAGACTCTTACGAGTCCCCTGGACTGCAAGGAAGTCAAATCAGTCAATCCTAAAAGAAATCAACCCTGAGTGCTCATTGGAAGGACAGATACTGAAGCTGAAGCTCAAATATTTCGGCCACCTAATGCGAAGAGAAAACTCTCTGGAAAAGACCCTGATGCTGGGAAAGACTGAAGGCAAAAGGAGAAGGGGACAGCAGAGGATGAGATGGCTAGATAGCATCACTGATGCAATGAATATGGACTTGAGCACGCTCCGGGAGAGAGCGGAGGACAGGAAGGCCTGGCGTGCTATGGTCCATGGGGTCATGAAGAGTCGGACACGACTGAATGACTGAACAACAAATAAAATAGTAATAACCAAATAGAACCCAGCAGCAATGCAAAGATTTAAAATACAATACCAAATTTAAAACAAAAATTGAAAAACGAAAATGCCTGGGAAAACATAAAGGTCTTCACCTGGTGCCAAAAATAGTACCATGTAGGCACCAGGCAAACCCTTCTGGAAAGCTCAAATGCCAGAAAGGCATCAGAGTTCGTACCAGGTGAATCTCCCTCGGTGCCACCACTGAAAAGGCCCTTTGTCCAGTCACTACTTATCTGACTAAGGCAATGGGGGACCAAGAGGAAAGTGTCAGATGATAAATGAAGCAATCAGGCGGGCTCATACGGGAGGTCCTTGCAAGAAAAAAAGGTGGAAGGCAACAGAAGAACCAATGTGGCTTCACAAAAAGCTTAGAGATGAGCTGAAAACCAAAAAAGGACACATATAGGAAGTGGAAAGAAGGCCAAGCAACAAAGGAAGAGTACAGGTAGATAGCACAGAATTGCAGGGATGGCGTCAGGAAGGCTAAAGCTGAGAACGAGCTGAGGTTAGCGAGGGATCTAAAAGCAACAAAAACATGTTCTTCAGATATGTGCAGAGTAAAAGACAGAGGAAAGAAATGGTGATTCAACTATTAAATAAGGATGACAAAATGATAACAGATGACAAAGAAAAGGCAGAGGTGCTCAATTCCTGCTTCGGCTCAGTCTTCCCCCAAAAGAGGGTCTATGCCCCCCCCCCCAGCAAAGGCGAAGTACAGGCTGAAGGGGCAGGATTGCAGCTTGAGATTGATAGGCATATGGTCAAGGAACACCTAATTACTTTGAAGGAGTTCAAATCTCCAGGGCCAGATGAACTGCATCCTAGAGTAATAAAGGAACTGGCAGAAGAACTCTCAGAACCACTGCCTAGTATCTTTGAGAAATCATGGAGGACGGGGGAAGTGCCAGATGACTGGAGGAGGGCTAACGTTGTCCCTATCTTCAAAAAAGGCAAAAAGGAGGAACTTGGGAACTACAGACCAGTCAGTCTGACATCAAACACTAGGAAAATTCTGGAGCAGATTAGAAAGCATTCAGTCTGTAAGCACCTTGAAAACAATGCAGTGATTACTCAAAGCCAACATGGATTTGTCAAGAACAAATCCTGCCAGACGAATCTGATTTCATTTTTGGATCAGGTAATCTCCTTTGTGGACTGTGTGAATGCTGTGGACATAATACACCTCGACTTCAGCAAAGCTTTCAACCAAGTGCCCCATGATATCCTGATGAGCAAACTAGCTCGAAGTGGGCTAGATGAAACAACGATCTGATGGATCCACAGTTGGCTACAGAATCAGACTCAAAGAGTGCTGATCAATGTGATCTTCTCAAACTGGGGAGAGGTAACGAGCGGGGTACCACAGGGCTCAGTCCTGGGCCCAGTGCTCTTCAACATTTTCCTTAATGACTTGGATGAGGAGGTTCAGGGAATGCTGATCAAACTTGCAGATGACACAAAATTGGACAGGACAGCTAATACATTGGAAGACAGAAACAAAATTCAAAGTGATCTTGATAGGCTGGAGGGCTGGGCAAAAAACAACAGAATGAAATTTAATAGGGATAAATGCCAAGTTCTACACCTAGGAAAAAGAAACCAAATGCACAGTTACAAGATGGGGGATACGTGGCTCAACAATACTACAAGCGAGAAGGATCTCGGAATTGTTGTAGATCACAAGCTGAATATGAGCCAACAATGTGATGTGGCTGCAAAAAAGGCAAATGCTATTTGGGGCTGCATTCATAGAAGCACAGCTTCCAAATCACGTCAAGTCCTAGTTCCCCTCTACTCAGCACTGGTTAGGCCTCATCTGGAGTACTGTGTCCAGTTCTGGGCGCCACACTTTAAGAAGGATGCAGACAAAATGGAGCAGGTTCAGAGGAGGGCAACAAAGATGATCAGGGGACTGGAAACAAAGCTCTATGAGAAGAGACTGAAAAAACTGGGCATGTTTAGCCTTGAGAAGAGAAGACTAGGGGGAGATAGGATAGCGCTCTTCAAGTACTTGAAAGGTTGTCACAGAGAGGAAGGCCAGGATCTCTTCTCCATCATCCCAGAGTGCAGGACACGGAAGAATGGGCTCAAGTGACAGGAAGCCAGATTCCGGCTGAACATCAGGAAAAATTTCCTGACTGTTAGAGCAATACAACAATGGAACCAATTACCTAGGGAAGTGGTAGGCTCTCCCATATTGGAGACATTCAAGACGAGGCTGGACAGCCATCTGTCAGGGATGCTTTGACTTGCATTCCTGCACTGAGCAGGGGATTGGACTCGATGGTCTTGTAGGCCCCTTCCAACCCTACTGTTCTATGATTCTATTAAGCATGCTTACAGCATTGTATTAAGCATTACAACTTTGGGGGCTCTTTAACCCCCACAGTTTAATCACAGTAATAAGTGATTAAATGGGGATGTGATAGAATTGTATAAAATTATGCATGGCGTAGAGAAAGTGGATAGGGAGAAGCTTTTCTTCTCTCATAAAACTAGAACCCCAGGTCATCCAAGGAAGCCGAAAAGCGGAAGATTCAGGACAGATAAAAGAAGTACTACTTTACACCATGCACAGTTAAACTATGAAATTCAGTACAAGATGTAGTGATGGTCACAGCTTGGTTGGCTTTAAAAGGAGATTAGATAAATTCATGGAAGATACGGCTTTCAATGGCTACTGGTGGAAACTGGGATGTTCCATGGTTATTTGAAGGCAAGATTCCTCTGATTCTCCAGGATTGACCCTCAGACTGCAAGAGGGACACAGATAAAGGGAATTCCCATGTTCAAATAAACACACTACAGTTCAATTCCTTTGTTACGTTCATATTGTGTGCTAAATGACAGGAAAAAAAGCAAGAGTGGGTCTTCACAGGCTCAAGACTCTTACCAGACTGATATTTATCCCCAGAAACTATGTTAGCCTACATTCCCTGTTGTAGGTTAGTATCTAGTTTTATGCTAAGTCTGCTAACAGAGTTTGCCAAGAACAGAGAAAATGCATACAGAGATATGCCGCGGCATTTTCTCAGCCTTCTTTGCGGGTACCTCTCTCTCAGGCATTCAGAGCAGTATTCCCCAGAGGGAACGTTTTTAGGAAGTACATGGCATTATCATACTTGTTCCAAAAGCAGTCTTCATGGTAATTTCTACTGCCAGAAAACATTCGCCCTGGCCCCTGGCAGAAACGTGTTCATGACGAGAGCAGGAGAAGGAGGGCTGGGATTACACTCCACAGGAAAGGAAATAGTTCCCACCCCTTCACCACAAATATTCAGTTAAATTATAATAACTGCATCAGAATAGCAGCATGACAACAGTATACAAAATGCAACAACTGAAACAGCAGCTGTATTTACAGTCATGGCTACAAAAAAGATGCATTATGGTAGGTTACAGTGAACAGTATCCTACAGAATAACCATGAGATGCTGCAGCAAAAGTCTAAATACTATACACAGATGCATTAAATGAAACATAGCAACCAAGACACAGGTAATAATACTACTGATCCTACACAGGTAGCTGAAATGGTGTGTCCAGCGTAAGTAGCAATAATGAAATACGAGAGAGAGAGAGAGAGAGAGAGAGAGAGAGAGATTGAGAGAGAGAGAGAATGAACACACCCACAGACAGCAACGAAGATGGCAATGGGAACAGAAAACAAGTTATAATACAAGAAGTGGGGGAACTGTGTTCGTTTTGATAGGACGAAAATATTTGAAACAACTTTAATAAATGCCCAGTATTCATGAAAAGCCAGAGACCTGTTTATGCTCACTGAAAGGAACTACAGATATAATAGCTGGTGCAATTCCTTTGAAGATTAAAATGTATTTATGGGCAAATATATGCCACTGAAAGTATCCATTAATCCCACGTAGCTACTGTCTTGGGCAGATCTCAGCCTGACAAATGGCATAACTTTTTCAAGCCCTATTGAAACCATTCTCAGCTGGCAAACATAGCAGGGCTGTCTGTCTCTTTCTCACTCACAGTGCTCTTCCATCTCCAGATTCCCAGAAGACAAGGAGGGGGTGGGGGAGCAGTTTCCATTAGCATCACTCTGTTTTTCCACAGCACAGTGTCTGTTTTCAATCTCCTTCCCAGAAAGCCTGGCTCAGACATACAATTAACTGGGTTTTAGGAATTAGATGGCTTTTCCCACCACCTGGGTTTGGTGTTACTGCTGATCATCAGCAATCCAGTTTAAAGGTAGCCCATGCACACTCCTAAACTTTGAGGACCTGCTTTGAAAAGCAGTTTAAAAGCTATTAAAAGTTCAAGACACATTTTTAAATGGTTAAAACACACACACCATGGTGATCCGCCAGAAAGTTGTAATAGCATTACTGTATTTCATGATTACACACAAGATATTACATAAGCACCCCTACAGTCTTTCATTGCTCAGTAAAAGCTTTAAAAATGCAACAAGAAAAGTTAACTTCTGCATGAGCAGCAACTATACACTAATCAATTGTGCCACCACCGCATAGGAGAGATGCAAAACTAAGGAAATATTGTATGGTTTTTGGTATTGTTTTGTGAAATGCCCAGAGAAGGTCAGCTTTTAGGTGGTACAGAAATGTAACAAATAAAGAAACAAATAAAAGTACCCACCCCTCTTTCATGCTACACTCCAGATAGGAACATAGGAAGCTGCCTTATACCGAGTCGGACCATTGGTCCATCTATCCCAGTATTGTTGACACTCGCCGGCACCAGCTCTCCAGGGTTTCAGGCAGTTTTCCCACCCCTACCTGGAGATGCCAGGGACCAAACCTGGACCCTATTGCATGCAAAGCATGCGTGCTCTACCACGGAGCTACAACCCTTCCCGTAGGATTTCAAATGAAAGATCTCAAATGAAAATACATTAATAGTTTGCCACTCTACTTTTGTGATCTCAGCAGTGAGCTGTAACACAAGATGAGCATTAAGGCGGCTTTTGAACATGTAGAACTTAACATTAAAATTCAAAATTCTATTTATCACAATACTGAATTCCTGCAATTAGACTATTCCAGAGATTAAGCACATCATATGAACATCCCTGGCAGCGTCAACCAACTGAAGACCTTTTAGGGCACAATCCTATGCACGTTTAGACAAAAAAATTCCTACAGCTCTCAGCGTTCCCCAGCCAGCATTAACTAACCAGCATGTTTAGGTACATTTTTCCTTGCCTTTTTTGCATTGTGTTGTTTAATCTATAATTAGATCATAAGCTTTCAGGCAGGGCTTTTTGCTTTATATTTGTACAGCACCTAGGTGCTGAAGAAATAATAGTAATATTGTATCACACTAAGATGCTTAGTTGAGGATATTGTAAGATGATGACAGTTTATCCTACATACGAGAACCCTTTAAAAAAAAAAAATCTCTAATAGAGAATTTAAAAAATCTTTTTATTTTCAGCAAACTTGTGAATGCTTTAAACCTCTTAGGTTTGCAAATTACAACTGCGATGCGTGAGACAACAGAAGCTGACTCTGCTATTTTCCCAAACAGCCAGCATTCTTCAGCCATGATTTTAAACATCAGCAATTTTAATATGGGGAGATTGAAGAGGTACACATTGCCTGGTCACAGCGAACACTAGTGCTGAACATACTTTATAAGGTTCTGATGGGGATTTTTCTTTGTCCGATTTTTTTTTAATTCATTTGAAATTAAACGCACAATAAGAGGAAGAGGTTAAAATATAACTGGTCCCTTTACTATAGGAAAACAGATGCCATTTAAAGTGGCATCTCTTAGCAAAGTTTACACAATTTTGAACCCCTTTGACATCAGCTCTAATCCTCAAATGTGTAGGAGGATTAGAAGCATGATTTCCAAAACTGCTAAAGGAGCAAAGTGGTGGCTAACGTATTAAACAAACCCTTCCTTGTTTTTCAACCCTCAGTGAACTGGTTTGCACGGAACAGCGGTATATCATGGGTTAATGAGCTCACAATTTGCTGCACATGAGCCACTTCCAGTTTGCAGCAGCAACATATGAATGTCCCATTCGTAGGTCGTTAGCATTATGTCTGAACCCGGACACTTCGGGTTATTCATAGGTTAAACAACCCAAAGTTAACCCATGGTTTCTTCTTAGGTTAACTTTGGTTGTTTAACCCATGAATAACCCAAAGGCCCTGTTCACACATCACGACAACCCACTGGTTTAAAAACCGATGGATTGTTGTACACGAATAGGCATGCTGCCTGCAGAATCCCCGCCTCTTCCACTTTTACTCAGCAATCCACGATCGGCTCTTTTGTAGGTTGTGGAGCATGATGTCCAAACCCACACTGCCAAACAACCCAGCAGTTAACCCAACAACAAATCATGGGTTAACCGCTTGGTTGTTTAGCCTCTCAATAACCCAGCAGTCCGGGTTCACACGTCACGCTGCATAACCTACGAAGGAGCCAATCATGGGTTTTTAAACCCACAGATTGTTATGTGCGAACCAGGTTAAAGTGTCAGACGTCATACTAACAACCTACAAATGGGGCATTTGTAGGTGTTGCTGCAAACTGGTAGTGGCTCGCGCATGGCATGCATCCCCACAAATCATGGATGGGTTAATTAATTAATTAATCCACCCATGATTTGTGGGGATGCATGCCATGCGCGAGCCACTTCCAGTTTGCAGCAACACCTACAAAAGCCCCAATAATTAATTAACCCACAATTTGCCGCCGAAAGTCATCATTATGTGCAAACAGCCCCATTATTTCCAGTTCTTCAAGTGCCAACACAGTTTTGTTTTATATTTAAGGTAATGCCCTCTTAGTAAGATTTTGGTTCAACTTATGGTTGCTCAGTATCCACCATGTTGATACAAGCTGCAGATCAGCAGCAGCCCTCCAGCTAATATTTTCCTTGACGACCTCCATGGTGAAAATGCCATGCACCCTTGCGCTAGCTAGGGTGTGGAACAGGAGTGTCAGTGTTCAGGTATGCTGTCAAATTGCTGTTCCCCCAAGGCAAAGTTATTTCTTGCTCTTTATCATGTCATACCAAAGAGTGAACTGGAGGAGCAAGTTTGAGTAGCTTTCAAATACAATTTCAGTGTTCATGAAGTGTGGTGTGCATGTCAGTTCCTATTTCCTAGCTATGATTTCCTCTTTTTAAGAGGAAAAAAGTACACCCTCCTATTCTTAGCTTGTTAGAAGCCACCTATACAAGAAATATTGCAATAGCTAGAACTGAATTTCTTCTTTATATACACCCTCTAGAGCAGCATTCTTCACTGCAAGGCCCGAGGGTCACTGCAAGGCCCAAGGCATTTTAAACAGGTATTAAATAATTAGATAGTGTATGAGTCATTATTCCCATCATCATGACACTGAGTTTCATAAAACTTGAATTGCAAGAATTTTGCAGTGGACAATGGAAAACAGGAATCTCAAACATCTAGAACTAGCCATTACTTGACAAGGAAACTGAGATGGGTACAAGGTTACTGCTCTGACTTTGCAATCATAACATACCAAGCCACACTGTTTGATCATCTCATTATTTCATACTAACATAATAATTCTGTAAGGAGAATGACAACTCACACTGCGAAGAGTTAATACTGTCTTCTTAAATCACAACACTTTTCAGAAGCCAGACCATTTTGGGGACACTGCTTCAGCATGTTTTGACAGCATTACCACATAACTCCTACCAGAATGAAAACAGGCCTCACAGTAAACAGAGTAAGGTAGCAGCAGATGGTTAGAGGAAAAACAGTGTCACACTACATCTACTCAAGTTCAAAATGTCTTGTAAGGCAACCATGTGAGTCACTTTATAGCGACCAGTGTAACTCTAAGAATCTTTCTTGGTAAACAAAGTCACTTGTGATGATGCTTACAAGATTTATAGAATATTACATTCCCCTTCCCAAGCTGGCTGATTTTCATATTTTGATTTATACAGGTGAATGGTCATTTCACACACCCACACATATTAATATTATATTATAATATGACAGCTTCCAAAATTCTATCATATTCCTGTGGGACCAAGAAGCAGAGGGGGAACATCAGGAAGTCTGGTGTGACGGTTTGGAACATCATTGTTCTCCCAGTCCAACCTCTTTTGCCATTGCTGAGAAGAACATAGCTAGAAGCTGATTCCATCTCAGCCCTAAGATACAAGGAGATAGGCAGACAGAGCCATACTGGTCAGAGGCGTCAGTAACTGCCTGACTTTCTCAGCTCCCTAACCAGCCACTAGAACTCCATCTTAAAATAGCAATGCATTGTGGACTTTCTCCAGGCATTTGGGGAGCATTTCAGGTAAGATACATTTTACCCATCTGATGCAGCTCTGCTGCAATCATCTGTAACAGTGATGGAGTTTCTAAGGATCTTTGTAATTCCTAATACAGGGGTGGGCAGACTTCAGACTTGCAGGATCTACTTCCAATTTTACAAGAACCTCAAGATCTAACCAGAGTCTAGTTCAAAAGCCATACATGTACAACTAAGAATTCTGAGCCCAGGAACTTATTTTGAGAACTGAACAGAATTCAAAGTCCTCCTACAGAAAAATCCACTTCTAGTGGGCTCTCCCACACTGGAAGCATTCAAGATGAAGCTGGACAGCCACTTGTCAGGGCTGCTTTGACTTAGATTCCTGCACTGAGAAGGGGGTTGGACTCGATGGTCTTGTAGGCCCCTTCCAACCCTACTATTCTATAATTCTATGGTTACCCCACACTTTCTTCAGTTCAGAAGTATAATTTAAGGCAGGGGAGGGTGTCATTTTCTTGCTATTGTTGTTAAACAACTGAAAGTCAGAAATCCTTGCTGAGCTACTGCAAATCACCCAAAGATCTACCAGTAGACTCAGATCTTCCTTCTGCCCACTCCTGTACTAAGAAATTGCATGACATGCACATGAAAGTAGTAACGTATGGCTGTGAGAGCTGGACTATAAGGAAGGCTGAGCGCCGAAGAATTGATGCTTTCGAACTGTGGTGCTGGAGAAGACTCTTACGAGTCCCCTGGACTGCAAGGAGGTCAAATCAGTCAATCCTAAAGGAAATCAACCCTGACTGCCCATTGGAAGGACAGATACTGAAGCTGAAGCTCCAATATTTTGGCCACCTAATGCGAAGAGAAAACTCTCTGGAAAAGACCCTGATGCTGGGAAAGATTGAAGGCAAAAGAAGAAGGGGACAGCAGAGGATGAGATGGCTAGATAGTGTCACTGATGCAATGAATATGAACTTGAGCACACTCCAGGAGAGAGCGGAGGACAGGAAGAACTGGCGTGCTATGGTCCATGGGGTCACGAAGAGTCGGACACGACTTAACGACTGAACAACAACAAAGTGTGACACTGTTTTTCTGGTGGAACTCAAACTAAAAAAATGAAGCTGTTAGCAGAGTCAAAGAAAGATGAAATACTAACTTGAGCACCAACAGAAATAGATGTGAAGCACTTCAAAGTATGAATTAACATCACAAATTCTTATCTGCATCATTGTAAGCCACTTTGAGTCTATATGAGAAAACTGGAGTATAAATCTTACTAAATAAAAACCAGGAGAGGACTATGCAGGTGGCAGCAAGTTTCTCAGTGAAGTCACCAGGGAGAGAACAGATTCAGCCCATGGTAATGGTGTCCCAAAAGAAGAAACATCTTTTTTGTTTCTCCCCCTATAAACAAATGGCTTCCACTCACTCCTGTAAGAAAAACTAGAGTGCTGATCTTCGTAACAGTTGTAGTGATGGCAAAACATTATCTCCACTCCTGTCCCTGTGCACCCCTTAAATCTCTTTAAGGATGCTGAGTACTTAGGAAGAACATTTTCTTATCTGTGGTGTGTACTTTTAAACAACTGCAATTCAGTATTGTAGAACTGGGAAGGACAATGTATTATCATTAGAGAATAATCACCTGTATTGTATTTCTTTTAGTTTTTCTAATGAATCAAGTATCTGTTCACACTAGTGAGGTGGGAGGGGTGGTGGGGATCACTCTGATTTGTGCTGCTGCTGCTGCTGCTAAGCTTTAGCACAACAGCACAGGAATAATTCTAGCAGAGCCTGTCATTTTTCCTAGCATTAGGGTGTAAAGTTGTAATTATATGCACAGTGAAAAAAAAATGCCAGCAGCTATCTGACAGAACTCACCCTTCCTCAGCAAGAAGCTGCCGAGGGGCAAGCAGGGGACGATAGCATTGTTTATTTCTCAGTGTTAAATCTGCAGTTCTGTTAAAAGAATATTAAAATCAGTATCATGTCTGTTAGACAGTAAGTGGTCTGGGAGCAAATAATGCCATAGCACTGTTAAAGCTAAGTGGGCATGGACTCAGTCAATGCCTGGATGGGAGAACACTGAAAACTGTATGTAAGGTGGTCTGAACTTTCAAAGAACATAAGAAGAGCCCTGCTGGATCAGACCAGGGGTCCATCTAGACCAGCATTCTGTTCACACAGTGGCCAACGAGCTGTCAACTGGGAACCCACAAGCAGGACACAAGTGCAACAGCACCCTCCTGCCCATGATCCCCAGCAACTGGTGTACACAGGCATACTGCCACTGTTACTGTAGGTAGCATATAGCCATCAGGAGCATATAGCCATTGCTAGCCTTCTCCTCCAGGAATTTGTCTAAACCCCTTTTAAAGCCATCCAAATTGGTGGCCATCACTCCATCTTGCAATAGCGAATTCCACAGTTTAACTATGTGCTGTGTGAAGAAGTCCTTCCTTTTATCTGTCCTGAATCTCCCATCAATCAGCTTCATGGGATGACCCCAGGTTCTACTATTATCAGAGAGGGAGAAAAATGTCTCCCTATCCACATTCTCCACACCATACATAATTTTGTACACCTCTATCATGTCTCCCCTTACCCTCCTTTTTTCCAAGCTAAACAACCCCAGCTGTTGTAACCCTCCCTCACAGGGGAGATGCTCCAGCCCCCTTGATCATTTTAGTTGCCCCTTTCTGAGCTTTTTCCAGCTCTACAATAGAGAGCAAAAAAACATTGAAACATGGAAAGAACACAAACCAGAAACCACTTACTCATACATAGCCAATGAACTCAATAAGTCTAAGCATTAGCAAGTGATTTTAAGATTCAATGAAAGGCACCAGATTGATTTTTTTTTAATGGTGTAGGCATAAAACATAAATTCAGCCTTCCATCAATGCCTGTCCTTTCCCTTCTCTCTGAAAAATGCCATCATAGGACTATATTTAAAAAAATCATAACAGGTAATCCATTATACCTGGTCTGTCCAATTAATTTTTACCTTAGTTTCCTCACTTTTGTTTATTTGATTTGTACCCCGCCTTTCCACCAAGAAAATGGTTCTCAAGGTGGCTAGTTGTATGAAATGTTAATGAAATTGGTCCTATAGGTCAGTTTCTTTTAAATCACTAATAGCAAGAGATTAGTTATACTACCGAGATGACTGGAAGTGGTGTGGTACCTTTATTAAACTGTAATTATTTGGGAAGGGGCATTGTTTTATTGCATTTTACTGATTGTATAGTTCCATGCTGTTGTTCTGGTGCTTAATAATTATTATCTTGCTGCAGCTTAATAAATATTATCTTGCTGCAGCATGAGCTTTTGTACACAAGTCTGTTTCATTCGTCTAGTAAAGAAGGCAATCACCTCAAGGAACTCATGCCATAATAAACTAGTTAATCTCCAAGATGACAAAGCAGCAAGAAAAGAAGAAATTGCTACAAACTAGCATAGCTCCTCTTTTAGTATTTCTCCATAGGGATGGTACAGTGATACGTCAAAAACATTTTATCAGTGCTCTAAAAGACAAAGTCCTTGAACTGGAAGCATGTGCTTCTGCAGCAGTTTCAGAACACACTTTTCTTTTTCTTTTTTTGTAAAACACTTGCTGACACAGCAACAAGTACTAACTTTTTGTAGGAATAAGTAGTAACAGATTCAGCTCCACATGTTACTGGTTAGGCTTTGCCATGTGTTAATGAAATACACATTATGTTAATGAAATACAGCACTTGTTTTGGAGCCAGAAGTACTGCCATTTCATAATCCAGTTTCAAAAGGCATGGACAGATGCACAATGCCTCTGAAGTCACTGAACAAAACCTGTACACTAGTCTTGGCAACAAAGACTGATAAACTATTTTTAGGAGTAATGAGCTAAGTATTATTTACTAGCTGCATAACTAGAGAGTTCGGGGGATGACTACCATCACTAAAGCTAACAAAACCCTCCTATTCCCAAAGTCCAAATGAGACTCTGAAGTCTTGAAAGATGACACTTCCCAAATGCAAGCCCACACAACAGGTTGCACAAACTGAAGAGGTGGCAGCTTATTCCCAATAAATGGTTCACAGAGGCACATGCTCTAGTCAGAAGATCTCCTTGAAAAGCAAAGCTGCAACCTTACAACCACCCAAAACCCAACCTAGCCCCCTGTCATTCATGTCACTTACATAAATAGTGCCAGACAAAGCCTTGGAGAAGCTGGGGTAAAGCAGACACCAACAGACAATGGCAGACACATGGCATGGAACTAAGTTGTTCCATGTAAAAGGAGCAGCATAAGCTATCCCTGGTCCAGGGAAGTCTGGAATCTGGGTACCACCAAACATTGTCCTGTTGCCATATGTCTTAGGTGCCAGATTTCAAACAGGTTTCTTTACAATATCCTTACATTAACTAAATTTAATTTTATGCAGCTATATCGTTGCTACCAGAAACTATGGATGAAGAAAGGAGTTGTAGTTTTTTACTAATCTTGCTTGATCTTCTATGTGGAAGAAAGGTCAAATGGGGCTTGCTTTAGGCCACAAATTGCCTTGAGCAACCAAAGGGCACCCAGCTAAGGGGAACTTCCAGAGGAGGGAGGATCAAACATCCTTTTGCCCATCATTGGCAATTTTCCAGGCTGGGCCATCCACACAACTCCCTTCCTCTTCACTTGTTCAAATGAGCATCTTCCATTGAAAGCTTTTACCTGGTGGCTCCCAAGAAGTCTATTGAAGACACTTACAGTTTTGTTTTGCTTTTTGTGGGTATGCATTTTTGACCACTACATTGTTTTAGCTGTTCTTACCTGCCCTGAGCCTCCAGGAACAAGGTAGGTTAAAATCCAAACACGCGCACATAGACACACACATGTAGACACACGCGCGCACACACACACACGCAGAATGTTATCGCCTAACAGAATGTAATGGGGATGGAGAAGAATATCTGTACACCCATGTTGGAACAATGTGTATCCTACTAAACTCTGCCACCCTCATCACCCAAGGCCTTTGTTCTTTGCAGCGGGGAGAAGACTTCCATACTACATTAATGGAGCAGCGGGGAGGGGAGAAGACTTCCATACTACATTAATCGAAGTACAACTTACTTCCAAGCAGACACACACACACACACAAACACCCCACGCCCTCAAAAAAGACACCTTTCCCAGAGCGACCCAGAACTGCCTAGCATCAGCAAGACTCTTAATAGCAATCTTAAATACACTTCCCCGGAAACGCAACTCCCAATACAATCAATGGGACTTACTCTCTAGAAAATGTGCTCAAGATCTTTTGTCTGCTTTCTATGTTTAATTTTTATTAACTTTAGTAATTAGAGAAATAATTACTAAGGGTATAGATATATAATTGAGTTACGAGGGATTCTCTCCCCCCCCCCCCCGCGCGCATTTTCCCTATTGTGGGAGAAAAAACCCCACACCATATTGTGCGGGTGGGTGCGGGAGAGAAGGGGAAGAAAGCCCCACTCCTGAGCCAATCCCCAGTGGGGGAGGGGGAAGACTCCCCCAAAAACAAGAGGGGCGGGGGGGGAGGAATTGCCCTGAGCCTCACTCTTGGGGGAAACTGCATCAATACTGACAAACGGTACTCTCGAACTGAGAAGGAACGCGGCGGGGAGGCTCCTATGATCACCATCATCGAGCCCCCTAAGCGGGGGGCCGCTCAGGGAGCCTTAAGAAGGGGCCCTGCCCAGAGGGCCACCCCCTGCCCCCAAACCAGCCAACCGCTTCGCCCCACACCGCCTGGGCCACACTCACGTGGAGAGCTTCCTGGTCCAGAAGAGGCCTCCGGGCCAGAGCTCCTGAAGCTGAACGGCCCGGCTGAGGTTGAGCTTGATCTGAACGAGGAGGCGGCCCGCCTCGGCCTCGAGCTTGTCGCCGTAGGGCAGCAGCTTATTGTACACCAGCTCCTTCTGCGCGGCCGGCGGCGGCGGCCCGGCCCCGGCCATGGCGGCGGCTATGGCCGCCTCCTTCGTGTCCTGTTCGGCGACCGCCCACCAGCCCCTCCAAACGCTCTTTCCCCGAGGCCGCCGCTCGGGCGGCGGCGGCTTCTTTCCCTCGGCCCGGCTGCTGCCGCCTCGGCTGTGGAACTCGGCTCCCTCGGGCGTCTGTCACACAGCGGCGCCTGGTGACGAAGCAACTGAGCGAACGGGCCGACGGGGGCCGGCCTGGTTGCCGCCGCCGCCGCCGCCAGGCGCTGCTGGCGGAGCAGGCGGGCAGCGCGGAGGTCACTTCCGCTGTGGGGGGGAGGACATGAGGGGGGAGCTGTGGGGGGCGGGGAGAAGGGAAGGGGCGGGGCAGCGAGGGGGCTGGCGGGGGCCCGCGCGGTGCCTGAGGGGAGCGGCAGCTCAGGGGCGGGCGGCCGCTTGTCGCCTCACGTTCCCCCGCTCCGCTTATACCTGCCAAGACCCCCTTTCTCTCCACTGGGCTGGATGACGCACACGGCCGAGCCGACCCCGGGGAGGGGCGCGTGCGGTCATCCGACGCGGGGCTGCCCATCCAGACGCGCCAGCTACTACCCCGGGGTAGCTCAGTCGTCAGTAGATCTCGACCGGCCAGGCGCCGGTCGGAAAGGGTTCTTCTTCTAGCCCGCCTCGGATTTTGGAAATGGGCGCGCCAAAAGAGTTGAAACGAAGGGCCTGGGAGCTTCGGGATATGAAGGGGGAGAGGAGAGGAGAGGTGGGGTGGGGTGGGGTGGGGTGGGGTGGGGTGGGGAGGGGAGGGGAGGGGAGACTAAAAAATAAGATATAAATGGGGGGGGAGATATATATGAGATGGAGGGAAGGGGAATTAGAAAGGTCTGGGGTGGGAGCAGGTGGAGCCTGAGGGGAACTGGGAAGCTTGGGGGGGGGGGAGATTTGGAGGTGGTGGAGTGTTTTATGGTGAAAAATAAGGAGCCAGAGGGGAACCTTTGTTGAGGGAAGGAAATCTATAGAGTATGAGGGAAATTGGGGCCGGGGGAGATGACCAAAAGGGTAGAGTTGGGGAACTTGGAGAGAAGGATGTGGGTACTTGGTAGTGGCTTAAAGAGAGCCGTGGGACTTGATGGAACCTAGAGTTGGGTGGGATAGGCAAAAATGAGAGCCTGGAGGGACGATAATGGGGGGAAGGTGAAGAAAATGAAGGGTATTTTGCAGGGTGAGAAGCCTAAATGAGCACATGAGAATTTGGGGGAAGGGGTAGAGAGAAACCAAAGAGGATGGTGTGATATGGGGGGGTGATAGACAGATAAGAGGATGTAGACTTACTGGAGACAGAGGAGGGAGGGGTATGGAATGAGAAGATATATGGAACCTGAGAGGACCTGTAGATGTGGCAGGATGTAGTCTGAGCCAGGACTCAGCCACCAAACCTGTTTTCAGTATCAGGGTTTATCCATGGATTATGTGAATAATCGAGAGGAAAGCATGTCAGAGCATGTGTAGAGTGTTTCCCCCTCACCATTTGGTAACCACAGCCCATCTGTGCACATTTGGAGTTAGCTCCCTGCTGTGCCCCTCTTTCTGCCCTCTCCCTCTTTTTTCAGAAATATAGGCTTTTGAATCCACCCACTCACAAGGAAGTGGTTCCATCAGAACACTGGCCCAGATGTTAAAAGAAGTGAACTAGAGGGAATTTGTTGTTGTTCAGTCGTGTCCGACTCTTCGTGACCCCATGGACCATAGCACGCCAGGCCTTCCTGTCCTGCGCTCTCTCCCGGAGCGTGCTCAAGTTCATATTCATTGCATCCGTGATGCTATCTAGCCATCTCATCCTCTGCCGTCCCCTTCTCCTTTTGCCTTCAGTCTTTCCCAGCATCAGGGTTTTTTCCAGGGAGTTTTCTCTTCGCATTAGGTGGCCAAAATATTGGAGCTTCAGCTTCATTATCTGTCCTTCCAATGAGCACTCAGGGTTGATTTCCTTTAGGATGGACTGATTTGACCTCCTTGCAGTCCAGGGGACTCGTAAGAGTCTTCTCCAGCACCACAGTTCGAAAGCATCAATTCTTCGGCGCTCAGCCTTCCTTATAGTCCAGCTCTCACAGCCATACATTACTACTGGGAAAACCATAGCTTTGATTAGACGGACCTTTGTCGGCAAGGTGATGTCTCTGCTTCTTACTATGCTGTCTAGGTTGGCCATAGCTTTCCTCCCAAGGAGCAAGCGTCTTTTAATTTCATGGCTACAGTCACCGTCTGCGGTGATCTTGGAGCCCAAGAAAGTAAAATCTGTGACTGCTTCCATTTCTTCCCCTTCTATATGCCAGGAAGTGATGGGGCCAGATGCCATGATCTTAGTTTTTTTAATGTTGAGTTTCAAACCAGCTTTTGCACTCTCCTCTTCCACCCTCAACAAGAGGCTCTTGAGATCCTCTTCGCTTTCTGCCATTAGGGTGGTATCGTCTGCATATCGGAGGTTGTTGATAATTCTCCCAGCAATCTTAATTCCGACCTCTGATTCATCCAACCCGGCATTTCTCATGATGTACTCTGCATATAAGTTAAATAAGCAGGGTGACAATATGCAGCCTTGTCGTACTCCTTTCCCAATTTTGAACCAATCGGTTGTTCCATGTCTGGTTCTTACTGTTGCTTCTTGACCCTCGTACAGGTTTCTCAGGAGACAGGTAAGGTGGTCTGGTACTCCCATCACTTTAAGACTTTGCCACAGTTTGTTGTGATCCACACAATCAAAGGCTTTAGCGTAGTCAATGAAGCAGAAATAGACGTTTTTCTGGAATTCTCTTGCTTTCTCCATGATGCAGCGAATGTTGGCGATTTGATCTCTAGTTCCTCTGCCTCTTCTAAACCCAGCTTGTACTTCCGGTAGTTCTCGGTTCGCATACTGCTGAAGCCTAGCTTGTAGGATTTTCAGCATCACCTTGCTGGCATGTGAAATGAGCGCAATTGTGCGGTAGTTTGAACACTCTTTGGCGTTGCCCTTCTTTGGAATTGGAATGTAAACTGACCTTTTCCAGTCTTGTGGCCACTGTTGAGTGTTCCAGATTTGTTGGCATATTGAATGCAGCACTTTAACAGCATCATCTTTTAGGATTTTAAATAGCTCGGCTGGAATACTGTCATCTCCGCTAGCTTTGTTGTTAGTAATGCTTCCTAAGGCCCACTTGACTTCACTCTCTAGGATGTCCGGCTCAAGTTCAGTGACCGCACTATCATGGCTATCAGGGACATTCAGATCTTTCCTGTATAGTTCTTCTGTGTATTCTTGCCACCTCTTCTTAATCTCATCTGCTTCTGTTAGGTCCCTGCCTTCTTTGTCCTTTATCATGCCCGACTTTACACAAAACGTTCCCTTGAGATCTCCAATTTTCTTGAAGAGATCTCTAGTCTTTCCCATTCTGTTGTTTTCCTCGATTTCTTTGCATTGTTCATTTAAGAAGGCCTTCTTGTCTCTCCTTGCTATTCTCTGGAACTCTGCATTCAGTTGGGTATATCTTCCCCTTTCTCCCTTGCTTTTCGCTTCCCTTCTTTCGTGAGCTACTTGTAAAGCCTCATCAGACAGCCACTTTACTTTCTTGCATTTCTTTTTCTTTGGGATGGATTTCGTTGCTGCCTCCTGAACAATGTTACGGACCTCCGTCCATAGTTCCTCAGGCACTCTGTCTATCAGGTCTAATCCCTGAAATCTATTCCTCACCTCCACTGTATATTCATCAGGGATATGATTTAGGTCATACCTGAACGGTTTAGTGGTTTTCGCTACGTTCTTCAATTTCAGCCGAAATTTTGCAAGAAGCAGCTCATGATCTGAGCCTCAGTCAGCTCCAGGTCTTGTTTTTACTGACTGTATGGAGCTTCTCCATCTTTGGCTGCAAAGGACATAATCAATCTGATTTCGATATTGACCATCTGGTGACGTCCATGTGTAGAGTCGCCTCTTGTGCTGTTGGAAAAGAGTGTTTGCTATGATCAGCATGTTCTCTTGGCAAAACTCTATTAGCTTTTGTCCTGCTTCATTTTGTACACCAAGGCCATGCCTGCCTGTTATCCCAGTGATTTCTTGACTTCCTACTTTAGCATTCCAATCCCCTATGATGAAGAGGACATCTTTTTTTGGTGTTAGTTCTAGAAGGTGTTGTAGGTCTTCATAGAACCGATCAACCTCAGCTTCTTCGGCCTCAGTGGTTGGGGCATAGACTTGAATTACTGTGATTTGAATGGTTTGCCTTGGATTCGTACTGAGATCATTCTATCATTTTTAAGATTGTACCCCAGTACTGCTTTTCCCACCCTTTTGTTGACTATGAGTGCTACTCCATTTCTTCTAAGGGATTCTTGCCCACGATAGTAGATATGATGGTCACCTGAATTAAATTAATTAAATTTAATTAAAATTAAATTAAATTAAATTAAAGTCACCTGAATTAAATGGACATGCCTGTCCATTTTTGTTCGCTGATTCCCAAGATGTCGATGTTCAGTCTTGCCATCTCATGTTTGACCACCTCCAGCTTACCTTGATTCATTGATCTGACATTCCAGGTTCCTAAACAATATTGTTCTTTACAGCATAGAGGGAATTGCCATGCAACAGAGTGAGAAAGCATCCTGTCCTATTGGCTCTCTAGAGCCTGGTGACTCAGGTCATTTACACAAAGTAGCTACATAACTGTAGGTATCACACAAATGTATATTGGAGGAGGCTTCCTCTTTGGATTGCCGTTCATGCAAAGTTAATTCAGCCTAGCGGTCAGCCACTGATTAATTGCTGCAGTTGCCACTCCATCTATCATGCTCACACTTCTATAATAATTGATTATTTACTTTGAATTGTCACTGTAAGGTCCAATAGCCATTCTTCCCAACCTAGTGGAACCAGCATTAAAGGGACAATGGGGGTAATTCTGGAGCAACTAGTACTGTTCTCTCTGAGATGCCACAAGACTTTTTATTGTTTTTGTTCCTGCAGACTAACAAGGCTACTCCTCTGTAATTTGTTACTAGTACATTGTTATGGAAGACAGAGAAATCATTTAATAGTACCAATTATGTGACTCATTATTTCACACCTCTTTCCTTGGTATCCTCAAGCAAGTAAAGTGTTTGCCTTAAATCAAACATAACTTCCACTAAACTAGAGTATTCATGGGCAGGCAGGTGCTATTGCACCCATGTCCTGCTTGTGGGTTTCCCGCGAGCAGCTGGTTAGCCACTGTGAACAGAATGGTGGACTAGATGGACCTTGGTCTGATTCAGCATGGCTCTTCTTATGTTCTTAAGAGTAAACCATAGCCTGGGTCCCTTGGACAAAGCCAGGGCATTTGCAATCTAATTAGCATAGCCTCTGCTTCAGCCTTCCTGCACCTTTCTTCTAAAGGGGGCTAGCCAGGTAAAGATGGTATGAAATAGCTATCATTTTTCATTTTTGTTCTACACATCCAATTGGCCCATAAAAGGTAACCTTTACTAGCTGTGTTTACGAAACTGGTTACTACCACCTACCAAGTCAGTTAGCAGAAAATTGATATAGGGAAAGTATAACTACTTGTTCTGCTATCATTTGTGCAAACTGTTGAAGGTACATAGACAACAAGGGTACATTCACACTAAACCTACCTTAGGAAGTAAGGCCCATTATGTTCAGTGACATTTTACCACCAGGGAAGTGAAAATGCAACCTTAGTGTGGAACCAGATTCAGCACCAGTGAATTCACAGGTGGCTAACGTGCTGGCAAAATAGTTGCTAAGGTATCACATCCCTTGACAAAAGATGGCGAAATCTCTGGCTTGGCTATGCCATCAGGTCAGACCTACAGTTCTCCCTGCATCACCTCTGCAGTGCTGCCTGAATATGCCTTCATTGTTGTTGTTGTTCAGTCATTAAGTTGTGTCCGACTCTTTGTGACCCCATGGACCATAGCATGCCAGGCCTTCCTGTCCTCCGCTGTGTCCCAGAGCGTGCTCAAGTTCATATTCATTGCATCGGTGATGCTATCTAGCCATCTCATCCTCTGCTGTCCCCTTCTCCTTTTGCCTTCAATCTTTTCCAACATCAGGGTCTTTTCCAGGGAGTTTTCTCTTCGCATTAGGTGGCCAAAATATTTGAGCTTCAGTTTCAGTATCTGTCCTTCCAATGAGCAGTCAGGGTTGATTTCCTTTAGGATTGACTGATTTGACCTCCTTGCAGTCCAGGGGACTCATAAGAGTCTTCTCCAGCACCTCAGTTCGAAAGCATCAATTCTTCGGCGCTCAGCCTTCCTTATAGTCCAGCTCTCACAGCCATACATTACTACTGGGAAAATATGCCTTCATATTATATGCCTTCTCTCCAATGCAGTAGACTACAGGCAGAGCCACACTAAAGCATTACTATATGTATACACACTAAAGTGGCAGTATCTAATAATTACCCTGTAGCTGCAGAGGTGAGGGGAAGGACAATTTGGCTTTAATCACTGGTCAAATGAAGAAGTGCTGCTGGGAGGTCACAATTCTTCCTTCCCAACAAGAACACCAGCAAGGGGAAGGTCTACCTGGCTCCAGCCATTGAATGGTGGACCAACAAGTGCTGATGGCTTGCTTTTCCCTTCTCCTCCAAAAAGAACTCTGTTGCAACCATCACTTGCCCTATGGTTACATTAAAAGGACAAACTGGCCACAGTCTCCAGTCAGTTACATCCAAGCATGCACATACATAGCGACTTTAATGTACTCTCAGAATCACAGGCGATGTCTCTTTTGAAGGTGTTTGTGGAATATTGAGAAAAACTTCCACAGAACATATGTAGTTGCCTTACACTGAGTCAGATCATTGGTCCGTCTAAACTCATAGGCTGGATTCACACAACATGCTAATCCATGACGGTTTATTTTCCGGAACAACCCATGATGATTGTCTATGCCATGTTTTCCCCCACCACAGTGGGTTATTTCCCCCAAATAAGCCACCCTGAGAACCCATGGTCTGCAGTAACCCACCTATGGTGGGTTAGTGTGTTGTCTGTTGCAGCAGTGTGGTTACAGAGATTGCCTACAGAGCTGCTCAGCAAGAGCGGCCAAAAACGCTGCCACCGCTCTGCTCCTCTCAAGCAATCTCTATTCCCACGGCAAAGGAAGCTGGGATACCTGCCTGGCTGGGTGGCAGGACTACAGGAGAAAGAGGAGTGGGAGTGAGGTGAAATGAACTACTCTGTGTAGCTTGTTTGCCTGATTGTCTGATTGGAGCACAGTAGGTTGTTTGCATAACCACCTACCCAACATAGCTTTCCATTCACCATGGGTTAGCCTGATGTGTGCCTAGCCATACTGTCAGCTTTGACTACCTGCAGCAGTAGACTATACAGCAGAAGTCTTTCTCAGATTACTAAATTCCTTCATTGTGGGAGATGTTGGGAACTATACCTGGAATTGGATCAATTTTACATAAAGATTGCTTTGGGGTTTTGTCCCTTTGTTTTTTAATGTCATTTTTTAAATATAGGGTAAGGTATTCAGAACCTTTTGGATAAGAAAAGAGTCAATAAAAATAAATTTGCCCAAAAGATAGATCACCACCAAGTTAGTAATTCATTAGAAGTGTGGGTGAACACATGCCATTTGTTTCTACCCATTGAGAAAAAATGATCCAGAAAGATAAACAATGTGTAAATCTGTTTCTTGGTAGTAATTATTCCATGGGAATGTGCCTGGATACCTAACATTAGGGACCCATCCCAGAATTCCTAAACGTTTTTTACTTGGATATGTCATGTCTCTTTCATCTTTGCAAGTAAGGTTTTTACTGAATATTTCCATTAAAACATTGAAAAATCTTTTTTCTCTCTCTTTTTTTAAATAGTGCTTCATCCAGATTGTCCCAGTATGACAAGAATACGTGGGAGAGAAAAATTAATCATCTCTGCAGCTTCCATACAAATATGGTATTAGTGGCAGCATAATGCTGTGTGGAAAATAAAGCAAAAAGATAATGTTTATAATTGCAAACTTTGCTGACAGAATTACTTGCCTGAACTGAAAGGCACAAAAGGGTGAAATTTCTTTGAATCATCCCATAAATTGCCATTTTGAGGGATCTGAATTACAACACAGCGCATAATTAAACTATGGAGTTCACTACCATAAGATGTAGTGATGGCCACCAACTTGGATGCCTTTAAAATTCCTGGAGAAGGCTATCAATGGCTACTAGCCCTGATGGTTATGTGCTACCTCCAGTACCAGAGGTGGTATGCCTATGTACACCAGTTGCTGAGGAACATGGACAGGAGGTGCTATTGCACTCCTGTTCTGCTTGTGGTTTCTTGGTCAACAGCTGGACAGAACAGAATGCTGGACTAGATGGACCCTTGGTTTGATCCAGCATGGCTCTTCTTATGTTCTTAACCAATGTACAGTTATCAAAAAATGAAAATGTGAGTTTGTGAGCAATCCTGCTGTTGGAGGAAAAAACTATTAGATGCTGTTAAATGTGTAACTTGATCCTATCTATGCCTGTTTACTCAGAAGTAAGTCCCATTGCATTCAACAGGACTTACTCTTAAGTAAGTGTACCTAGGATTGCATCCTTTCTTCATGTTCTGTGAATAAATATATAAATACAGTGCTTTTCAGTCCTTTTAAGCAGGATACAGGCATCCTAAAGCACCATTTAACAGTTGACCATTTAAAACATTTAGTGTTTTCTATAGTTAAAGGCTCATCCACGCCATTGTGTGAAGTCTACCTGTAAAATCACAATAGATTGGATCCATACTTATTCATACTTGGAGAAGACCCATTGAAATCAATGAAACAAGTTAGTCACAACCAATTTAAGTTTATTGATTTCAGTGGCTCTGCTCCAAGTATGACTGTCTGGATCCAAACCACTGATTACGGGAAGCCAGCAATCACTATGAGATTTATGATGGTGGCAAACCTCAAACATCACTATCATCTCATATGTGGTGACAGTGAAGATGGCTTTTAGTGGGAGCAGTAGTGATAAATTGTGAAATGTAGTGGCTGTGTGAGATAAGGTGCCTATTTCAAATCTATTTCAAATACCTGTTTATTAGGCAAGCCACTCTCATCCTCAGCATCCCATCTGCAGTATGGAAAAAATATTAGTATTTCTGATGGTGTTATTTTAAGGATTACTGAGGTAATGTATGTAAGCCATTCTAAGTGCATAGAAGAAGAGTTGGCAACGTTCCTGTAGGTAGAGAAAGAGCATGACAAGGAGAAGGGTTCTCCTTCTGTCCAATGTGCTCATTTTCTACAACCCGGAAGGTTTTTATACGAAGGGAAGCATTCAAATATATGACTTTCCCACGTGCAGCCAGGAAAAGGTTTACTCCCTGGTTATGCTGATGTGAATTGGGTTTGGAGACAGTCGATTGTTTTGAAGAGAGTTGAAGGAGGCTTAAGAGGCACTGCTCTTTTGTTCTATTGCTGCCTCTGCTCAAAAGGATTTGGCAAGGTTATTAAACGGTATAACAAGTTTATGGACAAAAGCTGTTTTAGCAAAGGCAAAAGTGGGATGGACGTACTCGCTGTGAGCACTGATCCCTCTTTCAGGCTTCAACTGTCTGAAAAGAGCCACATTTATTGAACTTGCAAAAGAAAGGTGTTGCATCTCAGCTGTAAAAGAAAATCAAAATCCAGAGCTACATTTTGTTCAGATCTTCAGTGAATCTTTGTGGTGGATGTCCCATTTCAATTCATTATATTTCTATACTGCCCAACAGCCAAAGCCACCTCACAGGGTTGTTGTTGTGAGGATAAAATGGAGAAGAAGAGGATAATGTAAGCCGCCTTGGGTTCCTTGCAAGAGGAAGAAAGGCGGGGTATAAATGCAATAAATAAATAAATAAATAAGAGTTGTATAAAATTCTATATATTGTAGTAGTAATAGTATTGGGGAGGTACTGTAGCTTAGTGGCAGAGCGGGTGCTTTGCATGCCAGAGGTCCCAGTTTCAATCTTCAGCATCTCCAAGTAGGGCTGGGAAGGAATCCTGCCTGACACCCTGGAGAGCCGCTACGAGTCAGTGTCAATAATACTAGGCTATATGGACCAATGGTCTGACTCAGTATAAAGCAACTTTCTATGTTAATCGTATTATGACAACTAGTAGTAGTGGAAGTGGTAGTAATTTGGACAGGTCCAGAGGTTCCATGTACATTTCGTCAGCTATCTGACCAGAATGGCATAGGACTTCATGATGTCATAGGGGCTCCAGCACCACAAAGATTGCATTTGAGTCAGCCCTGATATAATGTATATGAAGTCTTTGGAGGCTTAAGATGCCCTCTGTAATTACAATGTTTTATTTATGTTTTACAGAGAGTTAATTTTGCATGTGGGAAGCCCTAGGGTTCAAACTGCTGCTCAGCAGGTGGTCTTAGGCAAGTTATTTTCAGCTTAACCTAAAATGAGAATCAAACAAGATTAGGATCTATTGTAACCTGTCCTGTGCCTTGAGGATAGGACAGGAAAACAATCTAATTAAGATAAAGGAAGGTGTCTTAGTCATTAGCTTCAGGTCTGAATGTACTTGCAATCACTTCAGTCTCGTTAATGTCCCTTTAATAGCTCCTATGAGTTGTGTAATCATTCACAGTTGTGTGTGATTACATACTGTCTACTTATTAGTTATTAGGCTTTACTGTCTGCTGCTTACCTCCTTCATCATTTCCAGTTGTCTTTGGTGTTGTCCAAAATAAAACAGTCCACATGCTTAACAAGTGGGATGACTTCTAGAGACATTGAATGCTCACATCTCTCACTGAGGATTTTATTTAAAGAAAAAAATCTGTTTTGCTGTGATTTATGAGGGACCAGTTTAGCAAGGTTTTGCTGGCCAGAATGCCAAAGGCACATAGATAATATATACCCTCCCATTTTAGAACAATTGTGGCATGTGGTCAGAGCCTGAAAGCATTAATTTCTTCAAATTAAACGCTCTGTAATTACATTGAAAACCTCTGCCAATCTATTTCCTTGTCAAATTCCTTTATTTATCATGGTGTTTTCAAAGAATACATAATGGGGGTGAGAGAAGGAAGCCTGGGAGTTACAACAGATCAAAGGGACATAAAACACTATTGATGTACTACTTGATATGGCAAACTTTTAAAACAATAACATTTGAGGTGAAGAGATGCTAAACATTTTAGGGCATCACAACAGGTTTTTCAGCAACTGTGTGACAACATCCCTCCCCCTTTCCCCATGGGAACCTTCCTTATACCAAGCCAGATCATTGGTGTATTATCTACACTACACTGAGTGACAGTGGCTCTCTTTGGATTCAGACAGGAATTTTTCCCAGCCCAACCTGGAGATTATTACTCATATTTGTATACCACTTCCCAGAGATAATCAGCACTAAAACTGCACATTGCTGTGTACTACAGACCAAAGCTGGCTGAGTCACACTTCAGGGAAAAGCTGTGTGAAGAGATGGGTCTTAAGATCTAAATGTCAGAACTGTGGAAGCCTGTCAAATGACAGGCAGTAAAGCATTCCAGAGGGTGGGTGCTGCAACATAAATGCTCCACCGCAAGTGCTCCTGAGGCAAATCTCAGGAGAATGTGGCACCCTCAGAAGTGCTCCCTCTGATGATCGCAGAGATTAAGGAGGACATAACAGGTGAAGCAACCCCTACGGTAACCTGGTCCCAAGTTATTTATATGTTAACAACAGTGCCCTAAACTGTCTGGTAATCTGTTGGCAGCCACTACAGTTCTTTTAGCAAGGATGTAACTTGCTGTCAGAAAGATGTCCCAGTTAGCAGCTTCACTGCTACATTCTGTACCAGTTGCAGCTTCCAGACCAAGTCCAAGGGTAGCCCCACATAGAGTGCATTACAGTCATCCAGTCTTCAGGTTACCAATGCCTGAACCACCATGGCCAAGATACCGCAGTTGAGGGACGGCTGTAGTTTGTGTACACCTAAAGCTGGTAAAGGCACTTGTAGCCACCAAGGCCACTTGAGCCTCCAGTGACAAGGATGAATCTAGGAATACCCCCAAACTATCCACCTGTTCCTTCGGGGGAGTACAGCCAACCCCATGCAGAACAGGCAACTGACCTATTTCTCAGAGCTGTGACCCAACCTACCCACATTGTTTCATCTTGCCACGATTCACACTCAATTTACTGGCCCTCATCCAGCCCACCACTGCATCCAAGCACCAATTTGGAGCCTGCACAGTCACACGTGATTCAGATGTTATAGAGAAATAGAGTCAGGTGTCATCTGCATACTGAAGACACTTCATTCCAAATCCCCATCTGATCTCTTCCAACAGCTTCATATAGATGTTAAACAGCATTGCAAATAGAATACTGCCCTGTGGCACCCCATAGCACAGGGGGCAGAGGTGCATTCCCCTGACACTACTCTCTGAGACTGACCCTGTAGGAAGGAATGGATCCACTGAAGTACAGTGCCCCCAATACTCATCCCACGAAACCAATCTAAAGAGGATACCATGGTCGAAGTTATCAAAAGCCACACAGACAGCGATCGAGAAAGTAGAGTAAGATTGCACTCTCTCCATTCCTCATGCTGAGGATTCAGCCTGGGACCTGTTGCATGCACAGCATGTGTTCTGCCACTGAGCTACAGCCCTTCACCTCCCCACATTGCAATTGCAAACTGAACTCTGGGTCAGCCATCAGTCTTACTCCTACCTCCTGTCTTCAGGCAAATTTCCCAGCCCTTTTTAAAATGTCACATGCATGCTTATTTTTTAATTTTTTAAAAACAGTTACAAAACCATTCTGGGTATATTATGTATGTCTGTCGGTGAAATATCAGCCAACCAGTGCTACCCACAGTCATCTTTATAAATCCGCAGAATTGATGGATTTCCCCCATACCTTAGCCTCAGAAAAGAAAAGGTACATTTGGATTGCAAGTGGTGGTGTAATTTCCAATTTCATATCTATGCCCTCAGGTCTATGCACTTCTTCCTTGCTCCTCACACCCTCGGTAGGACTACCAAGAGGCCCCATGACTTTTTAATCTAGAATTTCCTTTGATGTGAGATACTAAACCCACTTAGAGCGTAATCCTATGGCCGCTAGTCAGTGACTAGACAGCCATAGGATAGGTCGGTTCTTGGGAACCAACCTCTGAGCCTGCGCTACGAGGTCGGTTCCCAGAGAACTGACCCGACCCCCCCCGTGCCACCTTGTAGGCAGCGTGGATCAGCCCCGCACTCTGCACTTGGAAGAACAGCATGGAGCAGCAAAAATGGGCCGATCGCGGGGGCAGCTCAGGACAGGGAGGTCGGAAATGCCGGTACGACACATCCTATGTGTCACCCGGCCGCCGCTTCCTGTGCCCCAAGGTCCTGCAGCTAGACAGCCAAAATCAGCTGTCTAGCTGCGAAAGCAAGGTGCGGGGAGCGAGGAGGAGATCCACTCCTCACCACTCCTCCCGCCCTGCACTGGATAGTCAATCCAGATAGGAGTGCTCCCTTAGCTTACCAGGGTCAATGTCAAAGGTTATCACCTATTCAAATGAGCACAGTATCCCTTAGTTCTGGCATTCACATCTATGCCCAATGAAAGGAGATGGGAAGGAGCAGAAAGCAAGCTTGGGCTGAACAGCCCCAAACATACTGAGTTGAATCCAGACTTAGTTGTGCTTAGGGTAGAGCCATTTAAATCCATCAGACTTAAGTTAGTTGTGACTAACTGTCCCACTGATTTAAAAGGGTCTCCAAGCATGACTAAGTCTGGATCCAACCCACTATAACTAAATTGGCTGAATCTGCCTCTTTTGGAAGACATCTGTTTGAAATGCCGACTTCTTGAGCATAATTTCAGTGCTGCATATATGATAACAATAATGATAGCTGTTATCTCCAGCTGTCTCCCAAATATCATTGTTAACTGAAATTCTCTTCAAAAGCACCTAGTGTTGCAGAGCGCAACAGCTGCAGGCTAGTTTTGTTTTAAAGCAGCCAGCAAAAAGCAAATTCAAATTCCTGATTTAGTTTGGGTCACAAAAGAATGCTTTTTCTACAGAAACTGCTACCAGTCAGAATGAAAAATGCCTTTCAATCTTAAGTAAAATTAAAATAAAATAAATAGCATTGCACAGAGGACATTTGAAGGCAATACTGTAAAATACGTGTTCAGTTTTAATGTCTTGTTGTTGTCTCTACTCAAACTATTATTGCCAAATTCTATAATACTTCAATCAATACCTATGAAAAGCTCCAAGGAATTTCAAGCAATTCAAGCAGCACCCTTGCAATGAATGTGTGTATAGGGCTGCTGCAGGAACCTGTTGAATAGTACCAATGATATTGAAGGAAATGGGTAACACAATTCCTGTTCCATGCGTAAAACCACTCTATACTTCAGCCTTGGAAAAGAAAAGAGTTTTCTTAGCCTCCCCACCCCCTCAATCTATGGTGCTCATATCCATGGTTATGCAGACCTTCTAAAAGGAAGAAATGCCCCCATAATCACTGATGACTAATAACACACTTCCACCACCGACCTCCAGTGCGCAGAGATTTTAAAACATTTTCTTTACAAGTGTTTTTAGTAGTCCAAGGATACATGCAGTGTCTACTGTTTATTATGTAGCCTTTTCAAAAGAAAAAGAAAAAAAGCAAGACCATTTCTTCCCTTAGAGCAATGTCCCATCATTTCAGGAATGTTTTCTTACATTTCAAAATCAATTTGTCTTCAAATGACATTTGCTTCCCCTCTCCAGCAGATTTAAATTTTTTTGTTAAGTCTTAGGAATGGAACTTCCTAGACCAGAAGCCCCTTGCTTCAGCCTAATCAATCTCTCCCTCTCACTCCAGATGTTAGTGATCACATGTCATAGGAAGGATTCAATTTGCCCTCATGGCAATTGTTTTCCTGTTGTTGTTCAGTTGTGTCCGACTCTTCGTGGCCCTATGGACCATAGCACACCAGGCCTTCCTGTCCTGTGCTCTCTCCCGGAGTGTGCTCAAGTCCATATTCATTGCATCGGTGATGCTATCTAACCATCTCATCCTCTGCCATCCCCTTCTCCTTTTGCCTTCAATTTTTCCCAGCATCAGGGTCTTTTCCAGTGAGTTTTCTCTTTGCATTAGGTGGCCAAAATATTTGAGCTTCAGCTTCAGTATCTGTCCTTCCAATGAGCAGTCAGGGTTGATTTCCTTTAGGATGGACTGATTTGACCTCCTTGCAGTCCAGGGGACTCGTAAGAGTCTTCTCCAGCACCACAGTTTGAAAGCATCAATTCTTCGGCGCTCAGCCTTCCTTATAGTCCAGCTAACACAGTCATACGTTACTACTGGGAAAACCATAGCTTTGATTATGCGGACCTTTGTCGGCAAGGTGATGTCTCTGCTTCTTACTATGCTGTCTAGGTTTGCCATAGGTTTCCTCTCAAAGAGCAAGCATCTTTTAATTTCATGGCTACAATCACCATCTGCAGTGATCTTGGAGCCCAAGATAATAAAATCTGTCACTGCTTCCATTTCTTCCCCTTCTATATGCCAGGAAGTGATGGGGCCAGATGCCATGATCTTCGTTGTTTTAATGTTGAGTTTCAAACCATCTTTTGCACTCTCCACTGTCACCCTCAACAAGAGGCTCTTTAGATCCTCTTCACTTTCTGCCATTAGGGTGGTATCATCTGCAGCCCAATAAAAATATTCCATGGATGTCTGTGGAGAAGAGTGAAGGAGGGGCGCAGCAAAGCAACACAGGTCTTTATGTGCTCTGGACATACAGATCCATTCCCTCCCTGCTCAGTGGCAAGATCCTTTTCATGCTGGACTCTGTTCCCATTCCCTACAAGAGAAAAATGCACTGCAGAAGAAGCACAGTGTGACCGTAAGACAAGTCAATGAGCTTGCATTTATGTATATAATGGCAATAAACAAGTTTACATAAGAGGCACTTAAAGTAGCTTTTTACAGTTTTGACAAAAAATCCATCTGGTTGAGAAAAGTATTCAGCATGTCTGCAGTTGCTGGTTACCCACTTACTATACTGCCCAGGTGGAGCCATGTGGAGGAGCATGTAATTTTGGAATGGCTTTTTTAGTTTCTTGCGTATCTATGAAGGTTTCACACCAGTCCACATTCTGCATTATTATGGTAATGAAGTGCAATTCTATGCATAACTGGGTCCCACTGTGTTCATAGGACTTGGTCCTTAGTAATGTAGCAGCCATATCGAGGATCAGACTAAGTAGCCTCATGCTTCATGTTCTTGCTGAGCTCTTTCTCCCTTGAATATATTGTTGTAAGCTGACGAGACGCAGGAATTTCTTATCTTGTCAACAGAGGCTAAGGTCATAGAATTGTATATCTTGTTCTCTTCTGTTCTCTGCTTATCATGGCTACCCTGTAACCCATTTCTTGTATTATAAACAATGGTGCTAGGAGAAGAAATGTTAAGGACTGCAACCCCACACGGGAGGGAGAGGAGGAGCCGTTTCCTATGTGTCACAATATCTATAAAAACAATGTGCTGATGTAAATCGGGGCTTTTGGCTCTTTGGAAATGATTCCAGCCTTAAGCCCGCGCGTTAAATAAAGAAACTCTTTTTCCTTCACTCCATGGTCTCTCTGATTCTGAGTTCTGCAACATAAATGGTGCCGTGACTCGGATGTGGCAGGCTCAGAGACAGAGAGGTGGCAGTTGCCTGCTCTTAATCGCAGCACCGGGAGGGAGAGCTCGGCGCATGCCTCCCTTTCTTGGCACCACCGACCTTTTTGTCGGGTGAACGGGAGAAAGCCTGCGCCGGGATCGCCCAAACAGCAGCGAGCAGCAAGAGAACCTTGGGAAGCGGAGGAAAGAACTTGAGCCCTGCCTATACTGCAGCTGCAATTGAGTTGAAACCCACATTGAAAGCCTTCGGGAGAAAGGCAAGTATATGGAGTAAAAAGAGGGCCCCGCCTTCGGGAGTAAGGCCACTGGGCAGAAAAAAAGAGGGCCCCGCCTTCGGGAGTAAGGTCAGTGTTAGTATACATATACAAAAGGTGACCCACCCGATTGGGGGTGGAAGGGGGGACTTGATCACTCCCCCGAGCAGGCACTAATACTCAGCAAGGCGCTGAGGAAGCTGCTTCGCTCCAGTGGAAAAGTGGGAAAGTGGGTGGCAAGGACATATGAATGAAGTGATGAAATTGATGATTGTGTGAGTGGCTACTGCGGTTTCTGTTGCATACCGTTGACCGTCCGGGTGCCCAGGCCAGTAGCAAAGTGCGTGGTGTGAAATTCCTTTTGTGTCGGCCAGTGAGACCCCTTACTTGCTGACCAATCCCCTTCCCTCTTTGTGTCCGTCTTCATCTTACGAGGGAGGCTATGGGAGGTGGGGGAAAGCAAGACTTGCACCCCCTTGAGATGTATGTTAAAAAAAGAAGAAAAAAGATTTTTTTAAAAAGGATTCAGAATAGAGAGAGGAAACAGCAAAAAGCTCAAGGCCGAGCTGAGAGGAAAAAAAAGAACAAGATCTAAGGCTGTTAATTAGAGAAATGTTGCAGGACAGCCTGGCTTTTAACGAAGCGTGGGAGTGTGAGGCCGAAGAAGTAGCTGTTAGCCTAGAGCGCCGAGGGGGGGGGGGCAGGAAAATCGCCCACAACGTTCTGAGTTGTGCAACATCATCACCTCGCCTGGTTGAAATAAAATCCCTAAGAAATAGAAACTGAAAATGAAGACCCAGAAGATGAAGGCGCAAAATGGAGAATAAAAGTGAAGAATCAGCCCCCAGGGCACAGGCTAGACCCCTCTTCGAGTGGAAAGTGTGCCATAGGACGGTCCCAAGGCAGAATGAAGCGGAGAGACCATGATGAAGATCTCTGTCAAGGTAGCCGTGTTTAGCTTCGAACTGTCCTAGAATTTCATAGAGCCTGTAGACCATCAGCTATATGATTTCTGAAGAGCGTAACTGTTAAGCTTTTGCCGTGGGATTCCCTGCAATGAAGACATCTCACTAATTTGAGTGTCTAGTGTTAGCCTGCCTGAGTGTGTGTGCTGAAGAGACCAAGAAACCAGACAGCATGTTCCTGGCCAAGCCAAAATCACGCTACTACCATGCTCCTGGAAGCTGCAATAAACTGTGTAAGCTAGGAGACCCAACCTGATTGAGAAGAAAAGAAGATATTGGAGTAACTGTCTAAAAAAACAGTGAGATCTGTGTAGCTAGCTAGCTGACGCTGTCAGTGATGTTACAACTTTAAATTAAGACTGTTTTCCTGTTTGAGACCCCAGCAAAGAAAGCTGACCCGAGTTATTTGTTGCCCATGCCAAAGCAAAAATTTAGCTGCCCTGTACCTCATGGTGTCCTGTTTTGAGCTTGGGATTTACAAATACAAACAAACTGAGAAGCTTGCCTTTGAAGTCCTGCAAATCACCCCACCGCCTCCCCGAAGATTAATGGCTGCCTGAAAAATGCAAGTATAAGGCGATGCCCATCACCCCCCAGCGTCCTGAGTTTCGGCACTTTGCTTTCGTGTACCAAGTTGAAGGGGAAGAGAAGAAAAGAGGTGTGTGTGTGTGTGTGTGTGTGTGTGTGTGTGTGATATTGTAAATCCCTGGCTAGCTTGTCTAGTGATAGATAGCCCCGAGAGCTCCCCCCCCCCCCAATTGCTGGATCTGCTCCATCATGCCTTACCATGCAAGAAGTGTTTTCCATTCATTGTGTTAAATTGCAGAAGAAGTTTGTTGTGTATATTTTATGATTTCTTAAATATCATAAAATATATGTGATATTTGCAGATTAGTGTTAGTTGCAACTCCAAATGATACTGAGTGTGGTTCCCGATGAATGACAAGGAGAAAAGACAAAGACAAGTAGAGAAAGACAGAGGCAAGTAGAAAAAGACAGAAATAGAGAAAGTAGCAGACAGATTTTTGAGAAGGGAGCAAAAAAAAGAAGAAAGAGAAGGCAAGAGGCAAAGAGAAAGAACATTTGTAGAGAAGAAGCGTGGCCATAGTTGCCCCCAGGGTGAATTAAAAGCAGCTAGTTATGCCTGGAGCTTATTACCTGGGGTAAAGTAGCCACAATAATGCAATAGTCCTTTAAGATGAGAAAATGTAACTAGAAGAAGAAGAAGAGCCTATCCCAAATGTGCGTCATTGGGACTAGTGTAGGGGAGAAAGGTTTAAGTAAGTGAGTTTAACTTAAAAAAGACAAGTACAGAGACAAGGCTGGTGCATGGAGTAGAGAGTTTTATATAGAAAGTTTGAAACATGATCTGCAATACAGGCAGATCAGCAAAAGAGAGAAAAAGCAAGAGAGGGAGAGAGATTTCTCTCTCCCAAAACACAAGCGGGGCTAAAGCGCCTCACCCAGTATCAAACCCTGCTGTTAGAAGCCATGAAAGCAAGTATAAAAAAGTCAATTAATATGACTAAAGTGTCTGAAGTGCTGCAAGGTGCCACCGAAGCCCCAGAGCATACTTGGAGCGTCTTTTAAATGCCTATCGCCAGTATACCCCCCTCGACCCAGAGGCCCAAAAAAACGTAGGCGAGAAAAATGAAAGAAGACCCAGCAGAAGCAGAGGATTCTTAAGAAAGAACCAGTGTGCCCAGTGCAGACAAGATGGACATTAGTGGCATGAATGCCCAAATGAAATAAATCAAATACACAAAGGGGAAAACCAAAGGAGCCAGAACGGGCGAGAGAGAAGACAGCTTGAGAGGGGCCGTGACATTGACTGTGAGGGGCCGTGACATTGATTTCATGATTGACACTAGAATGGCATCAAGAGCAAGCAAACGTTAGCCTTAAACAAGAAGTCCAAACACTGGGCAAAGTTCTTCAAGCCCAGTGTCGCTTTGTCTTAGAAAATAAGCCCCCAATTCCCATTACAGGGGTTTGTCCTTTCCGGCCAGGAGGTGGAGTGTGGGTTGGAGAGGGAAAGGATAGCCCTTTGGCTCCCCAGTGGAGAAGACTGAAAACTGTTGTGCTTTCCACCCCCACAGCTATGAAAGTAGCTGGAGTTAAACCCTGGATACATTGGACACGAGTCAAGAGAGCGAGAGAGGGGGAGCAGACTGTAAACAAAAATCCTTTGAAAGGATTTCTTTCCTTTTCAAAAATCCTTTAAAAATCATTCTGAAAAAGCAGTAAGAAGACTCAGGCTAGACCTTACTGTGGGCACACTGGGAGACTGTCCACCCTGCGTACGGTCAGACTTGCAACTGGAGAATTGAAGAAGGGGACTAGACCCTACTGCAGCTTGCCAAGTGAATAGCTGCCCAGCGTACAGTCAGATCCCAAAGAAGATCAAACATGCGTATTGTAGTGTTAGTAGTGTTGCATTGTGTTTTCTTAATGAGGTGCAAAAAAGGGGGGTCTGCCCCTAGAGAGGGAAATCTGTCCCAGTGCTTCGCTGATAATTACTGGCTTCACCTGGCTAACATCACTGGAGTAAAACGTTTTTGTTTGCCAAGAGATATACCTGCAAACAGGTTTTTTATCTTTTTCTCCTCCATCATTTAATTTGACTAATAATAGTAATGCTGTCCCCTTCATGGATCACTGCCTTGTTGTGGCGAAGGGGCTTGCGTAACTCAGTGAAGCCATAAGCTATGCCGTGCAGGGCCACCCAAGACAGACAGGTCATGGCAGAGAGTTCTGACAAAATGTGGTCCACTGGAGAAGGAAATGGCAACCCACTCCAGTATTCTTGCCAAGAAAACCCCATGGAACGTATCACAAGGCTAAAAGAGATGACGCCGGAAGATGAGCCCCTCAGGTCGGAAGGTGTCCAATATGCTACTGGGGAAGAGCAGAGGGTATTTCCAAGTAGCGCCAGAAAGAGTGAAGCGGCTGGGCCAAACCTGAAAGGACACTCAGCTGTGGATGTGTCTGGCGGTGAAAAGAAAATCCGATGCTGTAAAGAACAATATTGTTTAGGAACCTGGAATGTCAGATCAATGAATCAAGGTAAGCTGGAGGTGGTCAAACATGAGATGGCAAGATTGAACATCGACATCTTGGGAATCAGCGAACTCAAATGGACAGGCATGGGCGAATTTAATTCAGGTGACCATCATATCTACTATTGTGGGCAAGAATCCCTTAGAAGAAATGGAGTAGCACTCATAGTCAACAAAAGGGTGGGAAAAGCAGTACTGGGGTACAATCTTAAAAATGATAGAATGATCTCAGTACGAATCCAAGGCAAACCATTCAACATCACAGTAATTCAAGTCTATGCCCCAACCACTGAGGCCGAAGAAGCTGAGGTTGATCGGTTCTATGAAGACCTCCAACACCTTCTAGAACTAACACCCAAAAAAGATGTCCTCTTCATCATAGGGGATTGGAATGCTAAAGTAGGAAGTCAAGAAATCACCGGGATAACAGGCAGGCATGGCCTTGGTGTACAAAATGAAGCAGGACAAAAGCTAATAGAGTTTTGCCAAGAGAACATGCTGATCATAGCAAACACTCTTTTCCAACAGCACAAGAGGCGACTCTACACATGGACGTCACCAGATGGTCAATATCGAAATCAGATTGATTATGTCCTTTGCAGCCAAAGATGGAGAAGCTCCATACAGTCAGTAAAAACAAGACCTGGAGCTGACTGTGGCTCAGATCATGAGCTTCTTGTTGCAAAATTTTGGCTTAAATTGAAGAACGTAGGGAAAGCCACTAAACCTTTCAGGTATGACCTAAATCATATCCCTGATGAATATACAGTGGAGGTGAGGAATAGATTTCAGGGATTAGACCTGATAGACAGAGTGCCTGAGGAACTATGGACGGAGGTCCGTAACATTGTTCAGGAGGCAGCAACGAAATCCGTCCCAAAGAAAAAGAAATGCAAGAAAGCCAAGTGGCTGTCTGATGAGGCTTTACAAGTAGCTCACGAAAGAAGGGAAGCGAAAAGCAAGGGAGAAAGGGGAAGATATACCCAACTGAATGCAGAGTTCCAGAGAATAGCAAGGAGAGACAAGAAGGCCTTCTTAAATGAACAATGCAAAGAAATCGAGGAAAACAACAGAATGGGAAAGACTAGAGATCTCTTCAAGAAAATTGGAGATCTCAAGGGAACGTTTTGTGCAAAGACGGGCATGATAAAGGACAAAGAAGGCAGGGACCTAACAGAAGCAGATGAGATTAAGAAGAGGTGGCAAGAATACACAGAAGAACTATACAGGAAAGATTTGAATGTCCCTGATAGCCATGATAGTGCGGTCACTGAACTTGAGCCGGACATCCTAGAGAGTGAAGTCAAGTGGGCCTTAGGAAGCATTAGTAACAACAAAGCTAGCGGAGATGACAGTATTCCAGCCGAGCTATTTAAAATCCTAAAAGATGATGCTGTTAAAGTGCTGCATTCAATATGCCAACAAATCTGGAACACTCAACAGTGGCCACAAGACTGGAAAAGGTCAGTTTAAGGTGCAAAAAAGGGGGGTCTGCCCCTAGAGAGGGAAATCTGTCCCAGTGCTTCGCTGATAATTACTGGCTTCACCTGGCTAACATCACTGGAGTAAAACGTTTTTGTTTGCCAAGAGATATACCTGCAAACAGGTTTTTTATCTTTTTCTCCTCCATCATTTAATTTGACTAATAATAGTAATGCTGTAGATGTTCAAATCAATAATCTGCATGCATAATATAGTGGCTAACATAACAATCAGAAAACAATTGGCTAAATTAGTTAACCCCTTGGCTCCCAAATTTTAGCTAGCTTAAAGCATTGTTCATCCTAATTCTACCAGTGTTGTTCATAGAGATACTGTTATGCCTTTGCATTCCTTGTCTTATGCGCTGTTTAACCAATCTGTTTTATGTCTCAGCTAGTAAAACTGCCGCCCTCTACGCTCTAATAGCTCAACAAGATATTAAGTAAGTTGGTTGCTATGAGTCCTGTGTTATGCTTCGCAAACCAGAATGTCTATTTGCGTAATGAAACGCTATAATTGTAATGAAATTATGCATTGAAGGGGGGAATGTAGCAGCCATATCGAGGGTCAGACTAAGTAGCCTCATGCTTCATGTTCTTGCTGAGCTCTTTCTCCCTTGAATATATTGTTGTAAGCTGACGAGACGCAGGAATTTCTTATCTTGTCAACAAAGGCTAAGGTCATAGAATTGTATATCTTGTTCTCTTCTGTTCTCTGCTTTTCATGGCTACCCTATAACCCATTTCTTGTATTATAAACAATGGTGCTAGGAGAAGAAATGTTAAGGACTGCAACCCCACACGGGAGGGAGAGGAGGAGCCGTTTCCTATGTGTCACAATATCTATAAAAACAATGTGCTGATGTAAATCGGGGCTTTTGGCTCTTTGGAAATGATTCCAGCCTTAAGCCCGCGCGTTAAATAAAGAAACTCTTTTTCCTTCACTCCATGGTCTCTCTGATTCTGAGTTCTGCAACATAAATGGTGCCGTGACTCGGATGTGGCAGGCTCTGAGACAGAGAGGTGGCAGTTGCCTGCTCTTAATCGCAGCACCGGGAGGGAGAGCTCGGCGCATGCCTCCCTTTCTTGGCACCACCGACCTTTTTGTCGGGTGAACGGGAGAAAGCCTGCGCCGGGATCGCCCAAACAGCAGCGAGCAGCAAGAGAACCTTGGGAAGCGGAGGAAAGAACTTGAGCCCTGCCTATACTGCAGCTGCAATTGAGTTGAAACCCACATTGAAAGCCTTCGGGAGAAAGGCAAGTATATGGAGTAAAAAGAGGGCCCCGCCTTCGGGAGTAAGGCCACTGGGCAGAAAAAAAGAGGGCCCCGCCTTCGGGAGTAAGGTCAGTGTTAGTATACATATACAAAAGGTGACCCACCCGATTGGGGGTGGAAGGGGGGACTTGATCACTCCCCCGAGCAGGCACTAATACTCAGCAAGGCGCTGAGGAAGCTGCTTCGCTCCAGTGGAAAAGTGGGAAAGTGGGTGGCAAGGACATATGAATGAAGTGATGAAATTGATGATTGTGTGAGTGGCTACTGCGGTTTCTGTTGCATACCGTTGACCGTCCGGGTGCCCAGGCCAGTAGCAAAGTGCGTGGTGTGAAATTCCTTTTGTGTCGGCCAGTGAGACCCCTTACTTGCTGACCAATCCCCTTCCCTCTTTGTGTCCGTCTTCATCTTACGAGGGAGGCTATGGGAGGTGGGGGAAAGCAAGACTTGCACCCCCTTGAGATGTATGTTAAAAAAAGAAGAAAAAAGATTTTTTTAAAAAGGATTCAGAATAGAGAGAGGAAACAGCAAAAAGCTCAAGGCCGAGCTGAGAGGAAAAAAAAGAACAAGATCTAAGGCTGTTAATTAGAGAAATGTTGCAGGACAGCCTGGCTTTTAACGAAGCGTGGGAGTGTGAGGCCGAAGAAGTAGCTGTTAGCCTAGAGCGCCGAGGGGGGGGGGGGCAGGAAAATCGCCCACAACGTTCTGAGTTGTGCAACATCATCACCTCGCCTGGTTGAAATAAAATCCCTAAGAAATAGAAACTGAAAATGAAGACCCAGAAGATGAAGGCGCAAAATGGAGAATAAAAGTGAAGAATCAGCCCCCAGGGCACAGGCTAGACCCCTCTTCGAGTGGAAAGTGTGCCATAGGACGGTCCCAAGGCAGAATGAAGCGGAGAGACCATGATGAAGATCTCTGTCAAGGTAGCCGTGTTTAGCTTCGAACTGTCCTAGAATTTCATAGAGCCTGTAGACCATCAGCTATATGATTTCTGAAGAGCGTAACTGTTAAGCTTTTGCCGTGGGATTCCCTGCAATGAAGACATCTCACTAATTTGAGTGTCTAGTGTTAGCCTGCCTGAGTGTGTGTGCTGAAGAGACCAAGAAACCAGACAGCATGTTCCTGGCCAAGCCAAAATCACGCTACTACCATGCTCCTGGAAGCTGCAATAAACTGTGTAAGCTAGGAGACCCAACCTGATTGAGAAGAAAAGAAGATATTGGAGTAACTGTCTAAAAAAACAGTGAGATCTGTGTAGCTAGCTAGCTGACGCTGTCAGTGATGTTACAACTTTAAATTAAGACTGTTTTCCTGTTTGAGACCCCAGCAAAGAAAGCTGACCCGAGTTATTTGTTGCCCATGCCAAAGCAAAAATTTAGCTGCCCTGTACCTCATGGTGTCCTGTTTTGAGCTTGGGATTTACAAATACAAACAAACTGAGAAGCTTGCCTTTGAAGTCCTGCAAATCACCCCACCGCCTCCCCGAAGATTAATGGCTGCCTGAAAAATGCAAGTATAAGGCGATGCCCATCACCCCCCAGCGTCCTGAGTTTCGGCACTTTGCTTTCGTGTACCAAGTTGAAGGGGAAGAGAAGAAAAGAGGTGTGTGTGTGTGTGTGTGTGTGTGTGTGTGTGATATTGTAAATCCCTGGCTAGCTTGTCTAGTGATAGATAGCCCCGAGAGCTCCCCCCCCCCCAATTGCTGGATCTGCTCCATCATGCCTTACCATGCAAGAAGTGTTTTCCATTCATTGTGTTAAATTGCAGAAGAAGTTTGTTGTGTATATTTTATGATTTCTTAAATATCATAAAATATATGTGATATTTGCAGATTAGTGTTAGTTGCAACTCCAAATGATACTGAGTGTGGTTCCCGATGAATGACAAGGAGAAAAGACAAAGACAAGTAGAGAAAGACAGAGGCAAGTAGAAAAAGACAGAAATAGAGAAAGTAGCAGACAGATTTTTGAGAAGGGAGCAAAAAAAAGAAGAAAGAGAAGGCAAGAGGCAAAGAGAAAGAACATTTGTAGAGAAGAAGCGTGGCCATAGTTGCCCCCAGGGTGAATTAAAAGCAGCTAGTTATGCCTGGAGCTTATTACCTGGGGTAAAGTAGCCACAATAATGCAATAGTCCTTTAAGATGAGAAAATGTAACTAGAAGAAGAAGAAGAGCCTATCCCAAATGTGCGTCATTGGGACTAGTGTAGGGGAGAAAGGTTTAAGTAAGTGAGTTTAACTTAAAAAAGACAAGTACAGAGACAAGGCTGGTGCATGGAGTAGAGAGTTTTATATAGAAAGTTTGAAACATGATCTGCAATACAGGCAGATCAGCAAAAGAGAGAAAAAGCAAGAGAGGGAGAGAGATTTCTCTCTCCCAAAACACAAGCGGGGCTAAAGCGCCTCACCCAGTATCAAACCCTGCTGTTAGAAGCCATGAAAGCAAGTATAAAAAAGTCAATTAATATGACTAAAGTGTCTGAAGTGCTGCAAGGTGCCACCGAAGCCCCAGAGCATACTTGGAGCGTCTTTTAAATGCCTATCGCCAGTATACCCCCCTCGACCCAGAGGTCCAAAAAAACGTAGGCGAGAAAAATGAAAGAAGACCCAGCAGAAGCAGAGGATTCTTAAGAAAGAACCAGTGTGCCCAGTGCAGACAAGATGGACATTAGTGGCATGAATGCCCAAATGAAATAAATCAAATACACAAAGGGGAAAACCAAAGGAGCCAGAACGGGCGAGAGAGAAGACAGCTTGAGAGGGGCCGTGACATTGACTGTGAGGGGCCGTGACATTGATTTCATGATTGACACTAGAATGGCATCAAGAGCAAGCAAACGTTAGCCTTAAACAAGAAGTCCAAACACTGGGCAAAGTTCTTCAAGCCCAGTGTCGCTTTGTCTTAGAAAATAAGCCCCCAATTCCCATTACAGGGGTTTGTCCTTTCCGGCCAGGAGGTGGAGTGTGGGTTGGAGAGGGAAAGGATAGCCCTTTGGCTCCCCAGTGGAGAAGACTGAAAACTGTTGTGCTTTCCACCCCCACAGCTATGAAAGTAGCTGGAGTTAAACCCTGGATACATTGGACACGAGTCAAGAGAGCGAGAGAGGGGGAGCAGACTGTAAACAAAAATCCTTTGAAAGGATTTCTTTCCTTTTCAAAAATCCTTTAAAAATCATTCTGAAAAAGCAGTAAGAAGACTCAGGCTAGACCTTACTGTGGGCACACTGGGAGACTGTCCACCCTGCGTACGGTCAGACTTGCAACTGGAGAATTGAAGAAGGGGACTAGACCCTACTGCAGCTTGCCAAGTGAATAGCTGCCCAGCGTACAGTCAGATCCCAAAGAAGATCAAACATGCGTATTGTAGTGTTAGTAGTGTTGCATTGTGTTTTCTTAATAAGGTGCAAAAAAGGGGGGTCTGCCCCTAGAGAGGGAAATCTGTCCCAGTGCTTCGCTGATAATTACTGGCTTCACCTGGCTAACATCACTGGAGTAAAACGTTTTTGTTTGCCAAGAGATATACCTGCAAACAGGTTTTTTATCTTTTTCTCCTCCATCATTTAATTTGACTAATAATAGTAATGCTGTCCCCTTCATGGATCACTGCCTTGTTGTGGCGAAGGGGCTTGCGTAACTCAGTGAAGCCATAAGCTATGCCGTGCAGGGCCACCCAAGACGGACAGGTCATGGCAGAGAGTTCTGACAAAATGTGGTCCACTGGAGAAGGAAATGGCAACCCACTCCAGTATTCTTGCCAAGAAAACCCCATGGAACGTATCACAAGGCTAAAAGAGATGACGCCGGAAGATGAGCCCCTCAGGTCGGAAGGTGTCCAATATGCTACTGGGGAAGAGCAGAGGGTATTTCCAAGTAGCGCCAGAAAGAGTGAAGCGGCTGGGCCAAACCTGAAAGGACACTCAGCTGTGGATGTGTCTGGCGGTGAAAAGAAAATCCGATGCTGTAAAGAACAATATTGTTTAGGAACCTGGAATGTCAGATCAATGAATCAAGGTAAGCTGGAGGTGGTCAAACATGAGATGGCAAGATTGAACATCGACATCTTGGGAATCAGCGAACTCAAATGGACAGGCATGGGCGAATTTAATTCAGGTGACCATCATATCTACTATTGTGGGCAAGAATCCCTTAGAAGAAATGGAGTAGCACTCATAGTCAACAAAAGGGTGGGAAAAGCAGTACTGGGGTACAATCTTAAAAATGATAGAATGATCTCAGTACGAATCCAAGGCAAACCATTCAACATCACAGTAATTCAAGTCTATGCCCCAACCACTGAGGCCGAAGAAGCTGAGGTTGATCGGTTCTATGAAGACCTCCAACACCTTCTAGAACTAACACCCAAAAAAGATGTCCTCTTCATCATAGGGGATTGGAATGCTAAAGTAGGAAGTCAAGAAATCACCGGGATAACAGGCAGGCATGGCCTTGGTGTACAAAATGAAGCAGGACAAAAGCTAATAGAGTTTTGCCAAGAGAACATGCTGATCATAGCAAACACTCTTTTCCAACAGCACAAGAGGCGACTCTACACATGGACGTCACCAGATGGTCAATATCGAAATCAGATTGATTATGTCCTTTGCAGCCAAAGATGGAGAAGCTCCATACAGTCAGTAAAAACAAGACCTGGAGCTGACTGTGGCTCAGATCATGAGCTTCTTGTTGCAAAATTTTGGCTTAAATTGAAGAACGTAGGGAAAGCCACTAAACCTTTCAGGTATGACCTAAATCATATCCCTGATGAATATACAGTGGAGGTGAGGAATAGATTTCAGGGATTAGACCTGATAGACAGAGTGCCTGAGGAACTATGGACGGAGGTCCGTAACATTGTTCAGGAGGCAGCAACGAAATCCGTCCCAAAGAAAAAGAAATGCAAGAAAGCCAAGTGGCTGTCTGATGAGGCTTTACAAGTAGCTCACGAAAGAAGGGAAGCGAAAAGCAAGGGAGAAAGGGGAAGATATACCCAACTGAATGCAGAGTTCCAGAGAATAGCAAGGAGAGACAAGAAGGCCTTCTTAAATGAACAATGCAAAGAAATCGAGGAAAACAACAGAATGGGAAAGACTAGAGATCTCTTCAAGAAAATTGGAGATCTCAAGGGAACGTTTTGTGCAAAGACGGGCATGATAAAGGACAAAGAAGGCAGGGACCTAACAGAAGCAGATGAGATTAAGAAGAGGTGGCAAGAATACACAGAAGAACTATACAGGAAAGATTTGAATGTCCCTGATAGCCATGATAGTGCGGTCACTGAACTTGAGCCGGACATCCTAGAGAGTGAAGTCAAGTGGGCCTTAGGAAGCATTAGTAACAACAAAGCTAGCGGAGATGACAGTATTCCAGCCGAGCTATTTAAAATCCTAAAAGATGATGCTGTTAAAGTGCTGCATTCAATATGCCAACAAATCTGGAACACTCAACAGTGGCCACAAGACTGGAAAAGGTCAGTTTACATTCCAATTCCAAAGAAGGGCAACGCCAAAGATTGTTCAAACTACCGCACAATTGCGCTCATTTCACATGCCAGCAAGGTGATGCTGAAAATCCTACAAGCTAGGCTTCAGCAGTATGCGAACCGAGAACTACCGGAAGTACAAGCTGGGTTTAGAAGAGGCAGAGGAACTAGAGATCAAATCGCCAACATTCACTGGATCATGGAGAAAGCAAGAGAATTCCAGAAAAATGTCTATTTCTGCTTCATTGACTACGCTAAAGCCTTTGATTGTGTGGATCACAACAAACTGTGGCAAATTCTTAAAGTGATGGGAGTACCAGACCACCTTACCTGTCTCCTGAGAAACCTGTACGAGGGTCAAGAAGCAACAGTAAGAACCAGACATGGAACAACCGATTGGTTCAAAATTGGGAAAGGAGTACGACAAGGCTGCATATTGTCACCCTGCTTATTTAACTTATATGCAGAGTACATCATGAGAAATGCCGGGTTGGATGAATCAGAGGTCGGAATTAAGATTGCCGGGAGAATTATCAACAACCTCCGATATGCAGACGATACCACCCTAATGGCAGAAAGCGAAGAGGATCTCAAGAGCCTCTTGTTGAGGGTGAAAGAGGAGAGTGCAAAAGCTGGTTTGAAACTCAACATTAAAAAAACTAAGATCATGGCATCTGGCCCTATCACTTCCTGGCATATAGAAGGGGAAGAAATGGAAGCAGTGACAGATTTTACTTTCTTGGGCTCCAAGATCACCGCAGACGGTGACTGTAGCCATGAAATTAAAAGACGCTTGCTCCTTGGGAGGAAAGCTATGGCAAACCTAGACAGCATAGTAAGAAGCAGAGACATCACCTTGCCGACAAAGGTCCGTCTAATCAAAGCTATGGTTTTCCCAGTAGTAATGTATGGCTGTGAGAGCTGGACTATAAGGAAGGCTGAGCGCCGAAGAATTGATGCTTTCGAACTGTGGTGCTGGAGAAGACTCTTACGAGTCCCCTGGACTGCAAGGAGGTCAAATCAGTCCATCCTAAAGGAAATCAACCCTGACTGCTCTTTGGAAGGACAGATAATGAAGCTGAAGCTCCAATATTTTGGCCACCTAATGCGAAGAGAAAACTCCCTGGAAAAGACCCTGATGCTGGGAAAGACTGAAGGCAAAAGGAGAAAAGGAGAAGGGGACGGCAGAGGATGAGATGGCTAGATAGCATCACGGATGCAATGAATATGAACTTGAGCACGCTCCGGGAGAGAGCGCAGGACAGGAAGGCCTGGCGTGCTATGGTCCATGGGGTCACGAAGAGTCGGACACGACTGAACGACTGAACAACAACAACAACAAGTAATGCTGTAGATGTTCAAATCAATAATCTGCATGCATAATATAGTGGCTAACATAACAATAAGAAAACAATTGGCTAAATTAGTTAACCCCTTGGCTCCCAAATTTTAGCTAGCTTAAAGCATTGTTCATCCTAATTCTACCAGTGTTGTTCATAGAGATACTGTTATGCCTTTGCATTCCTTGTCTTATGCGCTGTTTAACCAATCTGTTTTATGTCTCAGCTAGTAAAACTGCCGCCCTCTACGCTCTAATAGCTCAACAAGATATTAAGTAAGTTGGTTGCTATGAGTCCTGTGTTATGCTTCGCAAACCAGAATGTCTATTTGCGTAATGAAACGCTATAATTGTAATGAAATTATGCATTGAAGGGGGGAATGTAGCAGCCATATCGAGGGTCAGACTAAGTAGCCTCATGCTTCATGTTCTTGCTGAGCTCTTTCTCCCTTGAATATATTGTTGTAAGCTGACGAGACGCAGGAATTTCTTATCTTGTCAACAAAGGCTAAGGTCATAGAATTGTATATCTTGTTCTCTTCTGTTCTCTGCTTTTCATGGCTACCCTATAACCCATTTCTTGTATTATAAACAATGGTGCTAGGAGAAGAAATGTTAAGGACTGCAACCCCACACGGGAGGGAGAGGAGGAGCCGTTTCCTATGTGTCACAATATCTATAAAAACAATGTGCTGATGTAAATCGGGGCTTTTGGCTCTTTGGAAATGATTCCAGCCTTAAGCCTGCGCGTTAAATAAAGAAACTCTTTTTCCTTCACTCCGTGGTCTCTCTGACTCTGAGTTCTGCAACAGTAAGTGTGTTAGGATCCTATCCTAAATTGTACTACCTCAGGAGGAAAGGAAAGGTTCCTGTGCAAGCACCAGGTCATTACTGACCCCTAGAGGGACGCTGCTTAGGAAGGAAGTACCACTGTGTTCAATGGGGCTTACTCCCAGATAAGTGTGCATAAGATTGTAGCACTGGTCTTGAAAATGACGTCCTGAATGTTATGTTTATGGCAAAAAGTTAAGACTGGCCAGCAGCATGGAACATTTTAAAGATTTTCTTCACAGAAACATGAAAATGTGTGCCCATTAGATAATTTGCTACGTTTTCAGAGATTATAATATGAATGAAAAATGACTTGTTTCCTACTTTACATACAGTTTCACCCTTATTTATAAGATTAAAACAAACATCACATTATTTTTGAAAGTATACCGAAGAGATGCTTTACAGAATTTAAACAGAGAAACAAAAACTCAGCATGCATTTTCTTCCTTATTAAGTAGTAATCAACCACACAAAACTCTCTTTGTAGTTTTAGTTATGACTGTGCATTTGGAAGGCCTGTTCATTTCAATGCTTGCTCCTCTGCAATAGATATTGACCGAGATAGAGGAAGAAGTAATTGCCAATGCAAAGAAGAGTCTGAAAGAAAGGTATTACTCACTAAAGAACTGGTCTTCAGTTGGTGGTCTGGGTTTCAGAACTGGGTCATAGCCTGACCTATGATAGGTCACACTAACACTGCTATTGTCATATACATACATAGCATTAACAAATGAAGTTGTTCCCACACTCCAGGCTAAAGGTGAGGCTCTTGTCTAAAAAGATTGAAGACTAATGCTCTAGACTCCACTGAAAAATCCAGTCATGGCTGGACTAAATATAATGAGGATTATATTATTAAGAGAGTGTGAATGATATGTATTATTACAGCCTGTCAACACAAATGACTCTGAGCTCTTTATTATATCTGGTATATTAAGTTATTAGTGCAAAGTGAAAAATCAGATGTATTCTGCTCTAGGGGGAGGAAAAAAGACACAGCTTAAAATGGATGACAGCAACAGGTGCAGCTGAACACTGTTCAGCTGCAAGTGTACACAAGGACAAACCAGAGAAATTTAGGTCAAAATCTGCTCTTCAATATAAGACAAGCCACAGTCCTATATGTTTCTATTCAGAAGTCCCACTGAGTTCACTGAGACTTATTCCCAGGTAAGTGTGTATATATATGCTTATTTGGAAATATCTATGAGACATACCTAGAATCAGCCCAACTGTCATCTTGACAGACTGTTGTTTTTTACAGGGTGAAAGCAAAAGCTTTTGAAAAAAATAGATTTTCAAAGGTTGCTAAAGGTTACACTAAACATTTACCAGTTGGTTGTCAGGGGCTCCTTGGCGGCCTCTCTCAGTCTAATCCAGTAGCCAAGTCCAGACACAAACAAAGGGATTCTTTTCAAAGTTTTATTCCTCTTTTACAACTTAATAACTCTACCATTAGCGACTAGCTATGAGCAGCAGAGTACCTATGCCCTAAGTTGGAACAGTTGGTCCCCGTTTGAAGGAGAATCACTGGCAGACCCTGAACTTATGGGCTAGGGAGAGTCCCTCCCCTTTTCTCTTGGATCCTCTGGGCGCAACCGTTGTTTGCGCGCCAACCGGGCACTACTCCTTTCCACGCCCTCCATTTGGTGCCGCGCCCTCCATTTGGCGCCGCTCCCTGCGTTGGCGTCGTGTGTCCAGCAAGTCTTCTTCCCGCGCTCTCTCACTCCCGGGACTGCTATCTATGCCAGGAATGCCGGTGGGAGGAATCTCTGCCAGCTGTTGGCCCTGGGAAGGATGAGCGCGCTCCTCTCCCAGGAGCGGCTGCTCTTCCTCAGAATCAGAACTATTCTGGGATTCTATGGGCTCAGTGTCCACCCTGACATTGGTACCAGTGACTGAGGTTAGTGTGTTTGAAAGGTAAACAAATGAGGAACTGGCGGAGGAGAGAATGAGTGGCACAATTGATCTTCCCCCACCTCATTCTTTATTTCATTGTCTTAAACCAATAACTTAATAGATTACATAGAAAGGTTAAAATATTTTAAGGACACAATCCTATGTATGTTTAGACAGAAAAAAGTCCAGAACTCCCAGCATTCCTCAGCCAGCCATGCTTTTATTTGTCTAAACATCCATAGGATTGTGCCCTAAGAGGCATTTCAGTAACTGATTATGGTAGCCTTGAAATAAAAATATTTCTCAGAATCTCTGGGGGGAAGGGGAGAAGAAACAAGAGTGTGAATTCCAGAATCACTTCCATTCAAACAACCTGAGGCCAATGGCAGTATATTCCCCATTAGCAAGGCGAGCCCTCCCATGAAGCAGGATGAGGTGCCTGCATCAGGCGGCAAATTGCATGGCTCCCCCTACCTCCAGCAGGAGGGCCTGCTGCCACCTCCCAGCCACCTCCAGTGGGTGTTCTGGACAGCCTGCCAATTGCTCTCCCGCTGTGGCATTTGCCACAGAGAGGGAGAGCAGCCGGCGAGCACTCCAGAACAGCCACCCGCCCTTCTCCTTACATTTTCCACCACTGCATCAGCTCTATGCAGAGTTGTACAGCCGGAAGCAGCAGCCACGGGGCCCTCATGAGACCTAGGCAAGTTCTCGCGAGAGCACCACAACCATTTGTTCTGGCTACATGGCTCTCCATAGAGCCGTCACACACATGGGGGGGGGATGCGATGGGGGAGGGGGAGCATGATACAGTAGTGATGCATGTTCTCTCCCACCTCAGGTGGTGAGAGAGCTTGCACCAGGGCTGCCTATTAGATCTCCTTGGATCTTGCATTTCTCAAGCAGACTTCTTTCCTATCCATTCTTCCTTTTATCCTCTTTTGTCTCTTCAATTGTACATCTTCCCAGTCATTGTTTTGTCTCACGATGCAGAGAAAATGATGCTCTAGTTCAGAACATAAGAATGACCTTGCTGGATCAGTCTCAGGGTCCCTCTAGTCCAGCATTCTGTCTTCAACATTGGCCAGCTAGATGCTGTGGGAACTGAGGAAGCTGCCTATGAGAGTGACTGGCAGCAGCTCTCTAGGGCTGCTTCAGGCAGGATTCTTTCCTAGCCCTACCTGGGGAAGTTGGGGATTGAAACTGGGAACTTCTTCATGCAAAGCATGTGTTCTTCAACTGAGCTACAGGCCCTGCCCATGAAGACCTGACAGTTCTTTGGCCCCAGCACTCAGAAGTACACTGCTTGTAATATTAGATGCTCTATTTAGCTTGATAAAACCTGTCTTTCCAGGAATATCCTTTAAAAATAATCTAAGCTAGTGACTATCACCACACATTGTGGTAATGAATTCCATAAATTAATTTGTGTTGTGTTAAGATATAATTCCCTTTTCTCTTTCCTAAATCTACCTCCCGTCAACTTAATTCAGTGACCCTGAGTTCTACTGTTGCATGTGAGAATACTAAAATGTTGCCTATTTACTCCCTCCACATACATACTGTTGTATACCAGTATCACACACCCCTTGGCTGGCTTTTTTTTTCTAAACTCTGCTTCCCTGCATATATTAATATTTATAAATATATTGATTTATGGAATATGTATTGACATATGGAAGAAAATCCAAACCCTTGATAATATTTGTTGTTCTTTCTGTACCTTTTCCAGTTCTACAATAACCTTTTTTGCCATGAGATGTCCAGAACTGTACATAGTACCCTAAATGTGGTCACATTGTAGATTTACATAACAGCATTATTATACTTGTAGTTGTAGGCCAAAACATTAGAAGGGCCAAAAGTTGCCCACCTCTGATCTAGATCCACTTCAGTCTGGTTTCAGTCCTGGTTATTGAACAGACTGCTTTAGTCACTTCAATGAATGATTCATGCCAAGAATTGGACTGGGGAAATGTGTCCTTGTTGGTTCTGCTGGACCTCTCAGTGCCTTTTGGTACCATCTACATGACATCCTTCTGGACTGCCTGGCTTAGATGAGACCTGGAGGCTCTGTTTTAAAGTGGCTCTGGTCCTTCTTGGAGGGGTGATTTCAGAAGGTGGTGCTAAGGGACTCCTGTTCAATGCTGTGGCCATTGGCTAAGATGTCCCTCAGGGTTCCATCTTATCCCCTATGTATGAAACTGCTAGATTATCTGAAATTTTGGGCCTCGGTGCCATCAGTAAGCTCTATCTTTCCTTTCCATCTAAATCCAAGGAAGCAGTTCTAGTTCTAAATCAGTGTCCGGAGTCCAGATGTGGGTGAACAAATTGAAATGTAACCCAGACAAGACAGATGTGCTCCTGATCAATCAAAAGCCAGATCAGATAATAAGGATTCAGCCTATGCTGGAAAGGGTTACATTCCCCCTGAAGAGTCAGTTTCATGCTTTAGGTGTTTAGATTTGGCCCAGAACCCAGATGGCCAGGATTGTATTTGCACAGCTATAGCTGGGGTGCCAACAGCACCCATTCCTGGAGATGTCAGATGTGGCCATGTGACACATGTCTTAGTTATATCCTGTTTGGACTACTTCAACATGCTCTATATGGAGCTACTTTTGAAAAGTGTTTGGAAATCCAGCCAGTCCAGAATGCTGCGGCCAGATTATTGATCAGGGCTGGTTATAGGGAGTATGCAACAGCTTCACTAGCTACTCGTCCATTTCTGGGCACAATTCAAAATGTTGGTTCTGACCTATAAAGCCTTACAGACACAACTTGGGACCAGGCTGTTTGAAAGACTGCATTCTCCCATATGAGCCTGCCCAGGTTTTAAGATTCACAAGTGAGGCCCTTATCTCTTTCTCCTGCCACCCTCAGAGTCACATTTAGCAGGAATGTGTGAGAGAGGGCCTTCTTGGTGGCTGCTCCCAAGCTCTAGAACTCTTTATCAAGGGGAACCAGGCTAGCTAAGTCTTTGTTGTTCTTCTGCTAGCAGGCAAAGACATTTTTATTCAGACAGTCTTTGGCCTGTTAAGCTGATGTGTTTGTGGAAGTAGGTTTTAACTGATGAGTGTTGTTTATTTATTTTTTATTGATATGTTTATATTTTAATTATACATTTGTACTGGTGGCCATCTTGACACTATGTGATTCTTTGTTGTTCCACTACACATCCCTTTGCACTTACTAACATTAAAATGAAAGATGACGCCTGCTGGCAGGGGCTCTGGAGCCTGAACTGGGAATCTCATTGGACTAAGGCAAGGGTAGGAAACTGATGGCCTTCCAGATATTGGTGGACTACAGTTCTCATCATCCATGACCATTGATCCTGGGAGGGAGTCTACCAACATCTGGAGGGCCAGAGGTTCCCCCCTGCCCGCCTATGGCTATCTAGCCTAGTGAGCTATCTGTGGTTGACTCACACAGGTTTCTATGGAATTAGCACCTAGCTATGTTCTCCCCCACCATGGCCATCCTGGGGGATATGCGCCAGAGATTAATGCTTCACATTGCATTCACCTACTACCCACTAGCGCAACCTATTTGGTTCTTGGAGTTCACAAGAATTAATTCAATTTTCAAACTGTGTAAACAGAAAACAATTATTTATGGAACCGTCCCTGGGTCTGTCAGTAACAATAATACAGAGCTTTGAATGGTCTAAGACTAAGAGCAGTTTCCACATGGATTAAATTGGCTGTCAATGAGAATATTACGTGCGTTTTTTTCTTTAAACAGGAAATCATTTAAATTTCTTTTTCTCTTCTCCTAACAAGCTTCTACTCAACCAGTAGGAAAAGGACAATACATTTGCGATAAATATTGTATAGGCTATGAATCAGTACTAAATCCATCTGTTACATTTTCACCACATCTTGGTTGCCATTGGCATAAAAAAGGCACAGTTGGTTCCTGACTCATATAATGGAGAGTTTAACATCCTGAGCTGAAAATCACAGCTGCACAGCTTGTAACACTAACTTCTTCCTTCTTGTTAAGTGGGAGGAATACCGATCGATAGTATTCAAAATAGCATCACCACCTGTCATTTCCTGGCGTTCAATCTGGAGAACAAATGGAGGGATCCAAGTTTAAAAACTATGAAGGAAATGCAGCCCCTTCACTGAAGAGAATTTCCACCACTGGTGTTTCTCAGCACTGCAAACTGCCCACACATTTCTGCATTGGACAGCTTGCTGCTTTAGATCAACTAATACCAGCACCATCAACACTGCCGTCTATTTTGGAGGTTTTTCATCCAACCTATAAGATGTGATGATTCTGAACTGGATTTTGGGTAAATATATTTTTTCCATTAGAAATTACTATTTAGGGCTTTGGGAAGTTAAGGCCTTTTTAGCAGGGATGTGCATCAGATTCGGCAGAAGCCCAAGCTGAATTGGGCCCCTTCAGATTGTTTCTGGTGTTTCACGATACAAAGTGTAATTGTACCCACAATACAAAGTGGGTTTCTCTTTGAAGTGACCAGAACCAAAGCTGGATCCTGCACAAGGCTTGATTTGAGATTCGGAAAGACGGTATATCTTGAAAAATAGTAGAATTTGCTTGCTTTCTCTAAATGCTGGGGGAGGTTGAATGTCTGACAAGTCCACCATGTAATCATAGGGCCTGTCTTACCAGGGGCATTGCAATCACTACGCTTTCGGGGAGGGAAAGGATGGGATTGTGAGATGGCCATTCTTCCAATGCCACCAGGCTTCACTATGAAAAAAGCCTTAAATTGGCTTTCAATAATCATAACTCCCTAGCCCCTTCACCTAACCTTTCTGAAACACTGCAGGTTTCTTTCCTGGAGACATCTCTATGATGTGTACCATTTTCATTCAAATAGCCCCAAAAAACACTGGGGAGGAAAGGGAAGCAAATAACTTACCCCACCCCCAATTTGAGGATTCTCCTTCCATATAAACCAGTCCACTTAATCCTTCTGAGTCTTTGCAGGTTTCTTACTTAAGAACACCTCTAGGCAATCTGTCATTTTCTGAACAATGGTCCAAAAGGAACATAGGGGGATAAATGCATCTTTTCTTTTTAATACCCTCAAAATGTAAAGGCTACTCTTGCACAAAATCCTTGCACTTATTCATCTGAACCTTGGCAGACTTGATCCCCTCAAAAAGGGTAACTATCCCTACACATTTCATCCAATAAAATAAAATAAAATAAAAAAAGTTATTGGCAGTTCCCTTAAAAAAAAAAAAATTAAAGGGTGCATACCACAAAAACCACTGCAACTATTTTTCTGGAATTTGGCAGGTGTAATTTCTCCCTAAGGGGCTATTATGCCTGCAAATTTCATCCACGTCTGACAAAAAAAGAAAAAAGTTATAGCCGTTTTTAAATTTCCCATCTCTGAATCTTGACTCGGGTTTGGTACCCGAGTAGAAGAGGACAGTCTCAGAATCAGTACAAGCATAATTGGGTTGTTTTCCAAAGCACTGAATTGGGGGCTGAGTCAAATCTTGTCATCGGTGCACATCTCTACATATAAACATGTTATAATTCCAGAATTCAGGCATTAACACCCTGCCCTGGACTGATGATCAGATGAAACAGAACAAGTACTGGTTGCTGACCAGGGCTTTCTTCTCATCCTTTAAATCAGAAGACTTACTTTAAATGCTATTTTCCTCTCCCAGCTTTGGCAAGTCTCCTAAATGTCTCTTTCTCTAGCCCCAAGAAAGGAAAGTAATTTCCATGGTATCACAAAATCAGACAAAGTAAGTAGGCATGCTGATGCCCGAGGCCAAAATCATATTTGAATGAATTTTCTCCTCGATAAGCATGGCAACCAACCCATACTATTCAATAGCCAACAATCCAGATGCTACACTTATTTTATTTTATTTATTTGCAACATTGATAAATTGCTGTCCATCTAAACAGTGGTGAACAGTGGGCTCGATATACAAAAGTCAGAATACAAAAGAATAAAAATATTTTAAATAATATTATATCAATAGAGCAGTAGCTGCAGTTACAGTGTGCCTGCACACCAAGGGCTTCTTTAGCTTTTACCCTGCTATTGAGATGGGTTGCTCACGGAAGTTTGCGGGTCTTTTAGGTGACTCATTAACCTCCAGGGCATCTCCCGCACGAAATGACCTTTATTCCGTTTTTTAAAAGATCGGAGATAATGAGCTATCAAATTACTGCACTTGAGTTCCACTTGAGTTCCCGCCATGAAAAGAGGAAAAGCTGCAATAAGAAGCGCTACACCACAGCACCATCTAGTGGCTGTATAATGAAACATATGGAAGACTCAAGGAGGAAAAGGAGGGGGTAAAGCAGGGGAAGGAAGTGTGTGTAAAGGGAGTCCGTTGTGATCCTGCATTTAAAACAGAAGCAGAAAGCCCCGTTTTAAATACGGGATTTTAGGCTGATGTAGAGATGCTCCAAGTTCCTGTAGCAATAAACCATATGTTCAGAGAGTTCTCTCTAGAGAACTTTTGGGGGGACATTTCTACAATGACAATTGGAAGCCAGAAGTGTAAGACCATACAGCTTGAGTTGAACCTGCAACCACCCCCGTGCACTGTATGGAAGGGCCAGTATGAACTGAAGCCTTTGTATAACTGGACAGTAAGAACTGCATCCCAAATTGCTATAAGAAAGCATCCCTTAATCCTCATGGACAGGCATCCGCAATTAGACTGCAGAAATCTGATGAGTCTTCTAGCATTAACCAGCTACTGCGAATTAGCTTGCCACATGTTATCTGGATACAACCAGCATGTAGTCAGCCATGAGGTGGATCAATGAGGATTAATTTCAGCTATATGTAAGTCAGTGTGAAGAAACATGCTTCTAGTCCTTGAAGTTACAAACAAAAACCAGAAAAGCTTGTGAATAGTTATCTAAATATATGGAAATGAAAAGGATAAACATCTTGATATTCTGTGATTGTATAATGTTTTTTAATCATTTTGATTCTAAGTCGCCTTATGAGCGCTTGCCCTAAAGTGTGCGCAAGCGCGTGTGTAAATAAGCATTCACTTAAAAGCCAATAACATCTAAAGATAATTTAATTTGTTCTATTTCTTGTGCCACACAATATTTCAGCCTTCTGTCCTGCTGAAATGAATGCATTATATAAAACACAAGTTGTGATGTGAAGTTTTCTGTCAAACGTGAAATCCATTCAGCAAGATTTGATTGAAATACCTGCTAAAAAGGGCTCTAATGTCTCACGATCCTGAATTGTTAATGAGAGATCCTTTTGTTGCCTCCAGGCAGAAACAGTGGGCTCATGTTGTTAATGAAAATGCATTAAATAGCTTCACGCTTCAGCAAAATGTAATTGTTGGCAACCTGCATCCACTGAAAACCATGACTGGGGCAACCCACGCACTTTCCTGTTGCTTAAGTTCTTTCATGTGGCCCAGGGCTCCCACATGGTTTGCTATCATTGTGTGAAAAGGGCAACAATTAGTTCCTCCATTTCCTTGGAAACAACAATTCTACAAAGTACCAATTCTGATGGCTTTAAATAACCCAAGATGTTGAGTCTGCAGGGATACAAACTGTAGCAGAACATGCACAAATATTCACTAAGTTTCAGTTCTTTTCCTGATTGAAGCAAGAATATTCTTGCAATCCAAATTGGTGGGGTAAGGATTCATGGCTTTTTATGTATCATTTTAAAACATGTTTGCTACCTTTCTGTTTTACAAAAACCATTTGGGGAGGCTAACAAACATAGAAACACATATACGATCCAATAATACAATGTCGAAAACAGCAGCAAAATCTCAAATGCAAAACCAGCAGAAAGAATGGGGTTTTCACAGATCGCCAGATGTTAAGGGAACCACCAGGACTAGAAGCGGAATATCCTTGGCTCTGGGTACAGCTGCCCCATACAGTAAGCCACCAGAGTGGACGTTTAGAGTATCTTAGCACAGTGAAGTATTCTCAGTCTCTGGAATGGCCACCTTGCCTGGCTATTGGGCCTCCTAGATACACAGGGCTTCCTGTCTGGGTTGGGACAGTGCCGGGTAAGAATGATCTCCCTAGTTCTGGTGTGTTACTTCATTCTGACTCCCTAGCACAGCCATCCCCTGCAACTCCCAACAGTCCCAGCAAGCATGGTGTCGAACACATCAGAAGGGCACCAGGTTCAGGAAGGCTTGGTTTTTTTTCTTATTTCCCATGGTAGTCAACAGGAAGGATACTCATTTTTCCAAACCTTGACTCAGGTTTGGTGCTGAGCTGAAGTGGTCTGACTGTAAATTGGACAGAGCAGAAGCGGGATGTTTTCCAAAATGCTGAATAGGGGTCTGAGTTGAAGTGGGGTGGGGGGTCAGTGCACACTTCTTATGTATGTATTTAATCTATACACACACACACATACAAACCCACCACATGCGCGCACGTGCACGCACATATATTAGGTGTGCTTAGACTCGGAGATATATATATATACACACACACACACACACACACACACATATGCAAATTTGTGTTATGGGCCTGTGACCCGGATCTTTTAAGACCCTAACAACGCCCCTGAATCTTCCTGCTGCAGAGGGTGCTGCTGCTCACAGAGTATTTTTTTAAAAAACAGGGTTGGCAAACAGCATTATCGTTCTAACATTTCATGAATGTACAGGCAGCTGTAAAGCATAGAATGGCGGTTGGGAGTGAAATGTTAGCTCTGTCTTTAAGATTCCCCCTGCCCCCCCCCCCATAACATGAAGTCCAGGGTCTAAAATTACCTAGCCACACCACTGTTTGCAGTCTCTGCTACCACCACTTTGCCTAGTATCTGGGGCTTCATGGGTGAAGTAGATTATGCTAAGAGGGAGCGATTGAACCAGCCCTCCCCCCCTGGTTCCACAGGGTTTAAAAATGAGCATTATTCTGTATGAAAATTATCTTATTCTCAACATCGAAGTTGGCCCTTAGTTTCTTTGACGCAAGTATTATAGGGCTCAAGATACTGCTAATTGTCTAGTCAGCTGGGAACTCTCTTTTTTGTTTAGTTTATGCTGTTTGTCTGCTTCACCTAAATCTCTTGGAAACCCTTGAGGGCTAAGGATGGGGGCGGGGGGAGTGTGCATGTAAGCCCTGCACCCAAAGTTGAATGTACTTACAAACCTTCCCACAATCAGGAACCCTGCCTTATCAGGGTTCCTGATCACAAGGAGGTTTGTAAGCATGATCAGCCCAACATTCTTACAAACCTAAACACACTCGGCTCTTTAGAGGAGCCGTGCACATGGGGACATGTCTTGTGTGCATGTGCACCCCCACCAAACCTTTGGCGCTCACATGAGCAAGATCAGCACCTACATATGCCTCTAGTATAACCCTACTTTCACTACTGGCGACTCCTCACGGAAGGAAACTATGGGACCTGGGTTCAATCATTCATAGGATGGACAGGGAAGAAGGCCAGGTCCCCAAAATAGTGTTTGTTGCCTCCAGCCCCTCACGTTTCTGGAAACAACAGTGGGAAACTTCTTAGAACAGGGAAAACAACATGAACTAAGATTTGTTTAACGGGGGGGGGGGGAAGAGGGGAGCAAACAATAGGAACAACTCAGATGGGTATATTATTTTAAAGCCAGTCTCTAAGCAACATAATAAGAGGGGATGCAGTCCAATAACTGAGTTAGGCACAGTGCGTGTTCGAAGTCTCTCAGACCTGTGTCTGGGTCTCGTGTAGACCTCAGGCTCTGCTCTGTAAGGGCAGAAGCCAACGGTTGCTCTATCTTCCACCAGTCCTCTCTCGGTGGTTCCTTCTCACTCATACCCTATTTGCTCTGTTCTTTTTCCAGTCTTCTTCTTTCCTCCTAGTTACCTCCATCTCTCTGTCTTCTCAGGATCTACCTTCAGCTGGCACCGCTACAGCAGCTCCTAAGGGCTCACAAAAGGGCTGCGCCCCAGGATTCCTCTCAGAGGCTACAGTGCAGTTGGTTACACTACTTTTAATAAAGTATTTATTTAATTTGGACCCACCGAGCAGTGCCTAGAAAAGCAGAGGAGCATTTCTCCCATTATGCCTTTCTGTTCATTTCACATTACTGAGGGAGAAAAAGTGGAATCATCCAGTGGAGGCTAGAGAGGGTAAGGCAGATCACTCAAGAAGTTTTTAAAGGCGCAATCCTATGCATGTTTAGACAGAGAAAAAGCCTACAACAATGCTGGGAGTTGTTGGCTTTTTCTCTGTCTAAACATGCATAGGATTGCGCCCTAAATTTCCCTTCCTGACCCTAAGCAATTGGAGATCCTTACTCTCTGGGGAGGCCCAGACTTCAAGAAAGTGGGAACATCAAAACATTTGGTCAGAATCAGGGCTAGTGGCAGCTTATCGAGTGGGACAAGGGTTCCTAACATCTTCTCACACATACCCTCTGGATAGATTACCTAGGATTTGCATTTGAACTCTTTGGAGTAAGGGTGGAATATAAATGCAACAATTAAAGTCTCTCCCATTACTCCAGCATTTCAAAACAAGTAGGAGAACCACTCTGAATTTTTTTTTCATTTTAATGCTTTATCATATGCAAACATAATGGCCAATATTTTTCTCAGAGACAGGTGCTGCTGAAAAAGGTGAGGTGGTGATGGTGATCATAATATGTGGAAGTAAGATAGTGAGCTGTCCCTAAAAAAAAAAAAATAGGGTTTTCATTTTGTTTTATTATTTTAGGCATATATCACTTTTCAGGTGTATGACCTTTCAAATTGGTTTATAAATTTCAGAATGATACAGTCCACATGAAGGATTATACACTGCAACCAAACACACATCCAAAAAAGCCTTCGGTGAATTAAAAAAATCTTCACCTGGCACTGAAAAGCTGACCAAGATGGCATCACATAAAGTTGAGAGAAAAAGGGGTTTTCCAGAAAAGGCTTTTGTCCTACAATTGCCCTGCCTCATTCACAGAATTTTACCATGGTGGTGGTGGTAGGGGGTATTCCTGACAATGACATCTCCCACTTGGAACCCTGCTGTGTTTTGCTACTCCTTCTTCCCTCTTTTCCACACAAAAAATCTGTTAAGGAGGGAATGGAATACTTGCATAATGTCTTTTGATTGGTAGTACTAGGAGCCCTCTATCTGAAAGCAACCCAAGTTTCAAAGGGTGTGTGTGCCACAACAGAAAAGGCCCTATCCTGAATCTGCCTCAGTTGGTGCAGGGACCCCAATGGGAATCTTAATCACTGGGCAGGTTTGTGTGGAAAGAGGTGGTCCTTGAGGTACCCTGATTCGGGCTTCAAAAGTTAAAACCAGCCCTTTGAATTGGGCCTGGAAATTGATTGGGAGCCAGTAAAGCTTTTTCAAGATTACAGAGATGTGTTGCATATGCCTGGTCCAGTTAGCATAGCTACCATATTGTGTACTAAATATAGCTTCTGGACTCAGTGTATGTTCTGCTAAGAGAGACAAGCATAACAGGTAGCTGTGTTGATCAATTAGCAAAAATCCAAAGGCAACAATAGGATATCTTTATTAGTTCTAACTAAAATGTCATAAGTGAGCAATCTAAGGGACACTCTGTCATTACACATAGCTAGATACTTCGCATGTTTAGTTAGAAACAAGCCCCATTAAAATTCAATGGGGCTCACTCCCAAGTAAGTATGCATAGAAGAGTTACATATATATAAAGTATCAGTGTATTTGCTAACTGAGGATAACAGTTTATGCATCTATTAAGGGTGCAATCTTATGCATATTTAGGCAGAAAAAAATCCCGTAACTTTGTAAGACTTTTTCTGTCAAAACATGAATAGGATTGCACCCTAGGGCTCAATTCTATCAACTGCGCCCTTGATAATTGGAAGCTGCTGCACTTGGAGGCTTCCGATCATCCAGTGGTGGGTGGGAGGAGCGTTGGAGGTGATCTTCACCTCCCCGTCCTCCCACCCTGCAGATTTTGCTAGACAGGCTTTTTAGCCTGTCTAGCAACAGCACTTTGGAGGGCGAGGAAGGAGGCTGGAAGAGGCTGAGGATAACTCATATCCTGGCCTCTCTGGTTTTCTCCCCTCCCTGCCCATCGGAACACCCCCTTTCTGAAATCAATTTTCTGACCTTGGAGGGCAGGCAGCACGGTTCCCTCCACACCAGCCGCAAAGGGTTGGGGTCTCCGATCTCCAACTTCCCCGTCCAAGGTCAGAACACTGTCCCTGACCTCAGAGGGCAGAATCCCCAGTATCCTATGGCCCCTCAGACAATGGCTAGGTGCCATAGGATTGGTCTCTTCATTGATAAAATGCCACTAGACCCTTTGGCAATGCTTGCTGCAACAAACAAGGGCTGCAACTGTACTTACCTTGGAGTAAGCCCCCTCTGAACCCGTTAGGGGCTTACTTAAATATGCATAAGATTGCACTGTAACATGGCTACCCTCTCCGGAACAGGAGGGCTGCAAGTTTTGTTCGTACGCTCATCTTTGCAGGGGTGTGGTAATCATCATATTTATCACCTAACGTTTTCTAAATCAAAGCTATGGTTTTCCCAGTAGTAACGTATGGCTGTGAGAGCTGGACTGTAAGGAAGGCTGAGCACCGAAGAATTGATGCTTTCGAACTGTGGTGCTGGAGAAGACTCTTACGAGTCCCCTGGACTGCAAGGAGGTCAAATCAGTCCATCCTAAAGGAAATCAACCCTGAGTGCTCCTTGGAAGGACAGATACTGAAGCTGAAATATTTTGGCCACCTAATGCGAAGAGCAAAGTCACTGGAAAAGACCCTGATGCTGGGGAAGACTGAAGGCAACAGGAGAAGGGGACGGCAGAGGATGAGATGGCTAGATAGCATCACCGATGCAATGAATATGGACTTGAGCACACTCCGGGAGACAGCGCAGGACAGGGAAGCCTGGTGTGTTATGGTCCATGGGGTCACGAAGAGTCGGACACGACTGAACGACTGAACAACAAGAACGCTCCGGGAGAGAGCGCAGGACAGGGAGGCCTGGCGTGCTATGGTCCATGGGGTCATGAAGAGTCGGACAAGACTGAACAACAACAACGTTTTCTAAGAGCTCTACAGGTGTTAAAAGATAAGACAGTCCCTGCCCGCGGGCTCACAATCTAACAGACACGATACAAAAGGAAACAAGAACGGGGAGGGAAGAGGAAAGCCACTGTCCTTCACTGTCTGACGGATGGGGCCAAGTCGGTCTCCCCCGTGGTTTCGGGGTTTGCGTCCCTCCCTCCCTTTCTAACAGAGATTAGGGAGCGGGCGTAGCCCCGGCTGGGCAGTCCCAGTTCTGCTCGAGATGCTCCCGCACCGCTCCTCTGCGCAGCCTACTGCTGCACTAGGGATTAACCTGGTGGGCGGTCGCTATCCCGTGAAGCTTGAGCCTCGCGAGTTTCCGTCCGGCCTCCGCCAGCTGAGTCTGTTAGAGCCGTTCGTGGTCTCCTCAGCGCGAGCTGTCCCCTTTCCGAGCAGGACGGGTGACGCGCGCCCTTTCCTTGCCAGCATCATGTCCCGGATCCTCAAATCGGTGGATTACGAAGTGTTCGGCAGGGTTCAAGGTGAGAGGAGGCGGTGGGGAAAAGGGGGCGACCGCGAATTATTGGGGGAGGAAGGGGCGGGGGGAAGAGGGGAGGCTTGCCGAGTGGACCTCCAGGGCGCATGCGCGAGACTCTCCTGCCGGCTGCGGAGAAAAGCCGGCGTCGGGGAGCGGCGTGCGCGTGCGCGTGCGCGAGCGGAGCCGCGAGTAGAATTACCCGAGCTTGTCCGATGCGCATGCTCGAAAGACCTCCCTTTGGTGGGCTTGGCGACGCGACGCGCGCGCTCAGGCTGCGTCAACGAGCGAACTGCCCCCCCCCCCCCGCAGGGACCCTGAGGCGCAGGTGCAGCGGGGTGTATTGACTAGGTAGAAAGCAGTCTGGGAGGAGGATTGACCGGTTGCCTGGGTGTTTGAAGCCTCATGAATGTGTTGCTTCGATTGCAAGCCTGCTTCTTGTACTGGTATTACTAGGAGCTTTCTCCCCAAGCTTAAGAATTTTTTTAAAAAAATGCTTAATAGGAGGAGGAGGAGGAGGGGGAAAAAAAAGTTCCCTGCCCCAAGGGGCTTGCAGTGTTCATTTCAGTAGTGAAGGACATTGTATGCTGCCTAGTTGTAATGGATGCTGAAGTAATAAACATTACTTATTAGCATGAGACAAGGGATAGAATCATAGAATAGTAGGGTTGGAAGGGGCCTATAAGACCATCAAGCCCAACCCCCTGCTCAATGCAGGGAGATGGGAGATAAGGATATGAATATACAGTTGAGAGTGTTTACTCAGAAGTAACTCCTGTTGGATTTTAAAGGGCTTGCTCCCTAGTAAGTGGGTTTAGGATTGCTGTGGTAGGCTTTGTTGCAGTTGGGGATGATGATTCACAATGACTAGTTCACAAAAACGGTGGATAAGGCAGTAAAATCGTTCCTTCAGACTGCAGGAGAGCCAGTGTGGTGTAGTGGTTAGAGTGTTGGATTGGGGAGAGCTGGGTTCTAGTCCTCATTTTGCCATGAAACTCACTGGGTGACTTTGGGCCAGCCACTGACTCTCAGCTTAACATACTTCACAGGGTTGCTGAGAAGATCCTTGCAAGAGGAAAATAGATGGGATATAAATGTAATAAATAAATAAATAAATTATATTATTAAATGCTCATTCGTATAAAAGCTAGTTATCAGGGAGAAGGATTTTAGCTTTCACTTCGGGTCATTTTTTTATTTGTGAGTTCCAACGAAACAAACACACAGAGACAAAAAAAAAATGGAAGTATGTTCTAAAGTCCTTAGTTTTAAATATTACAACATTCTAGAAAAAAAGGAAAAAAGAATAGGTTACACATAAACTTCAGTAAAAGCAGACCAAATATAAGTCCATTCTCAAGTGGTGCCTATATACCACTCTTTCAAATGTTGCTAGAGTTGTTAAGTCTTCAGTCCATTGCATTATAGGCAGTGATCCTTCCAGTGTTGTAGTATTAATCCTTTAACAGCCAGGAGGGTGTGAAAAATCCATTTATGCTGACTGTGAGTTACATTCCAAGAATCAAGTAAATAGTTTTAGGGAACATGTACATCAGTAAATATTAAAGAGTTTTCCCATACAAAGTATGATAACTTCCTCCCAAATGGAGGCAACTATTGGGCATTTCCAAAACATATGAATAAAAGAAGCATTAACTGCATTACACCTCCAACAATTAGCCGAGTTAGAGAAACCTTTGTTAAAGTGACCTTGTGACATCCAATAGACTACAAATTTTTGCATCTTATTTTTGCTGAACAAGACGTAGCTGGAGGTCCATAGACAAATGAGATACAGATGCCAAAACTGCAGTCCATTGATTAGACAGAATAGGACATTCCAATTCCCTGTTCCATTCCTGCTGAAGATCTTGTCTGTCATATTTATTCACTGATGATTATTTATAAACATGAATCCTGAGCTGATATATCTGGTCAGCTTCAATAAGTGTTTCCCATAGCAACGGGGATTTGATTTGATTTGCCTATCTTGCAAAGCTGAAAATGGCACAAACTCATAAAGAACACCCAATAATTGATCCAGGGTAAAGATCAAATGGAGTAGCACTCATAGTCAATAAAAGGGTGGGAAAAGCAGTACTGAGGTACAATCTCAAAAAGATAGAATGATCTCAGTACGAATCCAAGGCAAACCATTCAACATCACAGTAATTCAAGTCTATGCCCCAACCACTGATGCCGAAGAAGCTGAGGTTGATCAGTTCTATGAAGACCTACAACACCTTCTAGAACTAACACCAAAAAAAGATGTCCTCTTCATCATAGGGGATTGGAATGCTAAAGTAGGAAGTCAAGAAATCACCGGGATAACAGGCAAGCATGGCCTTGGTGTACAAAATGAAGCAGGACAAAGGCTAATAGAGTTTTGCCAAGAGAACACGCTGATCATAGCAAACACTCTTTTCCAACCGCACAAGAGGCGACTCTACACATGGACATCACCAGATGGTCAATATCGAAATCAGATTGATGATGTCCTTTGTAGTCAAAGATGGAGAAGCTCTATACAGTCAGTCAAAACAAGACCTGGAGCTGACTGTGGCTCTGATCATGAGCTGCTTCTTGCAAAATTTCGGCTTAAATTGAAGAATGTAGGGAAAACCACTAAACCATTCAGGTATGACCCAAATCATATCCCTGATGAATATACAGTGGAGGCGAGGAATAGATTTCAGGGATTAGACCTGATAGACAGAGTGCCTGAGGAACTATGGACGGAGGTCCGTCACATTGTTCAGGAGGCAGCAACTCAATCCATCCCAAAGAAAAAGAAATGCAAGAAAGCCAAGTGGCTGTCTGATGAGGCTTTACAAGTAGCTCACAGAAGAAGGGAAGCGAAAAGCAAGGGAGAAAGGGGAAGATATTGCAGAGTTCCAGAGAACAGCAAGGAGAGACAAGAAGGCCTTCTTAAATGAACAGTGCAAAGAAATTGAGGAAAACAACAGAATGGGAAAGACTAGAGATCTCTTCAAGAAAATCGGATATCTCAAGGGAACGTTTTGTGCAAAGACGGGCATGATAAAGGACAAAGAAGGCAGGGACCTAACAGAAGCAGATGAGATTAAGAAGAGGTGGAAAGGATACACAGAAGAACTATACAGGAAAGATCTGAATGTCCCTGATAGCCATGATAGTGCGGTCACTGAACTTGAGCCGGACATCCTCGAGAGTGAAGTCAAGTGGGCCTTAGGAAGCATTAGTTACAACAAAGCTAGCGGAGATGACAGTATTCCAGCTGAGCTATTTAAAATCCTAAAAGATGATGCTGTTAAAGTGCTGCACTCAATATGCCAACAAATTTGGAACACTCAACAGTGGCCACAAGACTGGAAAAGTTCAGTTTACATTCCAATTCCAAAGAAGGGCAATGCCAAAGAGTGTTCAAACTACCGTACAATTGTGCTCATTTCACATGCCAGCAAGGTGATGCTTAAAATCCTACAAGCTAGGCTTCAGCAGTATGCGAACCGAGAACTACCGGAAGTACAAGCTGGATTTCGAAGAGGCAGAGGAACTAGAGATCGAATCGCCAACTTTCTCTGGATCATGGAGAAAGCAAGAGAATTCCAGAAAAACGTCTACTTCTGCTTCATTGACTAGGCTAAAGCCTTTGATTGTGTGGATCACAACAAACTGTGGCAAATTCTGAAAGAGATGGGGGTACCAGACCACCTTACCTGTCTCCTGAGAAACCTGTACGAGGGTCAAGAAGCAACAGTAAGAACCAGACATGGAACAACCGATTGGTTCAAAATTGGGAAAGGAATACGACAAGGCTGCATATTGTCACCCTGCTTATTTAACTTATATGCAGAGTACATCATGAGAAACGCCAGGTTGGATGAATCAGAGGTCGGAATTAAGATTGCTGGAAGAATTATCAACAACCTCAGATACGCAGATGATACCTCCCTAATGGCAGAAAGCGAAGAGGATCTAAAGAGACTGTTGTTGAGGGTGAAATTGGAGAGTGCAAAAGCTGGTTTGAAACTCAACATTAAAAAAACTCAGATCATGGCATCTGGCCCCATCACTTCCTGGCATATGGAAGGGGAAGAAATGGAAGCAGTGACAGATTTTATTTTCTTGGGCTCCAAGATCACCGCAGACGGTGACTGTAGCCATGAAATTAAAAGACGCTTGCTCCTTGGGAGGAAAGCTATGGCCAACCTAGACAGCATAGTAAGAAGCAGAGACATCACCTTGCCGACAAAGGTCCGTCTAATCAAAGCTATGGTTTGAATATGGTTTTTACTGAAGCTGAAGTTCAAATATTTTGGCCACCTAATGCAAAGAGAAAACTCTCTGGAAAAGACCCTGATGCTGGGAAAGACTAAAGACTGAACAAATGTGGGCCCCCTCCCACTAACATGTTGTTGTTGTTCAGTCGTTCAGTCGTGTCGGACTCTTCGTGACCCCATGGACCATAGCACGCCAGGCCTTCCTGTCCTGCGCTCTCTCCCGGAGCGTGCTCAAGTTCATATTCATTGCATCCGTGATGCTATCTAGCCATCTCATCCTCTGCCGTCCCCTTCTCCTTTTGCCTTCAGTCTTTCCCAGCATCAGGGTCTTTTCCAGGGAGTTTTCTCTTCGTATTAGGTGGCCAAAATATTTGAGCTTCAGCTTCAGTAGCTGTCCTTCCAAGGAGCACTCAGGGTTGATTTCCTTTAGGATGGAATGATTTGACCTCCTTGCAGTCCAGGGGACTCGTAAGAGTCTTCTCCAGCACCACAGTTTGAAAGCATCAATTCTTCGGCGCTCAGCCTTCCTTATAGTCCAGCTCTCACAGCCATATGTTACTACTGGAAAAACCATAGCTTTGATTATGTGGACCTTTGTCGGCAAGGTGCTGTCTCTGCTTCTTACTATGCTGTCTAGGTTTGCCATAGCTTTCCTCCCAAGGAGCAAGCGTCTTTTAATTTCATGGCTACAGTCACCGTCTGCGGTGATCTTGGAGCCCAAGAAAATTCCCATAACATTCAATGGAATTTGCTTCCCAGTAAGTATCCTTAAATTTGGAGCCTTAATCCACAGGTGCTCTGTTGACGTTTTTCTGCAGTAAGACACAAGGATGGTGAGTAATTTTATATACAGGGAATAATCCATCCCAATTTAAGCAATTTTTAAATCTCACTGATTTCAGTGGGAGGTTAAGTACATGCTTAACTCTTCTCCACTGAAAACAATGGAACCAAGAAGGGCATACATTTGATTGGATTATGCCTGCTCTTATAAATTTTTTGCAGCTGTCATATTGTGCATATATGCCCATAGAAGCTTTCCATTTAAGCTGATCTTCCTGCATCACAGCTGTGCAATACTGTGTTTGCTAAGATAATTTTATGTAGGGGTTTTGTTTTTTTACTATAATAACCTAGCAGCTAAGAATCTGCAATGGATTTCTCCACAAAACACCCTCCTTGCCTGATGAATAAGTTCTGTTCTCCTCATTTGTATATGGAGGATGTAAAGCAGTTCTCAGAGAGAGGATGTGGCATTAAAGGGTCTGTAACCTGGATTTCCTTAGGATCAGCTTTGCTGTTTGATCCTAAACAAGATACGCTGCTGGCTTCACTTTGATTTCCCAAACTTTCCAGCTGCAGAAAATGGGTTAGCCAAAAGAAAAGCTTTAAAAATGAAATGCTCTGCTCCCACTTCAGCTCAAGTTAAATATGACTATTTGATTTGATTACATTTATATTCTGTCAGCATAGCTCAACGGGCCCTCAGGGCAGCTTACAAAAAAATCCTAATCAAAACCATACAAATGCTACCAAAAATGGATTTATAACATTAAAAAAAAATAAAATTAACAGCTCAGTCCTATGCCCCCTAGACAGCATATGGGGGAGATAGGATTTTTCAGTTTTCCGGCTCCGAGCTCATAGACAGCGCTATGAACCCGTAGCCAGGAAACCGTGCTCCCCACCTCCTCCCCCTCGTAGCTGGGGCAGAGAGAACTGCGGTGGCTGCCCCTCTGTGCCTGTCCATGCTCGTAACATGGAACACAGACAGGGTGAAAAGGGGGCACTCCTGGGTGAGGGGAGCAGACCACAGAAGCGTCCTATGCGGTCTCCAGCCCTGTTCCTGCCCCCTCCCCGAAGCCGCACTTAAATGCCCAAAATCAGGCATCTAAGGCAAACTGCAGGGCAGCCAGAGCATGGAAGGAATCCTGTCTAAGATTCCTAGATTGGAGCTTTGTTTCTCAATAGGAGTTGTTCATAATCATCTGTCAACTTGAAAATTTTATTTATTTATTACATTTATATCCCGCCTTTTTTCCTCCTCAAGGAACTCAAGGCAGCTTACATAATCCTCTTACTCCATTTTATCCTCACAACATCAACCCTGTGAGGTGGGTTGGGCTGAGAGTCTGTGACTGGCCCAAAGTCACCCAGTGAGCTTCCATGGCCAAGTAGGGACTAGAACCTGGATCTCCCAACTCCCAGTCCAGTACTCTAGCCACTACACCACACTGGTTCTCACTATCCTTCATAATAAAAACTGCATGGTAAACTTACACCGCTTATTATGCTGCCTCTTAACTCAGGGGTGGGCCATTTGTAACCCTCCAGATGTTTTGGCCTACAGTTTCCATCATCCCTCACCATTGGCTGTGCTGGCTAGGGATGATCAGTGTTGTAGGCCAAAATATCTGGAGGGCCACAAGTTGCCCACCCCTGCTCTAGCATTATGTATCCTGAATACAGTTAAAATGTTGCTGCACTACTTTGAACAAATGATATTAGTTTAATTCTCTTTTCATTCTTTCCTAGGTGTATGTTTCAGAATGGTAAGGCAACATGAAGTACATCAGTTTTGCACCACTACTGTATCATATTTTTGAGAATAAAAATAAGGCCTGTAGCCTGTGCAGAGACCCCAAGAGTCTGCAATGCCATGTTTTCACTGCTAATCTGGACAGTTAAGTATTGTGTGTCTGTGGTGTGTGTTTTAATGGAGAACCTTTTTTTCCAATGCAGTAGAACCCTGATTTTATGAGCACTAGTTGTATTTTTTAGTTATAGATTCATAACTAAATCTATAAGCCATCTTATTCAACCAGGTGAGGAAAAAAAGCAAGGTACATGTGTATGAACTTAAGCATTGTGCAAAGGTTGCATAGACTCAAACGTTTGGGCACTTTGTTATTTCTCTGTTCCATACTCAAGAACATACAGCATGGAAAGATTACGTATGAGCAACACGCCGTTTTTCGCAATGACCAAGAAACGCAAGCGAACTGTTCTCACTTTCCAAAGCAAAATAGAGATTGTTGAAAGGTTGGAGAAAGGTGAAACCGCAACGGTGTTGGCAGAGGAGTTTGGAATTGGGAAATCCACGATTTCGCAACTGAAGAAAAACAAAGACACCCTCTTGCATTTTGTCTCGACAATGGGCAGTGAAAATGGCAAAAAGAAACGGAAAACAATGAAATGTGCAAAGAACTCAACGTTAGAAGATGCTCTCTATGCCTGGTTTTCCCACATGAGAAGTCTTGGCGAACCAGTTTCGGGGCCACTTCTGTGTGAAAAGGCCTTGGAAATGAACAGGAAACTGAATGGTAATCCTGATTTCAAGGCTAGCTCAGGATGGCTGGCACGATTCAAATCTCGCCATGGAATTCACCATCTCGGTGTTCATCATGAGAAATTATCTGCTGATCAGCCTGCTACTCAGTGCCTCAAACAGGATTTTGCAGATTTCAAGACAGAGGAGGACTCTGATGCTGAGAGTGTTTACAACACTGTAGTTGTTCCTGGACCGTCCCATTCTGAAGCCTACAATGCGTTAGAAATTGCTCTGCAGTGGTTGGAAGATCAAGAAGAAAGTGATGTGGTACAGCTCCTGTTTTTGAAAAGCCTGCGGGATTTGGCTGCAAAGAAGATAGCTAATTCTCTCAAGTAAAAAATACTTCCAGAACTTTTGGCAGCAGGGAAAGACTAAGCAACTTAATTTTGGACATAGTCCAGGCAGTTGAAACAACAATAGACTTGTTGATGTTGATTATGTGCTGTATCACTGAAAAATAAATCAACATAAGAATTTCCATTGATCTCTTACTCACTGAAATCAAGTTACCTACTGTAATCTGTAATGATACCATTTTCTGAACTTTATTTTATGAACTCCTCCTTCCTCAATTAGTTCATAAAATCAGGTTCTATGGTAAATAAATGATATGGAGCCTTTTCTTGTTAACATGCAATGCCCTTTAAAACAATGCTAATCATGGTGATTTAAGGGTCTCCTCTCTGAATCAGGTTTCCATCTGTTGTTTTTTAGTGGTATTTATGAGATTGTAGATGGCTGATAATTTAATTGATAAGTGCTGACCTTTGAATCCTGATCTGAGCCACTGAATTGAGATTTGCTCTTGTTTTTATTAGGTTGTATTGGAAATGAAGCAGAGCTCCAGAGATTTGCTAGAGATTTTTAAAGAAATTGGACCTATAGGGTTTGATTTCTTTCTTACAGCTGAAGTTGTTGCAGTGCAGATCCTACCTAGTTTCCTCTGCCACTTCTGGACATCCAGTGGGAAAACCCCTTTTTGAAAACAAAATGATTCATGCTTCTGAGATGGGAGGCAAAAAATCCATATACTGAGATGTTCAATTGGCTGTTTTCAGGGGGTCCAAGGAGCTGCATAACTAGTTCCATGTGCCCAAAGCAACTTTGGATATCATGACCTCCATTAGCCAATCATATCTCAGCTTAGTAGGCCAAGATATGCATGAACCTTCTGCCTGTGCTTGCAGTGCGTCCCCTCCTTCCTTCTCAGTGTGCTGAAGCAAAACCTGGAAGTCTTCATTTAGCCATAGTTTCCCATTTCGGCCAGACCAGGAAACTACCAGGTTCAGAATAAGCCAGGATCTTAAACTTCAAACCATGGGTTAAGATCATGGCTTCTTCCAAACTGGTAACCATAGTTTCCTAGTTTGGACACAGCAGGCAACTGTGGTTAATTGAAGAACTCCTGGCTTACTGCATTGCACTGAGGAGGGAAAGGATGGTGAGAGGGCAGAGCCCAGAGTCAAAAGAGTTGTGTATATCTTGGCATATTAAGCTGAGATACGGTAGTCCAAACGGCCTATTTCTATTGTATGTCACTCTGCCATGTCACATGGCAAATGCTTTTTGAAACAGACAAGTTTCAAAGCAGTTGATAAGCCTCTGGGGAATTGCTGTTTGAAGAAGAAAAATGCTCAAAACTTCAACTGACTATGTGCACTGCAAGCTCTAAAGTAGTGCTTTGAACTCCAGTTATATACAGTTGTCTTCATAATAAAAGTAGAAAAATGTACTTTCGCAATCCTAATATAAGGCCTAATTCTCACAAACAAGAGAATTTCCCTCTATCAGCATGTTGGGGACCAATTGCCATTTGATTCCACCCCCACCCTCCCCCCAAAATCTTATATTCAGTTGCGGTGATACCTGAATTTGCTTATTTTCCTCTTCCCTTTCTGTCCCTTTTATATCATGTCTATTAAATAATAGGCCAGCTAATAAGCCATGGTAGGCTGCAGTGATTGTGTGAACCAGGTCAGAGAGAGGATGTGTATTTCCTCCTGCCCTATACAATTATGGCACATTCTCTGTGACTAATCCTACTAGGTCCCACCCTCCACCAGTTTACTGAGAGAGAGAGAGAGAGATGCCGTGTTCCAGGCAGGTTGAGAACTATACTTCTTCTAGCAGCTAGTGGGATTGGGGGTGGGGAAACAATCCATCTCCCAGGGTGCTGCTCTAGGCAAAAGGTGAAGTGTATAGGCATGAGTAAGTTGCAGGGTCTGAAATCCAGGGGACGTTGCATAAGCAACTTCAGCCACAAGACAGGTTAACTGCACTTTCCCAAAAGGTAAACTTTATTGTGTAGTTCCAGGATAACAGGACAGCCGTGTGAAAAGCATGCATCACAATAGACCCGCTTGCTGCTTTATAGGGTCCTGGGGCTTTATGAAAGATAATGGAGATGTGCCAGATTTTTATGTTCCGATAACATAAGCAGAATGCGAATTATTTTAACCTTTGCATTTTGAGATATATCGTCTGTCTAGTGTAAGAGAATGCAACTTCCCCAACCTGGTGTCCTCCAGATGTATTGGACTACAGCACCCATCATCCCCAACTATGCTGAAATAATTTAAACTAAATGACTCAAGCAGCAATTAAAAAAATCAGTAAAGGATTTGTGGATCAGTTAGTAACTAAGAGAATTCAAGGCAACTCCTTCCTCCACCTCCCTTGCTCTAGATCCTGTCCATGGGTGCTTCAGGAGGATCCACTGGTGATCTAATTTGCCTCAGGTTCTATGGATCCTAATGATGTCAGTTAATATTTATTTATTACGGCATTGCACTGTCTGAGAAGAGAGTTGACGCCACAGTACCATAAGTGGAAGAAAAATAGCGGCTTGTGTTGTTTCACAAACGTTTGCCTGGGGTACAGTGCAACAGTAGGTAGGTTCTGTAGCAGGTCTTGGCTTCAATCCTGGGCATTTCCAATTAAATGGATCAGGTAGCAGGTGGTGATGGGAAAGACCTGGGGATGTATGAGGAATTTGTTTTGGTTCATTTTTGATCAGGATTTAGCCAGTTTGCACCTTCTGGGTCGAACATGGACTTGGATGCAATCTACAGGCAAAGTCCATACATTTCGGAGCTTGCAATGTCATACACAGACCCCAAATCATGAAAATATGCACAGATTTTTCTGCAAAAAGTAAAAAGCAAATCTCACAATCTGCTATGGACTTCAGTCAGAACAAGCTTCGAGATGGAATTTGGAGAACTTCAGCAAGCTTGAGTGTTGTTGATTCACACATCTCTAGGAAGACCTCTGGGTGGCTGGGACCCTGAAGAGCTGCTGCCAGTCAGAGTAGACAGTACTGGGCTAGATGGACAAATACTCTGACCTGGTATAAGGTCACTTCCTAGGTTCCTAAGTACATCTTTAGATTTAGTCTCACCTTTCTCCTGTGAATCTTTAGCCTAGTCTTCCCCAACCTGGTGCCCTCCAGGTGGTGACTCGGAGGTGCTGGAAGTTGTAGTCCAACACATCTGGACACCAGGTTGGGGAAGGCTGCTCTAGTGCAAGGTGTAAAACAGCCCCCCAGTGAGTGGAAGAGCAGTTTTGTATGTATAAGAGCACCTTTGGATTCCATTCCAGGCAGAACCAAGTCATATCTGAGGATTTGTGCCTCCATCAAGGGTGCTTACGCTCTGAGAAACGGGACATTATGTTAGTCCCGTAGAAATGAACCGTCCAGAGAGCTTCGGTTATTGGGGGGTATAGAAATATCATAAATAGTTCCTAACATATTATGTGTTATTTATTATGAATCACAGAACTATAAAGTTGGAAGGGACCTCAAAGACATCTAGTCAAGGAGTCCCCAGTTGTGGTGCCTGTGGGTACCGTGGCACCCTTGAGGATGTCCAGTAGTGCCCATGATGCTCTCTCCTCCCTGCCCCCTTCAAATAAATAGTTTTAAGAAAACCTTTGAAAATGTCAGGGCAGTCTTCTTTCTCTCCCTTTCTAGCCTTGCTTTTTCTCTCCTTTCTACCCCTTTCTTTGCTATTTCCCCCTTCCTCTCAGCCTCACTATTTCTTTTCCCACCACCTCTTTAGCTCAGTTTTGACTAGCCAGGCCCCCACAGCAGCCATTATGTGACTAGCCACATCTTCCATAGGAGCCATCTTGTGGTGGTGTCCCCAGCAGTTTCTCAAATTCCCAAATGTGTCCATGGGTTGAAAAAGGCTGGGGACTCCTCACACAGTTCAACCCCCTACTCGAAGCAGGCTCTGTACTGCAGGGTGCAGCTACAGCAGCCCTGACAGAAGGCCATCCAGACTCTGCTTAAACACCTCCAGTGAAGAAGAAACCACCACCTCCCAAGGCAATCTGTTCCACTGCTGAACAGCTCTCACTGTTAGGACATTTCTCCTAATGTTGAGCCGAAATCTGCTTCCCTGCAATTTCCACCTTTGGTTCTAGTCCTGCCCTTGGGAGCAACGAACAACAAGTCTGTCCCATCTTCTGCATGCCAGCTTTTCAATATCTGAACACCACTATCTTGACCCCCCTTAATCTCTCCAGGCTAAACATACCCAGCTCTTTCAACCGTGCCTCATAGGACTTAGTGCCTCGCCATCCTGTTTGCTCTTCTCTGGATGTGCTCCAACTTGTCAATGTCCTTCTTAAAATGGGACACCCAGAACTGGACACAGGGCTCCAAATGAAGCCTGACTAACACAGAATACAGTGGAACTATTACTTCCCATGACCTGGACCTTTTCACATGTACCTAGGTGTCTTAGTGGATCACAAGCTGAATATGAGCGAGCTAATGCAATCTTGGTCTGCATTAACAGAAGCATACTGTTCAGATCACATGAAAAAGTCATATTCAAAAGCAAACCCACAAATCGGACTTTGACCTGTATTTGCCAGTACATAACAACCCCTTTGAACTTAAGATTGCCTTCTGCTTTTGCTTCTGAAGAAGTGGTCCTAATGAATTTGACTTGCTTGCTGGAAGGGGGAGTGTGGCAACTCCAGATTGAGGGTGTTTCCAGATGAGGCTTTTATCATACAATCACTTTATTTATTTATTTATTTATTTACATTTCTATCCCAGCTTTTTTTCCTCTTTGAGGAACCCAAGGTGGCGTACATAATCTTCATCTCCATTTTGTCCTCACAACAACAACCCTGTGAGGTGGGTTGGGCTGAGAGTCTGCAACTGGCCCAAAGTCACCCAGTGAGCTTCCATGGCTGAGTGGGGACTAGAACCCATGTCTCCTGACTCCCAGTCCAACACTCTAGCCACTACACCATACTGGCTCTCCTTGTCTCATATATGGAATTTTACAGGGGGGGCCAGATGATGACGTCTTCCATTCGCCCTCCCGTGTTTTCCCACCACTTATTTCACCTTCTTTCTTACCGCAGACAATCTATTAAGGAAAAAAAAAGACGGAATATCTGCACAATGTCTTTTGATTGGTAGCACTAGGAGCCCCTCATCTGGAAGCACCCTGTACTCACCTAAAAAACCCCAACCGAAGATCTTAAAAGCCACTGTTATTTATTATTTTTTAATTAAGAATGCTTTTGGATTGCCTCAAGGCAATCATTGCCTCATTGTCCACTCAAGGAGTGTTCGAGGTGATGTACAATACAAATACAAAAATTAAAATACATAAATTACAAACCCTAAAGCCTTTTGAAACTGCGAATTAGCGATGAAACCAGAAAGTGGCATTAACTGTTGAAAGCTCAACAGAACAATATCTTCTTCACCAGATGTCTAAACTAAGGAGATCCCACTGCTTCATTTTCTGGGCTACAACTAAATCAATGAAGCATCTGTAGTGTTGTGCAAAAGCCCAGAAGTATTTCATACAAATCTGAAGTATTTAAAGTGGAAGATAAGGCATCTGACATAAATATTATGGAAATCTATTTCAAAAAAGGGTAGTGCAAAACACTGTCCTGGAACTTGTCTTTCATTTAAATCAGTATAACTGGAGCAAGAGATATTATCAAATGCTATAAACCTGCTCAAAATTTAAGGTCTGCTTTAGAGGACTTTCTCCAGGTCAGTGCCAGTTCCAGGTTTTTGAGGACTCTTGGGCAAAACACCCTCAATAGACCCCATTCTTCAATGAGTCTATGCTCTTACTGCCATTGTCACCAGTGGCTGTTACTCCTCTTATCATTTCTCCCACTTGCTTGCTTGACAGGCAGACTCCCAGTGAGCAACTAGGAAGTGGCATTTACTACTTCTCACCAGAACCATTGTTTGGGCCAGAGCAGGAGCCAAGTGAACAAATAGGTTGCAATGGTGAAGAGGAGCAAGGCTCTAGTCAGTGGGCCCCTGCTGAGGTGTGGGCCCTCAGCAGATGCCCGACTATACATACCCTTGATGCTGGCTGCAGGTGCTCCTACTGGATCAGGTTTGGCAGTGGCGACTGGTGAGAGGGCCTTCTCAGTGGTAGAACCTTGCTAGTGGGAAGTCCTCACCTGACAGGTATGGGAAGTACCAACACCTTTGTCATTTAGAAGACAAGACCATTTTTCTTCTCTGAGGCTTTTTGTAGTTGTAGTCTTCAATCCTAAACACATTTACCTGGGAGTAAGTCCCAGTGGACTCAGTGGAGCTTACTTCTGAGTAGACATGTATGCAATTGGACGCTTAATTGTATTTGTGGTTTCATTGATACTGTTGCTGCTATATTGATTTACCTGTGTTTTATTTCTCTCCCTGTTTTACGTTTTTAAAGATGTTACATATTTATTGTTCCTGCTCGCTACTTTTGATATTGTCATAGCATTTTTATTTTTTAAGCCCCTTTGAATATAATTTTTAATTGAAAAGCAGTCAATAATTGTTTGCAATAAATAACGATAAATAAAATAAATGATTGGCAGATACAGAGGAAATAAATATCACTCTTTCCCTGCCCTGCCCTTGAAGAAGTGGTTATCTCTATTGCTGAGTCCAGAAGTGGCAGAAAAATCAGAGGCAAATGAATGTGGAAAAGGGAGTACTTAAGAAGGAAGTCATACAAAATGAAATTGAAGATTTGAGGCTAATTTGTATTATTACGGGTTTGGGTACTGAGTAAATTCTGTTTATCTCTTGTTCTTTTTTTTGTTCTGTTTCCAAACCAGTACACAGAGGAGAAAGCTAGGAAAGTAGGAGTAGTTGGCTGGGTTAGAAATTCCAGACAAGGGACGGTTACTGGCCAAGTTCAGGGCCCAGAAGATAAAGTAAATGAGATGTAAGTACACTTTTTCCTCAATGTGTGCTGGCTAGCTTCACTAACTTGGCAAGTTTGGTTAAAACACCGCTGCAAATTAACGAATAGCAACCTTGCCAGATTGTGTGGAAAAATGATAAGCAGCTAACTGGGATCAACTGTATTCATGTGTTAGATGAAAGCATGCGTGTTAGATGCTCAACCCCCGCTCCTCAAATCTTGGGTCAGAGATGGAATTTGCATCCACCAAATGTTTTCCCGTTGAGGGGGGCTAATAACTGCTACAGCTCTGGCTTCAATCTATTGAGGTGACATGTGGATTCAGAGCATGCCCAGTTGAGGCCCACATAGCTGAGCTAAGGAACTAAGGTGGCCACTTCAGCATCGCCAAAGAAGAGGGCAAAAGAGAACCCTGTTTTAGCTAAACTTTGCATATGCTAATGTATATGTATAGATGCAAATTTAGAAATAATCATTGTAATGTAAATAGAAATACAGTGCATCTCACCGTAACAGGGAAGACTGTGGCCAGGTGACCTGTGTGTCTGCTCAGTCTGCTGTTCAGGTGCTAAATGTTGATGGGCAACTTCAGGACTCCTGCTCTCCCTTCTTAAGGTTCTTTATTTTTAAACTGGACTTGGACTGGACAGCCCTTCAAATAGAGGATGCCTTCCAATAGATGTTTGACTTCAGACAGCCTTTCACATAGAACACTGTCCTCTGTAAAGTAGGACCCATGGCCTGCTTAACACAGAGGCCTGAAAAGACTGCATACTAATAATAGCACCACCAATCTATTAGGCGCAATCCTATGGCCTCTAGACAGCATCTAGACGGCCATAGGATTTTTCGGTTTCTGGGAACTGAGCTCTGTTCCCAGAAATCCGACTCCCCGCCCCTTCCCCCGCTGCCTTGTAGGAGGCGTGGGTTGTCCCTAGCTCTGCGCTCATAAGAGCAGCATGGAGTGGCTGAAAAGTGGTGTTCATCGGGGAGGGGACCGCAGAAGTGCCGGTATGACACTTCTTATGCACTGTCTGGCTTCCCCCACACACACGCCGAGGCTCCCCCATTAGACAGCAGAAATTGGCTGTCTAGCCAGAAATGCAGAGCAGCCAGAGTGGGAGGAGAAGATCCTCTCTGTGCTCTGCCCACCCTGTATTGGATAGTCGGCCATCTCCAAATTCAGAGGTGGCCAACTATCCCCATAGGACTGTGCCTTTAAAGCCTGATCAACCCCCCCATCCTTCAGAGAGGAAATGTCATGGATGGGAGGCTGCTTTACGTCTCCATTTCTCAGGAAACTTTATGGATGACTATTTGAGTCCTCCTTCCCTTGCCACCCAGTTGCTTCCAACATCTAAAGCATCGGAGGGTGGGGATCTGTGCATGACCAGCCCGTACCTGCTGTGATCCCCAGTTGCCTCTTGACCCCAAGTTAAGGATGAGGTCCAAGGCAGATGTGGGGCCTGTTGAGATCTCTTGTGGTCAGAGCACTTGATGATGACATCACAAGCAAGCGTGCATAGTCTCTGATGAAAAGGCTGGATTTGCAGACTACACACATTCAACTCCACACACCTCCAGGTGGGACAATCTCAAGTTGTTCGTAGGCCATGTCTTGGCTGTGGGCTGGCCTGAACTCTAGGAAGCATTAGCAGAAACGATGGAGGAGACAACCCAAATAGGTCTGGCTTGAAGAATTAATTGTATAAGGACCATAGCAAAAGCATGGGTTCCATAGCGTTCAAAGTTGGCTCCTATAGAAATTCATTGTACTCATTTTTCTTGTCCTTGAAGCCAAGCTTAAAGCACACTATCCCAGGTATGTGAACATCTTGCCACATTAACATATTAAAAACCTGCTCAGATACATAGGAATCTGAATGATGTGTGTGTGTGTGTGTGTTAGTGTTAGACTGAGCTCACTTGGCTAGTAGTAATCAACTCCAAGGGTGGAAAATCGGTTGGAACTGATAACTGAGAAAGCTTTTAGATGCGTTATTGGCTTAATTATTAATTGCATGTATATTCCACCCTTCTTCCAAGGAGGTCAGAACAGGATACACAGGATTTTCCCCTCTTTTATCCTTACAACAACCCAGTAAGGTAGGTTAGGCTAAGAGACAGTCACCCAATGAGCTTCATGGCTCAGGAGGAATTTGAACCCAGGCCTTCTGAGTCCACACTGGCTAAGTGCCTGAATACGCTTGGGTTGCACATGTGGTTGTGCAGTTTTCTATATGAGCAAGGCTTTAACATAAGGTGTAAGCTGAATCTGAGATGATTTGTACCAGTTTTCCTGCATGGAAAAATGTTACCTCTGTTTATCTTCCTTCTGTAACTAATAAAGTTTAAATGTTATTGTACCCTGGGAGAGTGCCGCCAAACAGGTCTTCCCCACTGCACTGCTTATTGCAGGGAGGGGTCTGCTCAAACCATGGAGCACCAAAGTAAGGCAGGGTTTTCAACAGCTGACGTGTTGGGTAGTACAGTTCAAACCAGTCCTGAGCAATGTCCAGGGCTGTGTGTGTTGTATTTTAAAATATCAAAATTCTGCATCAAGGTAATTCTGCTGGTGCGCCAAGAAAAGGTGAATTCTGCAGCCTGTATGCAAAATGTACATTGACATTTCCAGCATTTATTTTGCAGTTTGTACTATACAGTGTAATTTATTCTGGTTCTGATAGCTGTTAATCATGTAGTGCGTGTGTGTGTGTGTGTGTGTGTGTGTGTGAGAGAGAGATATGATTTTCCATTGATACCCAGTGGTGCCAAGGGAGGCTGTTTAAAAGTCTAATTGTAGCACAGAGAGACACTTTGTAAATGAGGCATTTATTGTGTGCTCATGATTCCTCATTCACGATAGTTTGCGGGTGCTTTTCATGACGTCGTCATCCTCCAGGGCCTCTCCCATGCTTTGTAACCATTATAGTGTGTGAGTTTTTCTAACAAGGAAAGTCTGGTATTTCTGTGAATGGCAGCATGAAAGCCTGGTGTATTTCTGCAATTCTGCTATACCACAGCATCACCTAGGGGCTGTGTAGTGGAACATAGAGAAAGGCAGAGAAAGAAAACACATGTGAAGGAGCTGATCTTAATCCCTTTTGATTAATCAAAAGAATCTGGAAGCAGAAGCCCCAGTGAAGCGGCAGGTTAAAAGCCTCGTGTAGAAATTTCCTGACTGGTAGTGGTTGTCCAGGGTTTAGACAGGGCTCTTTCCCATCCCTTTTTGGATATGCTGGAGATTGGATCCGGGGACTTCTGCATGGAAAGCTCATGCTCTACGGGAAAGCTACAGCTAAGGGGATGAATGCTGACAGAAATGGAGCCAAAATGGGACCGCAGAAAAACACAAGGGAGCACATGATGGGGGGATGGGGAACTCAGAGGCTTGCAAAAGTATATATATAAAAGCGTCCCCACAATAGCCTAATGAGAACTGAACATGCTTAATAGCCGTGGAATGTTGAGTGTCAGTTGGAAATGAAAACTGGAGTTCGGCAGGACTGGAATGTCCTGCTAGCGTTCCTTACTACTTATAGTATCCTGGAAAGGGGGGCTGGGGGAATGATTGATTAGGGCAAACCCTGAAAAGCGACTTCTGTCACGAGGAGAGGATGCATTGCAGTATTTTACACTTCTGAGTTTAAATAGTAATAGCAGAGGGTGGAGGCTTGTTCATCTAATGTTTGGAAGGAGGGAAGGAGATAGAGCACTGAATAATGCCAGGGAAACAGAACACAATAAATCAAAGAAACTCTAATTTCTGTTGTGTAAGGTGATTAGAGGCAATTGCTTTGGTAGAAATGGGATGTTTCTGCCAAGTTTGCTGATAGTTTTATATAACAAGTCATATAGTTTATCTATTTTGTGCTCTGGTTTCAAGAGAGGGATTTTTGTCACTGGTTCATTGGAAGGACAGATACTGAAACTGAAGCTCAAACATTTTGGCCACCTAATGCGAAGAGAAAACTCACTGGAAAAGACCCTGATGCTGGGAAAGATTGAAGGCAAAAGGAGAAGTGGATGGCAGAGGCTGAGATGGCTAGATAGCATCACAGATGCAATGACTATGAACCTGAGCACGCTCCGGGAGAGAGCGCAGGACAGGAAGGCCTGGCATGCTATGATCCATGGGGTCACAAAGAGTCAGACACGACTTAACGACTGAACAACAAATGCACAAATAGAACCAGCCATCTAAACCAGTGAGCCATTTGAGGCTTTATGGGATCAAAACTCTTGGGCCGTTCACAAAGGGACAAGAACAGACATACAGTCAGGGCCAGAAATATTGGAACAAGGACAACTGTTTTGACAGTTGGCCTCTGTACACCACCACATTGAAGTTGAAAGGAAACACACTCAGATGGGAGCGAAGTCAGGACTTTCAGCTGTAATTCAAGGGGTTTGACAAAAGTGGGGCACTAACCATTCAGGAAGGACAGCCAGTGGCATGCACACACCCCCATCGTTGGTGGCTCATAAGTAATGGAACAAACCAACATCATGTCAAACTTGAGGATCACCTTTAATACCTGGATGAAAATCCTTTGCAGTCAATGACTGCCTGAAGTCTGGAACCCATGGACATGACCAAATGCTGAGTTTCCTCGCTCAAGATGCTTTGCCAGGCCTTTACTTCAGCTGCCTTCAGCTGCTGCTTGTTTGTGGGTCTTTCTGCCTTCAGTCTTGTCTTCAGTAAGTGAAAAGCATGCTCTATTGGGTTGAGATCAGGTGACTGACTTGGCCATTGAAGAACATCTCACTTCTTTGCCTTGAGAAACTCTTGGGTAGCTTTTGCTGTATGTTTTGGGTCATTATCCATCTGCAATATGAAGCGGCGTCCTATCAGTTTGGCAGCATTCGGCTGAATCTGAGCAGAAAGTATAGCCCTATACACTTCAGAATTCGTCCTGCTGCTTTTATCAGCAGTCAGGTCATCAATAAACACCAGTGACCTGGTTCCATTGGCAGCCATACATGCCCATGCTATAACACTGCCTCCCCCATGTTTGACAGATGATGTGGTATGCTTTGGATCATGAGCTGTTCCTTTCCTTTTCCATACTTTTCTCTTTCCTTCATTCTAGTACAAGTTAATCTTGGTTTCATCAGTCCAAAGAATCGTATTCCAGAACTGGGCAGGCTTTTTTAGGTGTTTGCTGGCAAAGGCTAATCTGGCCTTTTGGTTCTTGAGTGTTACCAGTGGTTTGCACCTTGTTGTGAAGCCTCTGTATTTACATTCATAAAGCCGTCTCTTGACTGTAGCTGTTGACAATGACATGCTTACCTCCTCAAGAGAGTTCTTGACCTGGCTAGATGTTGTGAAAGGGTTCCTCTTCACCATGAGCAGAATTCTGCGGTCATCCACTTTAGTTATCTTCCGTGGTGCTGTTGCTGAGCTTGCCAGTTAATTCCTTCTTTTTCAGGATGTTCCATACTGTTGTATTGGCCAGTCCCACTGTTTTTGCTATCTCTCTGATGGGTTTATTTTGTTTCCTCAGCCTAATGATGGCCTCCTTCACTCTCATGGACACCTCTTTGGACTTCATGTTGGGAGTTCCAGTGAACAGCTACCAAATGCAAATGTAACACTCAGAACCACCTCCAGGCCTTTCATCTGCTTGCTTGGTCATGGGGTACCCAGGAACAAGCCACACCTGGCCATGCAGCTGCTTGTCAGCCATTTGTTCCATTACTTATGAGCCACCAACGATGGGGTGTGTGTATGCCACTGGCTGTCCTTCCTGAATGGTTAGTGCCCCACTTTTGTCAAACCCCTTGAATTACAGCTGAAAGTCCTGACTTCGCTCCCATCTGGGTGTGTTTCCTTTCAACTTCATTGTGGTGGTGTACAGAGGCCAACTGCCAAAACAGTTATCCTTGTTCCAATATTTCTGGCCCTGACTGTATATTTCCAGCCTTTTCAGCAGAAAAGATAGGTTTGAAAGTCCATGAGTAACAATTCTGGAGCAGGGTAGTGCTTTCGAACCTGAGCTCCTAATAGTCAGGCCCGAGGGCCTTACTTTCTGCTGCATCATCAGCACTTTGTTCCCGCTGGAAGCCTGGCAGATTAAGCTTTGGAATATGCATGCCATGCAATTGATATGCACATGAAGCTCCATACTTTCCCTTTGCAAGGGCTTTTCTTATTATTTTAGTAGATCAGGAACTCCAGCAAAGGAGATCGTTACTTTGTCATGGTGCTGGAGCTTGAGCACCTCAATGATGTCATGAGCTAAACCATGAAGGGGCACCCAAGAAGGGAAGGTCATGGCAGAGAGGTCAGACTAAATACGATCCCTGGGGAAGGAAACGGCAACCCACCCCAGTATTCTTGCCATGAAAACTAAATGGATGAGTACAACCAGAGATATGTCGGTATACCATTGGAAGATGGGACTCCCAGGTCGGAAGATGGTCAAAATGCTACTGGGGAGGAACAGAGGATAAATTCAGCTAGCCCCAGATGTGATGATGCAGCTAGCTCAAAGCCGAAAGGACAGCTAGCAGCCGATGGTGCTGGTGGTGAATGACGAATCCGATGTTCTAAAGATCAACACACCATAGGAACCTGGAATGTAAGATCTATGAGCCAGGGCAAATTGGATGCGGTTATCGGGGAGATGTCAAAATTAAATATAGACATTTTGGGTGTCAGTGAACTGAAATGGACTGGAATGGGCCACTTCACATCAAATGACCACCAGATCTACTACTGTGGGCAAGAACACCACAGAAGAAATGGAGTAGCCTTCATAATTAATAATAAAGTGGCTAAAGCAGTGCTTGGATACAATCCAAAAAATGACAGAATTATCTCAATTCGAATTCAGGGTAAGCCATTTAACATCACAGTGATCCAAATATACGCCCCAACCACAGATGCTGAAGAAGCAGAAGTAGATCAGTTCTATGAGGATCTGCAGCACCTACTGGATAGTACGCCAAAAAAAATGTTATTTTCATTACAGGAGACTGGAATGCTAAGGTAGTCAAACGACACCTGGAATTACAGGCAAGCATGATCTGGGAGAACAAAATGAAGCGGGACATAGGCTGATAGAATTTTGCCAAGACACTCACTGTGCATAGCAAACACTCCCAACAACCTAAGAGACGACTGTATACATGGACTTCACCAGGCGGTCGACACCAAAATCAGATTGACTACATCCTTTGTAGCCAAAGGAGGTGGACATCTATGCAGTTGGTAAAAACAAGACCTGGAGCTGATTGTAGTTCAGATCACAAACTTCTTATTGCACAATTTTGAATCAGACTAAAGAGAATAGGGAAGACCCCCAGATCAGTTAGATATGAGCTCACGAATATTCCTAATGAATATGCAGTGGAGGTGAAGAATAAATTTAAGGGACTAGATTTAGTAGATAGGGTCCCGGAAGAACTATGGACAGAAGTTCGCAACATTGTTCAGGAGGCGGCAACAAAAAATGTCCCAAAGAAAAAGAAAACCAAGAAGGCAAGATGGCTGTCTGCTGAGACACTGGAAGCAGCCCAAGAAAGAAGGAAAGCAAAAGGCAACAGTGATAGGGGGAGATATGCCCAATTAAATGCAAAATTCCAGAGGTTAGCCAGAAGAGATAAGAAATTATTTTTAAACAAGCAATGCACGGAAGCGGAAGAAGATAATAGAATAGGAAGAACAAGAGACCTCTTCCAGAAAATTAGAAACATCGGAGGTAAATTCCAGGCAAAAATGGGTATGATCAAAAACAAAGATGGCAAGGACCTAACAGAAGCAGAAGAGATCAAGAAAAGGTGGCAAGAATATACGGAAGATCTGTATAGGAAGGATAATAATATCGGGGATAGATTTGACGGTGTGGTCAGTGAGCTAGAGCCAGACATCCTGAAGGGTGAGGTTGAATGGGCCTTAAGAAGCATTGCTAATAACAAGGCAGCAGGAGATGACGGTATCCCAGCTGAACTGTTTAAAATCTTGCAAGATGATGCTGTCAAGGTGAGGCATGCCATATGCCAGCAAATTTGGAAAACACAAGAATGGCCAACAGATTGGAAAAAATCAACTTATATCCCCATACCAAAAAAGGGAAGCACCAAAGAATGTTCAAACTATCGAACAGTGGCACTTATTTCACATGCCAGTAAGGTAATGTTCAAGATCTTGCAAGGTAGACTCCAGCAATTCATGGAACGAGAATTGCCAGATGTACAAGCTGGGTTTAGAAAAGGCAGAGGAACTAGAGACCAAATTGCATATATCTGCTGGATAATGGAGAAAGCCAGGGAGTTTCAGAAAAACATCTATTTCTGTTTTATTGACTATTCTAAAGCCTTTGACAGTGTAGATCATAACAAATTGTGGCAAGTTCTTGGTGGTATGGGGATACCAAGTCATCTTGTCTGCCTCCTGAGGAATCTGTATAATGACCACGTAGCAACAGTGAGAACAGACCACGGAACAACAGACTGGTTTAAGATTGGGAAAGGAGTACGGCAGGGTTGTATACTCTCACCCTACCTATTCAACTTGTATGCAGAACACATCATGCGACGTGCTGGGCTTGATGAAGCTAAGGCTGGAGTTAAAATCGCTGGAAGAAACATTAACAATCTCAGATATGCAAATGATACCACTTTGATGGCTGAAAGTGAGGAGGAGCTGAGGAACCTTATGACAAAGGTGAAAGAAGAAAGTGCAAAAGCTGGGTTGCAGTTAAACCTCAAAAAAAAAACAAGATTATGGCAAGCAGCTTGATTGATAACTGGCAAATAGAGGGAGAAAACGTGGAGGCAGCGACAGACTTTGTCTTTCTAGGTGCAAAGATTACTGCAGTCACTGACTGTAGCCAGGAAATCAGAAGACGTTTACTTCTTGGGAGGAGAGGAATGACAAATCTGGATAAAATAGTGAAGAGCAGAGACATCACACTGACAACAAAGGTCTGCATAGTTAAAGCAGTGGTATTCCCCGTAGTAACCTATGGCTGTGAGAGCTGGACCATAAGGAAGGCTGAGTGAAGGAAGATAGATGCTTTTGAACTGTGGTGCTGGAGGAAAATTCTGAGAGTGCCTTGGACTGCAAGAAGATCAAACCAGTCCATACTCCAGGAAATCAAGCCAGACTGCTCACTTGAGGAAATGATATTAAGGGCAAAACTGAAGTACTTTGGCCACATCATGAGAAGATGGGACACCCTGGAGAAGATGCTGATGCTAGGGAAAGTAGAAGGCCAAAGGAAGAGGGGCCGACCAAGGGCAAGATGGATGGATGATATTCTGGAGGTGACGGACTCGACCTTGGGGGAGCTGGGGGTGGCGACGGCTGACAGGAAGCTCTGGCGTGGGCTGGTCCATGAAGTCACGAAGAGTCGGAAGCGACTGAACGAATAAACAGCAACAAAGATCAGGAAGCCTTGCACATATGCTCTTTGTCACAAATAGAGCTGCAGGTGCCATTTAAATACATGCTGAGGAAATCTGGACATATAACTTGGCAAGTGCATCGCAACAGATGCTGGACTCTGGACTGGGTGCATGATTCTAAGTTTTAGTACAAGCCATTCCAGCCTAGGTCTGACCTGTAGCAGTCTGTATTAGCTATGATGAAAAATATTAAAACAGATATGGCTTGATTTTGTAAAATGTGTGTGCATAAGGTTGATTTGAATTACTGGGGTTTTTCATTCTGTTCTTAAAAATACCTCTAGGTGGAGCTGTTTGACGGATAATAGTAACTTGTGAACTGCACATCTCATTGGATACACAGTGGTTAAGTCTGTTGGTGTATTGATATCTGTATGCAGGTTAAAACCTCCCTCTTGTTTTTGCTGAATATTGAGGAGCAATCAGGGTTAATATATATCACCATTGCAGAACATTGCAGGCAACACAGTCTGCATGGTTTTTCAGCTCCCCACCTCCCTGAGAGGTAGGGTATTTCAGGAGGACACCCTTTTAAAGAGTACGGGAGACTTATGTTACAAACATGCCATCTGCTTTATTTACAAATATATAAATAAGAAGTTGAGCATAACCAAGCAAGAACACAGAAAAACCAAGCACACTGAAAGACAAAGGCTGTTCCTTAAAACAGTATGCACTTCAGTTACCCCAAAGCAAACAGCATGCATTTAGAGTATGCAAAAAAACTGTGTTTCCTTCGGTGCCAACCCAAGATACTTTGCTGCCTGAAGACCCCCACAACCCCCCCCCCTCTACCTGGCAGTAAGAATACAACCACAATAATACATTACGGGTGCAATCCTGGGGCATGGCTGGGAGTGGCAGGACTTCTTTGTATGTAAACATGCATAGCATTACACCCTAAATAATGAACCATTTGCTGCCCTTTCTTGACTCCCCAAAACAGCTGCCTGAGGCAGCCATTTCACGGCCTTATAGTAGGGCCCACCCTGGTTTCCTTTGCTGGCTACTTTCCAGCTGTCAAAATGTTTATTTTTCTGTCAGCACATATATTCTCTTTCTCACTCTTTGATCTCGGCCCCCACACTAACAGGTAGATAGAAATGTCTAGTAGCCAGTAGCCACCAGCCAGCAAACAGTCCTCTTCTTGCCATTAACGCCTATTGAGGAAATGCATTTCGCTATTAGAAAAGGTTGCCTCTTCACTAGACAGCCATTGCATGGGGTTTAAAGAATAAATGTATACCTAGCTTTTTTTTTTAGCCGCTTCAAAATATTTTAGTGTAAAAATGGAGTTAAAAGTCAGTAATGTCCTCCCCCTTTTTAAAAAAGGGGCACAGATCAAGTGTTTCCCCCTATTTACAGCTGTGCTCTTTGATCTGTAGTCAAAAATGAAGCTGTAGCGGTTGTTACTATGGTAACCTGCAGGGACATGACAGGTATTCCTTTTATGGTATGAATTTTGTTCTCGTTTACATTGCAGCATAATTCACATTTACAAGGCAGGAGGCAGGGACTTGCTGGAGGTGGAGGTAAATTTATCTCCCTGGACAGAGACAAAAATGTAAATTTAGACCTGGTTGTTCTTTGCTGCCTATAGAGGCTAAAAGAAGCAAATGTATTCCTAAAGAGTATAATGCCTGATGGAAAATTTGAACAGAGCTGGCAATTGACGAATATTATAAGTGAATTCAAGTCATTGGGATGTTCACCCATAATTTCAGTAGGGTTGCCAAATGACCAGAAAAAAATGGCCTGGCCTGCTCTTTTAGCTCTAACAGCAGCTTGATCTACAAACACCCCCACCCCCATAAAAAAACAACAAGTAAAACTCTTCAGGCATGCAGATAAGCATTACTACGTACCACCTACTAGTGTTTGCATAGCAAGTTGCTACTAAAGGCATAGGAGCAGGGATCAATACAAAATTGGCTATCCTAGATTTCAGTGATGCTGTGATGTTCTGATGTTGTTGTTGTTCAGTCGTGGTGTTGGACTCTTCGTGACCCCATGGACCATAGCACGCCAGGCCTTCCTGTCCTCCGCTCTCTCCCGGAGTGTGCTCAAGTTCATATTCGTTGCATCGGTGATGCTATCTAGCCATCTCATCCTCTGCCGTCCCCTTCTCCTTTTGCCTTCAATCTTTCCCAGCATCAGGGTCTTTTCCAGGGAGTTTTCTCTTCGCATTAGGTGGCCGAAATATTTGAGCTTCAGTTTCAGTATCTGTCCTTCCAATGAGCGCTCAGGGTTAATTTCCTTTAGGATTGACTGAGGGGGGGGGGGGCGATGAGGCTTGACACTTAAGAAATCAAACAAGCTGAAGAATATAATTGCCTCAGCTTTTGTACAGTAAACTATGGCTTGGTTCTTTAAGGTTATCAGCTTTTCTTACTGCTCCCTGCCTTTAACAGCAAGTTGATGTGCAGATTTTAGCAGGCAATAATGCTTAGATAGTAGGTAGCAATAGGTAGAGTAAAGTAGGTAGGGTAAGTCTAAGCAGTGTAGGCTTGTCTAAAGGGAAGTCTGTTTGGGGTTTCTCAGAAACTCAAGGTTCCTAGTGCTACTAATCAAAAGACATTGTGTAGCTATTCAGACTTTTCTTAACGTTTTTGGTTGTTTGTGGAAAGAAAAAGAATGACAGCAGTGACAGGAAAACATGGGGAGCATTACAAGCTGAAGAGGATAACTATGACATTTGCACCTAAGTCCTTTGATGGTGGTTGGTAGGGTGGCTAGATGCAGGACAAACTACACCTGTTGAAATTCTCTTTTCTACATAATTACTCAAGGTGCAGGAGACCCTGTCCTCTTTTGCATCTCGCCACCCTAGCAATTAGCCAGAGGATTTAGGTATCTACATAAACATGTTTTACCCAGTCCCGTGACCAGCATGTAGCCAGGAAGGCAGGCATTCTTCTCTCGGTTGGGTCTAGGAGATGCGCTGGAAAGGTGTTAATTAACCTTTCTGGTAGATTTTTGGTAGGTTTACTACATTGAAAAATGTAACCAATTGGAGGATCTGGAAACCACGGGAAAGACATCAGCTACTCTTAAGAGGACATCAGATGCCAGCTTCTTGACCCAGGATGTAGTTTTAAAGGGAGGCACTGGAATGGCAGCTTGGCGTCAGATACTTCTTTGCCATAAATTTGCCTAATCCCTTTCCAAAGCCATCTGTACCAGTGGCCCCAACTACAGCATAGAATTCCATGATAATTATGCATGGGGCTCTTCCTTTAGGACAGCAAACAGGGTGGCTGCCTTGTACGCCAAATTCTGGGGGCATCAAAATGCCCCCCCCAAGACAGCGGCAGTGCTCTGGCTCCTCCCACATACCAGCCATCAACCCATCCATGTGACCAAGAGACCCTGCATGCCTGCCCAATCTGAGGACTCTCCCAGAGTGAGAGATCAGGCAGTGGTGGGGCTCTCTGGAGAGCTGACCAAGCCCAAATGCTGTGCTTTGAGGGATCCTTCCTTAAATCAAGGCATTCTGGGTGGGGTGGCTATAAAGATCGCCTGTGCTGCCATGGCACAGGGGATCGCCAAGGCCACCTCACCCAGAATGCCTCAAGAAAGGAACTCTAGAAGCTTGGCAAAAAAGGGGAAGAAGATGGCAAGGAGAATAAAGAGGAGGAGGCGGGTGTCAGTGGCAGCTGGAAACAAAAAGGTGGTTGGAGCGAGGGTGGTGGTGACAGTGGCCAGGATGGGCAGGTGGGTGGTGGGAGAAGAGAGGGGTAGTCCCAGAGAATGAGGGGAGAGAAGGGGGGACTTGGCAAGACCACCAGGGTGCCAAAATACCACCTTGCCTGTGGTATCAAAATACAGAGATGGGCCTGATTATGCAGGGTTTATAAGGAAGTACTGTCCCCAAACTCCTGTTCATCAATGACATTGGATGACCCCAAATCATAGTGTTATGTTACAGCAAATGTTGTGACGTAGTCCACAGGAGCATGTCATTCCTTGGCTGCTCCAGTTGCTAGTGTTATGTTTCCAGGTTCAGTTGAAGGTGCGGGGTTGGCAGATCATCTTTAAATCTTTAGATAAGGGGTGCAGAATCTCAGGCCCAGGGGCTAATCTAGCCCTCCGGGGTTCTCCAGATGGCCATGTCCCTTTCCCCTAGACCCACCCCCTTTCCACCTACTATCGATCGTTTGGTAGTTTTCTGGATTTTGTGCAGTTTTCCCCCATTCTAGAAGGTTGAAATGCCTCTCTTAAGGCTTTGTTACTGACAGTAAAAGCTTTAAGCTAAAATATGCTGGTATTTTGGCCCTGCCCCCCCACCCCGAATGTGGCTCCTGAGAGCTTCTCCAAAATAGAATCTGGCCCTCAGGCCGAAAGAGGTTCAATGGTTGAGGGCTAGAATATCCAAAGAACTGTCTCTTCCCATATAATCCTGCCTGCCCTTTAAGATCTGGGAAAGCTCTATTGTGCATCCCCCACCTGTAACTGAGGCATAGTTGGTGAACTTGGGGAAGGCACATGAGAGGACCTTCTCTGTGGCTGTACGGAGGCTGTGGAACCCCCTGCCTAGAGAGATCCATCTGGCTCCCTCATTGTTATCCTTACCATCCTCACAACATTTTTATTCCAACAGGCATTTAATGTAAATGGCTGACTTTGGGAGGGGTAGCCGTGTTAGTCTGTTGCAGCAAGGTTAGGCAGTTGGTCCCTGTTTGAAGGAGAATCACGGGGAGACCCTGAACTTATGGGCTAGGGAGAGTTCCTCCCTCTTTCCCTTGGGTCCTCTGGACGCAACCGTTGCTTGCGCGCCAAATGAGTGCTACGCCTCCTTTCCGTGCCCTCCAGCTGTCGTTGCTCCCGGTGTCGGCGTCGAGCATCCAGCAAGCCTCCCTCCAGCGCTCTCTCACTGCCAGGGGTCACTATCCCAGGAATGCTGGCAGGAGGAATTTCTGCCAGCTGCTGTGCCTGTGAGAGATGAGCGTGCTCCTCTCACACGGATTGCTGTTCCTCCTCAGAATCAGAACTGCTCTGGGGCTCTATCAGCTCAGTTTCCTCCCTGACAGTGTTTTCTTTTTATTGTTCTTGCAAGCCCTGGCTGAGCACAGTGGAGGCTGGTGGCTCCTGTGTCAGTGGGGCGGTAAATCCGCTCCGGGTTTCAGTCAGAACCAGTCAGAGCTCTAAACAAGCTATCCAAGGTAGTTCTGACTGAAATCCGGAGCGGATTCATCACCCCACTGACATTGGAGCCACTGGCTGAGCATGTGCTGTGCATGTAGATGGTCCCAGGTTCACTCCTTGGAATCTCTAGGTAAACATAACAAGTAGCATGTGATGTGTCCCCAAGACCCTGGAGGACTCCAGCCAAGGATCCTCAACCTTTTCGGGTTGGTGGGCACATTTGGAATGTTTAGAGTTTCATGGGTGCCCTCACAAAATGGCTGCCATGGTGGCACCTTCCCCCTTCATAAAAGGGCTGCCATGGTGGGCATGACCGATCGCAGAACACTCATTTCCCAGAAGTCAAACTGGTGAGAATAAAAGAAAAGTAACTTGCCCTAAAACCTATGTAGAAGGAAGGCAGAAGTAGGGTCTGAGCTCCAAAACACAAAACCACTCTTTTGTACTCAAATAAAGATGGTGCTGGAGGGCAGCACTTTGCAGCAAACGAGCCTCCCAGTGAAAACACATTTTTTTAAATCTTAAGAAAATAAAATGCAGGTGGGGCAGGGAGCCTGGCTGGCACCAAGGGAGATGTCTGTGGACAGTTGGCACCCATGGGCACCATGTTGGAGACCTCAAAATAGGCAATACTGGGCTAGATGGACAAAGAAGTCTGACCTGGATTAAGGCAGCTTCCAGTGTTCTTACTAATTTCATAAACACCATCTCATCTTATTTGCACCAAATTCTAAGGCCAGTATATGCATTTTAAGTGGTGGAGATTAAAGCAATTAACACATCTTGTGATTTTTTCCAGTTCACAGATACCAATTCCTACTGAACCACTGTCCCTCATTTGTAAGAATGTGACAAATTCTTTATGCCAGCTGAAGCTTAATACAAATCTTTTAATTAGGATTTGCAGAATGCTGTCTTGCAGAAGCTGAATCATGACATTTTCTTGGCTCTTGAAGGTCATTTTGCACGGAAATGGCGCAAGCTAAGGTAGCTAGCAATCCTATATGAGACTCTTCTCTCCCTCTCCCCAACTTTTCTGATGCATTCATAGCAATAATGTACATTTCTACGCTTCTGTGCAATTCCCAGAATCTATTCTTAACTATTCCATATTCTAGAATATACTTCTATAAACTCAACACAGTTTTTTCCCCCATGTCACATTCCTCATTAAATCTAGCAACAAGTGGACTAATCTAGCCACCGTGTTATGCCTCATTGATTTCCTTGGGAAAGTTAGCCGTATGCTTCAGACTGCAATCCTACACCAACTTGCCTGAGAGTAAGCCCAAACGAATTCAGTGGAACCTGTGCACTGTTGACATGCATAGGATTGTACTGTAAACCTTGGTGAAATCAATGGGTCTTTAAGGCTACAGTCCTAGGGCTATGCCTTTTACAATTCAGTGTGACTTACCTCTGAGGAAATACGTTAAGGATAGTGCTACATGGCTCCAATCCTAAACATATTTACTTAAAAGCAAATCTCATTGCAATTAATGGGATTTATTTCCAAGTTAATGTGGTTAGGATTCATTGCAAACAGTGTTTAACATTAGCTGGGCCATGCCCAAATGAAGTATAGTACTGTGAATGAGACTGTTTGCATGTAGGGAAATTGTACTTCTCTGTCACCATTGCATCTGCCGAGTGCTGGCCGGTGGAGCTTGTTCCAATGGTATGGTTCCTTTTATATATAGATTCAAGGGGGGTCCCTGAAAGGCCTGCTGTGGCCACTTTGTATTGCACTGTGCCAATAAAATCACTTGCTTTCCTACCAATTTAGGGAGCACTCCTATAGCTCCTAGATATTGTCTGAGGGGCTGTAGGATTCTGGGGATTCCCCCCTCTGAGGTCAGAGGCAGCAGTCTAACCTCGGAAGGCGGAGTTGGAGTTCAGCCCCCCCTTCCCCCTTGCAGCCGGTGTGGAAAGAACCGCACTGGCTGCCCTCTGAGGGTGGAAAAGCGACCTTGAAGAGGGGGAAAAGGGGGCCTTTCAGTAGGTGGGGAAGGGAGGAGACTACAGAGGCCAGGATGCGAGCTACCCTGAGCCTTTGCCAAACTCTTTCCCTCCCCCTCTGAAGCACCATTGGTAGATGGACAAAAAAGCCCACCTAGTGAAAAATCCAGGGTGGGAGGACAGGGAGGCAAAGATTGCTTCCACCACTCCTCCTGCGCTGCTTGGATGATCAGGAGCCTTCCAATCACTGAGGGCACAATCGATAGGTGTGCACCCTTAGACACCATAGTTTTAATGTCATCAGCAATTGATATGGCCAGGACCCTCCTTTGTTCAGTTTATTTTGGATATATTTCTGCTTTTGCAACCTAAGGACATGGATAAGCTTCCTGGAAGCTTGAAGTCTACCACCTGTTCCCTAATTCCTTGCCCTGCCTGGATTTTAAAAGCTTCCAGGACTGTGCTCACTATCTGGATCTCAGAAGTGGTCAACACAGTTCACTGAGGCAAGGAGTTGCTCCTACTGCCCTTAACAATGGAGTGGTGGAACTGCTGCTGAAAAAGTTAAATCTGGAACCAATGGTTTGGGACAATTACCGTCCAATGTCAAATGTTTCATTCTTAAGCAAGGTTCTGGAGAGGCTCACTCTTGGGTCTAAATCCAGGGTGGGCAACTTGTGGCCTTCCAAAAGTTTTGGCCTACAACTTTTGACAGCCGTAGCCCGCATATCCAGTGGTGAGGGATCATAAGAGTTGTAGGCCAAAACATCTGGGGGGGAACACACACATTGTCCACCCCTAGTCTAAATCATCCTATTGTGTTCCCTGAATCAATCAGCATCCTCTCAGTGATTTTATCACTGCTGAGATTGTTTACCTGACCAGATATTCCAGTCAAGTTGACATGGTATAGATGAATAATTTTCTCTTTTCTATAGCTTTTCTTTACATGATCTAGCAGATGCAATAGCTGCAGCCAATATTGACACAAACGGAGCTTGGAATAGCTGCTCTATGGTACAAAACCTTAATGAGATTTACATAACTGGTTGCTATGGTTTGGTTAAAGTAGGTGGTTGCTTAAATTGTCTGCTGTATTGTTGCTTTAAAAATGGGATCAAAAGAAAAGTTTGCTTCTAAGTCAAATAAGTCCAGTCTTAAGTCCAATTTCCAAACCTATCAGTTCTCAACCAAAGCCATATGAATATTTTGTGTGTGCTAAGGAAACCTAGATCCTGATCTCAGACTGCTACATAATTTATTCTGTAAAACAGGGAATGGCTTCATTCATTCATCATATTTCTATATGACCCCATAGCCAAAGCTCTCTGGGCAGTTCGCAGAAATGAAAAACCATTAAAAATACATATGTTAGAACTATGCACATTCAGTTGGAAGATTCCAGTGAATCAGTGAGACTTACTTCCAAGTTAGTATATGTAGGATCGGGGTGCGGGGTTAATATTGAACACCCAGTAAATGAGACATTTGGCCAGACTCATCACCCCCTTCCTATGACAGGAGTGAGGAGAGAGGAACCCTTTTTCATTATAAAAGGGGAGAAATGAAAGGAGACCACTAATAGAAGCTCTACCTACCATTGGAGAGCAGAAACTAAGAGGGAAAATCAGCAGCGCTCCAGGTGTGTTGACCAGGAAGCCATGAAAAAGGGGCAGAAGTTGCAAGGAGAAAATGACTAAGGATGCAGAGGAGCTTTTGCCCAATAGCCCAGCTGGGTTCCACCTATGTACTGTGGTCATGATGTGGGGCATACCTCCTAAGAAAGTTGCCATGGCTATGTTAAAAACAAAGGAGCTCTGTCCTCTTTGCTATCTGGTCCTTCTAATGTTGATGCATGTGTGTGGGGAGGCGAGTGAACTACTTTTATGGACTTGCATTACCTGCATCCTGATGGATTTAAGGAGGGGTGTGGAGAAGTGATGTGGAAATGCATTTTTTCCCCATTTCACATGGTGAGCAGCCTGCGGGCATTTCCACATTTCGTAACTCGTTACAGAGATTGGAAGAGCTTGAAGCTGTTTTATTTTAGGAAGGAAAAGTTACAAATCAGAGTCAAGCCTTTAGCCTCCTTTTTATCCTGTGACTGAGATTGGTTACTCGCGGAAATTTGTGGGTCCTTTACACGATGTCGTCAACCTCCAGTGCCTCTCCCATGCTTTCCAATCATTTCTGCTGCTTTATTTGAAATGGAGAGAATGAGGTAATAAAAAGAAGTGGTTTGAAGCAGTTTGAATTTGTCGGTGTAAAGAGGAAGTGGCACTATAACAACAGTGCCATCTAGTGGCTGTATAATGAAAAATATAGAACTTGCAGATAAAGCTAATCCTCTGAAAAGAACAGGAAGTGTGTGTGAAGGACCCATCTTAATCCCGCAAAGAATCCAGAAGCAGAAGCCCTGATAAAGCCTGATGTGGAGAAGCCCTTTGTCTCTTTATTCCATTGGATCATGTTGGTTGTTCTCCAGTTTTGTTTTACCATAAAAGATCAGGAAATCATCACCACCTTTACAATTATTTGTTTCAAAAGTTGTATGTCACCTTTTAGGGTAAACTCTTCCAAAGGGGCTCACATTAAAATAGAACATTAAGGGCACAATCCTATCTAGATAGATGGCTGCCTCACAACTTGGAGGTGACTGCCTATCCAAAGGAGGGCAGGAGAAGCATGGGGGGATCGTTCCCTCCGCACCTCTCCTGCCCTTCTATTTCTGCTAGACAGCCGGGGGGGGGGGGCAAGTGGGAGAGGAGGCTGCTGTATGACACATAGGATGTGTCGTACACACAGATCCACTCTCCCCGCCCCGGAACGCCCCCAGCCCTGCCCCATTTTAGCCGCTCCATGCTCCTCTTCTGAGCGCGGAGCACGGGGCTTCTCCGCGCTGCCTGTGAGGCAGCACGGACATGGGGGAAGGTCGGTGCCTGGAAAACAGCATATCCTATGGCCGTCTAGCCAGTGTCTAGCGGCCATAGGATTGCTCCCTAAAAATATCATATACTAATACAAATCATAATGGAAACTAAAACACACACAGAAGAATAATATAGCTGGCTTGGTTACTTGCAAAGGATGATTCATTTATAACTTGCTTTTCTTCCCAGAGCATACATGGGGTTCTCAGGAGGTCTGAAACCCATCCAGGCACTGACCAGTCCAATAGCTGCTTGCTGTATCAGGTGGCTTCAGACTATTCTCTTCAGACACCTTTCTGACCTGTGAATCTCCCCACTGGTCATAAAAATTTCAGCTCCATTATTATTTTTAAAAGGATGAAAAGGCACTATTCACAACAACCTAGCAGCAACAACAAAAATATAGTGTATTTTAAGGTTTCAAAACACTTCACATTCAATATCTCAGTAATCTACCATAGCCTTGCAAGGTAAGCCCTTCTGCTTCTGCTACTGCTGCTTCTCCTCCTCCGCCGCCGCCTCCTCGTCCTTCTCCTTCTTCTTCTTCTTCTTCTTCTTCTTCTTCTTCTTCTTCTTCTTCTTCTTCTTCACATTTTGCAGATTTGAGGCCAGGATAATAACGGCTTGTGTAAGGCCATCTAGTGAGTTCATGGTTCAAGTGAGATTTGAACCAAGGCTTCCCCAGATTGCATTATAGCCCTCGGATTTAAAAAAAAAAATCCCTTTAATGAATTTGAGATATTACAAAGAGTCTTCCTTAATATTTATCTCCTCCAGCAAGGGAGAGCCCAACACTCTCTAGGCAATTGGTTTCATTGTCAAACTGCTCTTACCATCAAGAGGTTTCTCCTACCATGTAGACAAAATCTACATGCTTGTAACTTAGGGTGCAATCCTATGCATGTTTAGACAGAAGAAAGTCCTACAACTCCCAGCATTCCCCAGTCAACTGGGGAATGCTGAGAGTTGTAGGACTTTCTTCTGTCTAAACATGCATAGGATTGCACCCTTAAGGACTCAATCCTATGCATGTTTAGACAGAAAAAACTCCTACAATTCCCAGCATGGTGCGAGTTGTAGAACTTTTTTTTTTTTTGTCTAAACATGCATAGGATTGTGCCCTAAGCCCAGTAGATGTAGTCCTGCCCTCTGGGGCAGTAGAGAACAGGTTTGTGTCCCCTTCAGTCTGACAACCCTTCAGGTATTTGAAGAATACTATCATATCCCTCCTCAGTCTTCTCCAGGCTAAACATACCCAGTTCCTTCAGCCTTTCCTCTTTGTTCCCCTCCTCTAAATGAATGATATTCATGATATGAGAATGAAGCTAGGCGGATAAAATTTCAGGGGGAGACAAACTCAAGGCCACAGTTCACTGCCATTCATCTCAGATATATAACAACTAGGTCTCTCCAGTTTGCAGATCTGCCGACCCCCATGAAAGAGGTGAGGTGGGTGGGTACTTGAGAGAGGGCATGCTCAGTGCCCGCCCCCATTTGTGGAGCTCCCACCCAGAAGAGGTGCACTTAGCCCCCATTGTGATTATTTTTAAACGTCAGGTGGAGATGTTTTCATTTTCACAAGCACTTAGCTCCTGATCTTTAGGTTTTGGTGTTTTTAGGACAAGTTATTATGGTCATATTTTAATTGTTTTTAGTGTGAAAGTATTTTATGGTTGTTTTATTGGTATGTGTTTTATTAATATTGTAAGCTACTCTGTACTCCTTTTGGAGGAAAGGCAGTCTATAAGAGTTTTAAATAAATACATAGATACATAACATAAATGTTTCTCTAAACCTGCTGTTGAAGCTAGGATGTGTGCTCAGCCTATCAAAGCCAGATGTGCAAGGCAGGTTCCCAGGATTCCCTGCTCAGGGCCCTATGGAATGCTCATCCATCCTTCTGCCCACTCTCCCCTACAGACTGGCCTGTTGTTTTTATCCCTGCATGCCCTCAGAAGGCCTCCCTTGTAATCTCCCCCACATGTTGTTGGGAGATCAAGCGCAGGCTATCGCGGTAATGAACTCTGCTTGCTCTCTCATTATTATTCCGTCAGTTGTTTTTGGCTTCCAGTTCTTCCTCTTCCTCCTTTTGAGAAAGCAAGACGAAGAAGAAAAAGAAAAGGGAGAGCGAACTACAGTGAGGGCATGAAGGAGGCAAGAGTAAAGCGTTTGGAACTGAGAGCCCAGCGACTCAGTATGCCGATCACGCTGGCAGTGTCAGGAGTCGGGACATGAATTAAGTCCTCTGAAGTTGAAGGATCTTAAGCGCACTTGTGCGTTAGTCGGTTTGCTCCACAAGTCAGCACTTTTCCCTCGTTAAAGTGCCTTTGTGTTCTTTAGTGGAGCTACAGAAGTTGCCCTTTAAAGGGAACAACATGAACGGAGGCTGAATAGTTCTCTCGTGCCTGCTTCACATGCAGAAGGCCCCAGGTTCAGTTCCCAGCCTCTCCTGATTATTGATTTATTATTACATTTATATCCTGCCTTACATGGTCCTCCTCCTCTTGATTTTTATCCTCGCAACAACCCTGTGAGGTAGGTTAGGCTGAGAGTCAGTGACTGGCTCAAAGTCGCCCGGTGAGTCTCATGGCCAAGTGGGGACTAGAACCCGGCTCTTCCAAGTCGTAGTCCAGCACTCTAATCACTACACCACACTGGCTCTCTAATTAAAACAGAATCTTGGGTACCAGGCTGATGAAAAGATTTTATCCCAAGAGCTTGGAAAGCTGAGCCCAGTCAGAATAGACAGCTTTAGGTTACAAGGACTAATGGACTGATTCACTATATTTATTTACCTCATATACACCCCACCTCTTTTACCCACAAGAAAAGGTTCCTGGGACACTTAAGGACAAATAAGATACAGATAACATTGAACCCTTGCAAACTGCAACAAGCGAAACGATTGGCAACTGAAACCAGAAATATGGGCAAAAACAACAAAGTGTTTCGTAGCTCCTTCAAATTCTAACATGTTTATTATGGCATAGGCTTTCGTGAACTAGAGTCCACTTCATTAGACATCAACAGCATCAGATCAAGATAAAAAGGGGAGGGGAGCTGTGTTTTCAAGTTATTTCTGAAAGATGCCAAAGACAGAGCTTGATGGAGGGAAAGAGGAAGAGTATTCCAGAGGTGAGGTGTCATGAATGCAAAGGCCTATTCCTGATTATAAACCATCCCATTTCAGACGGTAGGGGCTGCTCTGAACAGGGCCCCATAATGATAACCTTAAAGGCTGGCATGCTTGTGTGGGAATAGGGGTTCCTTCAGATACCGTGGTTCCAAACTGTTTAGAGATATAAGACTGCTTTATGCCTCCAATAAGCAGGCTTCTATACCACAGGGCTCTCTGCTTTGGTATAAGGCATGTATACCAAAATGACAGCAGCAGCAGAAGGCCACACATAATTACACTTCCTTTCCCCCCAGATTAATTTATGGGGGATAAAATTAATACATCCAGAATAAATATTGCCCCTTTGCCCCTGATGTGCTAGCTGATTATGTGTGGGCAGGGTTGCTTTTGTTTTGTTCTTCAAGTGGCAGAGCATGAATGTGAACCACCCCTACCAGAATTCTGAAGTGGTACAACAATGGAAAACTTTACCACATGGGGTTAACATGTGTAGAACGGCTCTCAGCTCTATCATGTGGTCATCAGTGGCAGATGCTGACAGAGATTGGGGCCTTCACTGCCTGACAGAGCTAAGTCATGTGAAAAGAGCTTGGAAAAGTTACAGGGGGAACTTGCCACAAGGAGGCCATTTACTGTACCATGTAAAGTAAAATCATGTTTATTTTGCCATGCACTCACCATGCTGTAGCAGGGAAGTGTGGCCAATTGCAGCATGTGTTGCGGGGTTGTGTGAATACTCAGTAGTATAAAGGGGTAATAACTTGGTCATGCACAATGGACTTAGGAACCTAAAAAGAGCTCTGATTACCCATCTCGTCTAGCATCCTGTTTCTTAGAGTGACCAGACATATGCTTCAAGGAAGCCTTCCAGCAGGGCCTGAAGGCAGAAGCCCTCCCCCCAACAATGTACCGAAAGGCCATTAGTCTGACCCTCTGTACTACAAGGAAAAACAATCTCATTACCATTGACACTCAGAGATAAATCTATTTAATGCAGACCACAGCGTTCTTCAAGTGGACCTCAGGGTGTGCGTTACAGCAAATAGCTCAAGCTGAGTTGAGCTAATAAGCCAAGCACCGTATACTGTGGGAGAAGGCCATGTCTTATATGGAAATCTGCTGACCCTTTATAAAGCCGCCATATGAAAGGCCAGAAGTGGTTTACAGCACGGGTTAAAAACAGTCTATATCGATATTGTGTACAGTTCTTCAGCAACGCAGAAAACCTTTCCCTTGGGCGTCAGCTTTAGTGTGTGGGAGGAGGCTTTGCCTCAGTGGAGTGCCATCACATGCACTGGAATCCCACATGGGATTAAAGATTCAACGGCAGGAATATCCATTGCAGGATCAAGACTTCTGTTAGTAAGGAGCTACTTTTTGGCTGTTGGGGCAGGCATTTATCTCAGTCCATTTCTATCAAGTTATTGCCATGATACACCAAATGACGAATGACACATATCTTATGTAGTATGTAGTAGTAACAGTCATATACTAGTAACAGTGGAATGCATATTTGGAAATTAAAATAGCAGGGATGACAGGTCACAGCCAAGAGATTCCTCTTTCATCTTTAAATTCAGGAGATGAGATAGCTGTGGTTTCTAGTTTTCCCTTGGACTTTTCATTCACTATCTCCTGCTGTGAACAAGACTCGCAGATGGAGGGGAGATATGATAGCGCTCTTCAAGTACTTGAAAGGTTGTCACAGAGAGGAAGGCCAGGATCTCTTCTCCATCATCCCAGAGTGCAGGACATGGAAGAATGGGCTCAAGTTACAGGAAGCCAGAGTCCAGCTGAACATCAGGAAAAACTTCCTGTTAGAGCAATACAACAATGGAACCCATTACCTAGGGAGGTGGTGGGGTCTCCCACACTGGAGGCATTCAAGATGAGGCTGGACAGCCATCTGTCAGGGCTGCTTTGACTTAGATCCTGCACTGAGCAGGGGGCTGGACTCGATGGTCTTATAGGCCCCTTCCACCCCTACTATTCTATGATTCTAAGCCTGTTATAGAAAGACTAGAAACGTAAAATGTCTGGAAATAATGAAGCCATGAGGAAAAATGTTCTTTAATCCTCTCTTTAAGATTCTCAGCATAGTTTTTTTTTCTTCCATTTCTTATTAAAATTATTGATTCAATGTATCTTTTTACATTTTGGGATGCTCCAAGTCACGCTCAGTTTCCCACCATGTGAAAAGAGTCACCATATCATAATATGGAAGAAAATGTGCATTCTTGACATTTTGGGTTTTGTTCTACAGAGTCCTGTGTTTCTGGACTTGTCTTCTTCTGCCTCCAGTTCTTCCTGCATCTTCTGGCTTCTAGGATGATTCAGATGTTTCAGGGACTACATGCTGAAGGTCCTTCTGGTCAGACATAAACTAGGAACCTAAAATACATTATGCATAACTTGATTTGCTCATAAAATTAATCATGTTTGGTATATGTTATATTACATTTTAAAAGTGTAGTTTATTCAGGCAAGATTTACAAATTTACAGAATTCACTTTTTAAACTTTTTGAACATAATGATAATGTTATGAGCAAACCAAGTTATACATACTGGCTGGGTTCACACATTGTGCTTAACCATGGTGGATGGCAAGCTATGCTGGGTAGGTGGTTATGCAAACAACCTACTGTGCTCCTGTCAGACAATCAGGCAAACTAGCTACATGGAGTCATTTATTTCACCCACCCTCACCTCTCCTCCTCCTGTAGTCTTCCTGCCCAGCCAGGTAGGTATCCCAGCTTCCTTTGTGGTAGGAATAGAGATTGCTTGAGAGGAGCAGAGTGGCAGCAGCATTTTTGGCAACCTGCTGAGAAGCTCTGTAGGCGATCTCTGTAACCCACACTGGCGTGACAGGCAACACACTAATCCACCAAAGGTAAAATAACCCTTACTGCAGAGCGTGGGTTCTGAGGGTGGCTTAATTGGGGGAATTAACCCATCATGGGCAGGAAAGACGCCCCCCACACAACATTCTAGCCCATCATAGGCAGTTCAGGCTGCTTATACACCATGGCTTATCATTATGTCTGAACCCAGCGACTATAACTTTAGGAACATAAAGGCTGATTTACATTCCTAAAGCAACCTTCCTCACCCTGGTGCCCTACAGATGTGTTGGGCTACAACTCCCAGATTGTCAGAAGTGTAGTCTAATACATCTGGAGGACATCAAGTTGGGGAAAGGCTGAGACAGATAGCTTAGGAAACAGTATAAAACCATATATCACAATATGCTTTTGGAATTTTCCTCCATTTCAGCACAATTGCGTGCCTGTTGGAGCATGCTCTGGTTCTTGGTGGAATTAGTTTCACCAACACTTTCCAAACTCAAGGCTTTGGGCCCAGTCTTGGTCTTCTGGAGCACGATGTTCTAGTTCATGAGTAGAGTGGCCATGAATAGGGTGGCCACTTCCACACTGCCAACAAAGAGAGCAAAAAAAGGACTTTGCATAAAATGTGAATAGGGTAATTGATACGTTTAGCTGAAAATTTAGAAATTATTATAATTTAATATCCAAATACAATACATCTCATCATAGTGGGGGCAGACTGTGACCAGTGTGTTTGCTCAGGTCTCCTGCCCAGATGCTAGGTGTTGTTGCCCAACTTCGAGGACACTGCTTTTCCTACTTAGGGCTCTTTATCTTTAAACTGGATTTGGACTAAACAGCCCTTCAAATAGAGGACACCTTCCAATAGAGGCATGTCCTCTATAAAGTAGGACACATGACCACCCTAAGAAAGGTTACTAGAAATTGAGTATTTGGTGCTGTAGAGGGAGATGTGTCTATTCCTTCTAGGGCATGGATTTGGTAAAGCCCCAAGTTGTCTGGCTCCTGATGCTATAATTTTAAAAACTGCCACTGGATCTGGCTCTTGGTTAGTAACATCAGCTTTTCCTCATGGTGGAGTAGCCTTGGGGCTTTAGACCAGGCATGGATGTCTCAGGGGACACGCCCCGACAGTGGCTTGTCAGAGAAGCTGCTTGTTCTGAAAACCAGAGTCCAAAGCCACTGTGAGCAGATGGGCGTGGGCATGTGGTCCTTTGGATCATTGGCCGGTATCCTAAGTACACAACTTTTACTGAAAAGGTCAAACAAATCCAGACAAGCAATGCTAATTCCTTGATTTTATATGCAAGGAATGTTCGCTCACTGATTTCTTTTGTTTTTCAAAGTTTTCATCCTTGATGAAGAGGAGCGGAATGTTTTATCTTACTTGTGTCAAATGGCCTTTGTCTATTTAGTTTGCTACAATTCCCAGCCAGGTCTTAAATCCTCACTTCCTGCTGTTTCTGCTTTCTCTCCTAGTCACTAGTTCCATTTTCCTAGAATCATTACCTCTGGGAAACAAAACAGAGCCTTTCTGGAATTGGCAAGCTATTTGGGGTGGAGCAAATTCTTCTCCAATATCCTCCTCTAAAAAAGTGAAACTCTCGTAGACTTAAAATTGTGCCAAGGGGTTATTTTTCTTGATGCCTTAGCTTTTAGACTTACAGTGTCTGGAACAAATCCTGAAATAAGTTACTCTCTGTTTCTTGATTAGAACAAAGCATAATGAAGTCTTTTGTATTATTGTTTTATTACTCATATTTAATGAATAATGACCCTATGCACCCAATGACTGGGTTCATACTACATGCTAACCTACACTCACTGGTTGAGTGAGGGTTGTTGTTAAACCATGGATTGTTTATTGAACTGTGGGTTAGGGTGTTGTCTGAACCCAGGACATTTTCTGCAGAGTAGGTTGTTAACCATGCAGTGTGGCTTATTTTTCTTGAACAAGCTACCTTGTGAATCCATGGTTTGTTGTTGGGTTGTTCCCGGTGGTTAACAAGCCACCCTGTGGAAAATGTCCTGGGTTCAGACAACACGCTAACCCCACAGTTCAAACAATCTATGGTTCAACAACAACCCACACTCAACCACTGAGTGTGGGTTAGCGTGTTGTGTGAAGAGCCTCAAAGTCTTAAGGAAGGTGAGAAGGAGGGATGCTGCTCTTTTGCAATGCAGGGTTCAGTTCCCCGGCCCAGTATTTAAGTTGCTTGTGCCAATTGGGTGTGTGGATTTTTTACTGACAAGGATGGTAATTGATAATAAACAACAGCAGTCTGTGCACAATGAAAAGCAGTTAATGGCAGTGGGCCATCAAGGTAGAACTTTGGTGCACAGGCCAAAGGGGAGCACAGGTCAGCAGAATAAGTAAGAAGGCCATCAAAATGCAGCAGGACTGGCTTACCACATTTTGAAGTAAGTGAAATAATACACATTACCATGCAAAGAGAGCCCATCATAAGTCCATTAAGTTCAAAAGTAATACTGGGTTCACACAACACACTAACCCATACTTAGTGGTTGAGTGTGGGTTGTGGTTGAACCATGGGCTGTTGTTGTACTGTGGCTTATCGTGTTGTCTGAACATAGTGCATTTTCTGCAAGGTGGCTTGTTAACCATGCAGTGTGGCTTATTTTCTCAAACAAGTCACCTTGAGAACCCATTCTTTGTAGTTGGGATGTTCAGGGTGGTTAACAAGCCACCCTGCAGAAAATACACTGTGTTCAGACAACATGGTAACCCACGGTTCAACAACCCATGGTTCAAAAACAACCCACACCCAACCATTCAGTGTGGGTTAGCATGTTGTGTGAACCCAGTCATCCCCCCACCCCAGGTAATTAATTCCAGAGTTTAAAATTACCTAGCTGCACCACAGGTTAATGGTACCTACCTAATGCATGTTATTAAATACTGTGCTTGCTAAATAAGTGCCATTGTGGGGGATGGAATGAATACATAGCACATGGGTGTGCAAAAGACTGAACATACATTTTTTTAAAATACAGCCTATTGACAGATTTAAAATTTACAATTCAGCCCTTAGCTCATGAAAAAATTCCTCATCTCTGACATCAATAAAATCTCAGAATCAAGGATCAGAGGATTATGTGCATGATTTGCACCTGCTAATTGCTTTGACTGAAGGAGGTCTAACTCCTTTATGCTCAGGCTGCTACTGTTACACACCCTTTAAATCAACCTTTCACATGAAAGCCCATGTCTGTGAATATGCGAGCCTTTAGAGTACAGACATATCTGATAAACCCACTGAGAAGATACGGATGAAGGCTTTCTCTAAGGTTCCTTCTTGGGATGCAGGTAAGAGTAGGACCAAATGCATTCCTGATGAGAATTTGTATATGAAGTGCAGCTGTGATTCTGCAGATAAAGAAGGCTAATGATATCAATTATAGCCAAGGCTTAATCTCCCATGATATATATTAGCACTGTTAATAGTTCTATTTATGGTTTTTGCCAAGTAATAAACACTGGCATAAAATACTACTGATCTTCCAGTTTTTACAAACATTTGGGCATTATAGGAAGAAACTACCCACAATTTGTGAAAAAAATGACAGCAATAATAACATTTTTCATTTCTGTAGTCCTTCATAGTGTTCTCAATCTGCTTCCCAGTAATCCTTACAACTCTGTAAGGTAAGTCATTAAGAGACCAATCCTATGGTCCCTGGACGAGTGTACCAGGGACCATAGGATAGCTCAAAAAACCCCTCCAAGGTCAGAGAGGGAGTTGGAGATCTGACCCCAGATCCCTCCCCCTTGCAGCTGGCACAGAGAGAACACTGCTGGCTGCCTCTCCAAGGTCGGAAAACTAACCTTGGAGGAGAGGAAAGGGGGCGTTCTGATGGGCATGGAGGGGAGGAGACCAGAGATACCAGGACACGAGTTATCCTGAGCTTCCTCCAGCTTCCTTCCCTCCCCCTTCGAAGCACCCTTGCTAGATGGGCTGAAAGGTCCATCTGGCAAAAATCAGGAAAGACTGAGGACAGGGAGGCAGAGATCGCCTCCGCCCCTCCTCCCGCCCTGCTGGCTTCAGCCTGGCAGGGCATAGGAAACTCAGAAGCATCTGAGTTCGGGGGCTTCCAAGCAGCAAGGGCACAATCGATAGGACAGTATTATTTATTTCTATATGCGCGTCTCACTGCCATTGTCACTAGATGGCTTGCTCGTCATCCTCTTTCTCATCATTGCTACCACTTGCTTGCTTGACAGGCACAGAGCCAGGGAACAAGTAGGCACTGGCATCTCCTGCTCCTTCTTCTCCCCACCACCGTTGTCTGGGCCAGGGCAAGAGGCAGGTGAACAAGCAGGTTTCAGTGAAGAGGAGCAGCAGCTCCAGGAGGCTCGGCTCTTGAAGTGGGCCCTTGCTGAGGTGTGGGCCCTTCGCAGGTGCACGACCATGCCTATCCCTGATCTCTGTCTTGCATAAGGAGGGGCTGAAGCCATGAAAAGAGTGGCTTGCTTAAGGCTACCTAGCGAGTTCATGGAGAAGCTGAGATCTGAACGAGGAACTTCCCTCATTGGAGCAGAGCTCCATTTCTTAGCCCCTGCTCTATACTAGCAGTTCAATTCTTGTTTTTGAAGATTCATGTGCAATGTTGAACAATGAGCACTAAAAAACAACAGCCATGTCATCTCCAATTTTGAATGGGGGAGCATGCCCTGATTTTTGTGTCTTAATATTTAACGTTTATATTGTAAATCAGCCTTCCTCCACCTGGTGCTCTCCCATCATCCCCAGTTGGTGTGACCATTGTGCATTTGGAGGGTACCCAGTTCGGGAAGGTTGCTGTAAATTGAAAGGATGTTCTTAATTGTTAAATGATTGATTTTTGTTGTAAGCTGCCTTGATCACCTAGGAGATTAGCTGGGGTATAAATGTTTTTAAATAATTAGAAATAAATAGCCTGTCTTTCTAGTGTGTTTGGATAATGGATGAATGGATAGAAGGGATAGATGTACTTAATGTTTTTGTTATTTGCTTTCTTTCTTGCTGCACTATTATATTTATTGGTTGATTTGCTTGCTCACTCTGCTGTAAATCTATACAGTTAAATGCCAGTTTTGTGCAGATTTTTTTAAAAATTACAGATGAATGCAGAAATGGGACAGAACTTATGAGTTAACAGATGTGAAAGTGAACCGAGAGCCAATGTGGTGTAGTGGCTAGTGTTGGACTGGGAGCCAGGAGATCTGGGTTCTTGTCCCCACTCAGCCAGGGAAGCTCACTGGGTGACTTTGGGCCAGTCGCAGACTCTCAGCCCAACCTACCTCACAGGGTTGTTGTTGTGAGGCTAAAATGTAGAGGAGGAGGATTATGTACGCCACCTTGGGTTCCTCAAAGAGGAAAAAAAGGCGGGATAGAAATGTAATTAAATAAATAAATAAAGTGACATAGACTGGAAATAGGTTGATTCACCCATTTCTATCCCCAGTCATTGGTTACTGATGAGGGGGACGTAGCATAGCGGCTAAGGCTGCAATGCTTTACCTTCTTACCTGGGAGCAAGCCCTAGTGAACTCAATGTGGCTTACATTTGAGTAGACATATATAGGATTGTGCTGCATATTAACTGAGCTTAATACATGAATCCGATGTATAAATTTATCCTTGTGTTTCCAGGATTATCTTCTGCCATTCTGAGTTATCTCTGAAGTTAGCATTTAAAGGGCATGTCTGTAAATAGCAGTTTGGGTCTCAGTGGGTGAGCATTTTATTCATCTATATATGGGAGTTCCCAAATCCATCAATTAAAACCTCTGTCTTCATTTACAAACAGTTTCCTTTCTCATATAATCCTTATTCCAACACTGGCACCACACCCCAGCATTTGAAGAACTATTTGACATTGTTTTAGAATGGGGAATGTATATTGTTTTGCATACTTATGGCACACAATCTTTTGGGATTTCTGGTTTTCATTATTATTAATGTTTTTTATCACAGCTCTTAGCTTGCTCATATGCAAATCTGTATCATTCATGATTCATTATGAAAGTATCTGCAGACCCAACAGCAAAGAGAAGCTCACACTGGAACAACTATACATGTTGTATATTAAACCAACATGGATGGCATAATCAGATATTTTAAAGTAGCCAGGATCTATGGGTATATTGGTGACAGATGCAGTAAGTGGAGGGGAGGAATATAGTTCCAGACTAAAGTTAATAAGCATAGCTGGACAAATATAGTTTGGAAACAGCAGTAAAAAATTAATTACTTGTCCACAGAAGCTGACAATATTTTTCTCACAGGCCTTGGCCTCTATCTCAATCCACCCACAGGCCTCCTGTGTCCCATTACTGTTGTCAATTTCACATTTAGTTGTGGGAGTAAAAGGCAGAAGTAGTAAACATCCTTTTAAATTCTCACAGCCAGTTCCTGTAATTCCATGGCTCTGAAGGCTGAGGGCTGCTAGTTAAGATGTTTGATTTTTTTTTTTTAAAGGCTCAGACAAATACTTGGAGGATAGTTCTATTAGTTGTGATGGCTACATAGAACTTCCGTGTTCAGAGGTGGTATGCCTATGAACCAAGGGCTGGGGACAAACAAGGGAGCATAGCCCAAGCATGGGTGGGAAGGGTACACTTGAACGGGACCTGGAGATCTTGATTGGTTCACTTGAATGGGGCCTGGAGATTCTGATTGGTTCACTTGAATGGGACCTAGAGATCGTGATTGGTCCCAACTAGGGTTGCCAGAGAAACCCACAGTGGAATCAAATAAGTTCAGATTTCTATGAATCCAACTCATGGATTCCACAGGGGACTGGCTTTTCCCAAGTCACACAGATTTCATGGACTTGCAGACAGGTTTTTTTAACTTTCCAGAGTTTTATGCAAATATAGCTGTAGAAAAATATGTAAAATAATTTTAAAAAACAGCTGAAAATGTGCATTTCCCCCATATGGTAAAGCATGAAAATTTCCATGGGGAGGATGTGTGCATTTTGGGAGCGATCCCCACATTTTCGCAAGGGCACATTTGCACAATGTGAATTTGTGCAAATTTGGGGAATGGGAAAAAATCAGATTCTGTCAGTGAGTGGATGACCAAACAAAAGGCACTTGACAATCTACAAAATGCAGACAGAACGGATTTTACAAAAACTACGTCACTAGTCCCAACCCAGGCTGCAACTCCATTACCATGTTGGGGGAAATAGAAGCAAATTGTAGATCATGTTTGAGCATACGTAGGGAAACTTATTTCCCTGTATTCCTATTCAGCTGTTCTGTGCCTGAATAGAGCAGATTGCCCTCTATGTGGTCCATGTGAGCCAAAATGTGAGTTTGCTACAACTTTGTACTGGGTTTCCCAAAAATTTAGGGTTGGGCCTGCAGGGAAGGGTTCTTGCCTTCCTGTGCTGGAAGTGCTTACCTGGATGGACCCTTGGTCCAATCCAGCAGGGCTGTTTCAGTGTTCTTATGACTAGACTAGTGTATATAGTCTGTGGAAACACTTTTCTTGGACTATACCACTTCAGGCTACAGGTGGGAAGGTTGTTTATTTAATGTGCCTCCACATTAAGAAAAGCTTTCTCCCTTGCACAGTGTATTTCTATTTGCAGGGAATGATGTGTGTTTTTCACGAGGCATTGTTCAAACATGTGGCCTGTACCATTACCACCGGTAGGTGGAAGTGGTACAGTCCAGGAAAAGCACTGATCATGTTTCTTCCATTCATATCCCTAATAAATGTGCTCATCTTTAAGGTGTCACAGTACTCCTTGCAACAGACCAGCCATGCTACTTTTCTAGAATTTACAACAAAGCCATAACACTCAGTCACAAGAATAATTTAGGTAGCAAGTCATTGACTTCTGGACACTTTTTGTTTGATCTGTTGTTAATCCATAAAATTGTATGGTTGAGTCAAAGAGGCAAGAATAAAGCCTCATTAGTGGTCCTTTTGCTGAATTATGCATTGTTCAGATCAAATTAGCCACAGGTTACTTTTTATTGAGTGATAGTGTAAGCTGGAATACTGATCATTTCCTCCCTTTACAAGTTGCAATTTATATGAATTCCAGATGATTGTCTCGCAGGTAGATATATTCTGTACCACCTCTTCTCCTAAATATGATAGCCCTGTATCCAAAAATTAAATACCTGCGGGGCATCCAGATTGCATTCATTTCAGGGATCAGGCACCATCTTTTTAGTACTTGCAATCTTTGTTGTACAGATGCTGGGTATACTGGCTATGGTGATTCAGTCGGTCGCAGGATCAGCTGCCATATACCAGCAGGGATCTGCACTTCCTGCAAGTGCAGGACCCCAGTGGTGGTGTGGCTTTCTCGAGGGGCAAGCCAAGAAGCTGGGCAAACCTGTAGTCCAGCACACTGAAAGAGGTGAAATCTAAATCTACAGTTCTGATGGAGCAAGATCAAAGCAGGAAGAGATGCTGGTAAACAGGTGGAGTCAAGTTTAGAGCAGAGGTGGGCAACTTTGTGGGTTGAGGGGACACTTTTGACAGTCCCCCCCCCCACTGCCATGCAGGCTGCACTCCTGCCACCAGCATGCCACCAAATACAGCAGCGCCAAACAAAATTGTCATTTTGTTACCGAATTTTGGTGGCAAACTGCTGCATAGTGGTAAAAGAGACAAATTTAGCTTTTCAAGCTAAATTTGTCCATTTTACCCTTGTGTGGTGGTTTGCCACCAATTTTTTTTGGCAAACCACCAATTTCTTTTGCTGGCATGACCAATTTCAGTGTCACAGCAGTGGCAGGGGGCAGTGAGGGCCACAGCAGGGGGCAGCAGGGGCTATGTGTGGGCCATGTGTTGCCCATCTCTGTTTTCAAGCAAGGACTAGTAGGTATGAGGTAAGGACAGTGTTCTGGCCTGGTTGTGAGCTTCCAAAGTGTTGAATAAGCTCTTGGTAGGAGTAGGAATGGGGGAGAATTTTGTTCAGTCTGCATTTTTAAGTAAACTGATCTAATTCACACTTCCCAGACCAATACATGGATCAGAATGCAGGTATCCTTCAGATTACACACTTTGCAATGCAAACAACAACGTCACTAAAAAAAAAAGTATACAAAAAGATGTATCTTAAGGAAAATGCAAACAAAAATGCATATTTTAGGGGAAATAGTTTATGAAAAATATTTGTTTTGGGTGGGTGTTTTTATTAAAAAAATTGCTGACTGATGCAGAAATGGGATGGAATGGACTTATGGTTGAACACATGTCAAACTGGAACAGACCGGAAAAAGACTGATTTATCCATCCTACATAGGGGGTATACCGGTGATGTCACAGGCACTAGCCAATAAGTTTCCACCACATTCAGTGCTTCTATAACACCCTGGAAGCTTACAGAAAATTTCCCTCTCCCTGGAGAACTTGCTCCAGGACAGAAAAAATGTATGTGTATTTTCAGACCTTCTCTTTACATGAAAAAATATGTACTGTGAGAGCCATTTGTGTATTACAAAGTCTGCTATTGATATTTATATCTTTGTACAGCACAGTGTTATATGGCAGTTTACACTGTAAGTGCTCTGCTGCAAGAAGCTTACAAACTGAAGTTTAACCTTAAAGAGAGAGTAGAGGGGGGGCAGGATATTCTTGCAGTTGGGGGGCCCTCAGGTCATGATTATTGGTGTGCACGTATAGAAGATAATGCAATACAGAAAATGGTCCTTTGTGCTTCCAGAGGAATTACAGTTCATCCCTGCAGATGATTTTCCTCACGGGTTTCTTACGGTAATGGATATAGCCATTATAATGTCGCTTTAGCTGCAGTGGCACAAGTCACTGTTAGAATAAACCACGGCTAATGCAGATTTATGGGCTCAAGTTTCAAGACGTTCTCACTCAGCCCACCCTAGGTATACTTCTACCAGCTTAAATGCCTGCTGGAGAATAGCTAACAAAGAGGTCACTTAACGCTGGCCCATCCTTGCCCCCCCCCGCCTCCCCCCACAACCTAGAAATGCACTCAAGAGTGTTTGGCAGTTATTTAGATAATAAATGGCTTGTAGCCTCATTACAAAGAAAAAGGACGCTGTGTTCAGGGAGAAGATTTTTGGGAATGACACTGGAGTAATGGCACGAAAGAAGAAAGGAGCACGCTCAGATTGGAGGCCAAATTATGAATCGTTATCGATCCCATGTAAGTGCCAACTTGGCACGAAGAAAGAGACAGATCAAACCTGGGCTGCTTAATCAACCAATGCTGTCTAGCAACTGCAGGGCTCCACAAAGGGAAGAGTATGTGAACATCGTGATCGCACTGTGGGTGGGAGCTGGTCATCCTTCTTAGGCAGTCTGCCAATGTAGCAAACCCAGCGCCAGCAGACTGTGCAGGGCTGCAGCCAGGGTGGGACCAGTGGGTATACTGCCCCCACCAGAAGCACCACTTCACCCCACCTCAGGTTTTTATTTATTGGAAAATTGGCTGTTTAATTTGTAATATGGCAGTTCCCATTTAACGAATGAAAGCTTGATTTAAGGACCAGCACAATTTTGTGTGTGCGTGTTTTTAACTCCGTGGTAGCTGGTTGCAGGAGCCATTATGACAGCGAGTAGAAAAGAGCAGGCTGGGAGTTGTTGTTGTTCAGTCGTTAAGTCGTTTCTGACTCTTCGTGACCCCATGGACCATAGCACGCCAGGCCTTCCTGTCCTCCGCTCACTCCCGGAGTGTGCTCAAGTTCATATTCATCGCATTGGTGATGCTATCTAGCTATCTCATCCTCTGCCGTCCCCTTCTCCTTTTGCCTTCAGTCTTTCCCAGCATCAGGGTCTTTTCCAGGGAGTTTTCTCTTCGCATTAGGTGGCCAAAATATTTGAGCTTCAGCTTCAGGATCTGTCCTTCCAATGAGCACTCAGGGTTGATTTCCTTTAGGACTGACTGATTTGACCTCCTTGCAGTCCAGGGGACTCAGGGCCAAAACACGTGTGACCTTAAATGCATCATTTCCTTTAACAAGGCAGATATTTTAAAATGCAAATTGCATCAGCTGGGCAGTGTCTGATCGGTAAAGAATCCGTGCAGGCATGCAGAGGGTGGGAATTTCCTCCTCTGCGGTGATCCTGAAGACAATATCTTTTCTGAAGGTAGTATTCCCCCCCACCCCCGGAGCCAACCAGTGGAGGGAACAGGAAGAGAGGGAGAAAAAGAAGGGGTGGAGGAGAAGGTGAGGCAAATGTTACGAAGTATGCTTTAATTTACATGGACATGCATATCACATACGTTACGCTGCCTCTATCACGTCTGCAGAGTGCTGTCCCAGGAGGCTGTTCCAAGTGGTCCGGAGCCTGGTCAGTCCTGTGGCTCCTGAACCACTGGAGCATTCTAAGGCCTCCTGTGAGGCCTTGGCAAGGCACTTTGCAGATAAAATTGATCAGATTAGGTGTGTTACTCTGCACGCTGTGGATACAGTTAGTGAGCAAGAGGCGGCCTGTGCCAAACCGGTTTTGTGGGATCGGTTCCAGCTTCTTCCTCCTGATGAAGTGGACAAGGTGCTTTCATCTGTAAGGCCGACCACCTGCTTACTTGATCCTTGCCCATCTTGGCTCATTATGGGCTGCAGAGAGAGACTGGGTGAGGGGATCAGGGCGGTGGTGAACGCCTCCCTTGAGGTGGGAGTGATGCCATCAGCCCTCAAGAAGGCAGTGATAAGACCACTCTTAAAGAAGCCCTCCTTGGATCCTCAAGTTCTGAACAACTTTCACCCAGTCTCAAATCTGCCATTTTGGGGAAAGGTGATTGAGCGGGTGGTGGCGATGCAGTTGAAGGCACACTTGGAAGAAACTGATTATCTAGACCCATTTCAGTCGGGCTTCAGGCTTGGGCATGGGACAGAAACGGCCTTGGTCGCCTTGGTAGATGATATGAGGAGGGCTCTGGATAGGGGCGAATGCTCCTTCCTTGTTCTCCTCAACCTCTCAGCGGCTTTTGATACCATTGACCACGGTATCCTCCTGGACCGCCTGGAGGGGTTGGGCATTGGAGACACTGTATTGCGGTGGTTCCGGTCCTTCCTCTCTGGCAGGTACCAGAGGGTAGCACTGGGAGAGGAGGTTTCGGACCTGTGGCCACTCACTTGTGGGGTGCCACAGGGTTCCATCCTCTCCCCGATGCTATTTAACATCTATGTGAAGCCGCTGTGGGCTATCATCAGGAGATTTGGGGTGCGGTGTCATCAATATGCGGATGACACGCAGCCCTACTTCTCATTCAAGTCTTCACCAAGGTTGGCTGTAGAATCCCTGTCCAAATGTCTGGAGACGGTGAGTGGCTGGATGGGGAGCAATAAGCTGAAGCTGAACCCTGACAAGACTGAGGTACTTTTGGTGGGAGACAAGAGGAGGCTGGGGGATGTTGACCTGGTGTTGAATGGGGTACGGCTACCCTTGAAAGACCAGGTCCGCAGCCTGGGGGTTATTTTGGACTCCCAGCTGTCCATGGAAGCTCAGGTGTCAGCTCTGAGCCGAACAGCGCTGTATCAACTCCATCTGATACGGCAGCTGCGCCCCTTCCTTCCCAACCATCTGCTGCCATCGGTAGAACATGCCCTTGTCTCCTCTCGTTTAGACTACTGTAATGCGCTCTACGTGGGGTTACCCTTGAAGACGGTTTGGAAGCTGCAGCTGGTACAGAACGCGGCGGCTCGCCTGATTAAAGGCAGCCGCTGGCGAGATCACATCACTCCAGTGCTGAAGGAGTTGCATTGGTTACCAGTTGTTTTCCAGGCCAAATTCAAGGTGTTGGTTTTGACCTTTAAAACCCTATATGGTTCCGGCCCAGCCTATCTTAAGGAGCGCCTCCAGCAGCACCAGACAGGCCGCTTAACAAGATCAGCCTCGGATGGCCTTCTCTCTGTCCCATCAGCCAGGACAGCTAGACTGGTGGGGACGAGGGAGAGGGCCTTTTCTCTGGTGGCCCCTACTCTGTGGAACTCCCTCCCTAGGGGACTCCGTCATGCCCCCTCTTTAATGAGCTTCCGTCGTGCATTAAATACGTGGTTGTTCAGGCAGGCATTTGGGGTGGGTTAGGGTATTTTAGAAAATGTTTTTATTGTAGAATTTTATTGTTTTAAACTGTTTTATTGTATGCTGTACATCGCCCAGAGTGGCTGGGTGACCAGCCAGATGGGCGATTAATAAATTTAATAAAAAATAATAATAATAAATACCTGTATTCCAAACACATACAAAAAAAATGTGTTTGTACCAAAAACAAACAATAGCCAACCCAAGCCTTGATTGCTATTGATCAGGGTTCAGATATCTTGAGTACTGAAGTATATATTATGATTATGAACGCTGATCTATCCTTAGCTATGAGAAGCCCAGATATGCAGCCATAGTTAATATTAGCAACCAGCAGCCAAGCATCAGGTCAACCCATGGGAACAAACTTGTATTTTGAATTGGTTCTTGGTGTCCTTTCTGGGTACAAGTAATCTAGGTGATTTCCAAGTTGGAACGGCTGATCTGGCAGTGGAATCAGATATAAGTAAAGTACCTGAGATATATTTCATATGAGGTAGGGCGGTTATTGGGCCAAGAAACTAGCTTGGCAGGAGGACATAACTGAGAAAGTTCAAGGTCTCTGGTGGGTCTTAAGTTCTCCCAGTAGGTTAGAGCAGTGCAGTGGAGGGAGGAGAGTTTGGATCGTGTAGGAAATTCAGAATTAAATTCCTGCTTGGCAGAGCAGACTGTCATAAAGGGGAGGGGGCAGAGCCCTGCAAATGTGGTTGTCATTGTTTTAGTGATTTTGAAGGGTATTCTTTGGTGGGAGAACATTTCATCGTCATCATCGTCATCAAAGTGTCATACAAAAAAGGGAAGGCAACGGGTAAATTCTAAAAGTAAATATATAAACAAGCTGACACCGTATTGGAGGGTAGAAGCAGCCTGATTATATGAAAGAAAATGTTACCTTGATCTGTGCTTCTGAGGTTTGTCTTTTTTTTAATTCAAAGAGGTGGGGTTTTTGGTTTGTTCATATAAAATGTGTAGTTCTGTATTCCCACACTAGATGTCAATGTACCAGCATACACTACTAGGAGCTGCATCATATTCTAGATTCTTCTTTCATCATCGACTCTCAGTTCCACTCCCTAATATTGGAATATTATTATTCCTGCAGAACGAAGGACGGACTAGAATCGTTAATTTGGATCTCATCTGTGACTGGCATCACGATTTGCTGCTATTTTGTTGCTTGTCCAGCTGCAATTTGGTGCTACAGGGTGCAGTTTCTTCATGAGGAATCCTGAGGATGCCAGTTTAACCATGTCAACAAGGCTTGGATTGAGCTAAAGGGACGATGCATCTCTCTCTTTAAGATGTCCCCTTGGTGCTAGGCTATTCTCTGTTTCTTTTTTGCCTTTTTCCTAAGGCTCGCTGTATCTCTCTTTCATCTGTAACATGAAAGACAAGAACCTCTCTTTCTTATCCATTTCAAATGTACCTGAAACTCCAATCCCGAGAGTAGGCCTACACCTACATTACAGGCGTGAGCTGGATTTAACCATCACTCCCTCTTCCCAGAGAACCCTGGAAATTATCTTTCTGTGAAGGGGAGCTGGGGATCAGATTACAACTCCCACAGTCCTTTGGGACCAAACCATGATAGCCGAAGTGGTATAAAACCAAGATAAGTGTCATAGTAGTAGACATCTGTCAAGAGGGGAGCCAGGAGTTGAAGCAGGAGTCAGAGCCAAGGAAGGCATAGAAACACACCAGAGTCAGAAAGAACTGGTTGCTCAGGCAAGATCCCAGCCCAAACAGGAAGCCTTTTATAGCCGTTCCTGTCCAGAAGGGTCCAATGGCCGTACTGGCTGGGCGGAGCCAGTCCAGAGCCTGGGAGTGCTTCACTCCCAGGTAGATGCTCCAGGTTGCTGTTCTGATAGCTCACCGCATGGGGCAGCCCCACACAGGTTCCTGGTTCTATCCTGGGCAGCTCCTGACAATAAGATTACACTGGAGATTGGGCCTGTGATCCTTAAAAAAGAGCAGGTCACTTGTAAACAGTGGGGTGGAACGTGATGAGCCTTTCTACACGAGGCCTTATTGTGTGCTTGTGATTCCTCGCTTACTGAGGAATCACAATTTCCTTAATGAGGAAAGTCTGGTATTATTTGTGAATGGCGGGATACGCCCTAGTGTAATTGTGCAATTCAACTATACCACACCACCACCGCTTGTGTAATGGAACGTAAGGAAAGGGAGAGAAAGAAAAAACCCAGAATAAAACATGGATAAAGGAGCCGATCTTAATCCTGCAAAGAGAATGGAAACAGAAACCTTGGTAAAGTGGCGGGTTAAAAACCTCATGTAGAAAAGCCTGACGCTGAACTTACTGCCTTTGAAATCAGGGCTGCTACCATCCTCCTTCGCTCATTTTCGTGATACAGAATGTTTTTGAGCGCTGTTGCCTCTGCCTTGCACATTAGATTATGGAGGTAGGAGATGGTGTCATCGCAGCAATACACGCTGCAGCGATGGCTCTGTTTTTCGAAAGCCCATGAGAGCCAATGTGTTGTATTTCTTTATTTCAGCCTTCCCCAACCTGGTGCCTGCCAGATGTGTTGGACTATAGCTCCCATCATTCCCAGCCAGCATAACCAATGGCTATGATGGCTGGGAATCATGGGAGTTGCAGTCCAACTGGAGGGCACCACGGTGGGGAAGGGTGATCTCTTTTATCTGTTCCGTCTAGAATGTTATACCTAGATTGGGGAGACCTTACTTCAAACAAACCCCTGCTCAGCCCTGAAGCTTGTTGGGTGACTTTGAGTACATCACTATCTCTCAGCCTGTGGTTGTGACATGCGATATACCCATAACACCTTGGAGGACAGGCAGCAGCAGTCAAATGTGATTAATAAAATGACACTGTGGTGGTGCTTTATTTTTGGAGTGTTATACAGCCAGTTGACCAGTCTCATCAGGAAATGGCTACCTCCCATATTCTGAAAGCCATTCATTTCTTTTGATTTTTAAATATAATTAAAAGGTGCTGCCAGCCACTCGGTTTTCCACAGTAACCCTTATGCAGCCACTGCGACCTTGCAATACTCAGAGGAGGGGGGTGTTCCTTATTTATTTATTTATTTATTCATTCATTCATTCATTCATTCATTGAATTTCTTAGGGCGCAATCCTATCAGGATAGGCAGCCGCCTCCAAACTTGGAGGCGACCGCCTATCCAATGCAGGGCAGGAGCAGCGCGGAGGGGATCTTCTCCTCCACACTTCAGCCGCTCTGCATTCACAGCTAGACAACCAATTTCGGCTGTCTAGCTATGGGAAGTCGCAGCGGGGAGGGGTGGACACCGGATGACACATAGGAAGCATCGGAAAGGCAGTGCCACCCTCCCGTCCCCGTCCCCAGGAACACCCTGTTTTTGCTGATCTTACGAGCACTGAGCACAGGGCCGATCCGCGCTGCCTACGAGGCAGCACGGGGGCAGTGGAGGTCAGTTCCCGGGAACCGACCTATCCTATGGCTATCTAGCCCCTGACTAGCGGCCATAGGATTGCGCCCTCCATTGGTTTTCTCTTACAAAAGATCCAAGGTGACTTACACTAAAATTATTAAAACATAGAAAATATTAAATAGCTAAAAACAGTTTCCATTAAAAACACCAAAGCATAATAAAGCAAGTAAACCATCAGTACAGACCATAAGCAAAACAATGGATGCATAAAAAACCCATCATATCCCTTCAAATGCCTTGGAGTAGAGGAAACTCTTGACCTGGTGCTGAAAAGACAACAGTGTTGGCATCAGGCAGGCCTCACTGGGGAGATCATTCCACAGTCGGGAAATGCGGTGTTGCCATCTTCTGAAACTCCCTCAGAGCAGGCATTCTGAGGAGGGCTTCAAATGTTGATCACAGTGTACAGGTAGGTTCATTCTAGAAGAGGAGCACCATTCAGTATTTATAGATTAAAACCAGCACTTTGAATTGGGCTCGGAAACGTATAGGCAGCCAGTGCAAGTTGGCCAGAATTGGTGTTATAAGCTTGGACATTCTAGGCCCTGTTATCAGTAGGGATGTACGAAAGTCACTTACCTTTTGCGGATTATGTTGATGGGGGGGGGGAGGCATTCCGTCCCTCCCCCCAGAATCCTCACCGGGAGGGGGAGGCGCTCCATTCCTCCCCCCTGGAATCCTCCGCGGCCGGCTGTGCTCCGCGGCAGCTCCGCGGAGCAGCCGGCCAGGCCCAGCTAGGCCAGAGCCATCCGCAGCTGGATTTCCATCCGCGGAGGGCTCTGGGTTAAAAAACAAAAAAAACAAACCACGTTTGCAAATGGTGGTGGCTACGGCCGCCGCCATTTGCGTTCCTTATTTTTGCCATCTTAATCTACGTAAATATTTACATAGACTGACGGTGAAAATAAAGGGGAACGCAAATAGCGTAGCGGGCGCTATTTGCGTCCCTTTTTGATTCACCGTTTTAGCCTACGTAAATATTTACGTAGCCTATCACGTCTTTTTTTTTTTTTTTTTTTACAAGCCTGGAAATAGTGGCGGCAGCAGCCGGTCGGAAGACCAGCTGCCGCCGCCGCCGGAACCACTGCCGCCACCCGGAAGATCCGCCACAGGTAAGTCTCGTCCCGGGGGGGATCCGCGGGGGGGCGTGGGAGTGGCAGGCCGTTCCGCCACGGAGTTCGGGGGGCTGAATGCACTGGCATTCGGCCTCACCGAGATCCGTGGTGTAATTCTCTGACATCCCTAGTTATCAGTCTGACTGCTGCATTTTACATTAGCTGCAGTTTCCAAACCGTCTTCAAATCTACGTCAATGTAGAACACATTGCAGTAATCTAACTTGGAGGTTACCAAAGCATAGACTACTGAAGCCAAGTTATCCATGTCCAGATAAGGGTGTAGCTGGGCCACCACTGAAGTTGGTAGAAGGCATTTTGTGCCACTGAGGCCACCTGAGCCTCGAGTGACAAAGATGGATCCAGGATAACCCCCAAGCTATTAACCTGCTCTTTCAGGGGGAGTGCAACACCATCCAGAACAGGTTGAACCCCTCCATCCAGTCAGAAGAACCACCTTCCTTATGCACCGGCGCTCTCGGTGAAGCTGATAGTTCACCAGTAAACTACTGCATGGCCCATCACTGCACAAACAACTGTACAGCAGGGCTTTTAGTAGCATTTTCGTCCTTCTTTATCCTTACTACCCTCAACTGCACTTACCCACAGTGTCATTGAATTGGATTGGTTGTGGCGACTCATAATGTCGTCACAGACAAAGTGAAATGGTTTTACTGCAGGCAGCTAGATTGTGTATCTTGTATAACTGAGGCCAAGGTAAGTGAAGATAAAGAAGAGGAAGAAAAATGACCCTGCGAAGAACAGTATTTGGTGGGAAATCACCAAAACCAGGAGGCACTTTTCGGCATTCATGAAAATGAGCACTAAATGTGGCTCTCTCTTGAGTTATATCCTCGAGGCTCCAGTTTCTACTTTGAACATGCACCTCCCCCCCCCAGGTTAGAAACCTGACCCTAAAGAGAAGAAATGGCTACCATGCAAATTGAATGTGCTACAAGTATGTCAAAGGTGAGAGCCAACTGGAAGGATTTTTCATTCAGGGCGTCGCTTGGAAACATGTAGGTCATCTTCTCTGTAAAAAAGGAGGACGTTCAGGTCATCCAGGCAACATCATTTATCCCATTTGTCGAACAGTGAAATATTATCCCATGCCGTAATATATATACTGGGATTGATAGTGACGAAAACAGGATGGTTCACTTTTCAAAGGTTTTTGTCCATTTGCTCCAGGCTGGATTTCCAGGGCTGGACTGCACAAATGTTTCACACTTCATGCAACCAGCTACCATTGGCCATGAACTAGTGTGGACAAAAGTAGCATGTGAACTGGACAATGCATGGATACAGCCAGCAACAATTCATGTGATTGCAGAAATGTAATTTTGCCACACAGATGCCTGTATCTGTGACTCTTCCTGTACACACTGTGGAGCACTTGCCAGAATCAGATCACTAGAGGAGTATTTCCAGATGATCCTTGTTTTTTGGATGATTGCCATCAAATTTGTCATTGTTTTTCACTATTTGGTTTATGCCTGACATTCCACGCGATCGATGGTTATTGTCATGATTTGTTTGATGGCCAGGAGTTTGGCCCATGCACACTCCCCATTGATTTATTTGGATTGGCTACCTCATGCTCCTTTTGTGTGTTTGTCTGATATGTGTTAGAGCCTCGTGTGGTGCAGAGTGGTAGGCGGCAGTACTGCAACCGAAACTCTCCCCACGACTTGAGTTCGATCCTAGCGGAAGCCAGGTCTCAGGTAGCTGGCGCAGGTCGACTCAGCCTTCCATCCTTCCAAGGTTGGTAAAATGAGCACCCAGCTTGCTGGGGGAAAGGTAGTCATGACTGGGGAAGGCAATGGCAAACCACCCCGCTATAGTCTGCCATGAAAACGCCAGTGTAAGCGGCGTCCCTCTAGGTGTCAGTAACGACCTGGTGCTTGCACAGGAGGAAACTTTCCTTCCTTCCTGATATGTGTTGCTTTGGTGCAGTTGCACCAATATACCAATTTAGCAACCCATTGAAACATTCATGTGCCACATTGGTAGTCTTACAAAATTTATGAAATGAAACATACAGCACAATCTTAGGCATGTCTGCATGGGAGTAGGTCTCACTGTGTTCAATGGAACTTTCTCCCAAGTATGTAGGATTGTGGCTAAGGATGCAATCCTAAGCACACTTACTAGGGAATATGTCCCATTGGACAAAGTAAGGCTTACTTCCAAGTAAACATGCGTAGGATTGCACTACACAGGTATCCATCCATGCTCAAAAGATGAATGGAGGTATCAATTGAGAGAAAGAAGAAAATGGCATGGAACATGCTCAGATTTTCAAGAAATAGCCTACTTTAATTTTAAAAAAGGCACTAACTAGTATTGGTGGGGGTGTAGGATCAATGCTACTTAAATCCATTGATCATACAAATGAGTCAAAGACACGTTTCAATTTAGTACAGGTGACTGAAGCTCTTGCAAATGATTTTTTATTTTTGAAACAGCCTCCTTGTCAGGGAGTTTCCCACATCTCCTTTTCTGCTCTGAGCTCTTTAAACAAAACAAAACCTGCAGTTTTTGGGAAAGGTTTACATTATTACATTTCCACCTGGAGGAACATTGAGAAGGCTGGGAGACTGGCCAGCATGAAAGGCTGAAGGTGAACTAAAATGACCAAGGGGCTGGAGCATCTCCCCTATAAGGGAAGGTTACAACAGCTGGAATTGTTTAGCTTAGAAAAAAGGAGGGTAAGGGGAGACATAGAGGTGTACAAAATTATGCATGGTGTGGAGAATGTGGATAGGGAGACATTTTTCTCCCTCTCTGATGATACTAGAACCCAGGGTCATCCCATGAAGCTGATTGGTGGGAGATTAAGGACAGATAAAAGGAAGTATTTCTTCACACAGTGCATAGTTAAACTATGGAATTTGCTACTACAACATGTAGTGATGGCCACCAATTTGGATGGCTTTAAGAGGAGGTTAGATAAATTCCTGGAGGAGAAGGCTATCAATGGCTATTAGTCCTGATGGCTATATGCTACCTCCAGTATCATAGGCAGTATGCCTGAGTACACCACTTGCTGGGGAACATGGGTGGGAGGGTGCTGTTGCACTCATGCCCTGCTTGTGGATCCCTGGTCGACAGCTGGTTGGCTACTGTGTGAACAGAATGCTGGACTAGATGGACCCTTGGTCTGATCCAGCAGGGCTCTTCTTAAGTTCTTACGTTCTTATGTGTCTGTTTTACAGACACATTTCAGAGCAAGATAGGTTGGATTGGAAGGAGGGAGGCACTCTTCATTTCCATGCCTGCCTTTTTAGATGAATACTAGAAAATGGGGGAGAATAAATTGCTAGTTCAGAGACAAGGTGCTAGAGCCTCTTGCACAGGAGAACCTAAACTCATCATAAAATGTTGCCCACCCTGATAGGCAGCTCAAGGTTTCAAGGGCAAATGTCTGTTTTTCTGTTTCGTAAGCAATGGAAACTTCTGAGTAGCCTTTGTAGGCTTGGCTTCCTCAGTAGACAAGAGCACTGGAAATTTCTGTGGTCTTTGTATTATGTTTAAGAATATTCAGGTGGAACACTTTTCACAGGGGTGCGGTAGCAAGCACACAGAGAGTACCATTCCCACAGCAAAAAGCTGCTTTCAGTATATCACAATCCTTCAGACCTGTTTCTCCTAACATGCATTCCTGGCATGTTCTGGCTGCATGGTCATCCAAACAATTCACTTGCAGAACGATGGTGTATTTATTCATTTTGGTGATCCCCATCAGCTTCCAGGCTCTACTGTGTCCTAGACATTCTGTCATGCAAACTGAAGAGAATCTCTCATCTCTAGGGCCTAGAGAGAAAGTAATCTCTTCATTTTATCCTCCCAGAGTGCACCATTCTCTGCTTCTGCACAAACTTTACACATGTACCAAAGCAGAGTGTGAGAGTATGGTACTACAGCTCTGTGCTGTAGTAACCACCTCCTTTCCTCTACATCTCTGGCACACATGTAGACCCTTTCAAGAGGGAGGGGTTAATGTGGCTTGCCACATACTCAGTATAATTTTCATGTGCTACAGTGGAAGACACGTTAGCTTGTTTGGCTAAACTGTGGGAGCATATTTGTACAGATGACAGGGTGGGAGGGGTATGATAGTTTCCAGAGAGTCTCTTGAACTCTTTCAAGGACTTGGCACTCAGACACCTGCCAGTTTTCTCCTCCTACCTTCTCTGTTTTTTGTTTTGTTTTGAAATTCCAAAACAGCAGTCCATAGCAGTCACCTTATCTAGGTTTTCCATTATCTGCGGACACTGGAATGCCTGGAATCCATCACTGGAGTCTACAAGCACTTCACCACCGTTGGCCTTACTTGCTTCTTAAATTTAGTTGACTTCCAGTCATGTTCTGTTATCCTAGGGATGTATGCTATGTAAGCGGGAATGAGTGCTAGATAAAGACTATAAATACTAGTGTCAAGCGAGTTGCTAATTCCTGATATTTTTGTTGCATGACACAGTGTTAAACATTCAGTAGCCACCCTTGTTTGCAAATGGCACCTGTGTCATTACTGAACACGAAGATATTCCTTCTTCGTGGCTTGGGTCATTTCAGTAGTGCATCAGTGTCGGGGTTTGGAGGTGAACCTGGGGCCTTGGGACAAGTCAGTAATCAGGCCCCAAAGGACAAGAGCCAAAGGACAAACCAGGAGGCAGGGTCAAGAAGCAAGCCAAAGGTCAGGACCACAGGACAACCAAGGATACAGAAACACACTACAGCTCTAGAAGACCTTGTTGCTCAAGCAATGTTCAGTAGGAATAGGAAGCCCTCTTATACCCCTTCCTGTCTAGGAGCATCCAATAGTCAGTCTGGGTGGGTGGAGTCAGTCCAGCCTCTGAGATTACTTCACTGAGAAGTTCCCACCTACAGTTCACTGGCTCACCATATGGGAGACCTGACCAAATATCCTGACAACTGGACTGTCAGTCCATCTTTCTGTTTGTTCAAGGAGTTGGAGTACATCCCCAGTGGCATTGAATGATGAATCTAACCAGTTCAGCGGGGCCCAGATGAGCACTGCAATGTGGAGGTCGATATACCTCTAGATGCACATTTTACATCCGTGTTGGCTGCACATGTGGAAGCCTTTTTGTACGTGAAACTCTTCCTTGATTGAGGCAATTGTGTCCTATTCCCTGATGCTGGGAAAGATTGAAGGCAAAAGGAGAAGGGGACGGCAGAGGATGAGATGGCTAGATAGCATCACCGATGCAATGAATATGAACTTGAGCACGCTCCGGGAGAGAGCGGAGGACAGGAAGGCCTGGCGTGCTATGGTCCGTGGGGTCACGAAGAGTCGGACACGACTGAACAACAACAACATGTTTTATTATCTTGCTACACGGTCCCCACTTCGAACGTGGTGAGAAATTCCAAGGGCAGAACCACAGGACTTAGTTTCCTTTCAATGAGAGCGAGCGAGCACTAATGACTTATGGTGTCTTTGTAATATGCTTTATCTACAAATAAATATAAGCACAGCATAAGCGGAGGAAAATACTAATTCCGTCTGGGGGCATGAGATTCCCAGATAACAATCTCTGATTGTTTCTGAGACCCCCCAAGGCTGCACTCCTAGCTTCGGCAGGGATGTATGAGAATTTTGGTTTGGTTCATTTGCAACCAGAACTTGTAGCATTCACACACCCCTGAATGCAAGTGCATTTTGCAAAGTTCTCAGATTCCTAATCTTGCAATGCTGGTTCGAAAAATGTATACTTTGGGAAAATGCATGTTTTTATACTTTAACCAATGCGGGGAAAGTACGGATTTGGATGCACACGTTTAAAAAATGTGAACCCAAATGTGTACTTTTATGTAATCGCTTTTTGAACAAGAAAAAAAGCTCACAATCAGGAACAGAACTGAGGCTGGCCAAGGTGGAATTTGGAGAACCTTGACAAATGAAGTTTTGCTGATTGTTCCATCCCTAGTTTCAGCTAACTCCAGCTATAAACATTCAGCCACCCCCCTCTGACACTCTCCGTGAATTCAAACTGCAAATTGTTTTTTGTTGTTTCTCCACCCCCTCCTCTCAGCTGCAAGAGTGTCACTTTCTTCAAGCTCTGATGGGTATCTCATTCCAAAATCTTGGAGAGCAATTCCCAACCATCAGGAGACCCATTTCCTCTCACTAGTTCCCATTACCCTTGACTATTAGCTAAGGTGGTTTATCAACAGCCGTAACATGATGTACATGCCATTTGATTCAATGGAGAGAGCAGCTCCAGAGATGGAAAGAAATCACCTACACCCATTCCCTCGATTGAAGTGAATGGGGAAGTCTGCTTGAACATGAGTTTTGTGTGGACGCTGCAGTGTGCATAGGACTCTGGGTAAGGGGAAGCCTGTGAGATATGAACATCAGAGGAGATACTAGCCACTGTAAATATACTGTAAAACCTTTGTGGGTTTCAACCCACATTTTGTATTTCCTACCTTTATAAAATGGCAAGGCCCTGATTCATTTCTGGTTACATGAAATAGTTGCACGTGCTGACTAGCGGTCTTAGACAAGGATGCACATCCCCACATATGCATCAAACCCATAGCCAGTTTTTCTTCCTTTTTTTCAGTGGGGCCCAGATTAGCAATAACCTATTTCTATGGGTTTGCATTGGGCAATAATCCCACAAAAGTTATGATCTTTTTTTTTCTTTTTCTTTTTTATTAGGCTGCTGGGGACTGGCAAAAGGGAGTTGGAGCACTGAATCTCTATGCTGGGTGCAAAGGAGGGGTTTTGCCTTGTCTAGCAGCCTGCTTGGCTTCTGTACTGGGTGCAGAGGAGGCAAGGAATGCTCCCTCTCCTCCTCCACTGGCCCTGCTCACTTGCCTGCTATAGAATTCCATGCACTCGCCTGCATGTCATTCCTGGTCACCTATGGCTACCAAGCTAGTGTTTAAATGCAAAGCTGATTTGCATCTACATGCACATTGTGCATCAGTTGTGCACATGCTTTTGGATCCAGGCTTACACGTACTTATCTGCTTGTGTCAAGCATGCATTGGTGTGGTGTTTACGTGTGCGCGCATTTTCTCCGCAGGCTATATTATCTTTTTCTGTCTTTCTGGAATATCTTTGTAATCACTTGGCATTTCCAGTGCAAGGACCAATAACTCTGGGCAAAGCAATGTCTTCTGAGTACTTAACAAGTTTTAGATCTATGAAGCTGAACACTTAAAAGAGCCCAGGGGACCCCATGCCTGACAGTCTGATAGGTGCCCCAAACTAACCTCACCAAGACATAAAGGAAAGCAGATGTGTATGCAAAAGGGTCAGAACTGAAAACGTTTTTATCTTGACAGTTTTAGACTGAATAAGATATCCGTTTTGATGTGCGCTTCCCCTCCTCCCAGCAGTGCCTGACAACTCTGAGTACTATCCAAAGTAACACCAAATTGTAACTCCAGCACTAAGAGATTATCCGGCGAACACTCTTAAGAGCAAGGATGCAGCTAGGTGACTCTAAACCAGGGATAGATACAGATGCCCAACACCTGCCTACACAAAGCATGTTGTAGCACCATGTCAGCAATACAAGGATGGGTGATGGTGGAGCTGTTGCACAGCTGTAAATAATACTGCATTTTCTGCATACAGAAATATCACAGGGAAAACAGGGGGAAGGTGTGGGACAGCTGCTGCAGGACAATGATATTGTGTGTTGCATGTGGGAAATACCGTGAATGAACAGCGACAATCACACCAAAAAAAACCCCTAATGTGAAGGAGCCCTTAGAGTTTTGGAAAGCTAGAAGCCTCTCTCCTTTTCCCTACATCCCCAAGCCTAAACATTCCCAGTTTCTCATAATTTTGTATGTGTTAGATCCAAAGATTTGCAGAATGGTTCTTTGAAATATACGGAAAGCAGAAAGACAACAAGTTGTCAGAGGTGCCAAAGTAAAACGTGTTTGTGTGTTTCAGAGACTGAGGCTCCTTCATCAGAGGCAATCATACAAAATACAAATGCTGTGAACAAACCATAGTATATGAAGGATAGCCACCACCTTAATAAGTTGGCTGAGTTTGTTTGTAGCATTTACATTTTATGAGATTGCCCTGATGAAGGAGCCTCAGGCAGCAATCCTATGGCTCCTAGACAGCGTCTGGGGAGCCATAGGATCTTTCAGATTCCTGGATCCGAGGTTGGAGACAACGCTCTGACCTCATGTGGCATATGCCACACTTGGAGCCAGGAATCTGCACTCCCTTCCCCCTCCCCCTTGCAGCCAGCATGGAGACAATCATGCTGGCGACCTCAAAGGGGGAGTAAAGGAGGCATGCCAGTGGGTGGGAAGCGGGGGGGCTGGGAAAGCCAGGATACGACGAATCCCAAGGCCTCCCCAGCCTCCTTCCCTCCCGTTCTGACACACCCCAGCTAGACAGGCGAAAAAGCCCATCTAGCCAACATGCAAAGTAGTAGGACCGCTCTGCATTGGATGCCCATAAGCCTCCAAGTTCGGAGGCTTATGAGCATCAGCATAGGAGTACGCTCTCAGTCTCTGAAACGCATTGGGTTAAATGAACGTGTTTCACTTTGGCACCTTTGAGAACTCATTCTCTTTTTCCTTTCTGTTCATCCCGGGTGCCTCCCTTCTGGCTTTTGTTCTTTGAAATATAAACCCATGCTTGCCTTGATACAGTTAAAATATGTGTACATGTGGAGTTAAAAACCCCACACACTCCAAAATCCCTCTCTCTGTTTTAAATCTTCCTCCGCTTCCTGATGCATTGAAAAAAAAATGTTTTACAGCTGCTTTAGAGAAAAGCAGGAAAGTAGTAGCTATTAATATTTAATTGAACCAGGTCCTGCCAACTCCCTGATGGAACCACGTGATCTGCCTTTGTCTGGATGTGGAAGAGTGTTTCCTCTTCATGGCCATATACATATTTGATTTTTCTTGTGCAAGTGTTTAGATCTAAGCCCTGCAAGGTTGCCTTATTTAAGCTACGTGCGATGAAAGGAGGATACCTTAGACACCCCCACACTTGTGTGTTTTATGGATATCAGGAATCCATTTTCTAGGATCGGAAACATCTATAAATTAATCCCCCAAAAGAGGGCATTAGCACATTGTAGCTTCTTTCTATATGATTTGAGCTTTTACACATGCCATAGGTAAGGTGCTGTCAACTGGAGCAGCTGGGGTAGCCATATATTATTCATACAGTTTGGTTGGCTGGCTGGTGGTGGTGGAATACAGCCATGCATTAATTACAATCATGGACGTAAAAAAATCTATGGGGGGCATGGCCCTTGATCAGGTGTTTGCTTATGGTCGCAAGAGCTTTGATGCACACAGAGTCCTTCAGCACTCAATAGGAAGTAAGAAGAGCAATGCTTGGTCAGAACAAAGGCCTATCTAGTTGTTGTTGTTGTTGTTGTTGTTGTTGTTGTAGTATTTTTTCTTACATTTCTATACCATGTCATAACTGAAGCTCTCTGGGCAGTTTACAAAAATTAAAAATAATTAAAATACATTATACAAAGTGTGAAACCATTTACATAAAAACATATAAACAGACAGCACATACATAGACATCATATATCTAAAACAATTTTAAACAATCAACTGTAAGACAAATCCAGAACCTGATTAGAAACTCATCATATGCTGCCAAATGCCTGAGAGAAGAGAAAGGTCTTAACCTAGCACCGAAAAGATAACAATGTTGGTGCCAGGCAGGCCTCATCAGGGAGATCATTCCATAATCGGGGGGCACCACTGAGAAGGCCCTCTCCCTTGTTGCCACCTTGCGAGCCTCCCTCGGAGGAAGCACCCGGAGGAAGGTCTTAGATGCTGAACGTACTGTACAGGTAGGTTCATGTCAGGAGAGGCACTCTGTCAGGTATTGCGGTCCTGAACTGTGTAAGGCTTTATAGATTAAAACCAGCACCTTGTATCTGGCTCAGAAACAGCCAGTGCAAGCGGGCCAGAGTCGGTCTTGTATGTTCGGACCTTCTTGTCCCTGTTATCAATCTGGCTGCCATGTTTTGCACAAGCTGCAGCTTCTGAACCATAGAGCACGTTACAGTAACCTAACTTGGAGGTTACCAGAGCATAGACAACTGAAGCCAAGTTATCCCTGTACAGATAGGGGTGTAGCTGGGCCACCAACTGAAGTTGGTAGAAGGCAGTCCATGCCACTGAGGTCACCTGAACCTCAGGTGACAAAGATGGCTCCAGGAGCATCTGCTCCTACGGGGGAGCACAACACCATCCAGAACAGGTTGAGTACCTTCCATGCGGTCAGAAGAACCACCCACTAACAGCATCTCAGTCTTGTCTGGATTGAGTTTCAGTTTATTAACCCTCATCCAGTCCATTGTTGCAGCCAGGCACTGATCTAGCACATCCACAGCCTCACCTGAAGAAGATGAAAAGGAGAAGTAGAGCTGAGTGTCATCAGCATACAGATGACAATGCACTCCAGAATTCCGGATGACTGCACTCAATGGTTTCATGTACATGCTGGAGAATCCACGGGGCTGAGCAATGTTCTCCAAGTACCACCTTCTGGAGCCAACCCTGCAAGTAGGAGTGAAACCACTGCAATACAGTGCCTCCCACTCCCAACTCAGAGAGCTGTCCCAGAAGGATCCATGGTCAATGGTATCAAAAGAGATCAAGGAGAATCAACAAGGTCACGCTCTCCAGACACAGGTCATCATACAGGGCTACCAAGGCTGTTTCTGTGCCAAAACCCGACTTGAACCCCAAATGAAATGGATCCAGATAATCAGTGTCATCCAAGAGTGCCTGGAGCTGGTTTGCATCACCTTATCCAGGAATGGAACATTTGCCACTGGCCTAAAATTATTAAGATTTTCTGGGTCTAGGGAGGATTTCTTCAGGAGTGTTCTTACCACTGCCTCTTTCAGGTGGCCTGGGACCACTCTTTCTCTCAAGGAGGCATTAGGCACCTCCCTGGCCCAGGTAGCTGTTCTCCCCCTGCTGGTTTCTCTCCCTGCTAGTTCAGCATCCATTTCCTGATCTGGCACGGCTCTTCTTATGTTCTTATGAAGTTCATGCTCACAGAAGCTCTCTGTACACATCAGCATATGCACATAACAATGGATCAGAATGTGTATATGTAACTCCCATTCATTTTGGAATATGAGCTCTTTAGCACATGTCAGTCCAGAATCCCAACTTGAGTTGTGGCTATAACCGATGCATTGGAGGAAGAAAAGAATCCCAGCCCTCCATAAAGGTTATTCACAGATTACCGGAGTGGCATGATTTGCCACTTTCACATGGTTAGATCCTGCATCTGACAAAATCAGTTGGGAGAGGCAGGTCACAATGGAAATGACCATGTTGACACCACCTTGACAGGACCGGAGGCACCTTGCCTTCTGGAGGCAAGCACATATCAACCAGATAGGGAGTCAGGCAGGCAAGCTGCCAAGTTAGTTAGCAGGAGGAAGGGAAAGGCAATGTGGGAGCAGCTTCACCTGTGCCTGAAAAATCAGTTGCTCAGACCAGGGATCCAGAGTCAGAAGCAGATGGAACCATATTGGCCCCTTGTGTCACCCGACCGTACCATTTGAGGCCATGGGTCTTGTCGATGCCCTGCAGTGGCTTAGTTGTGGCAAGAGCTTCACATTGCTGGCCATCGCTGTAGCTTCAGTTACAGGCTAATGATGCATGAATCAGGGCCTACTCTAACCCGGAACCTCTTGCTCCCTGAGAAGCGCACATGAAGCTTCCCATCTTCAGGGGGGAGTCGGCTGTTTCACCCATGCAAAAGAAGGCGCGTGAAGCAGCTGCCTCCATCAGAATCAGCAAGGAAACCTTTCTAGGTGGGTGAGCGTCATGTTTACCTTGGGATCCTTGTGGCATCCACACGACGTTGCTAGATCAGGCTGCTGGAATGCAAAGACTTAAGGTCAACAGAATATCACCAGGCCAAAACAAAGCTCCTTGGCTGCTTTTTGTTAAAAGAGCAGTCATTCAAATTGGACCCACGATAGACTAATTTCCTTTGCTGCTATTTCAGCTTGAAGGAGCAATGTTGCATAAATAAAGGGCCATTCCTCCCACATGAGCACAAAGGAAAATGATGTCATTGGAGCAGAACCATTTGTACCCACAATAGCAAAGGATCTGTCAGCGCTCATTTCTATAAACTCTTACTTTTCAGGGCTTTACAGCTAAGCTCAAAAATATTTGGGCTGGATTGTAACTTCCTGCGATGGGTTTTTAGCCAGAAAAGTTTTCCTTCTTAAATTAAGTCAGAATCGTTGATTTATTTTTCTGCCCTTCACATAGAGAACTTCACACAGAGAACCTCCCCCCGCCCCCCCAATAAAAAATAGAAGAATTGGCTCATGGTCATATAGGAATGACAAAGGAGGGAAACCCTTGCCTGCACTAAATTCAGAAGGAAGTGCTTGAATGTAAGGGCTCATATTTCAAATGTACTGGGGCAAAATTGCAGTACACATACTCATGCTAAGTGATGATGGATAACAGGACCTTGCTAAAAAATTCTGGGGCCTGTCTCATCTCTGTATGCCCTCCCCGCCTCCCATTCACCAACATCCTTCTGCTAACATTCACGACAGCACAAATGGGTTAATATATTTATTTCTTATTTTCAACTGATAGCATGTCCTTGCCAAGGTTTTTCACAAACCCCATTTAAACTAGAAGACTATTATAACACAAGTTTGGAGGGGGCTTGCCTTAGATATCACATGGCAACATATTTTGCATCTTTCCTCTTCCACTTTAAAACATACCAGCTTTCATTCTGTATCTCTGTACTCAAGGGAGACATTGCATCAGAGTGTTTTACATCTTCTCTGGCCCTTTAAAAAGGGATCAAGGATGAAGAAGTTGGTGCTTAAAGTTCAAACATAAAATTAGCTCATAAACTTACTTATGAGTTTCATTTCAATATCTCAGTCTTCAAGGGAGATATTTCATGCTTTGCATAACTTCTAGCCCCTTAAAAATGGGTATGGAAATCAAGCTAGTGTTTTGAACTTGGACCACAGACCTGCTTTGCACAACACGACCGCCCATGGGTTAAAAAACCCATGGGCTGTCATGCAAGAGTGGGAGAGGGCGGGTGCGCTGCCTCCCACATGCCTGCAACTTCCACTTTTAATCAACAACCCCCAAGTGGCTCCTTCGTAGGTTGCTGAACGTATTGTCCAAACCCAACTGCTGCATTGTTTAGGGGATAAACAACCAGCACTTAACCCAGCAATAAGCCATGGTTAGCCCCTAAACAACCCAGTGGTCTGCATTTGTACAACAACCTCAGCAATCTTGTTCTCTGGAAGCACCCTTCGAATAGAGTACACCTTGAAACAGAGGACTGCCCTTTGACAGGGAGCCTTCAGATAGAGGACTGTCCTTTCTAAAGCAAAACACATTGCCGCCCTCGCAGGGACAATACTGACTGATGTCCAGGCTACGCATTACCTTGAGGAGTGCAGTTACTGCCTTTACTTCCATGTTTGCTCCTATAGAACATGGGGGTAATGGCCGCATTCAGACGTCACAACAACCCATGTGTTCCAACTCTTGGTTGTCTCTTCCCCAATGTGTGTAGTTTCATCCCAGTGGGAGTGTGCCCAGCATGCTCGGCACTCCTGCTTTGTTCACAAGTACCCAAGGTTGTTGTTTTTTAAACCCCGGGTTGCTGGGATGTCTGGGTACGGTCCTTGCATGTTAGATTGCATTCAAGTGGTTGTGGCTGATTGCGCCTGACCTATGAGTGACTAGCATGGTCACCAGCATGGATTATAGCCATGCAATTTGTCACCTGGGGAAAAGATAGACATGTGAGTCAGCATGGAATCAGTCACAGAGCAGGTGGCAACCATGTCGTAAACTGAGCCTAAGAGGAAACCTACACAGAAACAAAAACATATTGTTTACATGATCAGCAATAAATGAGGTTAGCAATTCAATGTTATTATGGACATTTATTTGAATGGGAGGTGAAACCCTGGGCATTTTAGCCACCAGCTCTTGCTGATCATGAGTCATCCAGAGATGACTCTGTGCTTGATTCAACTCCAAATTCTACCCATGCATGCTACAACCTGGAAATGCAGGCTATGACCTCCTTAGGAGGCTAGGAACCAAATTTGCCTTCTAACAAGCAGATTGGTGGAAGAGGGACGGAGCAATCTTCCCAGGCCCATCCCCTATCTGTGTTTCTGCAGTGGTTGTGGAGGAAGAGACTTACTTTCCTCCACAGCAAACATAGAAACCAAGCAGGCTGGTCAAGGAAGGATGGAGCAATATTGTCCCTCTTTCTCCAGCTCACTCACTCACCTGCATGGATTTCCATGCACTCACCTGCATGTAATTCCTGGTCGCCTTTGGCAACAAAGCAAATTGTTAAACACAAGGCTGTTATTAAGCTCTTGGGTACATCGTCCTGATCTGCTCCTCTCCGCAACTAGACCCCTCAGAAAGTAGTGTGGTTGCCTTCAAAGATGGAGATGTGAATATGCAGAGTTGCCTAAGCTGAATGAGTTTGAATGCTGCAGATCTGAAGAAAGAGTGTCCAAATGCCAGTCACAGTGGCCGCTGGTTGTCATTTAATGATTGCTGCACTAAGTGATGACTTGCATATGTGAATGAGTCATCACAGGTCAGGCAGCATAAACAGAACTTCCAGATCACCTCAAATTCCTCAATAGAGTTGGCTAATGTATTTAGCTGCAAGGTATATAGGGATGAGGAGTCAAGTGATGTAATGCATGTGTCAATTGCCCCTGAATGTTGAGTATGCAATACAAGATTAGCACCAGTGGTGTATTGGGAATATACCATTAATCACATCCAACACAGAGGAGCATCCATTATGCTTTAAGGGAAGGGTGCAGACTTTGGAATATCAATCTTTTCTACATGAGGCTGTCAATCGGCAGTTAGTCTACTGTATCTGCTTTAGGTTTTGTCACAGAATTGAGATCCAAGCACTAAATGAAGAGCGTTTCCTTTTCTGCTTTTACACTAGGTGGCAACATGGTACAGTGGAATAGCACAAACACACAAGAGGAAATTGTGCTTTGTTTTGCTTTCACAATTAAATGCCACATTTTCCCTGTTTTAAAAAGACTTGCCAAAAGTGCTCACTAGACACAGAAGCAAAACTGGAGGGTCACAACATCATCTAAAGAACCCATAATCATCCATGAATAGGGAATGACGAGTGCACGATAAATGTAGATGGGCTTTGCCCATCACATCAAAAAGTAGAGCTGGTTGGAAGCGAAAGGAGAAATGGAAGGGGGCAGCCAGAGCACCTTTCAGAGATGCTCTGAAAGGAACAGCTCTTCCCCCATGAATCTGGAAACTTGCTATGTCTATAAAGGGCCAGAACATTAGGGTCTCGCAATGTCTGATGGCCCACATTTAGTCCACCAGACTCCTATCAGTTCCTGCTGTTTCCTGGAGCTTTATTTATTTATATACTAAATAAATCATGAGGGGCTGTGTGAGCTTTATATAGGTGATGTCACATTTGGTTCCTTTGTTCCCTGAGCAGAAGGATGCGGCTTCTCCCTACTGGATTTCCAGAGTCAGTTTCCTGCAGGGAAATTTCAGTGGTATTCTAGTGGCTTTATATACTGAGAGGCTTCATCCCACATCACTTACTTACTTATGAATTTACTTATTTTACTGACTGCCTTATAAATACATTTCTCTAGGAATTGTACAAAACATAGTAATAACACAAAAAATACAAATAAAATCCCCATAAAAACAATCAGCCATATAAAACTAATAAACCTACCAGCACAACTAAAATGACCCTCAAATATAAACATTTTTAAACCACATCACAGGGTACAAGGATAGGCAATATTTTCGGGCCTGTGGGTCACATTTGGCAATTTGAGAAACTGTCCTGGGCACCACCACAAAATGGCTGCCATGGTAGGCAAGGCTAGTCACAAAAGATAAGTCACCTGAGTACAAGGCAGAGATGGGATCTGAGCCCCAGCACACTAAACCCACAGTTGAACCCACAGTTTTCAGCACCAGCTGAAACCTATTTCACAAAAGGCAAGCTCTTTTTCTTCTGCACTTCCTCTACTAGCCAACTCATTCTACCCTCTCTCTTTCTGTCTCAGTCTGGACCACCACCCATAGATGTGCGCGCTCTCTCTCTCTCCCTCTCTCTCTCTCTTTCTCTCACACACACACAACACCCATAATGTAAGTGGAAGGAGCAGAGCACCTTGGAGTTGCCAAGAAAGATGTCAGGGGCTCATTGGTGCCTGTGGGCACCACATTGCCTACCCAGGGATTAAAATAATAAAGCTTAAACATTAAAATTGCTAAAATACTTAAAGCACTTATGGGAATGATCCTATGGCCCCTAGACAGCACTCCAATCCCCAGATCTGAGGTTGGAGACAGTGCTCCGACTTCGGAGCTGGGAATAGGAGCTCTGACTCCCCTCCCTGACCCTGCACAGCCTGTGCGGAAAGAACCGTGCTGGCTGCTTCTCTGAGGTCCAGAATGTGACTCCGGAGAGGGGGGAAAGGGGCGTTTTGGTGGGTGGGGAGGGTACGAGCTGTCCCAAGGCCTCTCCAGCCTCCTTCCCTCCCCCTCCACGACACTTTCACTAGGGCAAAAAAGCCCATCTAGCAAAAATGCAAGGTGGGAGGATGGGGAGGTGAAGATCGCCAGCGCCGCTCCTCCCACCCTGCATAGGATGACCATATGCCTCTGAATTTGGAGGCTTATGATCATCGCAGTAGGACTGCACCCTAAAAACATTTTAAAAGCCTGGGTGAACAAAGATGTATTAGCCTGGTGTTGAAAAGATAGCAGTAGGGGTGCCAGGCAAGTTTCCCTTGGGAGAGCACTCCAGAGCTGGGGGGCCACCACTGCAAAAGCCATCCACTGAGCCTCTGATTGAAGGGGAACCTGAAGAAGGGCTTCAAACAAAGGATTATCCAGTGGAGTCATCCTATCTGGTCTAGATGTTATCTCTGTCCCAACAGCTTCTACATGGCCAGTTTCCGCTCCCATGATGTAACATCCACTGACACTCACCAGTGCCAGCTCCAGGTGGTTGAGGGCCCTTGAGGGTGGGGAGATGGCATCAGTGGGTATGGCCTTGCCCACTGACATCATCTGGCCTGGGTGGGGCAATCCAGCCCCCCACCCAGGCACTGTTGTGCACCCATGCTCTAACCACTGCACCACACTGCTTTCCACACAAATCAAGCCTCAGGATGGTAGTGCTGTGATTTAGAAGTCATCACCAGCACCTTGAACTGGGCCACCCAATGTATGTAGCTGCTAAAATAAGCACTTCCTTTTTAACAGCCGATGGGAGGAGTGCTGGCTCCATGTTTTTCCAAGCCCTTGGGCAAGTCACCCAGTGAGCCCCTCCCTCACCGCCATTGTCGCCAGCGGCTCTTGCTCCTTCTTCTCTTTCTCATCATTGCTCCCACTTGCTTGATTGACAGGCGGAGAGCCAGGGAGCAAGGAGGCTGTGGCATCTGCTGCTCCTCCTTCTGACCACCACCCTTGTCTGACCCAGAGCGAGAGGCAGGTGAACAAGCGCATTGCAATGGTGAAGATGAGGAACGACTCCAGGGGACTCTTGTCAGTGGGCCCCTGCTGGGTTGCGGGCCCTCGGCAGGTGCCCGACCATGCCTACCCTTGACGCCGGCCCTGACACTCACCATGGGATGTGGCATCCTTTCTTTGACGTGCTGGCGCTTAGCGCTCAGTAGGGTCAAAACATCTCACTTAAGAACATAAGGATTGCCCTGCTGGATCAGATCAAAGGTCCATTTAGTCCAGGAGATTCCTGGTGGCTCCTGCCCCAAGCCGTGGTCATTACCTCTGAATATGGACATTCCATTAAGCCCTCACGGCTGACAGCCAAGGATAGATTTTTCCTCCGTGCCTTTGTTGGTCTGCTTTTCAAGCCATCTAAGCTAACGCCCATCCCCACAACTTGGGGCAGTGGATGAAAAAGCTGGCGTTTCGAGGCCACAGCACAGGCGGAAATTGCATGCAAGGAAGTTTGCAAATTGCCTGGAAGGTGACTCTTTCATAGAGCCCAGATGGAGCAGGCATGTTCTGCTGAGGTTCCTGGGGCTGACTCACAAACAAATTTGCAGAGATTGTGGCCCTTTCTTTGGATGCAGCCCCACATTGTAGATCAGGGCTGTTGAGCCTCTTTCAGCCCGAGGGCTGATTTCAGTTTTGGAGAATCCTGGGCAGGGGAGGGGGGCACATTCCAGTGGTGGACAAGGCCGAAGGCAAAACAAGCGAAGCCAGAGGCAAAAAAGGCAGGGCCAAAATACCAAAAATACCAGCATATTTGAGTTTAAAGCTCTTGGTGCCCGTGATGAAGCCTGAGGAGAGGCACTTCAGCCTTTTGGAAGGGGAAAAGAATGCCCTAAAGCTGGGAAACAACCAAAGGACCAGCAGTTGGGAGAAAGGGGGTGGGGCCAGGGAAAGGGGTGGGGCCATCTAGAGGCTCAGATTGGGACACCAGGCACACTAGATTTGGCCCGCAGGCCTGAGGTTCTGTCTGCATTAATGCACAGCAAAGAAATACTCCATTTCTGCACATGCCAGTTACAAAGCTGGTAGAGGGCAGTTTTTCGTTTGTGCTTTTAATATGATCGTGCAAAATTAATGAAGGGCTTTTCCTCCAAGTGAAATCTGTTCGGTCCTGATTGTAATTATAATAACTTATTACTGCAAATAATTTATTACTATATTCTGTAATGGAGTATTCATTAATCAGAAGTGTCTCTTGTCATTTACATGCACAAACGGGGTGAGATGTGGGATCCAGACTTGCTGAAATAATATAGGTTTTTCTATGGGGAATTGCTTCTTTCTTAGGGCTCTGCTCCTGCAAAGTTATAAGCAAGTACCTTCCACTGAAAACTGCAGGAGAACGTGGCTACTTATAACTGTGCCTAGGTTTTTCCTTGACAAATGCTGTTTGATGTATTTAATTTAAATGGTAAATCACACAGCTGCAGCATTCAGTTTAAGACGGGGCAAAGCAACATGGGATGTGGAAGGGATAATAGTAAGGGTGAAGTATTCCCTTTTCCTGCCTTATATTATTTTGTATTTCTGAATCGATTTGTTGACCTTCAGTAAAATGCACCTTTTCGTGAATGGCCATGCAAAGAAAAGCAGTCTAATAATACAAACCTATTATTATATTAGTGGAAGGACTGTGGGTCAGTGGTAAAGCACAAACTTTGTATGTCAAAGGTCCTGAGTTCAACCCCCAGCATTTCCAGGTAGGGCTCAGAAAGAATCCTGCCTGAAACCTTGGAGAGCTGCTGCCAGTCAGTGTTGAAAATACTGGGCTAGATGGACCCATGGTTTGACTCAGTATATGGCAGCTTCATATATAAAAGAAAACTGTCCAAGACATCTTCTTGTCTGGTGGTAAGCACTGCAATCTATATGGTGGTTGGCTGGCTTGTTTACTTTTCCCCATATTTAATCTTGCTTTTTTATCTCCTAACAAAATTCCTTTCTCTACAACAGGTGGGATGGAGAAAATGTTGGGGATGGGGCCAATCTATTGCATGGCACCTTCTCAACAGAGGTCACCAGTTCTACCACTACCTCCACCAGAATTTGCTCCTACTATGACAGTGTTTCCTAATGCAGGGGTGGTCAGAAGGTAGGTCTTCAGATGTTTTGGACTTCAAATCCCATCAGTTCCTGACAGCATGGCCAATGGTCAGGAATGTTTGGAGCTGATGTCCAAAATATTTGGAGCTCTACCTTCTCCCTGCCCCCCCACCCTAATGTATCACTTTACAATTTTCCACATAGGAATTATAGAATTGGAACCTCAAAGGTCATCTGATCGTGTAAAATTAATGAAGGGCAGCCCACCATCTTCAGGAAATCTGCTGCTACAGCATCCCTGATAGGTAGCCTTCTAGGCTTTGCTTCAATAATGAAGGACAGTCCACCATCTTCTGATTTGATATAAGGCAGTCTGTTCCTCTGTGAAACATCTCATATGGTCAGAAAGTTCTTCCGAATGTTTAGTGATACTGTATTTTATGTTGTGTTGGCATGTTCATTAGTTTTATATTGTTGATTTTATTGTGATTTTATTTGTATTTTATTGTTATAAAGTGCCTAGAGACATTTATTTTATGAGGCATTTAATACATTTATGAAATAAAAAAGTCAGAATCCCCTTTCTTGTAATTTGAACCCATTGGTCCTACCCTCTGGAGCAGCATAAAACAAATTTGCTCCATCATCTATGTGGTAGCTTTTTGAATATATAGAAATGCTTAACCCACCAAGATCTTCACAGATGAAAATAGGAAAACTGGAACATAGGAACATAGGAACCACGGTCTATCTATCCCAGTATTGTTGACACTGGCTGGCTTCACACATCAAGGCTGAGTATTGGTTGAGTGTGAGTTGCTGTTGAGCCATGGATTGTTGTCCATGGATTGTTGTGTGAACGCAGCCATGCTAACAAACCATGGTTTGTTAACCACGAATAACCCACAAAGAGAACCCAAGGTTTGTTGTTGGGTTGTGAAATTTGGGGTTGTTCATGGTTAACAAAACCAGGGATTGTTAGCATGGCTAGGTTTGCACAATGCAACAACCCACAGTTCAACAACAACACACTGGTTCAACAACAACCCATGGGTTAAGGACAACCTACGCTCAACCCATACTCAACCTTGTCGTGCTGTGTGAACCCAGCCATTGACTGGCAATGGCTCTCCAGGGTTTCAGGCAAGATTTTTTTCCAGCCCTACTTGGAGTTGCCAGGATCAAAACTGGGACTTTCTGCATGCAAAGGATGTGCTCTACCACTGAGCTATGGCCCCACAGCCCTATTCTTACTGCCTGCACCCATCACACATGGAAAAGGGAAGGGCAGCTCTTCTCCATTAGCCATATAGTGTACTCATTTTCTCTGTGACAGCCTCTCCTGCTCTGGCTTCTGGAGCAGGTTGTGTCTGTGTCTTCATGGATGTCAGTTTTCTAGAATGTTTAATCTCATACCAGGTCTAGTTATATGTATTGTAGAATGCCTGTAACTCTGAACGTATTCACCTACATTTAGTACCTGGGTTATTTGGGAGAGGGATGGAAGAGAAGCAGTGCGCTGACATTTTGTGCCCATGTGCATGCATTTGGATGCATGTGTGCCAAATACATGCCTCTAAAAATGCATCTGCTCCCCCCCACCCCCATCAGAGATTTAACTTCATGATACCTGCGAGAAGGGGCTAAGGCCTGGAGAGCCCTAATCCATGTATGTGCATAATAACAACATTTTTTAAATCCTCAACATGTTTCCCAAAGGCAAAATAAGGACAGTGGGTTGGATCCACACTTAGTTGTGCTTAGATTTGACCCACTGAAATCCATGAGACTTAATTTAGGACTAACTTAAGTCCCATTGATTTCAAGCTAGACAAAGGAGAGGATGTCCACAGTAGGATGATAAGGACGATGCAAGGTCTGGAAACAAAGTCCTGTGAGGAACAGTTGAAAGGGTTGGGTACGTTTAGCCTGGAGAAACTAAGATTCGAGGGAGACATGATAGCAGTGTTCACATATTGAATGGCTGTCATGCAGAAGATGGAGAAGACTTGTTTTCTGTTACTCCAGAAGGTAGGGCTAGAACCGATGGGTGGAAATTGCAGGGAAGCAGATTTTGGCTGAACCTTAGGAGAAACGTCCTAATAGTAGGGATATGCGAATCAGCAAAAACTTGAGCTTGCCAAAGTGCTCCAATTCCATCTCACAGCTTGTTCCAACTTGAGTCTGTATCAGATTGTGAATTTTGTTTTTTTCTTTCCACTTGAAAACCTGTGCATAGTTTCAGGCGTAGTTTTCCAAATGTACACAGCTTTGAGATGTACGCATTGTTCTCCCATTGACTAAAGCATACTTACGTGCATTTTTCAAATGTATGCATTTTTCAGATGTACACATTTTTCATGCATATTTTTCAAACATACGCATGCTGTAGAATACCTTTTTTTTGGTCCGCAAATCACAGTATCTTGGAAATGTACAGACTTCAACCCGAGATTGCGTCTGAGTCCGTGTTCAGTCTGGAAGTTGCAAACTGAGTAATTCCTGGTTTTAAAAAAGGAACTGAAACAAATTTCTTACACATTCCTACCAAATAATAGTAACAGCTGTATAATAGTGGAGCAGATTGCCTCAGGAGGTGTGTGGAGGGATGGACGAACTCACCAGAGTTTGGGTTTGCGTACTGCTCACTGGACCCCCACTGGCCGCTTGTTCCTGTTTGCTGCGCTGCGTGCCAAGCTGAGCAGTCCATGAGCACCCAGTGCATGGCACGCAACCACCCGCTTCTTGGTCAAGCTGCCATTTTGTGGGAAAATGGCAGCTCGTCCTTGTTCATAAACATCCATCTGCACAAATGGTAGCCGTAAAGGGGGCATTTACGCAAGATTACAGGTATAAATGACCCACTTACACATAAATGGCCCCTTTACGGCCATCATTTGCACAGATGGGCATTTGTGAACAAAGAGGAGCTGCCATTTCCCCAGAAAATGGCAGCTCAGCGAGGAAGCAGGCGGCTGCGTCCTTGCCCAGCTCGGCGCACACCAAGCTGGGCGAGTGCAGGGATTCATGGACTGGCATCCTGGGGGCCAAGCTGGCGATTTCTTGCTGGGCTTCGAGCCCCAGCCGGACACCCATGACATCCCTAGTGGTGGTCTCTCTTTCACTGGAGGTATTTAAGCAGAGCCTGGACAACCATCTGTCAGGGATGCTCTAATTGCAGCTTATATCTCAGATCCTGCACTGAGCAGGGGGTTGGAGTAGATGTTCTCCAGGGCCCCTTCCAACTCTGTAATTCTAGGCTTTGCATAGCCTCACCCAATGGAGGCTGGTGGCTCTGATGTCAGTGGGACAGTGAATCCACTCCGGGTTTCAGTCAGAACCAGTCAGACCAAGCACCTTGGATAGCTCATTTACAGTGCTGACTGTTTCTGACTGAAACCTGGAGCAGAGACACCACCCCACTGATATTGGAGCTACCAGCCTCCACTGGCCTCACTCTGTGTTCCAAGACCAGCCCCTCCCTAGGTTCTGCTCCTTGGCCCTACCAGAGTGTGTGACAAAATATCAGGAACTGCCTTTCAATCTATAGATTGTTTCATTGTGGTGGTTGATTATTTGTGCTTTAAAAATACAGCATGCACGCCCAGAGTCATTAGGTCCATTGGTTACAGATTAGAAATCTCTATAAATAAATAATATCCCATCATGGATGTTGCATCAGGCATCATGAACTGCACTGTGAAAAACAAAGGCAAAAAACCAAACAACCCTACTTATGATCCATTTAAGAAAAACACAATTCCGCTTAGCCACAGGAATCTGAGTAACTGATGAAAGATAATAGCCTTTGAATATGCAGAGCTCCTTGCGTGTGGCATAGGCTTTTAAATACACCCCCCTCCTTTTCCTATTCTTGACAATGATAATCAATCATTTTTGCCATGCCATACAACTGCTTTGCATTCTTATTTTTCACTGGCGCTGCAGCATGTCATGGCACTGGAATTCCTGGGTTTCAGCTCTTTCCCTTCCTTTGTCAAGAGCCCAGGAAAGGAATGTATCATGTTTTTATGTGCACCCCCAATCTCTTAGGAGTGAGAAGTTTCAGGACCTAGCACTTACCTGGCTTTGATTTCCTTTGGAAGAAAGTCACTAGAGGTTTATTGATGTTTCATAATATTTTATCTACAGATATATAGGTTGAGCATAGGTGGGTGCAGTTTAAACACTCCAACACAGCCCAAATTCTCTGCTCCCACATCAGATCTTCTAGGGAGACAGCCAGCTGCACTCCAAGATACTTCCAGATCCCAAAATCCAACTCCTTGTTCTAAGTATGCCTCGAACTGTGGTCTTCTCCTTTTCACACAGATCACTTCTTTTCATCATCTTTAGCAGTGGGGAGAGAAGTATCCCCTTTTCAGATATTTGCTACAGATTCAGAAGACCAGCTATTGAGAACACTAATCCAACTATTTAGTTCCCATGGCAACCCAGCACCAGACTATTTAGCTACCAAAGGGATATGCCAGGTTAGGCTGGGCCAACCAGTTTGACCACATTAGCAGTCCTTCTTTTGTCTGGACCCTAATCTTACAACCATAGAATCATAAAGTTGGAAGGAACACTGGAGGTCATCTGGTCCAACCCCCTGCGTGCAACGCTGTAAAAACAGCCCTTGTTTGTGTCTCTTTGTCACACTCCAAATTCACACTTTGATGTATCCAGGAACAAACCCAGAATGGAGCAATGGAGGGAAAGGGATGATGTTATATTGAGAGTATGCATAGTTCTCAGCAACTCCCATGAAGTTCTATTGAGTGCAGCAAACAGACAGAATGGGTTGGGGGAACAGGCAAAGCCTCCCCCCAAAAAAGTAGGGGCAGCAGGAACAGGGGGCTGGCTTAGCCCACATCTTTTACTTTCTCTCATGTAGGGATGTCAGAGAAATCCACAATGGGACCAAATGAGTTTGGATTTTCATGAATCCAATCCACGGATTCTGCAGCAGACTGGCTTTTCCCCTGTCAGGTGGATTCTGCAGACTTACAGACTAGTTTTGTAACCTTTGGGAATTTTGCACAAATTTTGTTGTAGAAAAATATGCAAAATAAACAAAAGCCAGCCAAAAATGCACATCCCCCCCCCCCGGCTAAAGCGTGAAAATGCACATTTTGGGGGAATTTGTGCATTTTCAGACATGCAAATCTGTGCAACTGTGCACTTAAACGAATGCAAATTTGTGCAAATTTGGAAACAAAACAAATCCAATTCCATCACTGGGCAGGCAACGGAATGAAAAGTGCCTGACAATCCTTACACAATCAGTACACCCCTACTCTCACATAAGTAAATGGACAATCACGCCCAAGGAAAAAGTAAATCTTTTTATTTGGGAACTTCATCATAGTGGAAACAAACCCTGTTTCCCCACTGAACTCTGTGTGATTCAGTTCCACTGAGAAGGAGCTCCCTGGTGTTGCAATGTGCCTCTGCGTGCAGACCAGAGACACACTGCATCCCACTAGGAGCTCCTTGAAATATACAGTCCTTCTTTCCTCTCCACCCTTCCTAATGACAAGCATTGTGCTAGTATTGTGAATCAGCTTTGTGAAGTAAAGGCAGCCCCTGCTTCTGGCCAATTTCCAAATCCAAACTAGACCCTTATATTTGGCAAACTTGTTAGGAATAGAAGGAATATGCTTTCCTGCACTGTTTGCCCATGTATTTATGCTATTTTAAATTCACTATGCCTCTCAATGCTCCAAGTGACGTACAACCACCAATAGAATACACTGAAGTACAGCAAGGTATAAAGCCAAAGTAAAATGATTAATTGCACAATAAAAAGAAGTAATAATCTTACTCAAATATTGTTACGGTCACACACATCCCTGGGCAATGAGAAGTTTCAGGGGTGCAATGCTCACCTGCGTTTGGTTTCCTTTGGAAGGTGGAATCAACTAGACTAGAGACATAAGGCATTTTGTAATATTTGAGTTCATTTACAAATATATAGGTTGAGCATAAGTAGAGGCAGACAGCTTAAAAATGCCTCTCATCTTCCAGAGGTGTTTCCAGCTCTTTCCTAGTCATTGGGCCAGTTCACATGATCAAACAACCAGTGGATTGTTTTAATCCTCGGTGCATGCCAGTGTGTGCTGGGCACCATTTCCCTAATTAACCACTCACGCATGGCCCATTGCGTCGTCCGAAGCAGGGCACAATGGTTTGTTTGAAGGGGAAACAACGCTCAAATAACAATACCGCAGGCCATGCGTTATTTAAGCCACGTTGGCTTATTTTGATCCTGCAAACCACATTGCTGACCCAATTTGTACAACACGACAGCCCACTTTGGCTTAATTTAGCGGCAGGGGCTGTCGTGTTGTGCTGGCACCCTTTTTGCGTGGCGCCAATGGGGACCCCTGCTTGCCCTGGTTTGCAGTGTCGTGAGGGGGTAGACAACCCTCAAACAGCACTAAATTTGAGGGTTGTCTACCCTCTCTATAGGGCCGCGGTGGCTTAGTGGTTAAGACGCTGAACTGCAGACCGGAAGGTCAGCAGGAGAGCAGTTTGAGACCCGAGTGCTGCGTGACGGAGTGAGCTCCCGTCTTCAGTCCCAGCTTCTGCCAACCTAGCAGTTCGAAAGCAAGAAATTGCAAGTAGATAAATAGGTACCGCTTCAGCGGGAAAGGTAACAGCGTTCCGTGCACCTCGGTGTTCAGTCATGCTGGCCACATGACCACGGAAGCATCTTTGGACAGCGCTGGCTCTTCGGCTTAGAAATGGAGATGAGCACCACACCCTAGAGTCGGACACGACTGGTTGGGGACACCTTTACCTTTACCTCCCCTCTCTAACAACCCACAATGCTGGGTTCCCATGGAATGGCAAGCTATGAGTGTTCAAGATGGCAGCTGGCATGTTCCGCTAAGCCCCAGGGGTAAATTAAGTCAAGGTGGCTTAGGGTTAGGTAAACAGCTCCACTCTGTGCCATTTATCTGCAATTTCCCTAACAAAAGATGTGCCTGTCAACTTGGCTTACTGACCATCAAAAAACATTTGCAGTCATTCTGGTGCCATTAACCCTGTCCTCTCCAAACTCCAGACCCCTTTGCAGCAATCAAGTAGCAATCTCATATTAACAATATTGAAATCTTATTAAAAAAACCTCAAGACCTCCATTTTCACACATTGGACAGACAGAAGAGATATCCCAAAATACAAAGGTTAAAATAATTCACATTCTGCTCATGTTATCAGACCATAAAGTCTGGCACGTCTCTGTTATCTTTCATAATGCCCCAGGACCCTGTAAAACAGCACGGAGATTTATTGGCATGCCTGCTTCTCACAAGGCTGTCCCATTATTCTGAAACTACACAATAAAGTTTACCTTGTTGGAAAGTACAGTTAACCTGTCTTGCGGCTAAAGTTACTTAGGTGGTGCCCCCTGGATTTCAGACCCTGCAAATTATGCATGCTTATCTTCTTAACTTTTTGGCTAAAGCAACACCATATGGGCTCTGGGAGATGGATTGTCATTCTCCCATCTCTATGCTAGAGGAAGCATAGTTCTTGACCTGCCCACAACATGGCCTCTCTCTCTCTCTCTCTCTCTCTCTCTCTCTTTCTCTCTCTCTCTCTCTCTCTCTCGGTTTTGGTTAACTGGTGGAGGGTAGGACCTAGTAGGATTAGTCACAGAAAATGTGCCAGAATAGTTTATCACCTTGGATGGGGCAGGAGGAAATGCACATCCTCTCTCTCTTTCTCTGGCTGGGTTCAGACAACATGATAAGCCAAACTCAAGGGATGAGTATGTATTGAGTGTGGGTTGTCGTTGAACCGCAAGTTGTTGAAACGTGGGTTATCATGCTGTCTGAACCCAGCCACGCTAACAACCACGGTGAACAACCCACAGTTCACAACCCAACAACAAACCATAGGTTCGACTCATGTGTTGCTCATGGCTAACAGACCATGATTTGTTACCATGGCTGGGTTCAGACAACATGATAGCTCATATTTCAACAGCAAGCCATAGTTCAATGACAACCCACACTTAACCCATACTCAACCCTTGAGTGTCGGTTATTGTGTTATATGAACCCAGTCAGTCTCTGTGTGTGTCACTCCCTTGTTTTCCATTTCAGGGGCACATTTCCGGGATCTATTTTTTTTATTACTATTAGTCCAAGTCTCTCCATCAACCAGAGCCAGTTGCAAAACAGTGGCTTGGAGGTGGAACAAGAAAAAAAGCGGTGGCTCATGGGACAGAGCCAATTACGTTCTGCAGCCATTGGCCATGCTGGCTGGGAATTATGGGAGTTGCAGTTCCAACACATCTGGATGGCACCAGGTTAGGGAAGACTGACCTACTCAATCCCATGAGTCATACACTGGGATGTCCTGCATATATAAGTACAAACCCACATCTGCATTATTGTAGATCAGAGGTTTTAACAGCTCAGTTTAGGGTGGGGGCAGCCTTCTTGTTGTTTACACCCTCTGCCCATCTCCTGTAAATCAACCAATGATTTACCAGTAGATCCCTTTGTAACTTTTGCCCACCCTCTTTTTTAGAGATGTTGTATCCACTCTGATTTAATAGCCTCTGGGCTTCAACCAATGTTGCTTTGTGGGTTTTTCTTGATCCTTTACGAACAGGAGACATGAGAATCTGAACACCAGCCTACCCGCTTCTAGCCAACTGGGTGGATTTGGTTTCCATGGCAGCAGAGGCAGGCAGAATCTGACTTTAAGCGCATCGGCAGATGGATGCATTCTGCTTCAACAGGCAAGGCTCCCCCAGTCTAGAGAGCGATGTTGCCAACAAACTCTCGTTCTTGTAATGCAGCATGGGCCTCCCTATGAAGTGGGAAGCTATTGCTAGGGAAGGCTAGCAGAGGCCTTCTCTGAAGTCTTAGGCAAGGTCCAAGGTGTCGGGGTCCCTATGGGGAAAGGCAAGTAGCCTGACTAGGGAGTGAGCAATCAATCCCTTCATTCTTGGTTGTAATGATGCTGTAGCCATATTGTAACAGATCCAGTGGTCCTCAATATCCCTTACGAGGTATTCATGGCTTGCTAGTTAAAAAACACACCCAAGCGTCGTAAAATTTGTTATGAATCTGAGAAACCTTATTTGAACTGTGAATAGTTGTCAGGATCAGCCCAGAATCATAACCAGATGAGATGTCCTCAGAGCAGGAGGATCCAACTGCCAGACTCCGCATAGGGACCAGCGTTTAGGAGGCACATAACCCAAATCTCTCCCCTCCCCTCCCCTCCCCGCCCCTCCCATGTCCATGTTTGTTTTTAGCAAAGGAAAAAAAAAATATGTTGGGAGATCTATGCATGGGTCTCTCACATCACATCTAGTTTGGCCCTGAGTTCCCTGGGCTGTTCTTAGGCACAGTGACAAATCACAGTTTGTCCATGTGGATTAGCAAAAATCTGTTCATGAATCATCCCTTTTTCTTTTCCTAACCATATAGCTGGTGTGTGATGAGTGATTTGACTCAGTTTGCAAGCTTGTTTTCGGATGCGGTGTGTTTGGGCGACCAGAGCTCGGCATCAGATCACCAGTCACCAATCCACAAGATAGAAAATGCTAACAGGACTACTCTGGAGTAAATATGTTTCCAACTGCATACTTACCGGGGTCAGGAATCCAAACAGCAGAAGCAAAGAAGGAGTAGAAAGGAAAGCATTGTTATTCAATGAAATACTGAATCATCATGTATATCCACAGGCATTTAATTGAGATGGGGCAGAATTCTGGCATTTCCTAACCTTTTAGTTCCTGTTGTTGAATTTAATAACATGCTTTTTAAAATCATGTTGACTTTCTGGTGCTTGAGATTTCATGTGCTGACTCTCCAAACATTTCAGACCACAATCATATTTTTTCCTGTGTTGTTTTGTTAAATTAACAACAACCAGCTATGTAAAATACACAGTGGTTGCAATCCAACCCCATTAAAACCAGTGGGAGCTTTTTGCCATTAATTTCCACAGGCTGCAGATCGCACCCCATTACAAACCAGCATTTATTTATTTATTAGATTTATTAGCCGCCTATCTGGCCAGCTACCTAGCCACTCTAGGTGGCGTATAATACTAATAACATGAAATACAGCGAATTTGCATAATCAACTGAACAAAACAACCTAACAAAATAACACTGCTCTAAAAAACCCTAACCCATCCCAAATGCCCACCTGAACAGCCAGGTTTTTAAAGCCCAGTGGAAGCTCATCAAAGAGCTTATTATTATGAAGTCAGCCCACCCGGAGCCCAGTATCATCTGCTGTGATTGGCACTGGCTCTTCAGAGTCTCAGGCCATGTTTACACAACAACAGAAAGAGAAGCTAATGGAGGAGTACCGGATTTTTTTTTTTTTTTTAAGGAATCAGCTTTGCTGTGAACAGGGCTCCATGAGGAGATTCTCCGGACCAGTAAAAATCACTTCACAGAACATACTTCCTGGTGGAACGTCATCTGACTGGCAGGGGCTACTCAACCAAAAACAGAGGCTTCCCCCCCTCCCCGCGTCTCCTTTCCCCTGAAAGTCCAGATACACCTGCATTTCAGGAGCAAGCCTCATTGAGCACAATGGGAGTTACTTCTGAGTAGACACACATATGCTTGTGCTGGGAAATGGGAGGGGGAGAAAACAAGACAGAAGCCAGCCTCCATTTTAACCCACAGGACCTCATTGACCACAATGCGAGTTACTTCTGAGACACTAATGGGTTTGTTGTGGGAAACTGATAGAAAGCAGCCCCCATTTTAATGCACAGGACCTCTATAAGGAAGCTCTGAAGTAGTTACTTCCTAAGGCAATGAATCAGAGCCTCGAGAACACGCTTAATCGCACTTAAGGAATTGGGCTTTGGTATGTGCCGTGTCAGTTGAGCGGCTTCTCTGTTATTTCTGTGGTCACTGAGAGGGCAAGCCTCATTCAGCACAATGGGAGGAAACACCCCTTGACTGGGGTCATGATGAAAGGCACACCCCTGGGCAGGGCTAGCATGTTGTTGTTGCTGTTTATTCGTTCAGTCGCTTCCGACTCTTCGTGACTTCATGGACCAGCCCACGCCAGAGCTTCCTGTCGGCCATCGCCACCCCCAGCTCCCCCAAGGTCAAGTCCATCACCTCCAGAATATCATCCATCCATCTTGCCCTTGGTCGGCCCCTCTTCCTTTTGCCTTCCACTTTCCCTAGCATCAGCATCTTCTCCAGGGTCTCCTGTCTTCTCATGATGTGGCCAAAGTACTTCAGTTTTGCCATTAATATCATTCCCTCAAGTGAGCAGTCTGGCTTTTAGGGATGTACGAAAATCACTTACCAGTTCGTGGATTATGCTGATGGTAGGGGGGGAGGCGTTCCGTCCCTCACCCCGGAATCCTCCTTGGCCGGCTGTGCTCTGTGGCGGCTCTGCAGAGCAGCCAGCCAGGCCCAGCCAGGCCAGAGCCGTCCACAGCCGGATTTCCGGCTGCGGAGGGCTCTGGGGAAAAAAAAAACACAACAACCCATGTACGCAAATGGCAGTGGCTACGGCCGCTGCCATTTGCGTTCCTTATTTTTGATGTCTTAATCTACGTAAATATTTACGTAGACTAAGACGGCGAAAATAAGGGGAACGCAAAATAAAGAACGCAAATGGCGGCGGCCGTAGCCGCCGCCATTTGCGTACGCCTTTTTTTTTTTTACCCAGTTGTTTTAGGCTACGTAAGTTTTTACATAGCCTAAATCGTCTGGGTTAAAAAAAAAAAAGGCGTACGCAAATGGCGGCGGCCGTAGCTGCTGCCATTTGCGTACGCCTTTTTTTTACCCAGACGTTTTAGGCTATGTAAAAACTTACATAGCCTATCACGTTGGTGTAAAAAAACCCAAACAAACCTGCAAATGGCGGCGGTGGCAGCCGGTTGGAAGACCAGCTGCCGCCGCTGCCAAAGCCGTCGCCGGAGCCACCACCGCCCAGAAGATCCGCCCCAGGTAAGTCTCGTCCCGGGGGGATCCGCAAGGGGGGCGGGGGGGCGGCAGGCCGTTCCGCCACAGATTTCGGGGGGCCGAATGCACTGGCATTTGGCCTCCCCAAGATCCGTGGCGGAATTCTCTGCCATCCCTACTGGCTTTCTTTCCTGGAGTATGGACTGGTTTGATCTTGCAGTCCAAGGCACTCTCAGAATTTTCCTCCAACACCACAGTTCAAAAGCATCTATCTTCCTTCGCTCAGCCTTCCTTATGGTCCAGCTCTCGCAGCCATAAGTTACTACCGGGAATACCATTGCTTTAACTATGTGGACGTTTGTTGTCAGTGTGATGTCTCTGCTCTTAATTATGTTATCAAGATTTGTCATTGCTCTCCTCCCAAGAAGTAAACGTCTTCTGATTTCCTGGCTGCAGTCAGTGTCTGCAGTAATCTTTGCACCTAGAAAGACAAAGTCTGTCGCTGCCTCCACGTTTTCTCCCTCTATTTGCCAGTTATCAATCAAGCTGGTTGCATAATCTTTGTTTTTTTGAGGTTTAACTGCAACCCAGCTTTTGCATTTTCTTCTTTCACCTTCATCATAAGGTTCCTCAGCTCCTCTTCACTTTCAGCCATCAAAGTGGTATCATCTGCATAGCTAAGATTGTTAATGTTTCTTCCAGGGATTTTAACTCCAGCCTTGATTTCATCAAACCCAGCACGTCTCATGATGTGTTCTGCATACAGGTTGAATAGGTAGGGTGAGAGTATACAACCCTGCCGTACTCCTTTCCCAATCTTAAACCAGTCCATTGTTCCGTGGTCTGTTCTTACCGTTGCTACGTGGTCGTTATACAGATTCCTCAGGAGGCAGACAAGATGATTTGGTATCCCCATACAATCAAAAACTTGCCACAGTTTGTTATGATCCACACAGTCAAAGGCTTTAGAATAGTCAATAAAACAGAAATAGATGTTTTTCTGAAACTCCCTGGCTTTCTCCATTATCCAGCGGACATTGGCAATTTGGTCTCTAGTTCCTCTGCCTTTTCTAAACCCAGTTTGTACATCTGGCAATTCTCGTTCCATGAATTGCTGGAATCTACCTTGCAAGATCTTGAGCATTACCTTACTGGCATGTGAAATAAGTGCCACTGTTCGATAGTTTGAATATTCTTTAGTGTTTCCCTTTTTTGATATGGGAATATAACTTGATTTTTTCCAATCAATTCTTGTGGCCATTCTTGTGTTTTCCAAATTTGCTGGCATGTGGCATGCATCACCTTGACAGCATCATACAGATCTTCTCTGACATATCTCTGGTTGTACTGATCCATTTAGTTTTCACAGCAAGAATACTGGGGTGGGTTGCCGTTACCTTCCCCAGGGATCATATTTAGTCTGACCTCTCTGCCATGACCTTCCCATCTTGGGTGTCCCTTCACAGTTTAGCTCATGGCGTCATTAAGGTGCTCAAGCTCCAGTACCATGACAAGGTAACGATCTCCTTTGCTGGAGAGGGCTAGCATACCCGAACTAAATGCTGGGGTTGGGGTATACAATGACTATACCTGGGAGAACCTGACTTAAGGAAAATAACTGAACTTTAAGCAGTCTCAGGAAAACTGGGTTTTCCCTGATAAGCTCCAGGGTGGCTGCTGGATGGCCACGACATCATGTATCCCTAATGACCTCAACATGCAGCTAGCTCAGAGTAAATCACTCGTGGAGACATCCCCTCAGGCAGATGCCAGCCCTGCAATCTTAAGCTGTATTAGCCTGCCCAAATTTTAAGATCAGTAAGAGAGGCCTGTCTCACTTGCCCACCTTTGAGGGCAGTTAGGTGGGTGAGTACATGAGAGAGGGCCTTTTCTATGGTGGCCCCACAACTCTAGAATAAATTGCCATCAGGGGGCCACCTGGCCCCATCATTGCAGGCTTTTAAGAAGGCCCTGAAGACTGATTCGTTTACTCTAGCTTTCCCCTGGATATGTTTTATCAGACTGGGGCCCCATCTACATGAGCCTTTTACTCCGGGGTGGCTGTGAGTCAAGGTCCCTCAGGTCAGACGATGCAGTCACCACTTCGCAGCCATCCATGGTTTTCTCCCAGAAAATGCGGACTTCCAAGGAGGCGTTTTGCTGCCATGTTTTTCGTTTGCGGTGGGTTTCCCCACAGTTGCGAACCGTTTGTCCCTTCCCCAGACTGACTTCACATTTTGCAGCAGGCATGTTGTAGGTGTGCATAGTATATGTATAGAAAATACATATACTACGTCCCTCTGTGACCCCCCTTTACTCCCCCCATGCCTTCGCAGCTGTGCAGTTACAGAGGCACAGAGAGGCATTTTCAGTTGTTTAATCACACTTTTGCACATTTTTGCAGCTTTGTATCTTCACAATGGTTGCTTTTGGACTCAGTGCCCAACGGCCAAGGGAGTCTTGGGGGAGAACCAACTTTGCTCCAGCCACCATTTCAGAGTGATGGGCAGGCACGTACTGCTCACCCTTGTGAGTGCAAACCGTCGCAAGAGTCTCAGGCTGGGGAACTGACAAACAGATGGCATGGAAATGAAGGGGCACAAAACACCCACTTTTTACCTAACGAGGGAAGGAAAGACACAACAGAACCCCTAAAATACAAAACAGCCACTGAAGTGTCACACCCCCACGCTCACGGGACTGCAGAGCTGCGCATTAACATATAATGGCAAAAAAAAGGGCACAGTGAGGTCTGTTAGGGAAGCCTGCAGTAAATCGGGAGTGTATCCCAGCAGAGGCTAATTCAAAGCTGACATGCTGCACAGTTGCGACCGAGTGAGGGGTGAAAGCAGTGCCATGTAGATGGGGCCTGGGTTATAGCTGCAATGGTGTTGCATGTTTTGTCTTATGCTGATGTTTGTTGTTTTTTTTTGGAACATTTGTTCTTTTTATTTCATGTTGTTTTTTATTATATGAATTATAGTATATGCATTTATTGTTGCACACCAACCTAGGAGGGCTCCCCGTCTTGAAAGGCAGCCTAGAAATATTTTAAATAAATAGAAGTAAAATAAATAAATAAATCTTCTAACTTCAGATTGAACTTGGGACTGTAGGCACACAGAGCATGTGTTCCAGGGCATAGTCTGAAGGCACATGAGGCAGCCACCTTGCTGAAGCTAAGCAGGTCTGGGCCTGGTCAGTGCTTGGAGAGGAGACCACCTGTGAACCACATGTAGCCACCTTGATTTCCACAATGGAAGAAGGGTGGGATATAAATATAATAAATAAACAAACAAACGATGTGTTCCACTATGAAGCTATGGGTCCTCCCATCAAATGCAGTGCTTGTTTTAACACTTACGTACACTGAGTGGCCCAATTCAAGCTGCTGGTGCTGACTTCTAAAACAACACTGAGGCTTGATATGTGCAGGAAGCAGTGTGGTGTAGCAGTTAGAGCACAGGTGCAGAACATTGTTGGGAAGGGGGGCCAGATTGCCCCACCTAGCCCAGATGATGTCAGTGGGCAAGGCCACACCCTCTGATGCCATCTCCCCGCCCACAAGGGCCCTCAAAAACCTGGAGCCAGCCCTGGTGAGTGTCAGTGGATATTACAGCATGGAAGTGGGAACTGGCCATGTAGACTCTTCTAGGGGAGGGATAACATCTAGACCAGATCGGATGACTCCATTGCACTGTGTTTTAAGCCCTTCCTTCTAAGGCTTGGTGGGTGGCAAGAGAGAGGGTTTTTTTCTATACATATACATTAGCATCTGCAAAGTTCATGTAAAACAGTGACCTCTTTGGTCCTCTTTTTGGGTGATGAATTTCCTCTTCTTGGTGATGCATAAGTGGCCACTCTACTTGAGCTCCTCAGAGGAAAGGTGAGATGAAACTGTAACTGTTCTAGCACATAAGATCAGGCCTTTGTCATGTTTCTCCCAGATCCACAAACATTGATCCAGGCCAGTATTTCGGAATGGCTTGGGTTTAATCACAGGCTGGTTCATCCCAGGACATATACTAGATGGGAAAGACAAGGTAGATTCAGGAAGGAATAATAGGATTCTTCTTGTGGCGGTATGCAAGGAAAGAACCAGAATGGCAAACTCTACATCTGTAAGTGTAGGGTGCTTCCAGATCAGGCTTTTATTTTGCAATCACCCTGCCTCATTCATGGAATTTTACATGGGTTTTAGAGGACACCGTCTTCTATTTTTTAACCCTCCCATTTCTTTCCATAGCCACTTCCACCTTGTTTGTTATCACATGCAAAAAAATCTTTAAGGAGGGAAAGATGGGATAGCTGTGGAAGCACCCTGCATCCAGATTCTTGTTTCTAAGAGACTCAGGCAGGGCCGGCCCTATCATTAGGCAGAATAAAGTGGTCACCTCAGGCGGCACATGCTGGGTGGTGGCAGGAAGGTGTTAGAGGCAAGACCTTTGTGCCATGCAGCTCTGCACTCCCTAAGTTAGCCTGCTGCCTTCAGGTGCAGAGGAGGGTGCTATTTCACCATCAGTGCTGAAGACAGATTAATCTGCCAGTCCAGTCAGCTTTTGTAGGTGGAGTGGGAGGGGGGTACAACCTTGTTCTTCACCTCAGGCAGCAAAACGGCTTGGGCAGGCCCTCGTTGCAGGCCGTCTGAGCACATCCGGCATATGATTGAGTGCCTTGCTTTGCAAAACTGCCTTCCTTTGCTTTGACTGATGTGGAAGGGAGCTCTTTAAACATATAAAGCATCACAGCAGAATGAATATTATGCGGGTATAATATTGCAACATCCTAACCCACCTGCCCTTACTTTCTCTGTGCAGGAAGGCGTGGCTGACCAGCGTTGGAAGCCCTAGTTCACGCATCGACCGGGCGAATTTTTCTAATGAGAAGGAGATCTCAAAACTTGATTTCACTGGGTTCATCACAAGATATTAAATGAAAAGAGCAACAGCAAGCGTACAATTATCATACTGCTGCTGTTGCATAATAAGGTCCACACTTTGCTGAAGTGTCATGATTGCACTTTTGGGAAGCTTTCTGCATGCTAGGAAAATGTAATGACTCTCTTATTTGCATTCAGTAGAAATTGTGTGTTGGATTAGTGGGCGGCGGGTGGGGGGGAATATACCTTCTTTGCAGTTGCGGGATTCCCCAAATTAAGGCCATCTCTACAGATTAGAAAAGGCAAATAGGAACCTATCTCAGGGCAAATGCAGACATTAACAAAGCAAAGTGGATGTGACCTTAAATTATGTTTAACATCTAGTTTGTTCTTCTGAATAATAGCCATTGGAGGGGGCATCAGGTTGCAATGGAAGCATCTTGCCCAAGGTTAATATTCGCTTGTGGGAGCAGTTTTCATTGAAAACGCAGCAAAGGGAGATGGATTTACCACCCCCCTCCTTGCACATAATAGTCTAAGTCCTAAAAGGGCCACCCGTGGCTGTTATTTAGAAGGGGGTGGGAACTACACACGTTAAATGCAGTCATGCATTTAATGTCCCATCCAGTTTGGTCCACAGTCCAGCACATAATTAAGCAGGCATGGTTCATTAATTTCAGTAGGACTTCCATGCACATAACTGCATCAGATTGTGGCCTTGGGAGTTATCCCCATGTTAGTAGGCATGTTCATTTGTTTATTTATATAGCAATCCTATGCATATTTTTTTGGAAGGAGCTTCTGTTGCATCCAGTGGAGCTTACTACCAGGTAATTGTGTATAGGGTTGCAGCCTTACTGATCTTCCCTAGCAATAAGACTTGGGATGGGTTACATCTTAAAATTCACATGTGGCCACATAAAATCAAACTGATATCTGAATCCTTTCGGGCACAATCCTATGCATGTTTAGACAGAAAAAAAGTCTTACAATTCCCAGCTGGGTGTTGTAGGAATTTTTTTCTGTCTAAACATGGATAGGATTGCAGAGCAATCCTATGGCCTCTAGACAGGGCTGGGGGGCCATAGGATAGTTTAGATTCCTGGATCCAAGGTCAGAGTCAGCTCTCCAATCTTGGACCCAGGAGTCCAAGCTCCCCACCCTTACCCCTATCCCACACAGTTGGCACAGAGAGAACCACACCAGCTGTCTCTCCAGAGTCTCAAAAGCAACCTCAGTGGGAAGGTAAAGGGGGCATTCCCATGGGTGGGGAGGGGACTGGAGAGGCCGGCTCACGAGGAATCCTCTGGCCTCCCCAGCCTCCTTCCCTCCCCCACCCCGATGTCTCAGCTAGACTGGCAAAAAAGCCCATCTATCTGAAATGCAGAGCAGGAGGAGCCCCGAGGTGAAGACTGTGTCCGCCACTCCTTCCGTTCTGCACTGGATGGCCGTAAGCCTCTGCATTCAGAGGCTTACGGCCATCCCCATAGGACTGCGCCCTTAAACACTTAACCTTGCACACCAAAAGCCAGCCCAAAGCAAAAAGGCATTGTAGTGGTTCTACTGAGGTTTAGGCAACCTACCTTTTCCATGAATCCCCATTCTTCTTAATCCCCAGTCCTTGTCTCCAACCCAAATTAATCCTAATAACATGTAATTGCTTTGGCTCAGGTTTATCCTCTGTCATCATCACCACATACAAACAGAGACTGTTGTTTCCCTTCACTGTTTAATTTTATATTGTAATCTCCTTAGGGCAGTAACATTTTAGAGAGTTGAGCCCACTTTGGAAGTCCCCTTTCTGCATTCAATCTACATGTACCTTTCCAGTGTCAAAACTGGGGCAGAGTGGTGGTGAACACCTCTGCAAGTTTTCAGCAAAATGTCAGGTGTGCACAGCACTGATTGGCTAGTCCCCTATGAAATCACCAAGAAAGCTGGAGCATATTTACACTTTTAACATATTAATAAGGCATCAAATGAACAAATATACATTAAAAAATGTTAGCAGCCTGCCTGAAGCATTTGTGTATTTTATATAGAAAAACAGGATATACGTATGTTGAAATAAATAAGTAAATGTTACAATAAATAACTACGAGAGGATGGGCAAAGTTATAGGTGAGCCAGCATTTGCCTCATGGTCATGTTCATCTGTTGTTCAAATTACAAAGGTGGAATTAAGACAGATTCAACCCATGGCTGAAGGCAACACTGTCAACTTCCTTCTTAGATGATGTACATCTTCACCCTAGAATACTATTTATATTGATAGCATTGCATCAGAAGTAAAGAACAATAATTCATGTCCCCAGTAGGAAAGAGATTTCACAGCTATAGGATGAACACCAAACGCTCCACTCACCATAGTTTTGTGGTCTGAATTGGGCACATTATGAATGAACTGATCAGAAATGGGTCTGAAACACTGGCAGAGCCGTGTAATTCCAAGTCCATTTTGGAACACTGGATTTCATGAGTCCTGTGACACCTTTGTTGTTGTTCAGTCGTTCAGTCGTGTCCGACTCTTCGTGACCCCATGGACCATAGCACGCCAGGCCTTCCTGTCCTGCGCTCTCTCCCAGAGCGTGCTCAAGTTCATATTCATTGCATCGGTGATGCTATCTAGCCATCTCATCCTCTGCCGTCCCCTTCTCCTTTTGCCTTCAGTCTTTCCCAGCATCAGGGTCTTTTCCAGAGAGTTTTCTCTTCGCATTAGGTGGCCAAAATATTTCAGCTTCAGCTTCAGTATCTCTCCTTCCAATGAGCACTCAGGGTTGATTTCCTTTAGGACGGACTGATTTGACCTCCTTGCAGTCCAGGGGACTCGTAAGAGTCTTCTCCAGCATCACAGTTCGAAAGCATCAATTCTTCGGCGCTCAGCCTTCCTTATAGTCCAGCTCTCACAGCCATACATTACTACTGGGAAGACCATAGCTTTGATTAGACGGACCTTTGTCGGCAAGGTGATGTCTCTGCTTCTTACTATGCTGTCTAGGTTTGCCATAGCTTTCCTCCCAAGAAGCAAGCGTCTTTTAATTTCATGGCTACAGTCACCGTCTGCGGTGATCTTGGAGCCCAAGAAAGTAAAATCTGTCACTGCTTCCATTTCTTCCCCTTGTATATGCCAGGAAGTGATGGGGCCAGATGCCATGATCTTAGTTTTTTTTATGTTGAGTTTCAAACCAGCTTTTGCACTCTCCTCTTTCACCCTCAACAAGAGGCTCTTGAGATCCTCTTCGCTTTCTGCCATTAGGGTGGTATCATCTGCATATCGGAGGTTGTTGATAATTCTCCCGGCAATCTTAATTCCGACCTGTGATTCATCCAACCAGGCGTTTCTCATGATGTACTCTGCATATAAGTTAAATAAGCAGGGTGACAATATGCAGCCTTGTCATACTCCTTTCCCAATGTTGAACCACTCGGTTGTTCCATGTCTGGTTCTTACTGTTGCTTCTTGACCCTCGTACAGGTTTCGCAGGAGACAGGTAAGGTGGTCTGGTACTCCCATCACTTTAAGAATTTCCCACAGTTTGTTGTGATCCACACAATCAAAGGCTTTAGCGTAGTCAATGAAGCAGAAATAGACGTTTTTCTGGAATTCTCTTGCTTTCTCCATGATCCATCGAACGTTGGCGATTTGATCTCTAGTTCCTCTGCCTCTTCGAAACCCAGCTTGTACTTCCGGTAGTTCTCGGTTCGCATACTGCTGAAGCCTAGCTTGTAGGATTTTGAGCATCACCTTGCTGGCATGTGAAATGAGCGCAATTGTGCGGTAGTTTGAACACTCTTTGGCATTGCCCTTCTTTGGAAGTGGAATGTAAACTGACCTTTTCCAGTCTTGCGGCCATTGTTGAGTGTTCCAAATTTGTTGGCATATTGAATGCAGCACTTTAACAGCATTATTTTTTAGGATTTTAAATAGCTCCGCTGGAATACTGTCATCTCCACTAGCTTTGTTGTTACTAATGCTTCCTAAGGCCCACTTGACTTCACTCTCTAGGATGTCCGGCTCAAGTTCAGTGACCGCACTATCATGGCTATCAGGGACATTCAGATCTTTCCTGTATAGTTCTTCTGTGTATTCTTGCCACCTCTTCTTAATCTCATCTGCTTCTGTTAGGTCCCTGCCTTCTTTGTCCTTTATCATGCCCGTCTTTGCACAAAACGTTCCCTTGAGATCTCCGATTTTCTTGAAGAGATCTCTAGTCTTTCCCATTCTGTTGTTTTCCTCGATTTCTTTGCATTGTTCATTTAAGAAGGCCTTCTTGTCTCTCCTTGCTATTCTCTGGAACTCTGCATTCAGTTGGATATATCTTCCCCTTTCTCCCTTGCTTTTCGCTTCCCTTCTTTCTTCAGCTACTTGTAAAGCCTCATCAGACAGCCACTTGGCTTTCTTGCATTTCTTTTTCTTTGGGATGGATTTTGTTGCTGCCTCCTGAACAATGTTATGGACCTCCGTCCATAGTTCCTCAGGCACTCTGTCTATCACGTCTAATCCCTTAAATCTATTTGTCACCTCCACTGTATATTCATAAGGGATATGATTTAGGTCATACCTGAATGGTTTAGTGGTTTTCCCTACATTCTTCAATTTAAGCTGAAATTTTGCAACAAGAAGCTCATGATCTGAGCCACAGTCAGCTCCAGGTCTTGTTTTTACTGACTGTATAGAGCTTCTCCATCTTTGGCTGCAAAGGACATATCAATCTGATTTCGATATTGACCATCTGGTGATGTCCATGTGTAGAGTCGCCTCTTGTGCTGTTGGAAAAGAGTGTTTGCTCTGATCAGCGTGTTCTCCTGGCAAAACTCTATTAGCTTTTGTCCTGCTTCATTTTGTACACCAAGGCCATGCTTGCCTGTTATCCCGGTGATTTCTTGACTTCCTACTTTAGCATTCCAATCCCCTATGATGAAGAGGACATCTTTTTTTGGTGTTAGTTCTAGAAGGTGTTGTAGGTCTTCATAGAACTGATCAACCTCAGCTCCTTCGGCATCAGTGGTTGGGGCATAGACTTGAATTACTGTGAAGTTGAATGGTTTGCCTTGGATTCGTACTGAGATCATTCTATCGTTTTTAAGATTGTACCCCAGTACTGCTTTTCCCACCCTTTTGTTGACTATGAATGCTACCCCATTTCTTCTAAGGGATTCTTGCCCACAGTAGTAGATATAATGGTCACCTGAATTAAATTCGCCCATGCCTGTCCATTTGAGTTCGCTGATTTCCAAGATGTCGATGTTCAATCTTGCCATCTCATGTTTGACCACCTCTAGCTTACCTTGATTCATTGATCTGACATTCCAGGTTCCTAAACAATATTGTTCTTTACAGCATCGGAATTTCTTTTCACCACCAGACACATCCACAGCTGAGTGTCCTTTCGGCTTTGGCCCAGCCGCTTCACTCTTTCTGGCGCTACTTGGAAATACCCTCTGCTCTTCCCCAGTAGTATATTGGACACCTTCCGACCTGAGGGGCTCATCTTCCGGCGTCATATCTTTTAGCCTTGTGATACGTTCCATGGGGTTTTCTTGGCAAGGATACTGGAGTGGGTTGCCATTTCCTTCTCCAGTGGACCACATTTTGTCCGAACTCTCTGCCATGACCTGTCCGTCTTGGGTGGCCCTGCACAGCATAGCTTATGGCTTCACTGAGTTACGCAAGCCCCTTCGCCACAACAAGGCAGTGATCCATGAAGGGGTGTGACACCTTAGAGACACCTTAGTCTCTGTGACACCTTAGAGACTAACAAATGTATTGTGTCAACAGTTCATGCAAGCAGGTGCCAACATCACATGCATGCAGTAGCGTGGGGAACGCATTGTTTTAGCTATAACAGGACTTGAACAAAACACAGAGGGGTGGATCCAGATTTATGCTGGATCAATTGCATTGGCAGAAGTGGACTTCCCCATCCCTCCTTCCCACGGCAGCTCCTTCATCCTCCTGAAAATACTACATAGGAGATCTCTACACCTCAAGTTTATTGTGCATTCATGGCTGATCACTCACTGAATTGTGCGGGTCCATTACATGACGTTGTCGTTGCCCAGTCATTATTCCACTATTTCCTCCCACCTATCCCGTGTTTTCCTCAAATGGAAAAAATTGGGTATTTTTACAGATATGCGCAAATGGAGCGCCATGTCCTCCCCATGTATTTCTCCCCTAGCGTGAATGAAGCACTGAGTGTGGTTGTTGGGGGCGTAGTCATGATGTTGAAGGTGGTGACGAAGGACTGATGGGCGTTCAGCCTTCCCTCTCCTGCGCCACTTTGGCTCCTCGCCATTTTCAGCCTGCCTGTTCAAAACAGGGAGGCAGAGCGGCAGTGGGGGTGTGTGTGGCAGAGTGGAGGAGCAGCAGAGGGGCTGAGCGGCAGGGACTGGCTAAAAAGATGGAAGAGGGAGGCGGGGCCCGGAGAGATCGAGGGGGGGCTGTCCGCATGTCAGGCCCCATCCACCAGTAATGTGCAAGGGGAGGGAAAGGGGCAGGAACCCAGGAGCAAGTATCACTGAACCTGGAGTGTGTGTAATGCCTCTTCATGGAAACGTAACGCTATGGGAATGGCCATCTACAGAGAAGGAAGCATGTGTAAAGGGAGTCAGTTGTGATCCTGCATTTAAAACGGAAGTGGAAAGCCCCGTTTTAAATGCAGGATTTTAGGCTGATGTAGAAATCCCCATAGAGTGTTAGAAGGCCCTGCTGAATTGGGTTACCTGTAGGGATGGCAGAGAATTCCACCATGGCCTCCCTCCCCCCCCACCCCGTGGAATCCCCCCAGGATGGACCTACCTGGTGGTGGATACGGCGACAGCAGCGGCTCCAGCAGCAGCTCCAGCAGCGAATGAAGTGGAGGCGGCGGCGGCAGTGGCTCTGGCTGCTGCCGAGCTGTTGCAGCCACAAATGGCGGCTGTCATAGCGGCCGCCATTTGCGTCCCTACGCTAGCCCGTGATAGGCTACGTAAATATTTACGTAGCCTATCACGGGCTAGCATAGGGACGCAAATAGCGTCCCCTATGCAGGACGCCATTTGCGTCTGCAGCAGCCTGGTAGCAGGTGGAGGCCCCACTGTGGGTTGGCCCAGCTGGCGGCTCCGCGGACTGGCTGCGGAGCGGACCCGGCCGGGCAGGATTCTGAGGTGGGAGGAACGGATCACCTCCCCCCCGTCAAGGATTCCGGGGGGAGGAACGGATCGCCTCCCCCCACCTGCAGACCCCAGCGGAGCCCGGTAAGTGGGGTTTCATACACCCCTAGTTACCTGTGGTGTGAGGGAGGGGGGATCCCCCCAAATCAGGCAATCTTCTGTGAGAAGAGCCCTTCCTCTCATGGAAGGTCCCTTCTCACAGAAGACAGATCCTGGATCGAACCCATGATCAGCAGACTATTGAAATAACTGTTGGTGGATGATACTTCTTTAGGCTGCAGGTGGGAGCTCAAATGTTTGAATGCATTTCCATTTTTCTTTGTTTTTTAAAAATCCACTGTATGGTCGAAACTGCTGTGGCAGGGAGAAGGCCAAGTTAGAACTCACTCGCCGCAGCTCAAAAGTCCTAAGAAAGCAATTCACATGTTTAACATGATCACACATTATATTTCATAGGTTTCCTGGTGTGGGGAATACTAGCAGAATGTCTCATGGATGGAAACTGTGACATCAGGATAGTCTCTAAGCTTCTTCAATAGAAGTGAGAGGAATGCTTCCCAGCTACTCCTGCCATTCATGCTCAGCACATTTCTAGAAAAGGTGTATGCCTGCTATGACCATTCCTTATCCTTGTAAAGTGGTGTAAGCTTTGAGCATTACCTAATAGATTGCGCCTGCTTGTTCTCTTCAGTCTTGCTCCTTCCACTTCCATAGTGGAATAGAATAGTGGTGGAAGTCACGATGGGCCCATATCACATGTCCATATGGGTGTATGTTCAAATCATTGCTCACATATTCAAATGAGTGCTCACCCCTATGTGCCTGGAAGACATTAAGAGTTGGAATCTGAGCTGTTACTTATGACAATAATGTTGGCAAGTTGGCAAGAATGCAACAGTACTGGCACTTACCATGTATGACCTAAGCAGGCCTTCTCGGGCCCTGTTGGTCTGATGTCATTTGTGACTGAAGCATGAGTTAATTTTCTAATTAAAAAATGTGCACTTGAAACAGCCTACCACAGTGGAACAGCATGTGCGTGAAGAAGTGTTCATTCCAACAACCAGATTATTTTTCATTGGGTCTTTTGTGCATGTCTAGCCCTGGGATATTTCATCAAGTTCTTCCCTGGGCTGCTAATACGTTTCTGTCATTCCAAACACACACGGCTTTTGTGATCATCCACAAGCATTCTTTGTTAAACTCCTTGAGGGTGACTCTTGTTAAACTGAAATGCAAAATGGCAAAGATCAGATGTAGGTCTTGTTCAATAGCTGGAATATCCTTCTGCTAGCCGGAGACTGAGAGTCTGTATTTCCTTCCAGGCCAAAATTATCTGTATAACTTCTGAAACAATGCTGGACTACAAGATGCACAACACTGCTCAACGTGTTCTATTTTGGGGGGATTCTTTATTGTTGTGCTGTAGGGGATAAAAAGATGGTGTAAGAACTTGTCTAAGAGAAGTACTGTAGGAGCCTCTGTGATTTGAAGGTTGAACTGATAATGTACAAGAGAAATAGGTAAGCTTTTCCATGGATCTCCACTTTTTGTGTGTTGCAGGGGGGGGGGTACAATTGTTTGCATACTCAAAGCCTTTCCTATCTTTGGGCAAACTTTCAAATACACAAACAGACTGAAGGATGAATATTAAGGAGGAAGCGGGAAATATGACCAGATAGTTAAAGGAAGCAGAGTGGAAACCCTGGGGGTGGGGGTGGGGAATCTTCATAACAACAGAATGAGAAGCACGTTGGAATATTACCTGGATTTTCATGGAATCGGCTTTGGTCCATCAGGGACACATAAAGCAAGATAAGTTGAGTATACCGTACCTTTAAAATCCAGTTTTCAGGGGTCACACAGAGCTTGAAAGGAGCATACTGGGGGGGGGGGGGAGTAGAACTGAATGTCATCAAACTGGCAGGGGCTGCTCAACCAATGAGAGAGGCTTGTTTCCCGGCCCATGTCCAGGCTCCCCCCTGCTACTACATTATTATGAATGGAGAGCAACTAATTTATCCCCACGTGTGCAGATTTCCCTGAAGAAGCCAAAACCCTGATTATCCAGTGCAGCATCTGAAGGCTCCCTATGAGAGCATCTCCCCACCCAATTTCACCACATTCCAGCAGTCTGCCGCAGAGTTAGTGCTCCCACCCCATTTTTCCCTATGTGCACACTTTTGCCTTGAGAAGCTAAAATCCCCAGTTCTCGAGTGCAGCATCTGAAGGCTTCCCCTGAGAACAGCCCCCCCCCCATTTCACCCCATTCCAGCAAACTGTTGTAGAGTTATTGCTTTCACCCCCACCCCTTTCTCTGTCTCTGGTCACTTTATTCCTGCTTGCAATGACAGGCTCCTGAGACCTTGCCAGACCAGAGAAGCAACTTTACACAATATTGGAGATGTGCATCATCACGGAGGTAATTACTGGTGAAATGGGAATGCAGGGCAATTCTGAAGGCTGAAAGGCTCAGTGAGGTCACAGCCAAGTGAGAGAGACACCCCTGGGCAGGGCTATAATGCTGAAGTATATGCAGAGGATTGGGGCACACAGCACCAGAAGTGTGGAGAACCCAAATTAAAAAAATAAAAAGGGGTAAAAGTAGTCTCAGGAAATCTGGCTTTTCCATGCCATGCTTCTGCTCATGTAGCACTTCCAGATCATACAGAGGGCTGTCCTCTCCTTACAGGGATTTGCTGCAAATTGGGAGCATTTTGAGGTTGTTGGCAGCAGATGATGTTGTGGCTCATCTGCAGCCGCCTGGAAATCTCCGGGTGGCTGCAGATGAGCCACAACATCATCTGCTGCCAACAACCTCAAAATGCTCCCAATTTGCAGCAAATCCCTGTAAGGAGAGAACAGCCCTCTGTATGATCTGGAAGTGCTACATGAGCAGAAGCATGCATGATACCAAGGAAATGAGCAGTTAGCAGTATAGAAAATGAGCAGGTCTATCAGCCAGATATTACCAGGGAAGGAAGTTGAGAGGAATGGAGGCAGAGGTTCAGATCATGGCTGGGTGAAGTGGCACATGAAAGCTGTGGGTGCTGTGGACAGTATCCAATGGTGTCATTCTGCAAACTCAAATAGCGCTAGCAGAACTCTGCTGAATCTTTCCGTTGTGCAAGTGGTTGCCCATTACGCTTGTGCACTGGTTGTGCAAGCAGTTGTGCAAGGGGTTGCACAGGAGTTATGCGCAACTGGTTGGACAATGGGTTAGACAAGCATAATGTACAACTGCTTGCGGCATTGTGCTTGTGCAAACATAACTTTAATTGGATTCTTCTCTTACACATAGTTCAGAACCATAGTTCAGAACGAACATCATTTATGCTAAAGGAATGACATAGCTGGATACTGCCCTGTGTATCCAGCAGTCCAAGGCATAAGGCATTGGGAGGGAGACATCAACTCTAGCCTCCTAGAAAATAGCAGGATGCATGATAATCTTTTCCCTACACATTAGCCCACATAATTCCAGCCACTGCACCAGAAGTAAAGATCAGGTACAAATAAGGTTATTTGTTTCTTTATTATTCATATTCATAAGAAGCTTATGAAACAGATTCTCTATGAGTTGTGCAATTATTTTAAACTAAGAAATAGTACAATAAAACACGACAAAAATCTAAAAACACAGCAATACAAAAAACAACTTGATAAAAATAGGAGTGTAAATTCAGATGCCAATAAAATAAAGACAATAAAACTATGATGCAAAGGCAACCTGATAAAATGTACAAAATGAGGAATTAAAACCAAAGCATCTCTACACCAGCCTAAAACCCCATATTTAAAATGGGGCTTTCTGCTTCCATTTTAAATGCAGGATCACGGCAGACTCCCTTCACACACACTTCCTTTCCCCCCCTCCTCCCCCCCCCTTTTCCCTGTTATCTGAGTCTTCCATACGTTCCATTATACAGCCGCTAGATGGCTCTGCGGTCTAGTTCCTCTTATTGCAGCTTTTCCTCTTGTTACGGAGAGAACTCAAGCAGAACTCAAATGCTGTAATTTGATAGCTCATCATCTCCAATCTTTTAAACAATGGAATAAAGGTCATTTAGTGCGGGAGACACCCTGGAGGTTAACGGTGTCATCTAAAGGACCCGAAAACTTCCATGAGTAACCAATCTCAATAGCAGGATAAAAGGACCATGTGATAAAAGGACCATGCCCCCAGCCCCCAGAGATAAAAAAGGAGTAAAAACCAAATGGAAAGCAAAAACACTGGCATGTAATAGGGATTAAAATAGGAAAGATTTAAAAGTCCTGGGAGAACAACAACAACAAGTCTTAACCTGGCACAGGAAAGAAAGCAATGTTGGTGTCAAGCCAACTCCCTTGGGGAGAGCGTTCCATAACTCAGTGGCATGGAGCACTTTTTATCAGCTTAGGCTGGTATATCAACTACACCCTTATCTGGACAGAGATAGCCCAGCTACAGTTATCCATGCTCTGATAACTTCTCGTCTGGATTACTGCAATGTGTTATATGTGGGGCCGCCTTTGAAAACGGTCCGGAAACTTCAGCTGGTCCAAAATAGGGCAGCAAGATTGTTAACAGGGACCGGCCAGCGAGCTCATATTATGCCAGTACTTTTTCAGCTGCACTGGCTGCCAGTCCATTTCTGGGCCTGATTCAAAGTCCTGGTATTAACATTTAAAGCCTTTAACAGCTTGGGGCCAGGTTATCTGAAGGATTGCCTCCTCCCATATGTGCCTGCCTGGACCTTAAGATCATCCTCAGTGGCCCTTCTCCGTGAGCCCCTGCCAAAGGAAGTGAGGCGGGTGGCTACTAGGAGGAGGGCTTTTTCTGATGTGGCACCCAAGCTGTGGAATGAGCTCCCTAGTGAGGTTTGCCTGGCACCTACATTGTATTCCTTTTGGCAGCAGGTGAAGACCTTATTATTTTCCAAGGCATTTTAGCTTTCTAGACTTTTAGCTTTGCTGTTTTAAATCTGTATTTTAAATTCTTGCACTGCTGCTAGGTTTTATTGTGGTTGTATTGTTATATTGTGGTTTTAATGTTCTATATATTTTAAATTGTTTTATTGTGTGTTGTTTGGTTTTAATTTTTGTGAACCACCCAGAGAGCTTCGGCTATTGGGCAGTATAGAAATAAATAAATAAAATAAAATAAAATAAAGTCTGAGGGCCACCAGCAAGAAGGCCCTCAGTTATGGACCTTGTTGTCGTGATGTACGGAAGAGCATTTCCATGAAAGAAGAAACCAAGCAAGGTACATCATTTCCCCCTTCAAAGGAGGTCACTGAAGAAACTGGAGCAGCAAAGGCAGCCTGAGCTGGTACATTTTATTTTTTAAAAAATGCTCTCCACTGCACTGCGCACTTTAGATAGTGGCAGATAGTGTTAAGATGGCCAGTATTTGAAGGTGTCCTCTATTTGACAGGCTGTCTAGTCCAGGTCAAGTTTAAAGACAAAGAACCATCAGAAGGGAGAGCAGCAGAGGCCTTGAAATTGCCCATCACCTGGACAGGAGGCTGAGCAGGGCATGCAGGTCGCCTGGTCACAGTCTTCCCAATGAGATGGATTGTATTGTTATTTAAATTAGAGTCGATATTTCTAAATTTGCACCAATATAAATTAGCTTATGTAAATTTTATGCAAATCTGCATCCCCTCCCCCCCCCTCTTTCCCCCACTAGTGGCCACCCTACCTCTGACGTTCTACTATATTTGATGTGTCATCAAGCAGCTAGGGAGTCTGCAGCTGCGTTCCCCAGCAAAGCATGATGGGATTTGCTGCCATACTTTCCCTTACATGACACCAATCTGTTGTGTTCCATTTCCCTGAAGCCCCCTGCAACCACCTTCCCTGGCACTCCTGTTATTCTTAGAAATCTGTATGCCTGTTTGCAAGCAGAATCCTCTTACACTGAGAGAATGAGAGAGAGCATGTGTGCTCAGGATTAGTCAGGAGAGCTTACTGATTAGTATGTAGCTGCCATCTCCTACAGACTGAGAAGTGTCCATAAATACTGGGCTGGGAGGCACCTTGACATGAGCTGAAATTAAGAAGGGGTGTTGGGTGGGGAGTTAAGAAACTAACAGCAAGAAAACATCACCGCATAGCAAGTAATCCTGGAGCAATGTCTGCGGCCGAAGCGCTGTGCAAACTTAATTCAGTCTTGCCATCAATACATACATACATACATACATACATACATATGCCTAGAGAATTCTCCTCTGACGTGGTGGCCTTCAGATGCTTTGGAGTACAAGTCCCATCAGCCTCAGGGTTGTAGTCCAAAACACCTGGAGGGAGGGCACCACATCAGGGAAGGCTAGCTGAGACACAGCCACGGAGGGGTTGTGCACTGAGCTTTGGATCGAGACTCATGAAATTAAGCTTTCATAGAGACTCAAGGTTAGAAAGGACCAGTAGATCTCTCCGCACCCAGCAAGTCCCTGAGTTCTACACATGCATAGAATCGGTTGGGTGCTGTTTATTTCTTTTATTCTCACTGTTTCTAACTGTGGTTTTTAATTTTTTGTTTTTTATCTTACATTTTAATTAAGATTTCATTTTTAATCTATATTCTATCGTTAGCCACCTTGAGTGCCATTTTTTTGGTAGAAAGGTGGAATGTAACTTCAATCAATGAAACTGGCATCCTTCAATTTAATACAAGTAATGTTTACCTTCCAGGCAGTGATGCACAATACGAATACCTTGGGGACAACTTTTACATTTTTAGTAACAGGGCTGCACCACTGCGCTAATTGTGGAACAGCAGATTCGTTTTACAGTTTGAACACTTCGCCTAAGTAAGGCTCAGTCTTGTACCATCCTAGGAACAGTTTGTTCCTCTTCATTTATTAGGCTAATGCTGTAATTGAAAGCACTCTATATGCTAGTCCCCGGCCAAATAAGCCTTATGGATTAACTTGGTTGCCAATGACCACACCAGAGGATCAGGGTCTCTGATGTGGCTCTAAAAGAGCAGGCAGGTTCATATGGAAGCAGTTTGTTCAGCTATGGAATGACATTCAGCTATGTTATGCTGAGGTCTTTTGTATCTCATCATTTATTATTATATAATTGCTACTCTACTAGCCCCAGGGCTTAAAAAAATACCCTGAACCTGAACATAAGAATGTAAGAAGAGCCCTGCTGGATCAGACAAAGGGTCCATCCAGTCCAGCATTCCGTTCACACAGCGGCCAACCAGCTGTCGACCAGGAACCCACAAGCAGGACACGAGTGCATCAGCCTCCTCCCGCCCATGTTCCCCAGCAACTGGTGTATATAGGCATACCGCCTCAGGTACTGAAGGTAGCACACAGCCCTCAAGCCTAGTTAAAGAAAGAAGTAAATGTAGGCCTCAAGAAAAGCTGAGTAGAACACTTGATCTTAGATGTACTTGTACCAGTTGTACTAACATCCCAAGCAGGGAGCTGTGTGGGTGCCCTCCATCAGAGCACCGAATGGTAAACACTCGCTGAATAACTCAGCTGCCCCTTGAGTAGGCCGACCCTTACTCTGCTCAGCTATCCGGTTTTCTGTTACCAGGCAAAAGAGGTGAAATGTGTGCTGCCCAGGGCAGAACAAAAGCCATCAACTGTCAGTTATATATTGCTGTGGGGTGGAGGTTACAAGGCTGTTGTGACAGGTTCTGCTGACAGTGTGGCATAAATGCAGCACATAAAACCCTTCTGGAGCTGTGAAATGGAGACAAACCATTCCTTGGCCTTTGTCTCACTTTCCCAAAACAATTAGCACCATTTAGGAAAAACAGGAGAACACAGGAATGCAAAATGAAGTCAGGCATAGCATTTAGCATGAAGCCCAACTTCAACCTGACGTTGGTAAGGTTGAAGTACACAAGAGCACGCAAGAATTTCAGACTGCGCTTTAAATGGGAAGGAGCTGTAGCTCAGTGGGTAGAGCACCTGCTTTGCATGCAGAAGGTCCCAGGTTCAATCCCTGACTTTTCCAGGTAAGGCTGGAAAAATTGCTGCCAGTCAGTGTTGACAGTACAGGGCTAGAGAGATTAATGGTTTGACGTGGCATAAGGCAACTTCCTATGTTCTAAAACCAGCACCACACTGGACTGATTTCAATATGGTTTCTGTTGAGACTTGGGATGGATGAGAAATTCATTAAGTTTGCATTTTAATGTTAACCTACCTGGTTTGGACTTCCCAAACAAATATGCAAACCAAAATGCAGTTATCCTTCAGAATTTGCACTTCGCTAAACATCACAGTGCTGTTCTTCAATTTTAAAAAAAATGAGCACAAGAATGCATATGTTGGGAGAAAGTGCACACAAAGATGCATAATTTAGTGAAAATAACATAGAAAACTATATTAGGCAAAACTGCTTGCAAAAAATCTTATAGGCAAAATTGTATACAACGATGAGAAATGCACACAAAAATGTGTGTGAATATTTGTGCAGATGTTTGGGTGTTGTTGTTTTTTTAAAAAAATGCAAACTGATGCAGAAACAGGACAAAACCAACTGAGGATTGGGGAAAAAAATAGAGACCGAGAGAAACCAAGACTGATAGATTTGTCCATCCATAGTGGAGACTCAGTATGATGTACGCCCAGCTTCTTCTTAAGTGGTTCCAGAGCTGCATTTGGAATTAAACGTTAAAGAGGTATGTCAACCTCTTGTCCTGGTGGAAGGTCGCTTCCTCATAATCACTCACTTTCCTTTTCTTGAAGGTTGTAATTTTCAAGAAGACAATGGTTCTGTAACATTTTCCCCCTCTTGACATCACAATTTGTAATCTCCTAATCGAAAACGTTACATAAAATATGCTTTTAGAAAGAAAACCACCATGGATAATGTATTAGGACAGGGCTCTTACATGCATGGGTCAGTGCACTCACTGCATACACTTCAACCCCGAAAGCAGAAGCAGTCGAGGAGATTACTGGAGGCAGCTGAGTGCATTTTTTAAATCTTTCATTATTTTTCATTGGCATCACTCAAAAGCGGGCACCTGTTGTCTTTGAGCAATCATATTGCAAGTGGTCCTGTTGCATGATATTAGAACTAATACTTCGTATGTTATGCTCTCCTGAGGAAAGGTGAGAAGCTGGCCCATTCTGGCTGAGGATTATGGGAGTTGTGGTCAAACACATTTGGAGGCCAACCGGTTAGGGAAGACTGAGTCAGAGCACATATAAACTGTACATTGTTGGTTGCCTATGGTTTTTCTATTGGGACGTTTATTTATACCCGGATTTTATCTCCTATATGGAGTTTATTTTATGGAAAGAAAGCCTTTTTTAAATAAGGTCTCATCCAGTGCAATTCGATGCTTGTTTATTCAAAAGGAAGTACCACGGACTACGAAGACACTTACTCCCAAGTAAGTGTGCATGAGACTGAAGCATTGCTGTCTTAAGGTCATGGAAAAGTACTTGTGTTTGATTTCAGTGTTACTGGATGCCACTGTTGGTTCAAACAATAACTAATACCATATGGATAATAAAACTTTGGAACACAGGAAGCTGCCTTATTTAGTGCTTTTCTACATGATGCTGTTAATTGGCTGTATCTACTTTCGATTTGGTCTCAGAATTGAGATTTGAGCACAACACGAAGTGCATTTCCTTTCCTGCTATTCTTCTACATAACCTCTAGGTGGCGCTGTGGTACAGGGGAACAGTGCAAGTACACAAGAGGAAATCCCGCTGTCTTTCGCTTTCTCCATTAAATGACACATTTTCCTTGCTATAAAAAAACTCACCTGAAGTGCTCGTTAGACACAGAAGTGAAACTGAAGGAGCACAAAGTTGTCTAAAGAACCCATAAACAACTGTGAGTAGGGAATGGTGAGCACATGATAAATGCCTTATGTAGAAAAGCCCTGTGATACGTTCCATGAGGTTTTCTTGGCAAGAATACTGGAATGGGTTGCCATTTCCTTCTCCAGTGGACCACATTTTGTCAGAACTCTCTGCCATGACCTGTCCGTCTTGGGTGGCCCTGCACAGCATAGCTTATGGCTTCACTGAGTTACACAAGCCCCTTCGCCACAACAAGGCAGTGATCCATGAAGGGGTACCACAGGGCTTTTCTACATGAGGTGAAAAGAAAATCCGATGCTGTAAAGAACAATATTGTTTAGGAACCTGGAATGTAAGATCAATGAATCAAGGTAAACTGGAGGTGGTCAAACATGAGATGGCAAGACTGAACATCGACATCTTGGAAATCAGCGAACTAAAATGGACAAGCATGGGCGAATTTAATTCAGGTGACCATTATTTCTACTATTGTGGGCAAGAATCCCTTAGAAGAAATGGAGTAGCACTCATAGTCAACAAAAGGGTGGGAAAAGCAGTACTGGGGTACAATCTCAAAAATGATACAATGATCTCAGTATGAATCCAAGGCAAACCATTCAACATCACAGTAATTCAAGTTTATGCCCCAACCACTGAGGCTGAAGCAGCTGAGGTTGATCGGTTCTATGAAGACCTACAACACCTTCTAGAACTAACACCAAAAAAAGATGTCCTTTTCATCATAGGGGATTGGAATGCCAAAGTAGGAAGTCAAGAAATCACCGGGATAACAGGCAAGCATGGCCTTGGTGTACAAAATGAAGCAGGACAAAGGCTAATAGAGTTTTGCCAAGAGAACATGCTGATCACAGCAAACACTCTTTTCCAACAGCACAAGAGGCGACTCTACACATGGACATCACCAGATGGTCAATACTGAAATCAGATTGATTATGTCCTTTGCAGTCAAAGATGGAGAAGCTCTATACAGTCAGTAAAAACAAGACCTGGAGCTGACTGTGGCTCAGATCATGAGCTGCTTCTTGCAAAATTTTGGCTTAAATTGAAGAACGTAGGGAAAACCACTAAACCATTCAGCTATGACCTAAATCATATCCCTTATGAATATACAGTGGAGGTGACAAATAGATTTAAGGGATTAGACCTGATAGACAGAGTGCCTGAGGAACTATGGACGGAGGTCCGTCACATTGTTCAGGAGGCAGCAACGAAATCCATCCCAAAGAAAAAGAAATGCAAGAAAGCCAAGTGGCTGTCTGATGAGGCTTTACAAGTAGCTGAGGAAAGAAGGGAAGCGACAAGCAAGGGAGAAAGGGCAAGATATAAACAACTGAATGCAGAGTTCCAGAGAATAGCAAGGAGAGACAAGAAGGCCTTCTTAAATGAACAATGCAAAGAAATCGAGGAAAACAACAGAATGGGGAAGACTAGAGATCTTTTCAAGAAAATCGGAGATCTCAAGGGAACATTTTGTGCAAAGACAGGCATGATAAAGGACAAAGAAGGCAGGGACCTAACAGAAGCAGATGATATAAAGAAGAGGTGGAAAGAATACACAGAAGAACTATACAGGAAAGATCTGAATGTCCCTGATAGCCATGATAGTGCGGTCACTGAACTTGAGCTGGACATCCTCGAGAGTGAAGTCAAGTGGGCCTTAGGAAGCATTAGTAACAACAAAGCTAGCGGAGATGACACTATTCCAGCGGAGCTATTTAAAATCCTCAAAGATGATGCTGTTAGAGTGCTGCACTCAATATGCCAACAAATTTGGAACACTCAACAATGGCCACAAGACTGGAAAAGGTCAGTTTACATTCCAATTCCAAAGAAGGGCAATGCCAAAGAGTGTTCAAACTACCATACAATTGCGCTCATTTCACATGCCAGCAAGGTGATGCTCAAAATCCTACAAGCTAGGCTTCAGCAGCATGTGAACCGAGAACTACCGGAAGTACAAGCTAGGTTCCGAAGAGGCAGAGGAACTAGAGATCAAATTGCCAACTTTCGCTGGATCATGGAGAAAGCAAGAGAATTCCAGAAAAACGTCTATTTCTGCTTCATTGACTATGCTAAAGCCTTTGATTGTGTGGATCACAACAAACTGTGGTGAACAACCGATTGGTTCAAAATTGGGAAAGGAGTATTACAAGGCTGCATATTGTCGCCCTGCTTATTTAACTTATATGCAGAGTACATCATGAGAAACGCCGGGCTGGATGAATCACAGGTCGGAATTAAGATTACCGGGAGAATTATCAACAACCTCAGATACGCAGATGATACCACCCTAATGGCAGAAAGCGAAGAGGATCTAAAGAACCTCTTGTTGAGGGTGAAAGTGGAGAGTGCAAAAGCTGGTTTGAAACTCAACATTAAAAAAACTCAGATCATGGCATCTGGTCCCATCACTTCCTGGCATATAGAAGGGGAAGAAATGGAAGCAGTGACAGATTTTATTTTCTTGGGCTCCAAGATCACCGCAGACGGTGACTGTAGCCATGAAATTAAAAGACGCTTGCTCCTTGGGAGGAAAGCTATGGCAAACCTAGACAGCATAGTCAGAAGCAGAGACATCACCTTGCCGACAAAGGCTCGTATAATCAAAGCTATGGTTTTCCCAGTAGTAATGTATGGCTGTGAGAGCTGGACTATAAGGAAGGCTGAGCGCCGAAGAATCGATGCTTTCGAACTGTGGTGCTGGAGAGGACTCTTACGAGTCCCCTGGACTGCAAGGAGGTCAAATCAGTCAACCCTAAAGGAAATCAACCGTGACTGCTCATTGGAAGGACAGATACTGAAGCTGAAGCTCAAATATTTTGGCCACCTAACGCGAAGAGAAAACTCCCTGGAAAAGACCCTGATGCTGGGAAAGACTGAAGGCAAAAGGAGAAGGGGACGGCAGAGGATGAGATGGCCAGATAGCATCACCGATGCAATGAATATGGACTTGAGCACGCTCCGGGAGAGAGCGCAGGACAGGAAGGCCTGGCGTGCTATGGTCCATGGGGTCACGAAGAGTCGGACACGACTGAACGACTGAACAGCAACAGAGAAGCCCAGTGAGTCAGACCGTTGGCCCATCTAGCCCAGCATTGTCAGCACTGACTGGCAGCAGCTCTCCAGGGCTTCAGGCAGTTTTTTCAGCCCTACCTGGAGATGCCGGGGGGTTGAACCCGGAACCTTCTGCATGCCAAGCAGGTGCTCTACAATTGAGCTATGGTCCTACCCCTCACAGCCAGGGTAGCATAATGGCCAAGAATCGGAAGGTCTTCCATTTAAATCCCACCTCTGTCATGAGCTCCTTAGGTGACTTCTGGCTAGGGAGGCTCCATTTCGCTATTGTGGCTAATAACTTGAGCATTGATTGACTTCACCCGCATGAGTTTGTCTAACAGTTCAGAAATCCATTGAAATTCATAGCGATGCCCACTTCCTGTTGTCTACCCTGTGTCTTTTGTCTTGTCCTGAACTGCCAGTCAACAGCATCAGGTAACCCCTAGTCTGTGAGGGGGGAAAAGTCTCTCTGTCTATGAACGTTGTTTCACCTCAGTGTAGCTTGCATGGGAGCCGCATGGGATGGATAGTGCTCTCATGCTCTGCCTTCCGTTGGGGATGGGTAGAAATAGGCATTCCTTTTCATGAGGCCATTAGGGGCCTGCTAGTCTATGCTGCCTAGATAATGAACTTAGGTCCTCAGCAAAGCTTTATTCAGACTATGGCTTAACTCTGACAAATGGTGCCTAACAGCCTATTCTTCTTGCTATGCCATCCATTGTTGGGAGCAGTGATGGACCCCAGTCATTATTCTGTTTTAGAGGCATCAGCAAACTTAGATAACTACGCTGGAATTCCATCTTCCTCATGCTTCTCCGACTGCCTCTGGGTTACACAGGTTGGTTTTTAAATGTTATATGCAGTGTTGCTTGCAGATACCTTAGCATACAGCCTCTTCACACATTGATGTTCTTCAGGGGTACACCTAAGAGTTTTTAAGTGCACACCTAGGAAAAGTGTTTGAAAAGACCCATATCATACAGGTACAATTGTCTGCAGTTCCCCTATACACACTTCGTGGCAAACCCAGATTTGTTGCCGTGTAATGTATGAAATGACTCTTAACAGAACTAGGTTAATTGGGTAAAGGCTTTTTTCCATGAAAAGTATCTTGCTCTCCCCAGTTGCATTTTCCCAGCTGTAATTGAGTTCATACCTATGTTATTGCTTTAAAAAAACACAGCTTTATTTCATGCCCTGCACTTTTGATTCCAAAGGCTTCCAAAGCCCCTCAGCAACCCCCAAATAAAAGTGATACGAAATACAACAATGCACAACAGTAAGGGCACATAACATACACAAAAACTCCAAAACAAGCGATAAAAACTGCACCCTGGCAATAAAATCAGTACAATGCCTGCATCCAAAAGCATCTTTAAAGGTTTTTGCTGCTGGTCAAGAGGAAAGTGGTAACCAGGACAAGTGGGCCTCCCTTTGAGAGGGAAATGATAATTAATGACACTGTGATGTCTTTAAGATGTATGAATTTAATGTGATGTTAGTGTGATGTCAAAGGGTTGTTTTACGGATGCCAGTGTGGAGGGGAAGGATCATATATGCTGCCTTGAACTTGGAGGAAAGGTGGTATATCAAGCTGATAAAGACAAAAGTGGAGGAAGCTCCAGTACCCCTCAGCTTCTTCCTGCTTTTGCTGTTGGGACTGAACACATGCACCTTGCTCCATGCGATTAGGGAAGTTCTGGGTTTACGCACATGGAACTGCCATTGTGAGGCCTAGTTCGGCCCTCGGGTGCCTAATAAGGCAAAGACTCTGTCCAGGTCTCTAATATTGATCAAACTGGGAAGCAAGCGGTTGAAAAAGCATTTGCTGAAGCATCTGATTGCGGGGGAGTGAGCAGGATGGCCACTTATGCATAGCCCAAAATGAGGAAATGCATCACCCAAAAAGAGGACAAAAGAGGACACAAACTTGCATACAATTTGCATATGCTAATTTAGATGTATAGATGTGGTTTTCAGGGTGGGGGAAACTACTATAATTTAAGTAGAATGCAAGCCATCTCACCATATGGGGAAGGCTGACCAGGTGACTTGTGTGCCTGCCGCTCAGTCTGCTGTCCACTTGGAGGGCAGCGTCAAGGCCCCGGCTCTTCCTTGGTGTGGTTCATTATCTGTAAACTAGACTTGGACGGGACAGTCCTTTAAATACAGGATACTTTCAAACAGAGGACTGTCGTTTGTAGAGTAGGACACCAGGCCACCCTAGCCCTTCAACCCTTGTTAAATTCAAAACATGACCTCCGTTAAAGACTGAAAGACTGTCTTGGGGCACAATCCTATTCGGATGCCCATCACCCTCCAAGTTCCTATGCAGGGCGGGAACAGCACAGAGGCAGTTGTCACCTCTGTGCTCCTCTCGCCCTGCATTTTTGCTAGACAAGCGATTTTGCCCATCCAGCTGGGGCTCAGCGGAGCGGGAAGGAGGGAAGGAGGCTGGAGCAGCTACAGAATTCTTCGTAAGCCAGTCGCCCCAGTCTCCTCCCCTTCCCATCCACAGAATTGCCCCCTTTTGCTCCTCTCCAAGCGCGTGTTTGCAAGCTTGCAGAGGCAGCTGGTGCAATTCTGTCGGTCTGGTTGCGAGGGGGAGGGGAACTCGGACTCTCCAGCCTTGGATCCAGGACTCCAAAAAATTCTCCCCACTCCACCCCACCCCCTGACACTATCTAGGGGCCATAGGATTGCTCTCTTATTCTCTCAGGCATTTAGTGGGTAATATTCTAATACTTAAAAAAATTATTTTATTGCTGGATTGTTACTGATTGCTTTTATTTCCGTCCCTTCTTTTACTGCTATTTCAGTTGTTTTTAATAGCTTTTTTCAAAAAATGATCATTTTAATTTTTGCTGTTGAAAGTTGTCTTAGGAATGATAGCAATATTCTTAAGTAATAAATAAATAGTCAAGAGCGAAGCACACTTATTTGGGAATAATTTGAGTCCCACTGATCTCAGGTACAAATGTGTAAGATTGTGGCCCTAAAGGATTTCTTAGGCAATTAACAGTCACAGCTCTGAAATATTCATCAAGTAGCAGGTCAGTTAACACACAGGTCACCTAGTCACAGTCTTCCCCATATGGTGAGATGTATTGCATTCTATTTAAATTATAGTTTTCCCCCTAAATTTGCATCTATACCTCTAAATTAGCATATGCAGAACAAGTGGGCCCAGAAACAAAATGTGGCCACATGGAGTGTTCCTGTTCAGGATTCCAGCCAGCCAAGCAACTGTGCCCATTTCCTTGATATTCCATTCCATTCTCCCTTCTCCAGTTTTCCATTTCTCCCCTCTCAACAGTCAGCCATCATTTTGTGCCCACTGAGGAGTTCAGTCCTCAATGGACTATTTTTGGGTTCCCTTCCCTTAAGGTTTTTGTTTGTTGGCAAAACTTGGGGTTTCTCATGGATGGTGTTGTTTTGGCTACCATGCTTAGTTCAGATGATAGCAATTACTCTGACGACAAAAGCTAAAATCTTTGGGGGGTTTGCCACCATTGCTAAACAGTGAGAGTCAAGAGAGCCACATGCAGACTTCTTTTTAATCCAAGTGTGACGTCCACCTTCCCCAAAGGCTTACAAGGCTTTCTCTTGAGTATGAGGTCAGTGAACATTTTATAGCCTGAAAACTCCCAGAAACCTTTGCTGCGCTTCCATTGCCCTCTGGGAGCTGCCTCTGAATATTACATCAGATTTTTGCATCAGGTTTAGGCTGAGCAAGGATCCAGATTCTTTCATCTCAAGGCAGCTCCAAGAGAAATCCCTTCTTTAAAAAATATTTATTTATTTATTTGCGTGTCCTTTCTTCTGGCTACAATACTATTATAGCTGGTGTTTTGAGAAATGTAACTAATAGCCTCCACACCTCTGCTGAATGGAGATGTGGGCTTCTCGGTGGATTTCCTGAATCTGCGAGAGCATGCTCCAATGGGTATATGGTAAAGATGTTCCCTGACAGCATAATACCACAGGGGATCCCTGTAACCACGCATGCGGAAAAGAGAACGAGGCTGGCTAGCCAAGAAAAATAAACAGTCACGTATCAGAAAGAAGAATAGATGCTGAATGGGGAGAAATGGGGTTTAGCCTGTTCAGAGAATCATAGAATAATAGGGTTGGAAGGGGCCTATAAGACCATCAAGTCCAACCCTGTTGTGATGTTATCTTTTTTTAAATGCAATGCCCTTCTAGTAAAATAAAAAATAAAAATTGTTAATTAAATTAAATATCTTCTTTGTTTTGGTGAAATTATTTTTTTTTAAAAAATCAGAAAAGAATAGATGTGATAAGGCAGTTAATAGTATGATTTCTTGAGCAAAAAGCAGGGCTGTCATCTGCTGCTTAAGGGCACAATCCTGTGCATGTTTAGACAGAAAGAAGTCCTACAATTTTGAGGCGGGTAGCTGGTGCTGGCACCCTCCTGACTGGGTGTCATCCTGCATGTGCCAGAGCTGTAATTATGTAAAAGTATGAGACAGTCAGTCAGCAATTAAGGACAGGAGAGTAGAGAGTTTAAGGGAGAACAGAGGAACAAGGCAGCCTTTCCAGGCCTCCTGAAGCCAATGTTTATTGATTAGCACTGTGTCACATTTCTTTGATGGTGACATTTCTGTAGGCAAATGAGGGATTTGACTTTTCCTTTCTGTCAATGTAGAAGAAGTAATCATATTTTTAAAAACAGAAAGAAAACAGCATGTCATATAATTTTGATTCCATCAGCCTAATTATGCAGATTTAAGACAAGAAGCATACAGGGCCAGCCAAAGAGATTTAGGGCACAATCCTATCGACAGACAGTCACTTTGTAACCAGTGCAGGGCAGCTGAAGCATGGAGGAGAGGATTCGCTCTGTGCTCCGGTCTCCCCTCAGTTTGCCTTACACTGCCCGGGTATCTAAGCACGGCTTTGGGGAGGGGCGAGAACAGGGCTGCAGACCGCATAGGAAGCTGTCTAAAACCGCTTCCATGGTCTCCTTCTCTCCCTGCTCCCGGATGCCCCATTTTTGCCCTCTCCATGGGCCGTGTTATGAGCACAGAGGGGTAGCCACCGTGGTTCTGTCCACATCGGCTGGGAGTGGGAGGGCGGCACAGTCTCCCAGCTCCGAGCTTGTATCACTGTCTACAAGCTCGGATCTGGGAAACAGAAAAAATCCTATCTCCCAGAAGCTGTCTAGGGGACATAGGATTGCTCTCCCCGGTGCCTAAAGTGGGGAAAAAAATCCAAATGGAATTCTCCACTAATTAACTTGAAGCATAATTCATGAGGAAGTTCCGTGGGGCTTGTGCACAAGGATCTCCCATCAAAGATGTTTCCACTCATAGCCAGCACAACATTCCCCCCCCACCCTAATCAGCTTATAGCAGGGGTGCAGAACCTCAGGCATGGGGGCCAAATCTGGCCCACCAAGCTTCCCCAGCTGGCCACGCCCCCTTTCCCTGGCCCTACCCCTTTCCTCTGACTACCTATCATTTGCTGGTTTCCCTGCTTTTGTGGAGTATTTTCCACCTTCTAAAAGCTTGAAAGTCCTCTCCTATAGCTTAGTGACTGGCAGAAAGAACTTTAGGATACAATCCAATGCGAAATCCTATGATTTCCAGCATTCCCCAGCCAGTATGGATTCCTGATTTTGCAGCAGCAGGAGGAAATCTGCTAAAATCACTCTATGATTAATGGAGCACCTAAAGCAACTAGGCAGTGTACAGAACACATAAGATGACCAGCCCTGCCCAAATAGGCTTATAATCTAATACATCCAACAAAAGTACAAAATGACTGAACCCTGCAGGAAGTAAAAGAGAATGCTGGTATTAAAATAATCATTCTAATAGATGAGTTTTGGGGCTTTCATTTTAAGTAAGGGTATAAAAAGTAACCGCAATAGATGTACTTTAATTTTGAACCTATCAAAAGGTGCATCCCTGTGGATACATACCTTGGAGTAAATCCCATTGAATACAGCAGGACTGACTTATGAGTAAATGTGCACACAGGATTATGCTGCAGTAGTTCAATCCTATGTGTGCCTACTCAGAAGCAAGACCCATTGAGTTCAACAGGGCTTACTCCCCAGAAAGTGAGTACATAGGGTTGCACTCTAAAACTGGGCCTTTGCCAGGGTGGCCATATGTTCTCTTTTACAGACTTCTGTTTGAAACCCTGCCAGAGGACTGGCCTCTATTCTGAAGGCACCCTCTATTTGAAGAGCCATCCAATCCAAGTCTGGCATAAAGATTAAGAACCATCAGAAGGAAAAGCTGGGCCTCGACAACAGTATCTGGACAGCAGACTGAGCAAGGCACATAGGTCACCTGGTCACAGTCTTCTACACAATTGTCAAATGTACTGTATTTCTATTTCATAGTCCATTTCCAGGTCCGATTTAAAGTGCTGGTATAAACATTCAAAGCTCTAAATAGCTTGGGGCCAGGTTTCCTGAAGGATCGTCTTCTCCCATATATACCTGCCCCAACCTTAAGATTATCTTCAGTGTCTCTCCAGGAGCCCCCACCAAAGGAAGTGAGGTGGATGGCTAGTGAGAAGAGGGCCTTTTCTGTTGTGGCACCCCAGTTGTGAAGTGAGCTCCCCAGAGAGGCTCCCTGGCACCTACATTGTAGTCTTTTCAGCAACAAATGAAGCCTTTCTCATTTTCCCAGGCATTTGTCTTTCAGCTTCCGTTGCTTATAAATCTCTTAGGGTGCAATCCTATGGCCATAGTCAGCAGCTAGACAGCCATAGGATAGGTCAGGAAACCGACCTTCACCCCCTCCCGCACTGCCTCGTAGATGGCGCAGAACAGCCCTGTGCTCGGAAGAGGAGTGCAGAGCAGCAAAAACCGGGCATTCCTGGGAGCGTCCTGGGGCGGGGAAGTCAGAAATCCGGTACAACACATCCAGTGTGTCGTCCAGCCACCGCTCCGACTTCCTACCACTAGACAGCCAAAATCGGCTTTGTTGTTGCTGTTCAGTCGTTCAGTTGTGTCTGACTCTTTGTGACCCCATGGGCCATAGCACACCAGGCCTTCCTGTCCTACGCTCTCTCCCGGAGTGTGCTCAAGTCCATATTCATTGCATCGGTGATGCTATCTAGCCCTCTCATCCTCTGCCGTCCCCTTCTCCTTTTGCCTTCAATCTTTCCCAGCATCAGGGTCTTTTCCAGGGAGTTTCCTCTTCGCATGAAGTGGCCAAAATATTTGAGCAAATGCAGGGTGGCTGAAGCGCAGAGGGACGATCCCCTCCGCGCTTCTCCTGCCCTGCATTGGATAGGCGGCCGCCTCTGAGTTCGGATGTGGTCACCTATCCCGGTGGGATTGCGCCCTTGTTGTTGTTCAGTCCTTCAGTCGTGCCCGACTCTTCGTGACCCCATGGGCCATAGCACGCCAGGCCTCCCTGTCCTCCGCTCTCACCCGGAGTGTGCTCAAGTCCATATTGAGCCCTTACTGTATCTCAAATATTTGCACGGCTGCTAGGTTTTATTTTCGTGTTTTTTTTTATATTTATACTGCACTTTCCAACTTTTGTATTTTATCACGTTGCATTCTATTTGTTGTGAACCGCTCAGAAAGCCTCAGCTACTGGGAGGTACAGAAATGTAATAAATAAATAAATCAACAAAACAAATCTGCAGGTATACATATCCATGAGCATGCGCAAATGAAATGCAAACCGGTGCCCTCTTTTCGGCGGGCATTTACAGGCGACCACCTGTAATGGGAGTACCAGACCACCTTACCTGTCTCCTGAGAAACCTGTACGAGGGTCAAGAAGCAACAGTAAGAACCAGAGATGGAACAACCGATTGGTTCAAAATTGGGAAAGGAGTACAACAAGACTGCATATTGTCACCCTGCTTATTTAACATATATGCAGAGTACATCATGAGAAATGCCGGGTTGGATGAATCAGAGGTCGGAATTAAGATTGCTGGGAGAATTATCAACAACCTCCAATATGCAGACGATACCACCCTAACGGCAGAAAGCGAAGAGGATCTCAAGAGCCTCTTGTTGAGGGTGAAAGAGGAGAGTGCAAAAGCTGGTTTGAAACTCAACAGTAAAAAAACTAAGATCATGGCATCTGGCCCCATCACTTCCTGGCATATAGAAGGGGAAGAAATGGAAGCAGTGACAGATTTTACTTTCTTGGACTCCAAGATCACCGCAGACAGTGACTGTAGCCATGAAATTAAAAGACGCTTGCTCCTTGGGAGGAAAGCTATGGCAAACCTAGACAGCATAGTCAGAAGCAGAGACATCACCTTGCCGACAAAGGTCCGTCTAATCAAAGCTATGGTTTTCCCAGTAGTAATGTATGGCTGTGAGAGCTGGACTATAAGGAAGGCTGAGCGCCGAAGAATCGATGCTTTCGAACTGTGGTGCTGGAGAAGACCCTTAGGAGTCCCCTGGACTGCAAGGAGGTCAAATCAGTCCATCCTAAAGGAAATCAACCCTGACTGCTCATTGGAAGGACAGATACTGAAGCTGAAGCTCCAATATTTTGGCCACCTAATGCGAAGAGAAAACTCCCTGGAAAAGACCCTGATGCTGGGAAAGACTGAAGGCCAAAGGAGAAGGGGACGGCAGAGGGTGAGATGGCTAGATAGCATCACCGATGCAATGAATATGGACTTGAGCACACTCCGGGAGAGAGCGCAGGACAGGAAGGCCTGGCGTGCTATGGTCCATGGGGTCACGAAGAGTCGGACACGACTGAACGACTGAACAGCAACCCTCCTTCGAACCCGGCTGGGCATCTCGCCTGCGAATGCCCGAAGGGATCGAGGGCGGGGTGTGGGCGCGCTGCCGCCGCGGGGACCCGCCCTCCAGCCCCGCGTTCTCTCCCCGCCCCCTCGCCCTTCACCGGGCCCCGGTCGTCCAGCAACCATTCAGCGTCCAAGCGCGGCGCTGCCTCGAAACTATCCCGCTCTTGTCGCGGCGTTCGAAGCCGCGCGCCGCTCGCTCCCCGCGCCTCCTTCCCGGCCTCTCCCTCGGGCCCACCATCATGCCCCAGATCCTGAAGACGAGCTCGAGACGGCGGGCGAGGGCGCCTCCGCGCCAGCTGTAAGTGCGCCGCCGCCGCCGCCGCCGCCGCCTCTCCTCCTCCGCCAAGCTCTGCGCATCCTGGTCTTCCAGACGCGCCCCTTGCAGCGCTCGCGAGTCGGCGCTCGGAGACGGCGGAGGGTTTCTTTTTCTTGTCTTCGTTTCGTTTCTTTTCACGGTCCCAGAGCCAATCCACTCTGGGAAAATCGGCATTTTATTTATGCTGAAATACTTTGCCAGGAGGATGCATGGGCTGGCCCTGCGTGAAGGGGCCCCTCGCATAAAGGGTACTAGGGTGGCCTTTCCCAGACTAGACTAGTATGCCTTACGCATTACATTTAACAGTCAATATGAAGTCAGGGATTCAACAGGTGAAGCCTTTTTGCATCACTGCGGCAGATACTAAGGCAGTCTGATTTCTGCCTCATCTACTGCTCTTTAGGGCCCAGAAACTCTGCCAGGGTTTGGACTGGTGTTGTTGATTTTTAAATGTAGCAAACGTTATAATCCCCCCCCCCCATCTTTGTCCAGACTAGCTTTCCCCAACTTGGTGCCTTCGAATGTATTGGACTGCAACTCCCATAATTCCCATCCAGCATGGCTCATTCTGCATTTTGCAGTGCATTTTGAGGGCACCAGGTTGGAGAAAGCTGGTCTGGATAAAGTTGGGGGGTTGGGGGGGGTTATAAAGTTTGCTACCTTTAAAAAACAACAACAACAAACCAAAAGCTGGCAGGGTTGCACAGCCATGGTTAAGAACGTCCAAACCATGGGGGTAGCGGCTTCAAACAAGCAACTTACAATGGGGAGTTGCTTCTGCGTGGTTGAGTGTGTAGTGCTGACCTGCATGGCCAGGGGTCTGCCATTTGGGGCGGGCCTTCCTAGCAAAGCCAAAAATGGTAGTCACTGGCCCACCTCCTCTCTGGGCATGCCCAGAGGGAAGGACTAGTGCTCTTCAAGTACTTGAAAGGTTGTCACAGTCACAGACAGGGAGGCCAGGATGTCTTCTCTATGAGTGCAGGAGATGGAATAATGGGCTCAAGTGACAGGAAGCCAGATTCCGGCTGAACATCAGGAAAAAAATCCGGACTGTTAGAGCAATACAACAATGGAACCAATTACCTAGGGTGGGCTCTCCCACACTGGAGGCATTCAAGATGAGGCTGGACAGCCATCTGTCAGAGGTGCTTTGACTTGGATTCCTGGACTGAGCAGGGGGTTGGACTCGATGGTCTTATAGGCCCCTTCCAACCCTACTATTCTATGATGCTATGATTCTAGTGGGGAGTGTACCAAGTTGGACAACTGCTGGAAATCATTCAGACTATCTCCCAGCAGTGGTGCTCAACACCCTCCACTGGCTTTTCTCAAGAGAGCAGCCAGAGAGGAAAGCAACTATTGGGTGCTGCTACTTGAAAGTGCCCTAGGCACCCTCAGGCAGTGGCATTCAACCCTTTCCCACCTACCTTTCCTCTTATGAAACAGCAGGGTTGGGGGGGGGAGGTGTCTCGCTTGTTTGTCCCTGCATAGCCAAGACTTCCCAGGCACCCTAGCTGCACAGCTGCCAAACAACCCTCTGACCTCCTCCCAACTTTGGAGCAGGGGAGGTGACATGGATAACCGCACAACTCTACTAGGATGTTCTCCACCCAGCTTGGGAGCTTCAAAGTTGGGAGGAAGGCTGGATGCTCACCAGAAAGTGGCACTGCACTTGCCTTGGTGAGGAAGCCTGCACGGCTCCTTTAAACATCTGAGTTGGGCCCTAGCTATCAGTTTTCAAGTGCTCAGTGATCGGGTGATGCACATACACACGTGTGAACCAGCACTTTGAAGCAGAGCTGCATACAAGGAGACCCAAATAATGGTTTTTCTGACTTTGGGGGAAGTTTATTATGGCTCAGAAGTTCTGTGACCCCAGAAAACTATGGTGTGGGTTCTAATTTTAATAAACTTAGTCGCACTTCTGGCTCAGGGCTTTCTCACCTCCCACTTCCTACTGCAGCTTCCTGTGTTCCCCGAGCACCACAGAACAGCACTGGATCTGCCCCAAGGGGCTGTAGCAGAAGGGGGGCAAGCAGGGATCCCCCATTCATTAGTGCAGGGCACCTTTGGATCCAAGCCTGCATTATCAGTGCAGAGGTGTCCCAAGATATTTTGACACCCGATGAGAAAACCCCAGATAACAGTCCTGGGTGTACACACTAAAGAACATTAATACATTGAGTAACTGACAACCATTTCCTTCAAAGCTGCTCAGAAACTGCCTTTGTGGTAGGTCCCAGTCTTGCAGAGAATAAATCACCAAGAGCAGCTTTCCCCAACCTGGGGCGCTCATTAAATGCACGATTCAGGCAAGCCATATATGCCAATGTGATGAAGATGTTGCGTTGACTCCCTTTGTCAGAGGCTGCTGATAAGACCAGAAGTTTAGAATAGAAGTGAGCCGGGAGTTCCCAGCAAGCCATTAAGGGTGCAATCCTGGGCATGTTTAGACAGGAAAAGCATCCTACTACTCCCAGCATGCTGGCTGAGGCATGCTGGGAGTTGTAGGACTTCTTCTGTCTAAACATGCATAGGATTGCACCCTAATTTTAAAAAAAATCTCTTTATTTGCAACTGCAACAACAACAACAAACAAAAAAAGCCCAAAAGGGGGTGGGGAATTCATATCCTGAAACATATCAATATACAGTCATCATTAACAGATATCCCCTATATCTCCCTTGATATAGGAAAAATAAAAGAAAAGGAAAAAAAGAAAAACACACAGAGAAGGGAGGGGGGAAGGATTAACATTTTCCTTTCAAACATATTAGTTAATATCAGCAGTCCATGTATCTAAATAAGCATCCATACAACTTTGACGGTTGTAGGAGATACACTCAAACGTAGCAAGAGTAGTAAGATCTTCAGTCCACTGATGGATAGGTGGTGGGTGTCTTTCCTTCCAACCTTGGAGTATAAGTCTCTTTGCAACTGTAAAGGCTCTCAGTATCCATTTTTGCTGTCCATCTATTAATCCCCATATCACAGGGATGTAATTTAAAAGTGCATGTACATCTGCTATTATCACAGATTTTTCAAGAACAACCACCATCATCCCCAGCCAGCATGGCTATGGTGACTGGGTAGGATGGGAGTTGTAGCCCAATACATCTGGAGGGGGGCAGGTTCAGGTAGGGTGACCAAGAACATATAAAACTCAGTCATTTGGGGGGAGGGCAGTATCTGAGCTCTCAGAGAAGCAGGCACCCTTAGAGGATGCTTATCATTATCATAGGCTATTGTGGTGGTGGGCTTTAAGGGGAAGCTCCTGGTTAAGAAGAGATAAAAGCCCAGTAGAGGAGGGATTCAGGCAAGCCATATATGCCAAGGTGATGGAGACACTGAGTTGGCCCTCCTGTGTCAGAGGCCACTGATAAGACTAGAACGCTAAGAATAGACATGAACCGGGAGTTCCCAGCAAGCCATTAATAAGTCCGGAGGAAAAGAGGCGGTGGCTGATGGAGGGAAAGCAAGGCGGGGGAAGGCGAAGGATGAGGAATGCTAAGCACGGCAAGGAGGAATGTTGAGTGGGGACAGATCGGCTTGTGAATTTTAGGGCAAGAGCTTCCTGAACAGCCACTTATCAAGAATGAGACCAGGGTATTTCTGATATCCACTTGGTTGAAATACCAGTGTTGGAGTTGGAGCCCATGCAGCATCATGGCTCAGGGAACAATCCTATGCATGTTTAGACAGAAAAAAGTCCTACAACTCCCAGCTATGCTGTCTGGGGCATGCTGGGAGTTGTAGGCCTTTCCTCTGTCTAAGCATGCATAGGATTGTGCCCTTAAAAATAAATTGGAATTTAAAATAAAAACATTAAAAAACAAACAGGAGGCTGGCCTTTAGAATTTTTTTTTTAATCAGTGTTACTTTTGGCATGTAAATACCCTCCTTCCTACTTATATTTTTCAGACCAGATACCTTCAGAATATTTCACATTGGGTTCCCAGAAAGGAATAATATACTAGAGAAGATCCGAGACCAAGAAGATCTGAGACCAAAGATCCAAGATACACCAAACAAACTGCTGCAGCAGCACACACTGGAGTGGCGCAATAACCCTCAACCACTACATGCAAAATGCATCAATACCAACACCAAGTTTTTAAATGAGCCAATATTTTATATGGACACGGAAGACACGAAAACAACGCAGGTGAGACTTCTTTAACTTTATATATTATAAAGTGAAAGTGGGATTGCGGCCTGTTTGGACGTATCACTAAATCACAGTTTAGTGCTACATGAATGAGCCGGAGCAAGATTCAGGCTCCAGCAGTCCCCCCACCCCTCCCCTCCTTTGGTGTGGCTGAAAGGAGGAACTAATTGTAGTTTCTCGTTACATCCAAACCAGACCAAACTGTGCTTAGTTTAAACTATGGTTTGTTGAAACAGGTCAAGGTCAAATTGGGATTTCTGATCCAGTGTTTCAGTGCTTAAACTAACCACCATTCCCAATTTGGATGTGGTGACAAATTCTGATTAGTTTAAGCGGTGGTGCAGCTAGGGCTGGACTTTGGGGCCAAAGCCGAGGGCCCCACAGCCCAGGAGTATCCCAAATGACCACCCAGAAAGCAGCCAGTGATAAGACTGCATCAGGGCAGGCAGTTTTGTTGTTCTAACATAATCAGGAATATAGAAGCAGTCTTAAAGCGTGGAATGGAGGTTGGAATGGGGCGGTGGGGAACAGACACAAATAAATATTAGTTGTGTGCTTTACAACTGAAGTAATACACATGGGGGTGGGGATAAGACCATTAAGTCCGGGGTATAAGATTTCCTAGCTGCACCACTGCATTTAAGCAAGGAAATGGATGCTTCCAATCTCCTTCTCTGGTGTAGGTTGAAGGGGAAAGGGAAGCACTTGAGCTGGCAGCTCCAGCAAGCTCATGTAGTACTAAACTGTGGTTTGGCATTACATCTCAACTGATCATTATAACAGCTCCTCCACGGGAGACCTCAATAGTAGTAGTATCTCTGTAACCTGGGTGTTGATCGACCCAACAAAGATGATCAGGGGACTGGAAACAAAGCCCTGTGAAGAGAGACTGAAAGACCTGGGCATGTTTAGCCTTGAGAAGAGAAGACTGAGGGGAGATATGATAGCACCCTTCAAGTACTTGAAAGGCTGTCACAGAGAGGAAGGCCAGGATCTCTTCTCGATCATCCCAGAGTGTAGGACACGGAAGAATGGGCTCAAGTTACAGGAAGCCAGATTCCGGCTGAACATCAGGAAAAACTTCCTGACTGTTAGAGCAATACGACAATGGAACCAATTCTCTAGGGAGGTGGTGGGCTCTCCCACACTGGAGGCATTCAGGATGAGGCTGGACACCCATCTGTCAGGGATGCTTGGATTCCTGCATTGAGCAGGGGTTGGACTCAATGGTCTTATAGGCCCCTTCCAACCCTACTATTCTATGATTTCTTCCCGTTGTCTGTAAAGGATCATTGGTGGCCAAGCAGTGAACCCTTGGTGCAGCGTCCTCAACCACCTTATGACAAGCAAACTACACAGAGACGTGATTTCCAGAAGCCAAGCTGTAGATTGTCTCGGCCCATTAAGTACTGCAGTAAGCTGCAACCTTCCCGTGGAATAGGTAAGACTACTAGAAAAAAAATCTCCCCACACACATAGTCTATTTTAACTAAAATTAGACAGTAACAAAGACTGTTCAGTTTTTGCTGCTACAAAATTAATACCTATCAATTTGATTTACATGATGTGGTCAGAACAGAAAATAGCCAATAGGTATCAAGTACTGCTTGACAAAGTGTCCACACCATAGGAAACAATTACGATCTCTTTCCACCTTCCACTCTCTTTAAAAAACTACTAACAGTCTCCAGTTAGACCACCTTCCCCCGATCAAACAAGAAACGGTCACCTTTCTGTTCAGTTCAGGCATCCCTTTTGCTTAGATGAGAGAACGGTAGCTCCCAGTCTGCCTTCTTGACAGCCTGCTTTTGGCTTTCTTTTTCCTATGAACAGACCAGCTGTGATGTTGGCATGCAGATCTTGTTTTATGCTTAGATCTCCGACAGGGCCAAAGTCAAAGGTAGGCATAGTTGGACACCTGCCAAGGGCCCGCACCTCAGCAGGGGCCCACTGACCAGAGCCTCCTGGACTTGCTCCTCCTCTTCACCATTGCAGCCTGCTTGCTTACCTGCCTTTCGTTCTGGCCCAGGCAGCAGAGGTGGTGAGAAGGAGGAGGAGTAGATGTCATCCTGTAGCAATGATGAGAAAATGAGGAGAAAGAGGATGGGGACAAAGAGCAGCTGGTGACAATGGTGGTGAGGAGGCAGAGGGAGGGGGCCAGTTGAGGGTGTCTTGCCCAAGGGCCCCCAAAAACCTGGAGCCTGTGCCGCTCTCCAAGCAGTGTCTTGATGACATTGCCATATTAATTTAAGCCAGGCTGTCTTGGCTTGGGTGATTCAGACTGTAGCCGCATCATTGTGGTGGCCCTCCTTTCAAGGTCCTTTCTCCTCATTCTGACAGCATGTGCCCGTGATCCACATAGGAATTAACAATGAACTCCTATGTATATTTCCTCAGAAGCATGTCTATCTGGGTCTACTGGGGCTAAAGGTGCAATCCTATGCGTGTTTAGACAGAAAAAAGGCCTACGACTTCCAGCATGCTGAGAGTCGTAGGCCTTTTTTCTGTCTAAACATGTGTAGGATTGCGCCCTAAATCTTGAGTAAGTGTGCAGCCTAAGAGCACCAACGTGTGTGACACTGCACGTGCATATTATTTTGCCATGTGCATGTGAAGTCATGCTGGCCTGTAAGCCAGACATTTTGTGTTGAGAAAGCCTAAGGGGGTGAGGGATTATTGCAGAACCCCCTCCATATGCTCAGTTATCGAATTGCATTACTCCTTATTGAGCAATTGTGTACATAAGAGCATAAGAAGAGCCCTGCTGCATCAGACCAAGGGTCCATTTTGTCCAGCATTCTGTTCACACAGTGGCCAACCAGCTGTCAACCAGGAACCCACAAGCAGGATACAAGTGCAACAGCACCCTTGCACCCATGTTCCCCAGCAACTGGCGTATTTAAGCTCACTGCCTCTGGTACTGGCAGTAGCTCATCACCATCAAGGCTAGTAGCCATGGATAGCCTTCTCCTCCAGGAATTTGTCCAACCCCCTTGTAAAGCCATCCAAATTGGTAGCCATCACTGCACCGTGTGGTAGCAAATTCCATAGTTTAACTCTGTGCTGTGTGAAGAAGCCCTTCCTTTTATCTGTCCTGAATCTCCCACCAATCAGCTTCATGGGATGATATCAGGTTCTAGTATTTTGAGAGAGGGAGAAAAATGTCTCCCTATCTGCATTCTCCACACGGTGCATAATTTTGTACACCTCTATCATGTCTCCCCTTACCCTCCTTTTTTTTCCAAGCTAAACAATCCCATGTGTTGCAACCTTCCCTCATAGGGGAGCTGCTCCAGCCCCTTGATCATTTTAGTTGCCCTTTTCTGCACTTCTTCCAGCTCTACAATACCGTTTTTTAGGTGTGGTGGCCAGAACTGTACTGAATACTTAACGCATATATCTCCAAAAATAAAAAGGCTAGAGGCCTGTTTTTTCACAAATGAAAGCTGAACATTCAGAGAGGGGGCTGGGCTATCCCAGGGTGGGGGCAACTCTCAGCCCCCCATGGATAGTCCTGAGGTCATCACTAGCCAGACCTGCTTGGTGTGTGTAGACTGTTAGAAATTGGTATACATATATGCCTACAGATACATGTAATGATTGGTGTAGGGCAGGGGTGGGTAACATGTGGTCCTCCAAATGCTTTAGCCTACAACTCTCATCACCCTAGCCAGCATACCCAGTGGTGAGGGATGATGGGAAGTGTAGGCCAAAACTTGCCTTCTCTTGGCATAGGTATTTTGTAACATTTGGATATTGTCGTGAAAGGCTGATGATACTTAATATTTGAATAGCGCTTTCAAACGTTCAAAGATGTAATTCTTACACAAACATGTGAAGTGAGTCAGTGTGATTATTCCCCATATTTCAGATGGGTGACTAAGCCTGAGAAAGCAGCTCGCCTAAGGCCACCTAATGAATACATGGCAGAGCTAAGATTCAAAATGGAGACTTCCTGTTTCACAGCTCAGCTTCATAGAGCAGAATCCTATGGCTCGTGCTCCCGATAGACAGAGGGCTCCGAGTTCGGAGGGCCTATGCTATGGGCCCATCCTGTGCCCTCCTGTCAAGAGCCAAGCAGGGCGAGAGGGAGAGGGAGGTGATTCCGCCTCCCTTCAAAATGAAAAAAGCAGTGAGGTGGGCCTTTGAGCCCGTCTAGCTAACTTAACTTTTGGAGGGTGGGGAGAAGTCTAGAGAGCCCATAGCATGTCATGTATGGCAGCCTCTCCTCTCCCCTCCCTTCCCACCAAGTTGCCCCCTTTTCTCCCTCTCCAACTTCTCTTGCAAGGTTGCAGTTGCAGCCTTGTAAGAGAAGCTTTCTGCAGCAGCGGGGAGAGGGTGGGGGAGGGGAGATCCACGATCGGATCCTCCTCTGCACTTGTAGCTCTGTCTGTCCCATAGGATTGCTGTCTTAGCCGCCGCTACGCTAAATGTTGAAGGCTTTGTAACAAAAGTTGCATTTCCAAGACGTGGAAAACAACTTCCTCTCTCTTTGCTTGGTATTGGTAAGTCCCAGTTCAGTAGATGGGAAGAACATGAGAGCATCAGTAGCCTCTCCCAACCTCCCGATGTGTTGGACTGCGACTCCCATAATTCCCAGCCAGCATCTGATATTGAGAGGTATCCTGCCTTGGAAATGGAAGTTCCACTTTGCTATCACGGCTAACAGTAACTGTTGATAGACTGCTTTCCCTCCGCAAAGCCATTTTTGTTATTTCCTTCAGTTTCTCCTCCCAGGAGTTGGACTGCAACTCTGCCTTCAGTCAACTTCTCTATAATAATTTGTAGAGAATGACTATTTAACTTTCCTGTGGATGCTGACTGGTGGCTGAACTATCCCAAGCATATGCCCAGAGTGTGACAGTTCCGGTCACACCCCTGTGTTTACAAGGGAGAAAAAGGATCACTTCCATATGTGAGCGTGTGTGCCGTGCTGCCGACACAGAGCCAGCTGTCTGTCTGGATTTGGGCTGAAGCTCCTTGAAGCAAGAGGACAGTTTGTCATGAAGTTGACAGGACTGGCTGAGCGGTCAGAAACCAACCAAAACAAAACCAACCGCTCGCCCACCCACCCGCCCCCAGCACAGCTAGTCTTTTCCAGGGCATTAATACAGATCCACAGGGGCTGAAAAGGACATCCTGGGTCACCAAGCCTAATGCAAATGCATTGTAGCTGGATTTGCCAGTCTGACTCTTAAGCTACTCCTGACAGTTGTTTATCTAGACTCATGTTGACCTACTGACTGAGCCACAAAAGAAATGGTGTCTGTGTGGGCTAGTACTGAATTACACACCCTTTTTCCAGCCTCTAGCCCAACATTTGGTGGTGGGTTGTACAAGGTGGGAAAGCAGGAGCCTAATAGACTCTGAAATGCTCTCCTTTTAGGCTCCTAAAAGTCACGTAATAAGTTATTATAGAAGATATAATCCTGCTCTTTAAAAATACGTTTGTTTGTTTGTTGAAATAGAAATATCAGTGGTCTTGCACTCACTGAACAGAACAAGAGCCTTGGTATATCAGATCAAATCCCTGTCTAGTCCAGCAGTTTCTTGCCCACAGTGGCCAACCAGATGCTCCTGGAAGACTGCAAGCAGGACATGAGTGATTGGTCAGAAGGCTGGGAGGGAGGAGCAGGTTCGGTTGTTAGTGAGCGGTTGGTTTAGAATTGGGCTGGGAACCTTTTTCAGCCCAAGGGCCAAATTACAAAACAGGGAAGACCTCAAGGCCACATTCAGAGGCAGAGTGAGTGAGGCCAAATGTGATGATAATGTTTTATGTTCACTCAGACGTAATCAGGAGAAGACTTCTGCATGTCTGTGTGATTGTTGTGGTGGTGTGTGTGAATTTAGGGACAATATCAGCTGGATGGGAAGGTATAGAGCCACCCACTCTGGAGCATGCCCCTGCCTGCTTACACTAGAGTAATACAAGAATTAGGATCACTTTGACGCTACTCAGTTAAGGTAGCATCTAGTTTAGCCCTAATTTTGAAGCAAGGCTGTTTTCAAATCCCATGTAAAACAGGATCAGTTCGGAGTCGACAGCACCGCCCATAACAGCAGCTTAGGAGTATATGGGATCCGAGCCTGGCAGCCTTCACATTGAACCACTGCAAGGGGAGATTACACAAAACTCGAAAGCCACTGTGGTGTAGCGGTTAAGAGTATTGGGCTGGGACTCGGGAGATCCGGGTTCTAGTCCCCACTCGGCCATGAGGCTCACTGGGTGACTTTGGACCAACCACCGACTCTCAGCCTAATCTACCTCACAGGGTTATTGTGAAGATAAAAATGGAGAGGAGGCCACCTTGGGTTTCTTGGAGGAAAGGCAGAATATAAATCTAACAAATAAATAAATGTGGACTGAGTGGCAACTCTGCAGCCACCATAGTGGGAGCAGGAGATCTTTTTCCCTTTCCCTGCCACCCTCTGCAGTGTGCAGTCCCACTGAAGGCATCCCTCTACCTTCCCTTTGAGAAATCTCCTTCTTCCTAGCACTCAACTGGAGGGGGTCATATCCACAGGGAAGGGCGGACAAAGTCCATGATTCTAGCTGGCACTGGTGGGGAGAAGAACCACATAAGATGCCTTTGTTTCCTTGCAAGAGGGAAAAAAGATGGAATATAAATGTAATAATGAATAAAAGTGAATAAAAAGCTTGGAAGCCAGACATATCACCCTCCCATGGAGGCATCAGTTCAGCTTCTCCGTCTGAGTGGTGTAGCCCGAACACTCCCAAGGTGCGCTTACAAGAGCCTCCGTTACAGGTAAGAAGGGCAGTGCATGGTGAGAAGGAACTGGACAAGAAGGAATCGTGGGGTAGGAAGGCTAAACGGTAGGCTAAGAAGGCTATAAAAAGGAGGGTAAACTTCATCTACATTTTACATTTGTATTCTACCCTTCCTCCAAGGACCCTAGAGCCTCACAACAACCCTTTGGTGTAGTTTAGGCTAAAGGCTCTTCCAGCTGGATGGCTTCTAGCACTATCAGTCAAAAGGCATTGCACAGTTATCCCACCTCTCCCTCCTGAATGGATTTTTTGTGGAAAGGGGGGAAAAAGGTGGAAGAAACAGTGGGAGAACATGGGAGGCTTGCAAGATGAAGGTGATGTCTGGAATTCCTGTAAAACTTTGTGAATGAAGCAGTGCGATGGCATAATAGAAGCCTTGTCTGGAAGCCCCCAGGGTAGAACCTTCTTTATTCTGGAACAGCACAGCAATATGGTAGCTTAGACTTATTATACAGTCAGACTAATACACCCTAACCAGATCATGCACTAATTCTGGGGCTCAGGCTGTTATAATATATTGTTTATTATATTTTAATCCTCACAAGAACCCTTTGAGGTAGGATAAGGTTGAGAGAGAGAGAGAGAGAGAGTCCTGCTCCAGATCATGTTATAATTTCTGTAGCTGAGGCCTGGGGGTTGCATCTGGGCCTTCTTCCACATCAAACCCTGCCGCCCAGCCTTCTGTATCCCGCCGCTGGCTCTCTTCTCTTCAGTGTGGTTTCAGTTGCCAGTCCAGCTAATGATATACACTGTACCTAACTCCCGTTCTGCATTTGGCTGTTCCTATGTCACAGTTCCGCTTGCATCTCCTCGGCCACCGACTAGGCTCCCAAGAATTTTCCAAGAGCAGCTTACATTCAAACATCACTACGATGCCAGAGCGACTCCCTGCATCCCCTATCAAGGGAAGGTAAGGCAATGTGCATCCGGTGCTATCAACATTCAGCAGGAAGCCAGAAGGATGTGTTTACCCCAAGGCCTCCAACACATTGTTCTAGCGCAAGGGAATGTCATCATCCGTGTTAGCATTGCCAGCATTTGGTATTAGCAAGTGGCATGCCTGCTGTCTTACTGGCCCCCGAGGCTTTAGAAAGACGGGCTGTGAAAGATTGGCTTTAGTATGTTGTGACTTCATTGCTTGAACAAAGATCCTACACAGAGTAGGAGGATACGAGAGACACGCAATTGCTACCACTGTGTTGTGAGCAACCATCAACACTGGAGAGCAGGTCTCACCTTCTACATGCATTGTAGCAATAGCCACAGCAGTGGTTTGGAGTGTGTGTGTGTGTGTGTGTGTGTGTGTGTGGTGGGGAGGTAACTAGCAGCCTGCAGGATGGGTGTAGCCCCTGAGTCAATTTTAGATCTGCCCTTGTGTGGCCATTGCAAATTTTAATCAAGGTGTGGTTAAAAAAAGAAGGTTGCCCAGAGTTTCACTTCTAGGGAAAGGAAGAAAATGTTTTCAATCTGTGTGTGTGTGTGTGTGTGTGTGTGAGAGAGAGAGAGAAGGATCCTCAACATTTAATAATTTAGATTTTTAAACAATTAAATGTAAACATACAAACTATCAATACAACATGCTAGCAATCAAAACAGACTAGTGGTAAATAAACATATTTGCAAGTGGGACATGCAATAAAACTGTTGCAGTATAGAGCATGGTCCTCTTTCACACTACTCCATTACACGCCCCAACACCTGGTATCCTGGTCCCGAGTTGTTTAGGGCTTTATACACTAGTAGCAAAACCTTAAACCTGGCCCAGTAGCTAATAGGAAGCCAGTGCAGTTCCCTCAGCAAAGCAGTTGCATACTGAAAAGGGACAGATCCTGACAACAGCCGAGCTGCTGCATTCTGCACTAGCTCCAGCTTCCCAAGCAGCCTTAAGGACAGCCCCACACAGAATGCATTGGAGTAATCCAGTCTTGAGTTTACTAGCACCTGTACCACTGTAGCAAAGTTATCCCTGTCCAGGGATAGCTATTAGAAAGAATGATATACACTCAAATATAGAACAGTCTGTAGAATAGATTGTTGGGCTGGGATTTGAATAGTCAGCACCGGCCGTGCCTTGTCATGGATGGCAGGGGTTGTGCCAGGGTTGTACATCCTTGTAGAAGCCCCATCACATGACATGACAAGCTGCAGTCAGGTGCTGAATATTCAAAATGGCCACTGGCACATGCCATAGTGACTTAAATAAGTGACAGTGGGCTGCTCGATTGCAAAAAGTGTCCCACTCTGTGCCCATCCTTAAACAAGCGAGATGTGTGCTAAGGAACGCCTTGTATCTTCCAAGGAGCCTTGGCAGGGGTAGGGGGCACAGAGTACAACCTCTGTCAGTCTGTGGAAACTGGCCCATCCAGTATCACAGATAAAGTGCCAGTTTTCTCACTTTCTCGATGTCCCCAGGGAGGCTAATTTTTTTCCCATAGGAGTGGGTGACAGCCATTAAAAAGTACTGGGGTGTACCATGTGTTGGGACTATACCTGCTTCCTCCCCCCTGTTAAAACCAAGCCTGCTCCTATCTGCCTGGCTTCATCCTGGGTTCCATTTCTTGGTCACACTAAAATCTGACAGAATGTTGAGAACTGGCTTTTAGACAGCGCGAGAGAGGCAATAAAGGTGACTACTGCCAGATATATATTTAGCACCAACTCTGTGCTAGGAGCTATTTAGAAAATCGAAGTGCTGATGTGCTGAGTGGACTTAATAAGCTACAATAGATGAAAAAGAAATGAACGTGGGGGTGGGGTGTGTGTCAGGCTTGACACTGGGGAAGGGGAAGGGAGAGGGAGAACCAAGAACGAACCAAGAAAGGTGAGGCTACAGCTATTCAAGTTAGCTAAAAGATTCCCACTCAATCTGGTAAACTTTGAATCAGATCTCTGGATAATCTCACCAAAAGTATTCTGTGAGAAGACAGACTCCTGTTTGTCCGTCCGTCCCCCCGCCTCTCCTCTTCCTCCTCCTCCTCTTTACATTAATCCTATTCTTCTCATGTGACCCTAATGGCCAAAGTCATTTGGGAATCAGTCATAAATCTTTGGCCTGCAAAAGCAAACATGTTTAGAATTGTATCCATAGCAACCCATGTAGCAAGAAATGAAATCTGAGGGGAATAGACTTTGCCCAGCAGAAATAAGATGTGAGCCGCACAAGCCATGGGCAGGAGAAACCCCTTGAAAACCAGAACTAGGGAGCAGGGAAGGGCAACATGGAGGTTGCCTTTTTCTTCTAACCTGTTTCCTCTTTCCTCAAGTTTTTGTGCCCTTCTCCACTTTACAAATCCACGAGCTGATAGCTCAGCCATTCTTCTGTTGCTCCCAGCTATCACAACGTAGGCTGTTGGCCAGAGGAGAGGCCAAGAGAGAAAGGAGGATGCTGTGCCAGCACTTGAGCTAATAAATGAACTCAGCTTGCAGCTGCATCTCCTCACCGCTTATGTTCCCCTGGTTAACATCAACCTTGTTTCCCTTTCCAGAAACACGGCAGTTTTGTGTGGACAGAGATAAAACCGGCGAGGGGGACAACAGTTCCTGAGGGAACCAAAGGCCTGCTGTGCACACAGGGGTCTTTGGAACAGCCAAAATCAGAGAAAGGAAACTCGGTGGAAAACTGCATGACCTCAGCCTGCCTTCGGCTGCCGGGTTCCCAGGAGACAGTACCAGACTCCGACACGTACTTATCAAAAACAGACCTCAGTGTGGGAGCCAAGGCAGACCCCAGAGCCCCCGAGAAGGGACAGGATTGTTCGGAGACTCCTCAGACAAACAAAATGGATGCTAGCCACCCTCTTGGGGAGAGGCCTTCCAGCCCACTGCAGAAGGATGCTCTCGATAAACCACAGGACCGGTTACCTCCCGTTCATAAAACTGCTCAATTGCCAGTAGAAATTCAGATGGCCTAGAAGGACTATCCAAGTGAGGGGGAGTTTGGCCTGGTGTGATTTCAGTAATGCCAAACACAAACTGACACCAGCAAATTGTTTGAGGCAGCACACTCTTGCTTTTTTACATAACAACAGCTGCAGCGCTTTGATGGCTTTAGAAAACGAGGCCCATTAGAAAAACAACTTATGAATCTTTAATTCCCCCCCTAGTGCAGTTAAATTTTCACTCATGTGCATATGCAAAATTACCTGGATTGCTTTTTTGCTGGGGAGAGGTATTTAATATCAAGACTAATTAAATACATCAGGAATAAATAATTAGCAATAATGTTCAAGAATTAAAGCAATTCTGTTTTCTACATTTTAACTATTTGCAGTAGTTTGTTAGCTTGTTGTTTCTGTAAGCAATTGTGCTTTTGGATTCTTGTCTGATGTCTATAAAAGTATGCATTCTGTCAAGAACTGCAGATCATTGCAAATTGGTGCAAGAAATACGATCTTTGGATGCACTTTGGTGTCATCCTGTGATGAATAGACGCTATTGTTATTTCTGTAGGAAACGGTGACAGTTAAAGGGGACAATTTGCTACAGTCCATAAGTATGTAAGCTATGTTCCATTGCTCAGCACAGTCAGGAAGGGCACCTTTAGCGCAACCTTCACTTTTGCTGTAACATTTTCCTGGAATGGGTTTTGACCTCAACTCAAGACTGCAGATTAGATTCAAAATATGTATATAGATTTGTCCCCACCACAGTCCTAATGTCATGCCATGTGTTTCAAATGTTTAGTGAAGTTTGTGAAACCTTCCAAGCAATCTTATTAGATAAGCCCTTAAGAATGTAAGAAAAACCCTGCTGGATCAGAACAAAAGGTCCATCTAGTATTCTGTTTCCAACAGTGGACAGCCAAATTCTTTGGAGAAGCTGACAGGAAGGTCTTAAAGGAGCATCTCTCTCCTGCTCATGCCCATCAGGGCCTTTGCGCATAGCACTATGATGCTTAATGCGTACTCTGTATAAATTTGACTCTTTTTTTAAAGCTACACATTAGATGTGTGGACAGTGAACGTGCATGGTGATGGGATGGGATCATGCTGGGTTCCTTCACCACCTCCTCTGTGCATTTGGCATAACCTGTGAAAGAACTTACATGCATATTGCAAACTATATTCATGTAGGCTCTGTCTGCCCATGAAGGAACACTGCCAATCCTGCTCCCCCCTCATACATGTAAGATGTGTACTGTCTTTAAGGCACTGCCCCTTACATCTTGATGCAATGAATTCTTACAGCCCAGGCAGGCATTCACAGTCACTTAGACATAGACAATTTATTTGTATACCACATTCTCCATAATACATTGAGCTCAAAGCAGTTCACAAACAAATATAATCACCATAATTATAATACATTAGGATACATTTAGATTTACAATTGTAAGAACAGACCATGGAACAACGGACTGGTTTAAGATTGGGAAAGGAGTACGGCAGGGTTGTATACTCTCACCCTACCAATTCAACCTGTACACAGAACACATCATGCGACGTGCTGGGCTTGATGAAGCCAAGGCTGGAGTTAAAATCGCTGGAATAAACATTAACAATCTCAGATATGCAGATGATACCACATCGATGGCTGAAAGTGAGGAGGAGCTGAGGAACCTCATGACGAAGGTGAAAGAAGAAAGTGCAAAAGCTGGGTTGCAGTTAAACCTCAAAAAAACCAAGATTATGGCAGCCAGCTTGATTGATAACTGGCTAATGGAGGGAGAAAACGTGGAGGCAGCAACAGACTTTGTCTTTCTCCGCGCAAAGATTACTGCAGACGCTGACTGCAGCCAGGAAATCAGAAGACGTTTACTTCTTGGGAGGAGAGCAATAACAAATCTTGATAAAATAGTGAAGAGCAGAGACATCACACTGACAACAAAGGTCCGCATAGTTAAAGCAATGGTATTCCCCGTAGTAACCTATGGCTGCGAGAGCTGGACCATAAGGAAGGCTGAGCGAAGGAAGATAAATGCTTTTGAACTGTGGTGCTGGAGGAAAATTCTGAGAGTGCCTTGGACTGCAAGAAGATCAAACCAGTCCATACTCCAGGAAATAAAGCCAGACTGCTCACTTGAGGGAATGATATTAAAGGCAAAACTGAAGTACTATGAGAAGACAGGACACCCTGGAGAAGATGCTGATGCTAGGGAAAGTGGAAGGCAAAAGGAAGAGGGGCCGACCAAGGGCAAGGTGGATGGATGATATTCTGGAGGTGACGGACTCGACCTTGGGGGAGCTGACAGGAAGCTCTGGCGTGGGCTGGTCCATGAAGTCACGAAGAGTCGGAAGCGACTGACCGAATAAACAACAAAAACAATTAGAATTACAGCTCATGTTGTACAAACCAGGAGTGATTTCTGCAGGGTGGATTATTTTTCAACAACAGACCACCCTGAGGACCCATGCCTTGTTGTTGGGTTGTTTATACCCATGGTGGCTTCTTGTGACATCTGAACCTGGCAGGGCAACTTCATCGTGGGTTGTCAGGAATGGCTAGAGAGCAATGAAAATCCCTGCCCGCCCTTGTGATTTCACTTATGCCACCGCTATCCTCCCTCGTCCTTTCTCAGTGCCCTCTGCCCACGAACCTAAAAATTAAGAAGAAAGGATACCAGAGAGCATCCCAAATGCATTCACAATTTTTTTTCGGTCCCGCACAAGTGCGCACATGTTTGCTGCTAAGAAATTTGCATAATGTTCCCCTCAGTTTTACTGAAATGGAAGAATGAAATTGTCAAGGACATTGACATTGACAAGAGGGGGCGATACCGTATGCTTGGCTAAATAGCAGACAGGCAGGCTTGCTCTTTTGCGCAAGAGCGCAAGACGCTGAAAAAATGTAAAAAGTAAAGGTTGCAAATGCATTCATAAGAGCTCAGACAATTACTTCCATTTGGTGATCTGATGCCATCCCAACAGACCAATTGCAGAAAAGGTGCAGATGTAGAGACCAAGGAACTGATGGAGAGACTGAGGAACTGAGTTCTGCTGCAAAGGTGCCTAGGATACATGCTAGAAAGCCACAGAGCGCCCAATCATCTGTTGGGTTAGTGAGCAAACAACCAGACCATGGTGGCTTATTTTCAGGGTGGCTTAGCATGACGTGTGAACCTGACCAATAAGATACCTCATCGACATCAGATTCGCAGCAAAAAAGGGGAAGGGGGAAAAAAACCCCAGCAGACACTTCAAGAAGCCCAACCTCAAGCAGCAGGAAGAGACCCTCCTCTCACCAGGGTCCCATGTCCTGAGCAAAGAAAGGGCACCCTCATCCTCATGACAACTTCCTTCCTGTCTGTTTCTTAGCAGCAGAGCAACAGGAGAGGCAAGATGGAAAAGGCTTCTCCCTGGGCAGATGTCCCCAAGCAATTCAAATGATACATTTACTGCCACAGCAAGCAGTGTTTACTTTGCCTGCATAACCCTCACTAAAGGTGCAATCCTATGCATGTTTAGACAGAGAAAAGGCCTACAACTCCCAGCACCCTCCAGCCAGCCATGGCTTCCGATGCTGGGAGTTGTAGAACTTTTAAACATGCATAGCATTGCGCCCCAAAAGTATTATCTAGGCCAGGGGTTGATGCCGGTGCCCTTGAACTGACTATGACTCCCATCAACCCCAGCCAGCATGGTTAGGGATGATGGGTTCTATAGTCCAAAACATCTGGAGGGTACCACATCGTCTACCCCTGATCTAGGCAAGTATGAGTGTGATTGGCAGCCATTTTCATGAGTGCGGAAACCGGAGTTGGCTCAAATATCTTTAATCATCTAGATTACATTTTATATTTGCACTTAAGAAGGCCAGGACTACTCACATGGGCAAAAAAACTGCTAATCATTGAATGAGCCCTAAGTATCCACTCATAAGTGCTTAAGACAGTAATGTCACCTCACATGGCCATCTCCTTCCGGCAACCAGAGGTGGTGACTGCCAAGGAGGGATACATTAGTATGGACAGACTACATACAGTGAATTAGATCCAAAGGGGCCCTGCATAATCAGAAAGGCAATCCCATTCCTGTAACAGGGAGAGCACATTTTTTTTGCCATTTCTCCCTCCCCTCACATCTTGTGCTCATGTGGAGGGTCTCCCAGCCCTCATGAATAGATTGTGGGGCTGCAGCGGGAGGGAGAGGGAGAAAGCCATCTGCTGAACTCCACTCGCAAAACAGGATCCAAGCCACTGTAGCCATAATCCGCTCTGGGTTTTAGTCAGAACTCTAAAGGAGCTATCCAAGCAGACTGAAACCGGACCCATCAGCCTCCACTGCGTCAGACAGCAAAGTCTCTTGGGCGGCAGCTGCCAAAGTCTCCTCCCACACTGGGAGAACCAACAGTATATGGATATTCTGCTGCAAACGGGTCAAACGCAAACTATTTCTGCGGGAAAGCATGTCTGCTGAAGTCTCGGCATTGCTCAGCAATCTCTGCAGCATACAGCCGAAATTCTACAATTTTTTTACATGACAGATGGCCTAGGATACATCTTCCTCTCTTCAGGTGGGCCTATAAGGTTTATATTCGCACCAGGGTGCCTCTCTGTTGCTTTTGATTAATTTTTCTCTTTCACATCTGCCTTCTGAATACAACTCAGCCTTTTTCGATAGGCCTTTCCACATTGTTAGAAAACAAGCATTCTGAATGCATTTATTCCTGAGTACTTATTTTTTATTTTATTTTATTTGTATCCCACCTTTCTACCAACAAATGGCACTCAAAGCAGCTTACAGAACCACTTAAAATTGATTAAGACAATACATTAAAATGCAATAAAAACGTAACAATTACATTAAAAATATTATTAAAAGCAGCACCCAACCAACCAGACCCACTTACATACTAAAGGGCTTCTCAAATAAAGCAGTCTTAGCCTGCCAGTAGAAGGATATCAAAGAGGGGGCCAACCTAGCCACCCTTGGGAGACAGTTCCATAGCCTGGGAGCAACCACCAAAAAGGCCCTTTCTCGCATCGCCACCAAACATGCCTCTGAAAGCAGTGGTACAGAAAGAAAAGCAGCTCCCCCAAATCTTAAAACTGGGGCAGGCTCATATGGGAGAAGGCAGTCTTTCAGGTAGCCTGGTCCCAAGACATATAGGGCTTTATAGGTCATAACCAGCACTTTGAATTATGCCCAGAAACAGGCCGGTAGCCAGCAAAGCTGTTGCAACAAGGGAGTCATGTGCTCCCTGTAACCAGCCCCAGTCAACAATCTGGCCACAGCACCATGGACCAGCTGAAGTTTCTGAACAGAAATTATATGCCAAACTGGATGAGACGTGGGCAGATATCTTGGTTCCTTTCCCACCTTCTTAAAAGCATCCAGATCATAGTGCTTAGGTGGAGGAAGGAGTAACACTTTCCTCTTGTGCCCTTCATTGGGAGGAGCTGTAGCTCAGAGGTAGACAATATGATTTGCATGCAGGAAGTCCCAAGTTCAGTCCCAAGAATCTCCAATTAAAAGGATCAGATAGCAGGTGATGGGGAAATCTTTCTCTACCTAAAACCCTGGAGAGCTGCTGACAGCCACAGCAGACAATACCAGGCTGGATGGATAAATAGTCTGCCCTGGAATGCATCCAGATGAGGCTTTTATTGTGCAATCACCCTGACTCACGGGATTTTACAGGTGGTCCAGATGACATTGTCTTCCATTTGTAATCCGGTTTTCTGACTGCTTCTTCCATATGTTTTTCTTGCCACAACAAAATCCATTCAGGAAGAAAAGATGGAATAGCTTCACGGTGCCTTTTGACTGGTAGGGCTAGCAGCCGTCTGTCAGGAAGCACCCCTGTTGCAACTTACTTTGCAACCCATATGCCACCAGGGCCACCCCGGTCTATGCTATTCAACAGCAAATGTCTGCAGCCCTAGCAGAAGGCAAGAGGGAGGGGGAAAGTGGGGGCTTTTCTACATTTCAGCATTTATTGTGCACTCGTCATTCCCTACTCACATTTGTTTACAGGTTCTTTAGACAATGTTGTGATCTTCCAGTTTTGCTTCTGTATCTAAAGAACACTTTTGGTGAGCTTTTTAGAGCAGGGGAAATGCAGTATTTAATTGTAAAAGTGAAAGAAAATGCTTTTTCCTCTTGCATATTTGCACTATTCCATCACATCACAGTGCCACCTAGAGGTTATGTAGCAGAAAAGCAGGAAAGGAAAACTCTTTGTGTAGTTCTCGGATCAATGAAACCGAAAGTAGATACAATAGATTAACACCTGATTAACAGTCTTGTGTAGAAAAGTAGAGAGAGAGAGAGGCCCTTCCATCAACTTGCCTGGCCCAAGTGCCACTGGGCTCCTTCCCTCTTGGATTCCACCAGCAGCCTACCTCTCTTCAGGGGATGGAAAGAGAAAGAAACCCTTCCATCAGCTTGTTTTGAAAAAGGTGGGGAACACCTGGCCCTCCAGATGTTGTTGGGCTCTAACTCCCATCAGTCCCAACCAGCAAGTTCAATAGTCAGGGATTATGGGAGTTTTAGTCCAACAATATCTGGAGAGCTTCAGGGTCCCCATCCCTGTTGTATAAGCTGCTCACCTCGTTTTCTTCCTGACTGATTCTCCTTTTTGCACTCTTTTCCTTTCTAATGTGTCACTTTTTTTTACTTTGGGGATGTAGACCTGAGGGCACAGCCTGTGTTCTTCTTCTTCTTCTTCTTCTTCTAATTTTACCCTAGCTACAGAGTCTTTTATTGTTGATCTAAGAAAGCCCATATCTGGGCTGCATTGGTGTTTTTCACCAGAAGTCTTCTGAACCGTGGCAAAATCCCTTTAAATCATGTCCTGGCATTTGCAGGGTTATTCACGTTGGATAATAAACCCCCAAAGGTCTCCCCAACACCGGATGCCTGGAGTCTACATGTCGCTCTCCAATATGTGCAGTGACTTTTTCTAACATTTTGAAAGCATTGTAGAGAACCCAGACAAGAGGCATTACCTCAGAAACAGCTGCGTAAACTCTCCAGCTGGGTTGCTGATCTGTGTGAACTAAAAAAAAACTTCAAAGCTGCAAGGAGGAGATAAAAGGGGACATTATGTCCTCCTCACAGGTCAATGGGAGAGACTTCCATAGCCTCCTTCCCATTCCACAGAGCAGCATGTATTCTTGTGCAACGAGGGATAATGCACCCTAAGAACGCTCACCCTACAGGAGCCAAAGCCATGTTTTCATCCATATCCCCTTAGCACTTCTAACTCAAGTAAAGCAGGCTTAGGGCCTGCCACTTACATGATCATTTATTATGGGAAATAACCTGCTCAGACCCTTAGGTCATCCTTGGAGGCTCTCCTCCAGGTGCCCCCACTGGAGGAAGCTGGGCAGGGCCTTCTCAGTTGTGGCACCCTGTTTATGGGATGCCCTCCCCAAGGCGGCTTGCCTGGCACCTACATCATTATGTTTTCAGCACCAGGCAACAACCTTTCTTTGTTCCCAGGCATTTTATGGAACTTTTTCTTTTTTTAGATTTTATGGCTGTTCTTATATATCTCAGTATGTATATATTCCTGTGCTGTTGGTCATTTTGTATTGTATTTTATTCTTTCTTTGTACTGTATTTTATTCTTTTAACCGTTCATTAAAACCGTCCATAGTACATTTGTTGCTGGGAAGTTTAAACATATAATAAATAAATAATCCCCTAAATTCATGACAACCTCTGATTTGTTTGTATGCTCAAAGATAAATCAGAGGTCACTGCAAGGCAAGTTGTTGTTGTTGTTCAGTCGTGTCTGACTCTTCGTGACCCCATGGACCATAGCACGCCAGGCCTTCCTGTCCTGCGCTCTCTCCCGGAGCGTGCTCAAGTTCATATTCATTGCATCCGTGATGCTATCTAGCCATCTCATCCTCTGCCGTCCCCTTCTCCTTTTGCCTTCAGTCTTTCCCAGCATCAGGGTCTTTTCCAGGGAGTTTTCTCTTCGCATTAGGTGGCCAAAATATTGGAGCTTCAGCTTCATTATCTGTCCTTCCAATGAGCACTCAGGGTTGATTTCCTTTAGGATGGACTGATTGGACCTCCTTGCAGTCCAGGGGACTCGTAAGAGTCTTCTCTAGCACCACAGTTCGAAAGCATCAATTCTTCGGCGCTCAGCCTTCCTTATAGTCCACCTCTCACAGCCATACATTACTACTGGGAAGACCATAGCTTTGATTAGACGGACCTTTGTCGGCAAGGTGATGTCTCTGCTTCTTACTATGCTGTCTAGGTTTGCCATAGCTTTCCTCCCAAGGAGCAAGCGTCTTTTAATTTCATGGCTACAGTCACCGTCTGCGGTGATCTTGGAGCCCAAGAAAGTAAAATCTGTCACTGCTTCCATTTCTTCCCCTTCTATATGCCAGGAAGTGATAGGGCCAGATGACATGATCTTAGTTTTTTTACTGTTGAGTTTCAAACCAGCTTTTGCACTCTCCTCTTTCACCCTCAACAAGAGGCTCTTGAGATCCTCTTCGCTTTCTGCCATTAGGGTGGTATCGTCTGCATATCGGAGGTTGTTGATAATTCTCCCGGCAATCTTAATTCCGACCTCTGATTCATCCAACCCGGCATTTCTCATGATGTACTCTGCATATAAGTTAAATAAGCAGGGCGACAATATGCAGCCTTGTCGTACTCCTTTCCCAATTTTGAACCACTCGGTTGTTCCATGTCCGGTTCTTACTGTTGCTTCTTGACCCTCGTACAGGTTTCTCAGGAGACAGGTAAGGTGGTCTGGTACTCCCATCACTTTAAGAATTTGCCACAGTTTCTTGTGATCCACACAATCAAAGGCTTTAGCGTAGTCAATGAAGCAGAAATAGACGTTTTTCTGGAATTCTCTTGCTTTCTCCATGATGCAGTGAATGTTGGCGATTTGATCTCTAGTTCCTCTGCCTCTTCGAAACCCAGCTTGTACTTCCGGTAGTTCTCGGTTCGCATACTGCTGAAGCCTAGCTTGTAGGATTTTGAGCATCACCTTGCTGGCATGTGAAATGAGCGCAATTGTGCGGTAGTTTGAACACCCTTTGGCGTTGCCCTTCTTTGGAATTGGAATGTAAACTGACCTTTTCCAGTCTTGTGGCCACTGTTGAGTGTTCCAGATTTGTTGGCATATTGAATGCAGCACTTTTAACAGCATCATCTTTGAGGATTTTAAATAGCTCAGCTGGAATACTGTCATCTCCGCTAGCTTTGTTGTTACTAATGCTTCCTAAGGCCCACTTGACTTCACTCTCGAGGATGTCCGGCTCAAGTTCAGTGACCGCACTATCATGGCTATCAGGGACATTCAGATCTTTCCTGTATAGTTCTTCTGTGTATTCTTGCCACCTCTTCTTAATCTCATCTGCTTCTGTTAGGTCCCTGCCTTCTTTGTCCTTTATCATGCCCGTCTTTGCACAAAACGTTCCCTTGAGATCTCCGATTTTCTTGAAGAGATCTCTAGTCTTTCCCATTCTGTTGTTTTCCTCGATTTCTTTGCATTGTTCATTTAAGAAGGCCTTCTTGTCTCTCCTTGCTATTCTCTGGAACTCTGCATTCAGTTGGGTATATCTTCCCCTTTCTCCCTTGCTTTTTGCTTCCCTTCTTTCGTGAGCTACTTGTAAAGCAAGGCAAGAGGAAACCATTAATCCCAGAACAAGAAGATTTGGTTATTGGCTCAAAAACATAAGAAAAGCTCTGCTAGATCAGATCCAAAGCCCATCTAGACCAGCATTCTGCACCCACAACGGCCAGCCAGATGCCCCAACAGGAAGCCCACAAGCAGGACATGAGTACAACAGCACTTTTCCAGTCAAGGTTGGACTCAATGGTCTTATAGGCCCCTTCAAACCCTAGTATTCTATGATTCTATGTTCCCCACAAGTGGGTATTGAGCGGTATGCTGCCTCTGAGGATGGAGGTAATATATAACCATCATGACTTGTAGTCATGCACTTCTTTTTCATCAGTGATAAGTACCAGGATTGTTATCTCAAGCGGCTGATGTTCTTGGCTCCATCAAGGAATACCATGATCACTGAAGAAGATAAGAGAATGAAGGAAACTTCAGACATCATGCCCCCCATTCAGAAGCTTCTGCAATCACTTCTAAGGGGTGGCACTACACATTGCTGGTTGCCAAGAGATGTCATCTAAACATATGTACTCTCCATATCACAGTCCTGGGCCTTGGACAGAAGTAATGCTCCTGTCCTCTTATCCATAATTAAGAGGTTGGAAGCAGGCCATGGGGATTCACACTTCCTTTACCCGCCCACCTACAACCTCATGAATTTCCCCTGAACTTCCCCTGCTGGACAGTAAATCCTGGTTGAGAAGGAACCCCATGATTTATGGTAGGGGTGAGGAACCGTTTTCCTGTGTAAGGCAGTTGGCCCATGGGAAAAGTCAATAAGGGGTCAGAGCTGATGGTGGGAGGGCCCAGATCCACTGGTGAGCAGAGCCAAAAGTGGGCAGAGTTTGCATTATTGCAGGATGACATACCTCTCTCTTTCTCTGGGGTTTTATCCACGGGGCTGTTAATCCACTGTATCTACTTTGTTTTGTCACAGAGCATTTCCTTTCCTGCTTTGCCACTACATAACCTCTAGGTGGCACTATGGTATAGCAGAATGGTGCAAGTACGCAAGTGGGAAAAGCATTTTCTTCCACTTTCACTAATAATATTTTCCCTGCTCTAAAAAGACTAGCTGAAAGTGCTGTTTAAAAAGAAAAGCGAAACTGGAGGGTCACAACGTGGTCTAAAGAACCCATAAACAACTGTGAGAAGGAAATGTTGAGTGCACAATAAATGGCTTGTGTAAAAAAGCTCTCCCTTTCTCTCATCCCATATAGTTTCCCACCCAGATCTATGGTTAAGCCTAGGACCAATGTTAGAGAAGAGCTGGAGGAGTGAGCATGCAATCCCATGGCCCATTCCCAATCTCTTAACCATGATTTCAGCCTGACACGGTGCTAGCATGGAGAGACTTCATTAAGGGCGCAATCCTATGCATGTTTAGACAGAAGAAAGGCCTACAACTCCCAGTAAGGCTGGCTGGGTAATGCTAGGAGTTGTAGGGCTTTCCTCTGTCTAAACATCCATAGGATTGCACCATAAACTATGTAAACCTACATGGCTGGCGACTTTCAAATGTTACACCTGCCTCATTAAGCACTTGCATGCAAAAACATCTTGACAGTCAAGGGGTTGTAATTGTCTTACCATTTTGTGAGCTTCAAACACATGTTTAAAATTTTACTTTATTTTTTGTTTCTTAAAACTCTCCAGAGGCTGAACATACCCTTGTTGTATCACTGAAACGGCGATACACATGTAGCACCAAGTGGCACAACTCAGGTTACTCTGTCTTCCAGCAGCCCTTCATGCCGTTTTTCACTAGCATCTATGCTGATGTTTTTCTTTTTTAAGGTGGCAAACGTTAGCACAGGGGTGGGAGAAAGGCTGGATACAAATGTCTTCCCGCCACCATTGTGTATTGATCAAAGGCTAGAGTCACAACCATAACTCCATCCGCTTTGGGCTCTGGTCCCACCAACTGCTGGAATGTGGACCCTGACAGCTTTTGATCAAGGTAGTGTGGACCTCGACAGGAAAAAGGTTCCCCGCTTCCCCATGCCTGCTTTAGCTTGTCTGTCTTCCTACCTCTATCCATTACACCAGCCTTTCCCAATCTGGTGCCCTCCAGATGTGCTGGACTAGAACTCCCATCATGGCCAGAGATGGGACGTTGCAGTACCGATGTTGCATAAGGGCAAGCGAGAGCGAAGAGGCAAGTCAGGATTCTTTGTCATCTAGAAAAGCCTTACACTGCTGAGATACTCATGCTAGCCATGTCTGTTATATGATCATACCTTATACTGACAGGCTGCCTTTGGTCCATCTAACCATTAGGCCTGCTGGCTGGGAATGACCTGGAGGGCCTAGGTTAGGGAAGGCTGATCTAGCCCCTGTTTTCATTTATTATATTTCCATACCGCCCCATAGCTGAAGCTTTCTGGGCAGTTCACAAAAATTAAAAAACACATTTAAAATACATTATACAAAGTACAAAACCATTAACATAAGAACATAACATAAGAACATGTAAACAGATAGCACACACACACACAGACAACATATCCCTAAAAACTATTTTTAAACAATCAACCAAAGACAATCCAGGACCTGATTAAAAGCTCGTTCTATGCAGCCAAATGCCTGAGAGAAGAGGGCAGTTTCAATCTGGCACCGAAAAGATAACAATGTTGGTGCCAGGTGGGCCTCATCAGGGAGATCATTCCATAAGTCCATAACTGAAGTTTCTATTTCAAAGGTGGACAGACTTTAGGCTTGCGGGATATACTTTGTTTGTAGCTTGAACCCTGAGGTCCACCAACTGGAGCCACGTGCTAAATAGCGGCTCAGGAAGGTGAACATAGACGTGAGGCCACTGAGCACATGCTGGGCCCAGAAATTAATTTCAGTACTGGAACTGGAGCTGTTTCATGCACAAGCCTATTCCTGTTTTCCTCCCAAGCTTTCATGATTTTAGCAGCCTAATTTAGGAGGGGAAATGGTTTTTTTGTTTTTGCTATTATTAAACCCATTGGGAGCTGGAAATCCTTGCTGATCTACTACAAATCACCCAGAGATTCATCAGTAGATCCTGATCTACCTTAGGCCCAACTCTGTTCTACTCAGTCTAGCATGGCACTCCAGAGTCCCAAGCCGAGAGAGAACTTTGCCAGCCTGTTACTTGAGTTCCTTTTAACTTAAGGGCGCACAATGTTTTCAGCCCCGAGGGCCACATGTGAGGTTGGCTCAGGGTTGGGGCCTGTAGTCGCGTGGCACAAGAGTATGCATGGATGCAGTACCAACATTTTTTAATCAGCAGGGACGCTGACGTCATCTGTCTGCCTCCCTCAGACTTCCCTGTTTCCTCTGAGCTTAGCTGCAATCCTCAGAGTTGTTGGGGGTGGGGGGAGAATGAGTTTTCCCAGAAGAAAATATATTGTTCCCTGTTGTACTGCAAAGAATTTGGGGAGGCTTGGTCTTGAATGGACAATTAAGACACATTAGCTTTACAGAAGACCTGCACCCAGCAGATGACAGTGCCTAGGACTGGTTTGTTGATAATGTTCAAAACAGTTGCCTACCATTTTGGACTCTCCTTGGGGGCACAGCTATGAAGAACTGTCATGAAGAGTGCTAGCACTTCAGAATTTACCACTACACCACTGGTTGGGGGATGCACATGCTCACACTTGCACATGCTAGCAACTGTGGGAAAAGAGCTATCTGTATGAAGATCCCTGGGGGAGGAAGCAGAGAGTACAGGTGCCAGGGAAATTGGTGGGGAGAATTCGGTGGCAGTGGCACCCTCGGAGGCTGCAGTAAAGGCCTTGGGTGGGCCACATGTAGGCCACAGGCTGTGCACCCCCATTTTAACTGGAGACGTCGGGGATTGAACCTGGCCCTTCTGCATGCACAAGGCACATGCTTCACCACCTAGCAACTTCATGTCAACACAGAAGGCAAAGGACAATATAGAAAGCAAAGGACAAGATGCCGCACCTTGTACCTCACTACTATGTCCACCTTCCTGAGCCACTGTTTTGCACCTGGCTATTTTGCATAGACATTGTTTACTTGGATTTCCAAAAGGCATTGAACAAAGTCCCTCACCAAAGACTCCTGAGCAAACTTAGCAGTCAGGGAACAAGAGGACAGGTCCTCTTGTGGATCAGTAACTGGTTAAAAAACAGAAAGCAGAGAGTAGGAATAAAAGGTAAATTCTCCCAATGGAGGGAAGTAAATAGTGGGGTCCCACAGGGATCTGTACCAACTCTTTTCAACTTGTTCATAAATGATCTGGAATTAGGAGTGAGCAGTGAAGTGGCCAAGTTTGCGGATGACACCAAATTATTCAGGGTGGTTAAAACATAAAAGGATTGTGAGGAGCTCCAAAAGGATCTCTCCAAACGGTGAGAATGGGCATCAAAATGGCAAATGCGGTTCAGTGTAAGCAAGTGTAAAGTGATGCACACTGGGGCAAAAAATCCCAACTTCAAATATAACCTGATGGGATCTGAGCTAGTGGTGACCAACCAAGGAAGAGGTCTAGGGCTTATGATGGACAGTGCAATTAAAATGTCAACCCAGTGTGCAGCTGCTGTAAAAAAGGCGAACTCCATGTTAGGTGTAATTAGGAAAGGAATTGAGAATAAAACTGCCAATATCATACTGCCCCTACACAAATCTACGGTGCAGCCACACTTGGAATACTGTGTCCAGTTCTGGTCACCACACCTAAAAAAAGATATTGTAGAGCTGGAAAAAGTGCAGAAAAGGGCAACTAAAATGACCACGGGGCTGGAGCAACTCCCCTATGAGGAAAGATTACAACAGCTGGGATGGTTTAGCTTGGAAAAATGACAACTAAGGGGAGACATGATAGAGGTGTACAAAATTATGCATGGTGTGGAGAATGTGGATAGGCAGACATTTTGCTCCCTCTGTCATAATACTAGAACCTGGGGTCATTCTCTGAAGCTGACTGGTGGGAGATTCAGGATAGATAAAAGGGAGTACTAGTTCACACAGCACATAGTTAAACTATGGAATTCACTTCCACAAAATGTAGTGATGGGCACCAATTTGGATGGCTTTAAAAGGGGATTGGACTAATTCCTGGAGGAGAAGACTATCAATGGCTACTAGTCCTGATAGCCATTTTCTGTCTCCAGTATCAGAGGCACTAAGCTTATGTGCACCAGTTGCTGAGGAACATGGGCGGGAGGGTGCTGTTGCACCCATGCCCTGCTTGTGGGTTTCCCATTGACAGCTGGTCAGCTACTGTGTGAACGGAATGCTGGACTAGATGGACCCTTGGTCTGATCCAGCAGGGCTCTTCTCACGTCCTTATGACATGAAAACAGACTTAGGGCACAATTCTATGTATGTACAGACAGAAAAAAAGGCCTACAATTCCCAGCGTTCCCCAGCCAGCCATGCTGGTTGGGCCATGCTGGGAATTGTAGACCTTTTTTTCTATCTAAATATGCATAGGATTGCACCTTCCTTCCTTCCTTCCTTCTTGTAAAGTCAACATATGCTCATCCTAGCTTTATTTCCAGCTCTTATAAAAATAACCACAGGCAAACAGCTGAAAATTAGCATTGCTGCCCCAGCTACTATAAAGCACCAGCAACCAAGCAAAGCTTCAGCTTCAGTAGGAAACTATCCACTGAGATGCTTTCTTGGCATAGAACTATTTCAGCAGCCTCCTTACCTAGAAATGCAACTTTCAGATCTCCTAGGTTACCAGGGAGCTGTAAGGGAACTAATTGGCCAATCAACCCACAGCAAGGCAAGGGCCGTGAAGGAGTCTGGAACACAAGCAATTATGGAAGATGAGATTTGCTGTGAGTGCCACATGAAAAATTGGTCTCCTCTGACTCCCGGAAAGGATCCTCGTAGCTAATAAAGGTAGACACATCTCCCAGCTCACCTCCTGTTGAAGGGACCGCAATGAAAAGGGCAGGAATGGATGCACTACCTACGCATTGTAAATCAGTGTTTGGAGGATGATTTCACCCATTAGCATTACTGTTGGGAAGACTTAAGTGGATAAATTTACATGATGAGGCTGATCACAATAGTAGAAACTTGGAAGGCGTTTTCTTCCTGGTCTGACACTGTTTAAGTGAAAGTGGGGAGGGTTGGTAGTTTTCCTCTCCCTGTAGGCCAAAACAGACCTTACTTTCAATCTGTGTTCAGCAGCTATGTCTTTTGTTTATTTTTACTTTTAGGCTAGGTGCAGTTGCACCAATCTGGATCTTAAAAGCTCCCCTAACACCCCCACCAAACAGACACTACAGCCCTAATCCAAAGCCCCCCCTACACCTACTCTACAGGAAAAAATGAAAAAAAAAGTGTAGCTGCTTGATGCAGATTTAAAGGAATGATTGTTTTGGCCTGCAGGGAAAGGAAAACTACCAACCCTCCCCACTTTGACTGAAACAGTGTCAGACTGGGAAGAAAATGCCTTCCAAGCCTTTAGTATTGTGCTCAGCTGGTGGGGATACAACTCTTCCTGGGCTCATATTCTAGGGTGGCCATGTGACCTACTTTACAGAGCGTAGTCCTCTGTTTGAAGGGCTGTTGAGTCTTGAGTCCAAGACTGTGTCTCCATGACGACAGAAGCAGAAGCGAATGGAGGAGCACCGGATATTTTTTTTAAAGGAATTAGCTTTGCTGTGATTTGGTCCATGCAGGGCTTCATGAGGGAGTGCTCTGCACCAGTAAAAATTGCTTCACAGAACATACTTCCTGGTGGGGGTGGGGGTGAACCTTATTTGACTGGCAGGGGCTGCTCAACCAATAAGAGGGGCTTCCCCCACCCCTTCTTCTTTGCCTTGCAGGTCCAGATGCACCTGCATTTCAGGAGCAAGCCTAATTGACCACAATGGGAGTTACTTCTGACTAGACACACATATGCTTGTGCTGGGAAAGATGGGGGGGGGGCCACAGGCATGGGAAACCAACCTCCTTTCTAACTAAACCGATACTGCACAGGATCTCTACAACGAAGCTGTGAAGTAGTTACTTTATAAGGCAATAAACCAAACAATGGATAATTGGAGCCTCAAGATCGTTCTTTAGAGCATTTAGGGAATGTGCTTTAAACTGTGCCATGTCAATTGAGGGAGATCTCTGTAAGTTCTGATGTGGGCATTCAGAGGGCAAGCCTCATTCAACACAAAGGGGGTTACTTCTGAGGAGACACTAATTGGTTTGTGCAGGGATGAGAGACACACAGGAAACACCCCTTGACCGGGGTCCCGGCACACCCCTACGCAGGCACACCCCTATGCAGGGCTAGCATACCTGTGATCAGTGCAGGGTATGGGGCACACAGCAACTATACCAGGGAGAACCCAACTTAAGGAAAAGAATCAGACCTTAAGCAGCCTCAGGAAATCCAGTTTTTCCCTGATAAACTCCAGAGTGGCTGCTGGATGGCTACAATGTCATTTATCCCTAACGACCTCAACATGCAACCAGCTCGGAGTAAATCGCTGGTGGGGACACCCCCAAGTCTGTTTTAAAAATAAAGAACTATGCAGAGGGAGAGCAGCGGGGCCTTGAAGTTGCCCATCAAGAGTTAGCACCTGTCTTTTGTATTTTGTATTTCTATTTAAAATATAGTAATTATTTTGAAGTAATTATCCCCATATGCAAATGTTATGCAAATCTGACCTGTTTTGTCTTCTTTTTTGTGATGCATTTCTTCACCTTCTAATTCTTCTTCTTCTTGTTCTGGCAATTTGTATGTGGCCATGCTGTTGCACTCTGCGGAGAGCTACATTGTGCTCAGGCCTGCGCAGCTTGTGCCTACAGAGATCTAGATTGTGCTCAGGCCTGCACAGGGTTGCAAGCTTGAGAACTGTCCTATATCTTTACATTTCCTGATATGGCAGGATAAGGCAGCTGCTGTCAGTTCCCTCACTGGCCCTCCCTGACCAGCTGTAATTGATCAGGGCACCAGGTATGCCACAAGGATGTGGTTTGAACAGTCTCTTAATGCAGTTTTCAGAAAAGGTACTAAAAAGCAACTTTCGGCCTCTGTCACAATATTTGCGGCATGTGTGAAATGTCCTTGAGTCAGGGCAGAATAAAGGCAGCAATAGGAATTCTCATTACCTTCTTTAAGGATAAGCCTAGTGTTCGAGAGTTCTCTGCTCCCAAGTGGCCGCTTTGCACACCTACACAAAATCCACCGAACATGGGTTTACATAGTGGCCTGCAGCTGCTGTCAACAATCCCTGTTACAGGTTGCAGTGAACAGCAGGCCCCAAACTTTTTTGTGGCCCGTGCTGTGCTGTGCTGCCAGATTTGCAGCTGAAATTTGGCAATGCAGCAGCAAAAAGATGCATTTTTCCTTTAAAACAAGGTGCTTGAGGAGCAAGTACTTTCAGTTTTAAAACACTTTAGAACAGCGGTCCCCAACCTTTCTGGCGCCAGGGACCGGTCCAATTTTTCCACGGACCGGGGTAGTGGGGTTCCGCTGGCGGACTTCTGGCTGCTGGGATGCAAATGGCAGTATTCTTTGCAGTAATTGGCTATGTAAAGATTTACATAGCCTATTACTTGTAGATCAGGGATGCAAATGGCGTCCGCATAGCGGACACCATTTGCATCCCAGCGGCCAGAAGTCTGCCAGCGGCCAGAGCTGGCCAGCAGCTCTGCGGACTCGCCACGGAGCGGAGCCAGCCAGGGCCAACGAGGATTCTGGGGGATGGACGGATCGCCTTCACCGCCCCACGTGGACCCCCGCAGACCCAAAGTGAGGGGGTTTCGCACACCCCTGCAGCCCGGTTGCTGACAGGCCACAGACCGAGACCAGTACCGGTCCGCGGCCCGGGGGTTGAGGACCCCTGCTTTAGAACAAGCCGCAATTTACATTTTAAACTGACAGAAGCCATTTCTGTCCCAATGTAGTCACCCTAAACTGGAGCAGCTAGCTTGGATAGCCCAGCTGTGATGCTTTCCTGATCTTAAGGGTCAGAGGGGGAGAGAGCATGACACACAGCGTACAGCTGCAGAACTTTTTCTCTGCCCCATAAGACCAGGAGAGAGCATGACACAATGGACTTGGTAATGCTATTTCCCCATGGGAAAGGGAAACACAGCCAGCCAGGCTATCCCTCTTTTAAAGGGTTGTCGTGATAGTGTGGCAGCAGGACGGGATAAGTGTTTGTAGGAGGGAGAAAGGGTGAGGCGAGATAGCCTAGAATACTTCTGGGGAGCAGGGGAAGACCTGAAGTTTGTGGACATGGAATGGGCCCAGATAAAAGTCCTCTGGTTTCTCAAGGACTTCAGGCTTTTGTAGCCAGCTTACGTTTAAGAGAGATGGGAACGTGGCTTAGGAAAACTGTGTTAAAAGCTGGGTACATTTCCCCCCTTATGTACACAGACTCCTTTGTCTTCCTTCCTTGTGCTGCAGTGACAGCATAAGTTGCCATCGCTACTAAGCCAGGCCTGCACAACTTGTGACTCATCCATCTGAATATGGCTCAACAGCCATGTATGGTGGCCCATCAAGGGCTTGATTTAACTCCCAGGAAGCTTCCAGATGAGGCTGTCATTGTGTGGCTGTCATTCTGCCTCATACACAGAATTATGCACAGAGTCCAGATGTCATCTTCATCTTCCTTTTCTAACCTTCTCATGTTCTCCCACCGATTCGTCCATCTGTTTTCTTACCACAGAATATCTGTTAAGGAAGGAAAGATGGAATAGCCACACAGTGATTTCACACAGCACGCTAACCCACACTGAGTGATTGAATGTGGGTTGTTGCTGAACCGTGTGTTGTTTGTTGAACCATGGGTTAGAGTTTTGTCTGAACCCAGGACATTTTCTGCAGCATGGCATGTTAACCATGCAGTGTGGCTTTTTTTTTTTTCTCAAACAAGCCACCTTGAGAACCCATGGCTTTTTGTTGGGTTGTTCAGGGTGGTCAACAAGCCACACTTCATGGTTAACAAGCCACTCTGCAGAAAATGGCCTGGATTCAGACAACATGCTAACCCGCGGTTCAACAAACAATCCACAGTTAAGTAACAACCCATGCTCAACCAATCAGTGTGGGTTAGTGTGTTGTGTGAACCTAATCTCTTGACTGGTAGTGCTAGGAGGAGGCTCTCTGGAAGCACCCCTGGTTCTGCCTGTCTGGGACTGAAAAAAAGGAGGCTTATGGAGCCCCTGGTGGGCCACATTACAAGTGGCTGGTTTAATCATAATCAATTGTAGATGTGATTGGAGATAAGAGATTTTCAGCAGTGAAAAACTTTTACTTCCAATTGGAGATAAGAGGTTTTCCCTGCCTGGGGAGGAGAGGAGTCTGGGGAGAAGCTGGCAGGCCCAATGAAGATACCCCCTGCAGGCCACATATCAGCCCATGGCTGGAGTTTCCCATCCCTGGCTTAATGAGTCGCATGTTGTGTAGACCATCCCATCTGCTCCTTTGATCTCTTTGTTCTTTCTTCTTCTTTGGCCTAAGTGCACTTGTGACTCCACCCTTCTTTTTATCTCTCTCCCAGCTATTCAGAGCCCTCATTCTTGGCAGCACTGATCTTTTTAAAAGTCAGCTTTGTTTTTTGATTATTCAATACCAACACTTAAATGTGGTTCATCTGGGCCTTATCTCCGTGGTTCAAAGCATTGGTTGACAGGAATGATATGCACATATAAATTGTAACATTTTCTGATAGAAAGACGCGTACTGAAGGAGAGGCAGGGTTGCCAAGAGTTTCATACAGGACTTACGTTGAAACTGGGATCAGCACTGCTTCCTATTGGTCATGCCAGAACACAGCTCTGTAACACAGGTTAAATATGAAAGTGTCCTTGACCATGTACAGAATGTCTTTCCCTCCCCCATGAAAAATGGTTACAGGACACGATACAGGTGGGATTTAAGAAGGAGTTTTAGATCAGAGGGCAGTCAATCCCCACAACTTCTCATTTTATTGTTTAAAGGTTCAGATGCCAATGGTGGATTCCCTTTGCTATGGTTTTTTGGGTAGTTTGAGAGAGGGGACCTCAGTGGATGGAGTTCTGAACCTGGATGGATGGATCCTGAACCTGGATCACGCCAAAAAGGGATTCTGCCTGGGAGCTGGGCCTCCATCCTGTTCTAACCAAATGAGGAAACTATGGGGGACTAGCCACCCAAACCAAATGCCAAGTTCTGCACCTAGGAAAAAGAAACCAAATGCACAGTTACAAGATGAGGGATACGTGGCTCAACAATACTACAAGCAAGAAGGATCTTGGAATTGTTGTCGATTACAAGCTGAATATGAGCCAACAATGTGATGTGGCTGCAAAAAAGGCAAATGCTATTTGGGGCTGCATTAATAGAAGCATAGCTTCCAAATCCCTGGAAGTACTAGTTCCCCTCTACTCAGAAGTACTAGTTCCCCTCTACTCAGCACTGGTTAGGCCTCATCTGGAGTACTGTGTCCAGTTCTGGGCACCACGCTTTAAGAAGAATGCAGACAAACTGGAGAGGGTTCAGAGGAGGGCAACAAAGATGATCAGGGGACTAGAAACAAAGCCCTATGAAGAGAGACGGAAAGAACTGGGCATGTTTAGCCTTGAAAAGAGAAGACTGAGGGGAGATATGATAGCGCTCTTCAAGTACTTGAAAGGAGTCACAGAGAAGAAGGCCAGGATCTCTTCTTGATCATCCCAGAGTGCAGGACACGGAATAATGGGCTGAAGTTACAGGAAGCCAGATTCCGGCTGAACATCAGCTCTAACTCATGAGCGTTCCAACTGGAGGTCAGCCTATATTAAAGGCGCTATGGACTTTGAAGAAGCACGAGTACAGAGCGAAAGGGAGAAACGAGCTCAGCAGAAGGGCATGTTTAGCCTTGAGAAGACTAACGGGAGACATGATAGTGCTCTTCAAGTACTTGAAAGGTTGTCACAGAGAGGAAGGCCAGGATCTCTTCTCAGTCATCCCAGAGTGCAGGACACGGAAGAATGGGCTCAAGTGACAGGAAGCCAGATTCCGGCTGAACATCAGGAAAAACTTCCTGACTGTTAGAGCAATACGACAATGGAACCAATGACCTAGGGAGGTAGTGGGCTCTCCCACACTGGAGGCATTCAAGATGAGGCTGGACAGCCATCTGTCAGGGATGCTCTGACTTGGATTCCTGCATTGAGCAGGGGGTTGGACTCGATGGCCTTGTAGGCCCCTTCCAACCCTACTATTCTATGATTCTATGATGCCAGAGGATCACAATAGGTGATATTCCCCAGGCCTTATCAGAAATCCCAGGTTAGGCTTTCATGCTGTTCTGACAATCTAGGGAATTTTATTCTCGTTGCTGGCTATTTAGGGCACAATCCTATGCACATGTAGACAGAAAAAGTCCCACAACTCCCAGCATTCCCCAGCCAGCCATGCTGGGAGTTGTAGGACTTTTTTCTCTCTAAACATGCATAGGATTGTGCCCTGATTTACCAAGGGAGCAATCCTATGGCCACTAGACACTGCCTAGAGGGCCATAGGTTATGCTTATTTCCGGGGACTCCGTGGTCGGTTCCTGGAAAACTGACCTCCCCACTTGCCTGCGCTGCCTCCATCCTCCGTGCTTTGAAGAGGAGCATGGAGCAACGGAAAAGGGGCGTTCCGGAGGGGTGTTCTGGGGCAGGGAGAGCGGAGCTGTGTGTATGACACATCCAATGAGTTGTACAGCAGCTTCCTCTCCCGGTCCCCCCCCCCACGGCTAGACAGCCGAAAACATCTGTCTAGTGGAAAATAGCAGGGCAGGAGAGGCACAGAGGTAATGATCCCCACCGTGCCTCTCCTGCCTTGCTTTGGATAGGCAGTCACCTCCGAGTTCGGAGGTAGCCACCTATCTAGTTAGGATTGTGCCCTTAATTAATTTATGTCCTGCATTTCTCCAACAACAACAAAATGGTGCTCAAGGCAGCTAACAATAAAATGTAGATTAAAAACAAATTCTTGATTAAAACTTAACACAAAAACAAAACTTAAAAGCACAAAAACATTGTTGTTGTTCAGTCGTTCAGTCGTGTCCGACTCTTCGTGACCCCATGGACCATAGCACGCCAGGCCTTCCTGTCCTGCGCTCTCTCCCGGAGCGTGCTCAAGTTCATATTCATTGCATCCGTGATGCTATCTAGCCATCTCATCCTCTGCCGTCCCCTTCTCCTTTTGCCTTCAGTCTTTCCCAGCATCAGGGTCTTTTCCAGGGAGTTTTCTCTTCGCATTAGAATAAAAGAAATAAAGGACACCCAACCAATTAAAAACCCCTTCAGCAACAGACCAGCTAGTATGCCAAAGATCTGCCTAAATAAAACACCTTTGCTTGCTGGTGAAAGAACAACACAGAGGTGGCCAACCTGGCCTCCTGTGGCAGGGAGTTCCAGTGCCTGAGAGCCGCCACCGAGAAGGTCCTCTCTTGTGTCTCATCAAACATGCTGCAGATGGCAGTGGGACCAAGAGCAGGGCCTCCCCTGATGATCTTAAAACATGGGCAGGCTTGTATGGGAGAAGACTACACCTTGTCTTTGCCTTGCCCACAAACTGACAGGCCAGGGGCTGACACCACCTGCCATGTGGAGCAGTGAAGGCCCGACAGGGGCTGTGGCACACAATCGTTCTGAATATGTAGCTCAGCTCTTGGCCTTTTTGTCTTGGGGGCAGTGGGAGTGGAATGGCCGGCCTGAGCAACGACTGTAAAAAATAGAATAATCCAAAGCTAAGACCATTTTCTATTTCTCAGAAAAATGGCTAAAGATCAAGTCTTTGAAACCTTATTCCAGACCGAATGAGCCCCTTTCTTCCTAATTTTTACAATGGCGGGGGGCAGAATCACTTCAAAGAATAAAAAGGAAGCTTCCTTCCCTGCTTAGGGCAGCAGCTGTTCCCTGAATGACAAGCGCTGGCTGTTCGCTGAGCCGGTGGCCAGAGACAGTGCACAAATACAGAGAAACACAGAGGCTCCCTGGCGCCGGCAGGCACATTGCTTCCACGCCATCCGTGCCCTCTTCTTTTTCGGTCTGCAGCTTGGCAACGGGTTAAAGAGGAGATGAGGTGAGGTGTGGCTTCCTCCCTTGTGGAAAATGCCTTTCCCCTTGTCGGGGCTTTTGGTGCATAAAAGCAGGGGATTGTTTTGTTTTGTTTTGGAAAGAAACTGGTCTATGCGCAGGCGCGCAGGCCGGGTTCCATCCTGGGTGGAGACCTGGAACCCAAGAAAAACTGAAGGGAGCCAGCCAGAAACGGGGGCGGATACTGTGTCCCTGAGCAACATGGTCCAACCCCTGCATTGCAAAATCCCATCCTCAGACACTGCAGATGCAGTCAAAGTCCTCATGACGCTCCATTGAGGTCTTGATCCTTATTTTGAAATGCAGCGTTTGGTGCATTCACAGACCTATCCTACAAAACTATTTAAATAAACAAAAAATCAGAATTACTTCTTGTGCCTCTGCCAACATCAACTGCAATATTTCCTGGGCCCTGCAAGGCCCAATAATTCAACAGGATTCCTCTCATTAACCCCCGGCCCCAATACATTCATTAGAACTGCTGCTGCTTTCCAATTATAACTCACATTAAAGTTCTCAAGAGCTGCCTGATGCCAAGTCAGATCTCCGATCAACCTAATATGATGCTAACCATAAGGGTGCTTCCAGATGAGGCTTTTATCAGGCAATCGCCCTGCCTCATTCATGGAATTTTACAGAGACCCATGTAGCACCAATTTGTGTCTATTTAACCCACACAGTGGTGGGGGTGAGCAGGAGCAAGTGAGCACACTGCTTCTGGTGTGCTCCTCATTCTGCTTTCCATTAACAACCCACCATCACCCTGTTCTTAGGTTAGCATGATGTCTGAACCCAGTCACTGGGTTGTTTAGGGGTTAACCCAACAACAAGCCATGGGTTAATTCTGGGTTGTTTAACCCGTAAACAACCCAGAGCATCTTGGGCTCAGACATCAAGCTAACAACCTATGAACAGGGCAATCATAGGTTGTCAACTAAGAGCAGAAATGATGAGTGCACCAGAGGGAACACGCTTCCTCGCTTTTGCTCTTACCTGACAATCCATGGGTTAAACATATCGTTGTGCAAATTAATGTATTAGTACCATTGGGATAATTTATTTCATCAGATCATTTTTATAACATTCATGACACTGTTGGACACATTAACTCCTGTAAAAACAAAGAGTTAATGAAAAAAAAAAAATCCACAGTTGGGCCATACCTTTATTAGGACCAACCCCCCCAAAAATGTGCAAGCTTTAAGTTCTCAAGAACTCCTCCTTAGGCTAGGTGGTACAAAAAAGTAGAGGATGGGGGGAAGAAACAGAAAAGTCCAACTTTTGGCCAGATGGTGTGGCCATGAAGTCTGTAGTAGGTTTACCATGGCAGGGGTAAATTTGTCCTTAGCTGGGTTGTCATCATTAGATATTCCCTCAGATTCTACTGGGAGATAATATTCCAAAATCAACCTCTGTGTAGATGCAGGGAGAGGTTCTTTAGATCTCTGTTGGCCTTTCTGAGCCCTGGTTAGTACCATGGTAACCAGATACCAGCAACCAGTTACTAGCAGCAAATAGCGGCAGCAGAGGGCAGCAGCTTTAAAGACCAGGAAGAAAGGGACAAATGCAGATCTTATCTGCTTCGTCTTCGCTGCTGCTCTCTTTTATATTCTTTTATATTGTTTTATATTTTACATCTTAACATTTTAATATGTGCCTGGGAAGTCCATTGAGCAACTCAGGGGTTCGGGGAGGTGCCACCATAACTGTGGTCATGGGTAGGGGGAGGAATGGCATTGGGGGATTAACAAGCCAGCTGAGAAGAGGGGCTAGACACCTTATGGCTATCCCTTGTTCTAGTTCTTCCTCTAACCTGATGGTTCCTGGCGGCCTTACCAGTCTGCCCTCAGGTCTGGTGCTGCTGCTGCTGAATGCCAGGTTGGTCCAAAATAAAATCTCCCTCATCCATGATTTGATTGTGGATGAGGGGGCTGACCTGGTATGTATTACTGAGACCTGGGTGGGGGAACTGGGAGGGGTTACTCTCACCCAGCTGTGCCCTCCTGGGTACTCAGTGCAGCACCAGCACCGACTTGAGGGTCGGGGAGGGGGGTTTGCCGTGGTCTATAGGAATTCAATCCCCCTCTCTAGGCTTCTTACTCATTCAAGTGCAGATCTTGAGTTGCTTGTACCTTGTGTTGGGTACCCTGGATAGATTAGGGATTCTGTTGGTGTACCACCCACCCCGCTGCCCATCAGACTCCCTTCCTGAGCTGACAGAGGTGGTATCGGACTTGGTGTTGAGGACCCCTAGGATGATGGTCCTGGGAGATCTCAACTTCCATGCTGAGGCTGCTGTATCTGGGGTGGCTCAGGACTTCATGGCTGCCATGACAACCATGGGGCTGTCCTAACATGTCATCAGCCCAACCCATGTAAAAGGACACACACTTGATCTGGTTTTCTCAACTGGGCAGGAGGCTGGTGATCTGAAAGTCGAAGAATTAACATCTGTCTCTTTGTCATGGTCAGATTACTTCCGGTTGAGGTTTAGACTCTTGGCAGCCTTCCCCCTCTGCAAGGGTGGGGGACCTATTAAAATGGTCCACCCCCGGAGGCTAATGGATTCTGATGGATTCCAGAGGGCTCTGGGGGATTTTCCTGCTGGTATGGCTGGTGCTCCTGTCGAAGCCCAGGTCGCTCTGTGGAATGCAGAGATGACTCAGGCGGCTGACATGATTGCACCCAAACGCCTTCTTCCTCTGAGTGGAGCCCGGCCAGCTCGTTGGTATACACCTGAGCTGAGGGCAATGAAGCAAGAGGGGAGATGGCTAGAACGCAGGTGGAGGAAAACTCGTGCTGAGTCTGACTGAACACAGGTTAGAGCTCATTATCGAGCCTACTCTACGGCGGTGAGGGTGGCAAAGAGACAGTTCTTTTCCACCAGCATTGCATCTTCTCAGTGTCATCCAGCAGAGCTTTTCTGACTGGTTTGCGGCCTGTTACATTCTGGGCCAGGGAGAGAGACTGTGGAACCCTCGGTTGCATGCTGTGACGAGTTTGCATGGCACTTTGAAGATAAAATCACTCAGATTCATCATGAATTGGACACCACAATTAATGTAGTTCCATTCGTAGAGGCGTTCAGAGCACCGTCTGGTCCAGTTTTATTGGATGAGTTTCAGTTATTGAGGCCTGAGGATGTGGACAAAGTGCTTGGCCAAGTCTGATCAACCACTTGTGTGCTTGACCCTTGCCCTTCATGGCTTATTACATCAAATAATGTAAGGGGATGTCTGGCTGGGTCCAGGAGGTTGTAAATTCCTCCTTGAGAGAGGGAGTGGTACCAGACTCTTTAAAAGAGGCAGTAATCAGACCACTCCTGAAAAAGCCTAACCTGGACCCCGAGGATGTTAACAATTATAGGCCAGTGGCCAACATCCTCTTCCTGGGCAAGGTGCTTGAGCAGGTGGTTGCAGGACAGCTCCAGGCACTCTGGAATGGAATGGATTATCTAGATAGATTTCAATCGGGCTTCAGGCCTGGTTTTGGAATGGAAACTGCCTTGGTCACCCTGTGGGATGACCTCTGCTGGGAGAAGGAGCGGGGGAGTGGGACCTTGCTGATTCTCCTGGACCTCTCAGCAGCTTTCAGTACCATCAACCATGGTATCCTTCTGGATAGGTTGTCTCGGTTGGGAGATGGAGGCACTGCACTGCAGTGGTTCTGCTCCTACTTGGATGGCCGATTCCAGAAGGTGGTGCTGGGGGATTATTGTGCTGTGCCATGGTAATTAATTATGCCATGGGGTTCCACAGGGCTCTATTTTATCCTCCATGCTGTTTAACATCTACATGAAACCACTGGGGGAGATTATCCGGAGGTGTGGGCTGAGGTGCCATCAATATGCAGATGACACCCAGCTCTACCTCTCTTTCTCATCAAACCCAGGTGAGGCAGTGGCTGTTCTGAATCAGTGCCTGGGCACGGTAATGGACTGGATGAGGGCTAATAAACTGAAACTCAATCCAGACAAAACGGAGGTACTGTTAGTGGGTGGTTCGTCTGCCCAGCTAGGTGATATTCAACCTGTTCTGGAGGGGGTTGCACTCCCCCTAAAGGATCAGGTTCGTAGTTTGGGGGTGCTCTTGTATCCAGAACTGTCACTTGAGGCACAGGTAAACTCAGTGGCATGGAGCACTTTTTATCAGCTTAGGCTGGTATACCAACTACGCCCTTATCTGGACAGAGATAGCCTAGCTACAGTTATCCATGCTTGGATAACTTCTCGTCTGGATCACTGCAATGCGTTATATGTGGGGCTGCCTTTGAAAATGGTCCGGAAACTTCAGCTGGTCTAAAATAGGGCAGCAAGATTGTTAACAGGGACTGGCCAACGAGCTCATATTATGCCAGTACTTTTCCAGCTGCACTGGCTGCCAGTCCATTTCCCGGCCTGATTCAAAGTGCTGGTAATTTACATTCAAAGCCCTTTATGGCTTGGGGCCAGGTTATCTGAAGGATCGCCTCCTCCCATATGTGCCTGCCTGGATCTTACAATCATCCTCAGTGGCCCTTTTCCGTGAGCCCCTGCCAAAGGAAGTGAGGCAGGTGGCTACTAGGAGGAGGGCTTTTTCTTTTGTGGAATGAGCTCCCTAGTGAAGTTCGTCTGGCACCTGCATTGTATTCCTTCCAGCACCAGGTGAAGACGTTTTTATTTTCCCAAACATTTTAGCATTTTAGCTTTCTAACCTTTTAGCTTTGCTGTTTTAAATCTGTATTTTAAATAGGGACATTAGAGAATTCCGCCATGGACTCCAGTGAGGCTGGATTCTAAAGAATCCGGCCCCTTGGAGTCCATGGTGGAACGGACCACCCACCTCCACCACCCTGCGAAGTTGCCCCGGAATGGATCCTACCTGCCACCAGCTGGGTCCGGTCCATCCACTACAGCCCTGCGGAAGAAAATGGCATGCAGTGTAGCAGCCGCCATTTACGTCCCTTCGCTTTGCAGTGATAGGCTACATAAATATTTATGTAGCCTATCACAGCAAAGAGCAAGGATGCAAATAGCGTAGCGGACACCATTTGCGTCCCTGTTCTTTGCACTAATTACTACTACAGCCTATTACTGCAAAGAACAGGGACGCAAATGGTGCCCGCTACGTAAATCGTTACGTAGCCTATCACGGCAAAGAGCAGGGACACAAATGGCGTCCGCTATGCTGGACGCCATTTGCGTCCCAGCAGCCGGAAGTCCGCCAGCGGCCAGAGCCGGCCAGCAGCTCCGCAGACTCTCCACAGAGCTGGCTGGCAAGGATTTCGGGAGGAGGGACGAATCGCCTCCCCCCCGCAGACCCCCCAGAGGACTTGGGTAGGTGGGATTCATACACCCCTAATTTTAAATCTCTGCATTGCTGCTAGGTTTTATTCTGGTTGTATTGTTATACTGTGGTTTTAATGTTTTATATATTTTATATTGTTTTATTGTATGCTTTTTGGTTTTAATTTTTGTGAACTGCCCACAGAGCTTCGGCTATTGGGCGGTATAGAAATGAAATGAATGAATGAATGAATAAATAAATAAATAAATAAATGGATGGGGCAAGGCAAAAACACACCTGAAGGCAGCCCAGGTAAAGCAGCTTCTCCTTTTAGTCCTCTCCCCCAAGAAGCCTCTGGCAAGCTCCAGCCAGATATAGTTTGTAGATGGGCAGGGCAGGGCAAAAACACACCTGAAGGCCTTTCTAATGAAGGTATTGCCCAACTGTGGATTAACATTGGTAGTTACCTATGTGGATGTTTGAAGCTTTTAATTGTGATTTCATACTATTTTTTATCTAATTATAACATATATGTATATATAGTTATCCCCTTCATGGATCACTGCCTTGTTGTGGCGAAGGGGCTTGCGTAACTCAGTGAAGCCATAAGCTATGCCGTGCAGGGCCACCCAAGACGGACAGGTCATGGCAGAGAGTTCTGACAAAATGTGGTCCACTGGAGAAGGAAATGGCAACCCACTCCAGTATTCTTGCCAAGAAAACCCCATGGAACATATCACAAGGCTAAAAGATATGACACCGGAAGATGAGCCCCTCAGGTCGGAAGGTGTCCAGTATGCTACTGGGGAAGAGCAGAGGGTATTTCCAAGTAGCGCCAGAAAGAGTGAAGCGGCTGGGCCAAAGCCGAAAGGACACTCAGCTGTGGATGTGTCTGGTGGTGAAAAGAAAATCCGATGCTGTAAAGAACAATATTGTTTAGGAACCTGGAATGTCAGATCAATGAATCAAGGTAAGCTGGAGGTGGTCAAACATGAGATGGCAAGATTGAACATCGACATCTTGGGAATCAGCGAACTAAAATGGACAGGCATGGGCGAATTTAATTCAGGTGACCATCATATCTACTATTGTGGGCAAGAATCCCTTAGAAGAAATGGAGTAGCACTCATAGTCAACAAAAGGGTGGGAAAAGCAGTACTGGGGTACAATCTTAAAAATGATAGAATGATCTCAGTACGAATCCAAGGCAAACCATTCAACATCACAGTAATTCAAGTCTATGCCCCAACCACTGAGGCCGAAGAAGCTGAGGTTGATCGGTTCTATGAAGACCTACAACACCTTCTAGAACTAACACCAAAAAAAGATGTCCTCTTCATCATAGGGGATTGGAATGCTAAAGTAGGAAGTCAAGAAATCACCGGGATAACAGGCAGGCATGGCCTTGGTGTACAAAATGAAGCAGGACAAAAGCTAATAGAGTTTTGCCAAGAGAACACGCTTATCATAGCAAACACTCTTTTCCAACAGCACAAGAGGCGACTCTACACATGGACGTCACCAGATGGTCAATATCGAAATCAGATTGATTATGTCCTTTGCAGCCAAAGATGGAGAAGCTCCATACAGTCAGTAAAAACAAGACCTGGAGCTGACTGTGGCTCAGATCATGAGCTGCTTCTTGCAAAATTTCGGCTTAAATTGAAGAATGTCGGGAAAACCACTAAACCGTTCAGGTATGACCTAAATCATATCCCTGATGAATATACAGTGGAGGTGAGGAATAGATTTCAGGGATTAGACCTGATAGACAGAGTGCCTGAGGAACTATGGACGGAGGTCCGTAACATTGTTCAGGAGGCAGCAACGAAATCCATCCCAAAGAAAAAGAAATGCAAGAAAGCCAAGTGGCTGTCTGATGAGGCTTTACAAGTAGCTCACAAAAGAAGGGAAGCGAAAAGCAAGGGAGAAAGGGGAAGATATACCCAACTGAATGCAGAGTTCCAGAGAATAGCAAGGAGAGACAAGAAGGCCTTCTTAAATGAACAATGCAAAGAAATCGAGGAAAACAACAGAATGGGAAAGACTAGAGATCTCTTCAAGAAAATCGGAGATCTCAAGGGAACGTTTTGTGCAAAGACGGGCATGATAAAGGACAAAGAAGGCAGGGACCTAACAGAAGCAGATGAGATTAAGAAGAGGTGGCAAGAATACACAGAAGAACTATACAGGAAAGATCTGAATGTCCCTGATAGCCATGATAGTGCGGTCACTGAACTTGAGCCGGACATCCTCGAGAGTGAAGTCAAGTGGGCCTTAGGAAGCATTAGTAACAACAAAGCTAGCGGAGATGACAGTATTCCAGCCGAGCTATTTAAAATCCTAAAAGATGATGCTGTTAAAGTGCTGCATTCAATATGCCAACAAATCTGGAACACTCAACAGTGGCCACAAGACTGGAAAAGGTCAGTTTACATTCCAATTCCAAAGAAGGGCAACGCCAAAGAGTGTTCAAACTACCGCACAATTGCGCTCATTTCACATGCCAGCAAGGTGATGCTCAAAATCCTACAAGCTAGGCTTCAGCAGTATGCGAACCGAGAACTACCGGAAGTACAAGCTGGGTTTCGAAGAGGCAGAGGAACTAGAGATCAAATCGCCAACATTCGCTGCATCATGGAGAAAGCAAGAGAATTCCAGAAAAACGTCTATTTCTGCTTCATTGACTACGCTAAAGCCTTTGATTGTGTGGATCACAACAAACTGTGGCAAATTCTTAAAGTGATGGGAGTACCAGACCACCTTACCTGTCTCCTGAGAAACCTGTACGAGGGTCAAGAAGCAACAGTAAGAACCAGACATGGAACAACCGATTGGTTCAAAATTGGGAAAGGAGTACGACAAGGCTGCATATTGTCACCCTGCTTATTTAACTTATATGCAGAGTACATCATGAGAAATGCCGGGTTGGATGAATCAGAGGTCGGAATTAAGATTGCTGGGAGAATTATCAACAACCTCCGATATGCAGACGATACCACCCTAATGGCAGAAAGCGAAGAGGATCTCAAGAGCCTCTTGTTGAGGGTGAAAGAGGAGAGTGCAAAAGCTGGTTTGAAACTCAACATTAAAAAAACTAAGATCATGGCATCTGGCCCCATCACTTCCTGGCATATAGAAGGGGAAGAAATGGAAGCAGTGACAGATTTTACTTTCTTGGGCTCCAAGATCACCGCAGACGGTGACTGTAGCCATGAAATTAAAAGACGCTTGCTCCTTGGGAGGAAAGCTATGGCCAACCTAGACAGCATAGTAAGAAGCAGAGACATCACCTTGCCGACAAAGGTCCGTCTAATCAAAGCTATGGTTTTCCCAGTAGTAATGTATGGCTGTGAGAGCTGGACTATAAGGAAGGCTGAGCGCCGAAGAATTGATGCTTTCGAACTGTGGTGCTGGAGAAGACTCTTACGAGTCCCCTGGACTGCAAGGAGGTCAAATCAGTCCATCCTAAAGGAAATCAACCCTGAGTGCTCATTGGAAGGACAGATACTGAAGCTGAAGCTCCAATATTTTGGCCACCTAATGCGAAGAGAAAACTCTCTGGAAAAGACCCTGATGCTGGGAAAGACTGAAGGCCAAAGGAGAAGGGGACGGCAGAGGATGAGATGGCTAGATAGCATCACGGATGCAATGAATATGAACTTGAGCACGCTCCGGGAGAGAGCGCAGGACAGGAAGGCCTGGCGTGCTATGGTCCATGGGGTCACGAAGAGTCGGACACGACTGAACGACTGAACAACAACAACAAATATATAGTTATAGATAATCAGCATTATACTATTATCCTCTGGCAGATTTTGTACCATATGGCAACAGCCACACCTTATGAAAAGAACCTGTTCACCCTAGTTGCTCTGTACTCCTGCTATAAGGAGCTTTTCTCTCATAAAACAAAATAGCTGTGTCATTTTTCACATGCAACATGTCACATCGTGAAGGAGGTAAGATTTTACCCTCTCCCTGCCTTCCATATCTCTCAATTTTGGTTTATCTCTGTTTCTCATTTTTCCAGTCTTAAGTTCTGTTCAGGCTAAATTTTGCGAAGTTCTCCAGTCTTAAGTTCAGTTTGTTCTGAAAGTTGAGATATATATTTTTAAAGTTCGTATGGAAATTCCTAAGCATTTTTGTGCAAATTTCTCTTAATACTTGTACTTTTGCCTAATATACACATTTTTTGCAAGCAAGTTTCCTAATATAATTCATACCTGAACATTATTTTCTCTAGTATACTCATGACTGTCTGCATTATTTTTATTGGAGAGCTCCATCGCAAAATTTGGAAAAGTGTGAATTTTAAAGGATAACTGAGGTTTGGTTTGCATAGTGGTTCCAAAGGACGAAATTAGGTAAGTTTGCATTAAAATATGAACTGAACAAATTTTTCCCCCACCCCTAGCTAGCAGTCAGTGGACTAATTATCTGTCTCTAGTCTGACAGTCCCCAGTAGGCACATTCCCTACTTACAACTCTTGTGATTTCGTATTTCACCCAAACATGGCCTTGAATATTTATGGCCTTGATCCAAAGCCGATTAACATCCACCAAACTAATGCCACTTGACTACCAGGGACATTGGATTAGGTCCTAGAGGCATAGATGACCTCCAATGTGCATTAGAACAACTGCTTTGATCAAGCAAGCAAAGGCTTAGTGAATTCCAACAGGTGGAAACCAAAGCAAACAAATCCAGACCACAAGTTAGAAGCACATTCTTCACAGTGGGAGTCACTGACCCTTGAAACAATCAGCCAATGGTCACGGCAGCTTGTCCATCATGGGAATTTTTAAAGACAAAATTAATTATATTCTTAACCATATGACTGGTCCGATTCGGCCCAAAAGATCTGTCACCAGACAAGAAGATAGCAGTGGTGCTGGGAGTGGAGGTTTAGTCTTTATTACCAACCTCATGTAGCCCTCTCCACAGCACTTGCTCCACAGCACTTGCACCCTAGCCAGTATGTTAAGTCACAGAGTACCATAGTGACACCACTTTTCAGGAGAATGCATGAGTTTAGGCACTGTAACTTCCTTTTTTCCAGCTACCTGGGAAACATATTCCTTTTCCTATCTGGAATATAAGGTTCCCCAATAGTTGGTAATCTCATCAATCATGGGCACAAGGAAGAGTATGTTCAGAGGCAATTGTCCTTTCTAAAGGGCTATCCAGTAGCCATCACTGACTGCTGTATTAGGCCTAAAATTATCAAGGGGCAGGAGCATCTCTCCTTTGAGGGAAGGTGGACTTTTTAGCTTGGAAAAAAGGAGGGTAATGGGAAACATGATAGAGGTCTACAAAATTATGCATAGTTTGGAGAATGTGGATAGGGAGACATTTTTCTCCCTCTCTCAAAATACTAGAACCCGGGTCATCCCATGAAGCTGATTGGTGGGAGATTCAGGACAGATAAAAGGAAGTCCTTCTTCACACAGCACATAGTTAAACTATGGAATTCGCTACCACAGGGTGTAGTGATGGCCACCAATTTGGATGGCTTTAAAAGGGGGTTAGACAAATTCCTGGAGGAAAAGGCTATCAATGGCTACTAGTCCTGATGGCTACAGTATGTGCTACCTCCAGTACCACAGGCAGTGAGCTTACGTGCACCAGTTGCTGGGGAAGATGGGCGGGAGGGCGCTATTGCACTTGTCTCCTGTTTGTGGGTTCCTGGTCAACAGCTGGTTGGGCAATGTGTGAACAGAATACTGGACTAGATGGACTCTTGGTCTGATCCAGCAGTGCTCTTCTTATATTCTTATGCCTGTCTCTGGTCTTCTTAACTGCTCACTCCTGATTGGCTCGACTGAAAGTAAACTAGAATGTGTGATCATTGGAGCTTCCCCGTTCAGTGCCCAAGGCAGGGGTGCAGAACCTCTTTCAGCCTGTGGGCCAAATTCCATTCTGGAGAAGCTCTCTGGGGCTGCATTCCAGGGGTGAGCAGGGCTGAAGGTAAAAGGCATGGGGCCAAAATACCAAAACTACCAGCATATTTTAGCTTAAAACTCTTCCTGCCAGTAACTAAGCCTTAGGAGAGACATTTCAACCTTTTAGAATGGGGGGAAAACCTGCATAAAAGCTGGGAAAGCACCAAACCATCAATGGTCTGGGGAAAGGGGGGTGCAGGGGAAGGGGGTGGCTCTCTGGGGAACCCTGGAGGGACAGATTGGGTTTGGCCTGCAGGTCTCAGGCTCTGCACCTCTTGAGAGCTTCTCTGGAATGGAGAACGGTAGGTGGGAATGGCTCAGATCAGTGGCTCTTGTGTCCTCCCTCCCCCTGCAATGTGGCATCTCTTCAGCTTAATTCCCATCCATCCACATATACCCAGATCTGAGCCCTATAACTGCCAGAGCAGGGATGGGGAATGTTGTGGCCCTCCAGAAGTTGTTGGACTACAACTCCCATCAGCCCTAGCCATCCCCAGAAGGATGATGGGAGGCGCAATCCAACAACGTCTGGAGGCCACACATCCCCCATCCCTGTGCTACAGGAAACTGCCATCCAATGCAGCCTATGTGGTGTTGACTATTTCTGCCTATGATATAATCACATTTTAGCGACGTGGAGGATTATCTAAAAAGCTGAATACACCCGCTTCAAGTTGTTGTTGTTTTTTAATTCTCAGCTTAAAACAATGGGTTGGGTCCAGATGTAGTCATACTTAGAGCAGACCCATTGAAATCAATGGGGCTTTAGTTAGCCATGACTGGTCCCACTGATTTCAGTGGGTCTACTTGAAGTATCTGGATCCAACAATCTTTATAACATACCTGGTTGGGAGCTTATCTGATCTGTTGGTGGTTACTATGGTGTGCAGCTGGGAGAGGTGAGGGGAGAACAGTATATTTTTCTGAACTCATAGCTTTGAAAAGGAAGATATGTTGTTTTCTCACTGGAGCAGAGGGGGTTCAAGTGCAGGGCATGAGCCTTTTGTCTAGCGACTGAGCTCTTTGTCCAAATGGAATTTTGAAATGCAATGGACATTGACACACCTCTCTCTCTCTTTTTTTCTCTTGGGCCGGGGGTGTGGGGAAGAAACAGAATTTAAATATAACTCGGTTCTTTCCAAAAGGAAAGTTTTCATTTACAGCAGGCTGGGGATACACCCTGTTATGCATCTTTTGTTTATTTGTAAGATTCTTTCCTGTTCCACCCCCTCCCCCCTTATCAAAGATTTTCAGTTGCAAATGAAAAACAAGAGGGCATAGAGCTGCTGGACAATATGAAGAGACTGGACACTGTGAGGCAACAATAGCCCTCTGCAAGTGTTCCCCTGCTTGTGTGTAGGGCTAAAGGGTGCAGGGGTGTGTGGGTGCACGTACAAGCCCTGCCCTCAATGTCCCCTGCACCCAGTACTGAGTTAGACCTTCATGTGTTGATTTCCGTTCACGGGAACCCAGCTGAATGTGCTTACTAAAGCCCTCTTCAGACATTTGCACTCAATGTACACCCGCACCCACTCCACGCTTTAGCCCTACACGCAAGCAGGCAAATGCCCGCATAGGGCTAATGAGGCAATGTAATCGGTGGTACAGTTGCACTGAAGGCATAATATAATTAGTGGTACAGTTCCATTAAAGGAGCAATGTAATCACTGGTACAGTTCCACCGGAGGCAATAAACTACCGAAAAGAACAAGTAGATTCATTCATTTTAGACTAGTAACACCCAAGATATGAGTCAGGGCACACATGTTAGTTAGTATGAGTTTACTTTTAGGCCACATTTCTACTAAGGGCTCCCAAAGCTGTGTACAAAGGTTAAAATAGTCGAGGGTGCTATAAGAGGGTCTGAATTGCAACTTGAACATAAACCCTGTGTTGGATGCAGCCACCAGTCTGTGCCTGTCAGAATGAGGAGGCCTTGTGCAGCATTGGTTCCCCACTTCTTCTGCCAATGTATGGGGGGACATCATTCCAAAATGGGGATTAAGGATGCTCCAGGAGTCGTGGATGCAGCTTGGGTTACACCTGAAACAGGTGGATTCTCCTAGGTCTGCTCCCTGATTTCAGAACACAATTCCCCCCTTATCAAGACCCCAAATTTTGTGCTGAATTCCATTTTAAAAGAAATGTGATGGGTACTCTAGTTACAGTGTAATCCTATACAGGTCTACTCAGAAGTAAGTCCCATTGAATTCAATAGAGCCGATGTGATATAGTGGTTAGACACTTGGACTTGGGAGATCTGGATTCTAGTCCTCACTCAGCCATGAAGCCCACTGGGTGACTTTGGGCCAGTCACTGACACACAGCCTAACCTACCTCACAGGGCTGTTGTGAGGATAAAACAGAGAGGAGGAGGAAGGCCATGTGAGCTGCCTTGGACTCCTTGCAAGAGGAAAAAAGGTAGGATATAAATGTAAGAATGAATGAATAGTACTTATTCCCAGTTAAGTGGGGATAGGATTACAGCCTTAGTATCTCATAAACAAGATACTACATTATGTCTGCACAGTGCCCTTCATCCTTTCCGTTATCCTAGGGCTGGTCCTACTATTAGGCAGAGTGAGGTGTAGGGCGGCCATGAGTCCTTATTTATAGAGGATGGTCCTCTGTTTTGAAGGCATCCTCTGCTTGAAAGGCTGTCCCCTCTGATATTGAGGGGAGATATGATAGCGCTCTTCAAGTACTTGAAACAGAGAGGAAGGCCAGCATCTCTTCTCGATCATCCCAGAGTGCAGGATACAGAATAATGGGCTCAAGTTACAGGAAGCCAGATTCCAGCTGCACATCAGGAAAAACTTCCTGACTCTTAGAGCAATACGACAATGGAACCAATGACCTAGGGAAGTGGTAGGCTCTCCCACATTGGAGACATTCAAGACGAGGCTGGACAGCCATCTGTCAGGGATGCTTTGACTTGGATTCCTGCACTGAACAGTGGGTTGGACTCCATGGTCTTGTAGGTCCCTTCCAACCCTACTGTTCTATGATTCTATGATAAAGATAAAGAACCATAAGGAAGAAGCGCTATGGCTTGAATTTGTCCCTCAACACTTAGCACCTGACTGAGCAGGGCACACAGGTCACCTGGTCACAGTCTTCCCCACTATGGTAAGATTGATTGTATTTCTATGTAAATTATAGAAATGATTTTCAAATGTGAATCTATACATATAAATTGGTATATTCACATTTTATGCAAATCTGCATCTCTTTATTTGGTGATGCATTTCCTCTTTTGGGAGAGGCAGTGTAAAAGTGGACATGCTAGAGAGGTGGCTGCCTCAGGCAACTGGTTTTGGTTGCCCTGAAAGGGGGAAATGTTATTCGTGGTTGTTGTATTTTTACTCCCATTGAGAGGCATTTCTGGGACTTTCTGTCTCTGGTGCCAAAATAACTTGGACAGCCTTGGGTACGATGCATTTTGCTTTGAGAAACAGCACCATTTACTATTCGCCTGCAGTCAGCAAAATGTCTTGAACTGGCTCTGCATTATCCATCCCTTCCCCTCTCCAATATGAGGGATTTTTGCTGGCACCCCAGAAAAGTTATTAACATTTTCTTAAGTGTACCACTAAGCACATAACCAGTGTTACATTGAGAATCCAACCCCCCTACACTTAACCCAAAGAACAGCCCACTGATTCAAGAAAAGGGCACATGTATGTAAGAAACCTGTATAAAAGAACCATATGGAAACTGAGGGTGAAACGTCATATGATGGATTTTTAAAATCTCCTTCTCGCTTTTAAACTTACAGCAGCAGATTTTAACAGATGGAACATGTGGGGTAAAGTTTGCCCCCCCCCCTCCCCACATGCACTCTGCCACATCTTTCCAATTTTTTTTCTAGTGCTGCCAATGGTTTGAAGTCAGATGCATGGCTTACAAGAAATGTTGGTTAATTGCACAAATATAAAGTTTTGCCCTAGATCCTTTCTGTAGAACAAGCAGTAGTTCCCAGCTAGTCAGAGGAGTGCTTCAGACTGTTTCTCTGCTCTCCCAGAATACTATAATACATTCCTGCAGTGTTACATATTAAAAAATCTGTTGAATAAAGGGGCTCTTGAAAAACTTCAAGAAAGCAGAATACATCTTTCCCTGCTCTGAAGAAATCTGTAGTTTAATTTCTGTTTGGAAAATAAATAATTTCTGGTAACCAAAACTCTTAGACAGTGGAGGCACCAGAGGGAGGGGGAAGCACAGAAAGGACAAAGTTTGGTGTGGTGGGACAAGCTTTGTCCCACATATTCTATTTTTGAAAGAGGAATAACAGTATACTTCACATTGACACTGAGGGCTTTTCTACATGAGGCATATATTGTGCGATCCGTATCCCTACTCATGGTTGTTTACAGATTCTTTAGATAATGTTGTGACCCTCCAGTTTTGCTTCTGTGTCCAATGAGCACTTTTGGTGAGGTTTTTTTAGAGCAAGGAAAAAGCATCATTTAATTGTGAAATCGAAAGAAATTTTCATCTGTGTAATTGTGCTACTCCGCCATACTACATTGCCACCTAGAGGTTATGTAGCAGAAAAGCAGGAAAGAAAATGCCCTTCATGGAGTACTCAGATCTCAATTCTGCAACGAAGCCAAAAGTAGATACAGTGGATTAACAGCTGATTAACAGCCTTGTGTAGAAAAGCTCTTAGACCCCAAGAGTACAATCCTATGGCACCTAGACGGCAACTGAGAGGCCACAGAATACAGCTGATTTTCCCCTCTGAGGCCACTGACAATGCTACAACAACCTTGGAGGGAGGAATCCAAGCAGGAATTCCCCCACGCACACACTCCTCCCAGCCGCTACAGAAAGCTCTACAGTGGCTTCCTCTCCCAAAGTTGAAATCACAACTTGTGAGGAGAAGAAATGGATGCGTTGGGGAAGGCAAGGGGGTGGGAATGGGAAAGGCTGTGGATTTGCCAGATCCACAAGCCTCTCAGCTCCTGTCCCCATCCCTGGCAGCACAACTCAGCTAGACAAGCTCAGAGACCCATCAAGTGAGAACTCTAGTTAAGGTGGGCAGAGAGGCCAAAAAAGCCTCTGTTGCTCTTTCTGCCCTACTGGGAGCTGGACGCTTGTAAGCCTCCGATCTCAGAGGGTTCTGTCCTTTGGATGGCAATACCATAGGATTGCACCTTATTTCCTCTGTACTGAGGGAGAAACTACTTGCTACATCATCACCATCATCTTAAAAAGAAGCAACCATGAAGCCCCTGACCACTGCCCCATTCCAGTGGAGCCCAGATCTGGGCCTGTTATCTGCTGAAGTTATCTTGTCTGCCGTTTGCCCCTGAAGGTGTTGTTTGCCGTGAACAGCACCTTAGGGAGGAAATAGAGAGCTCCACACAGGACAATAGCAGGGAAGGAATGGTTTTCAGCAGTTAAATCTGGTGCAGCAAGGGCGTGGGGGGGGGGATTCTCTGCAGGAAATTGACCTGGCCCCCAATCCAGGGGCACTTTCAGATCAGTCCCCCAGAGTGGCTTTTAATTCAAAAGAAAAGTGGCCTATTTTATGCACATCTTTAAAAATAGAGAAAAATAAAAGAATTTTGTAAGACAGCCTTCCCCAAGCTGGTGTCCTCCAGATGTGTTGGACTACAACTCCCATCAATGGCCATGCTTGCTGGAGATGATGGTAACTATAATCCAAGACATCTGGAGGGCACCAAGTGGGGGATATGGTTGTATTGTGTAGTTTGGCCTAAGTCTGAGGGCAGCAACAACATGGCAAAGGTGTGCTCACCTGAGGAACTAGCAGAAGTGAAGAGGTGTGGTGTTTTGTTAAACCCACAGCACTGTCATTGCATACATCACAAAACCCACCCACAACATTCACAGGAAAGTAGCACCACAGAGCATCCGTACATGCAGGTTCGCGGGATCAATCCAGTGTTTGTTTCCTTAACGAATTATCCCCGTGCATTAATACCAACACAGAGGGAAAACCCATATTTAAGCTGCGCTGGTCACAACATCATGTGGACAATGAAGAATATCTGGGTGAATGGACCATGCTGATTTCCACAATAATTAGTCACCTGGAAGCAACCCTAATGGTTTTGGATCATGCTTAGGATCACAGCCTTGTTTTAATTTCCAGTTTATGATATTTCAGAGTTGGTGGACTGCACCCCACAGGTTCAAAAAGACTCTGCCTTCCAAAAAGACCTAAATTTTATTTAAACAAAGCCCTTTCCACAGAGATCTCTCAGGCTGTGGCCTCTCTCTCCTCAGACCAGAAGCAGTGGGTGTTGCCCTCAACTACTTTGCGCTTATTTCACATTCCAGCAAGGTGATGCTCAAAATCCTACAAGCTAGGCTTCAGCAGTATGCAAACCGAGAACTACCGGAAGTACAAGCTGGGTTTCGAAGAGGCAGAGGAACTAGAGATCAAATCGCCAACGTTCACTGGATCATGGAGAAAGCAAGAGAATTCCAGAAAAACGTCTATTTCTGCTTCATTGACTACGCTAAAGCCTTTGATTGTGTGGATCACAACAAACTGTGGCAAATTCTTAAAGTGATGGGAGTACCAGACCACCTTACCTGTCTCCTGAGAAACCTGTACGAGGGTCAAGAAGCAACAGTAAGAACCAGAACTGGAACAACCGATTGGTTCCAAATTGGGAAAGGAGTACGACAAGGCTGCATATTGTCACCCTGCTTATTTAACTTATATGCAGAGTACATCATGAGAAATGCCGGGTTGGATGAATCAGAGGTCGGAATTAAGATTGCTGGGAGAATTATCAACAACTTCCGATATGCAGACGATACCACCCTAACGGCAGAAAGCGAAGAGGATCTCAAGAGCCTCTTGTTGAGGGTGAAAGAGGAGAGTGCAAAAGCTGGTTTGAAACTCAGCATTAAAAAAACTAAGATCATGGCATCTAGCCCCATCACTTCCTGGCATATAGAAGGGGAAGAAATGGAAGCTGTGACAGATTTTATTTTCTTGGGCTCCAAGATCACCTCAGACGGTGAATGTAGTCATGAAATTAAAAGACGCTTGCTCCTTGGGAGGAAAGCTATGGCAAACCTAGACAGCATAGTAAGAAGCAGAGACATCACCTTGCCGACAAAGGTCCATCTAATCAAAGCTATGGTTTTCCCAGTAGTAATGTATGGCTGTGAGAGCTGGACTATAAGGAAGGCTGAGCGCCGAAGAATTGATGCTTTTGAACTGTGGTGCTGGAGAAGACTCTTACGAGTCCCCTGGACTGCAAGGAGGTCAAATCAGTCCATCCTAAAGGAAATCAACCCTGAGTGCTCATTGGAAGGACAGATACTGAAGCTGAAGCTCCAATATTTTGGCCACCTAATGCGAAGAGAAAACTCCCTGGAAAAGACCCTGATGCTGGGAAAGACTGAAGGCCAAAGGAGAAGGGGACGGCAGAGGATGAGATGGCTAGATAGCATCACCGATGCAATGAATATGAACTTGAGCACGCTCCGGGAGAGAGCACAGGACAGGAAGGCCTGGCATGCTATGGTCCATGGGGTCACGAAGAGTCGGACATGACTGAACGACTGAACAACAACAACAACTTTCTGGATTCTCCCAGGAAGCACACCCCACCCAGTCCAAATCCAGCAGTTCTTCTATATTGTTACATATGCTTCATTTATAATGTGTTTGTGAAAAGGGATTTTCCTTCAAGTAACCACCAAAGGTCTAGAATGGGGGAGGGGGGCTTATTCTCCCTTCCCACTTGCCCTTTGGTGCTCCCTATGCACACAGACTGAAAAATCAAGAGAAATATGCTGTGTAAGGCAGACATCCAGAGCTTTCAGAAGTGATCTTCTCACTTGGCTCATTACAAGACATGAAAAAAGTGGACAAATTTGAGCATGAGACAAGGCCTCCTTATTTACATCTGTCTGAAGGAAGATCCAAACCTGTCGGTCATGTTTTCTGTCTGTCAAAAATCATAGCATCTCAATGGATTTCTTAAATGAAGGTAGCTTAAGATTATCTGGACTTGATTCAGTTATCGGAACAACTATTTGTAAGCACAGAAAATAATAGGGATGTTGGAATCAGCAAAACCCAACCTCGCTGAGGTTCTCTGAATTCCACCTCAAAGCTGACTTGTGTCCATATCAGATTTCTATCTTTGGGTTTTGTTTTTAATTTTTGAATGAAAATTTGTGCATATTTTTCCAAGTGTACACATTGTCTGCATGTTTCAAATATACACGTGTTGTGGAACTCTTTTTCTTTCTTTGGTCCACAAATCATGTCACAAGCTCAGAAATGTACAGACATCAACTGCAGATTGCATTCTAGTCCACATTCAGGTCTAGGAGGTGTGAATTGCATAAATTCTAGGGATGTACGAAAGTTCTGCCACGGATCTCGGGGAGGCCGAATGCCAGCGCATTCGGCCCCCCGAAATTGGTGGTGGAACGGCCCGCCCCCCACCCACCCCGGGACGGGACTTACCTTGGGCGGATCTTCCTGGCGGCGGCGGCGGCGGCTCCGGCGGCGGCTCCGGCAGCGGTGCGGCGGCCAGTCTTCTGACCGGCCGCCGCCGCTGCCGCCATTTCCAGGTTAAAGCAAAAACAAGAACAAAAAAATATGATAGGCTACGTAAAGATTTACGTAGCCTATCATGGCTAGATTTAAAAAAAACACCATGATAGGCTACGTAAATCTTTACGTAGCCTATCACGGCTGATTAAAAAAACAAAAAACAAACGCGTGTATGCAAATGGTGGCGGCCATGGCCGCCGCCATTTGCATTCCTTATTTTGGCACGTCTTAGTTTACGTAAACATTTACGTAGACTAAGACGGCGAAAATAAGGGGAATGCAAATAGCGTAGCATCTACGCTATTTGCGTTTTTTTGTATTTTTTTCAATCAGCCATGATAGGCTACGTAAACATTTGTGTAGCCTATCACGGCTGACTGCAGGGATGGAAACAGTGGCGGCTATGGCCGCCGCCATTTGCGTCCTTGCTAGCCAGCGGCCGGATGTCCGGCTGCTGGCGGAGCCGGCCGGCGGCTCCGCAGAATCGCTGCAGAGCACAGCCGGCTGGCCAGGATTCCGGGGGGGGAGGAATGGAGCGCCTCCCCCCCCGGCAAGGATTCCAGGGGGGAGGGACAGAATGCCTCCTCCCCCACCAGCAGCGTAATCCCTGAAAAGTAAGTGATTTTCATACATCCCTAATAAATTCTGCTCGAAAACAAACTGAAATGAATTTCTCATATATCCCTAGAAAATAGTCAGTCTGGCTGTATTATGGAAATGTATTTGATTGATATACTGCTGAAATTCATTACAATCTAAAGCAATTGTTGCATACTTTTTTAAAAAGTTGGTGGTGGGGGAGGGAATATATGCCGCCATATGTTCTTACTGCTGTTGCTGTTTGCATGCAATCCAGAAAAATGCTGGGCATACCGCAACCCCAATTAAATCAGTGTAAGAGCTAGGATTGCCAACTGGCCAGGAAAAAAAAGGGGGGGGGAATGGCCTGGAAGTCAGCAGCTGAAGATATTCACAGCATAGCAAACTCTGATAATTTTTTCCTCCTATTACTCTGAACATGTGATCACAGCTGGCTCCAGCACCTGGCATCCTTAGGTAATTGCCAGGGTCCCAGCATCCTGGCAGCACTCACAAGTTATGCCTGCCCAGGGCTCCCCTTTAAATTCCCTTCCTGCCTAGTACTCTATGCAGCACCAGGTGGCTGAGTTCACCTGCCATTTTAATTACCCACAATGTCTCTGTTGTAGCATTGCTCTGGGGTATTGTGGGAAACCTTAGCCACCCAATGATGTTACGACTGCCACTGACCACAGCTGCTGCCACGCAACCCCACCAGAGCTCAGAAACAGAGGAAGGGGCTCACCAGAGTGCACTTTGCCCAAGTCCCCCTCAAACCTGCAGCCAGCTCTTCACAGGATGCTCTTCATCCATTCCCTTCAACAGCTCTGACATCCCCTTCCATATCCAGCACAAACACCTTTCCTTTACTTTTAAAGCTATCCAGAGCCACGTCTCATATTATCAACCCTTGATTCTCATTATACCCCTGGCTTCCACCCCTGCTCATTGCAATTGATATCCTTGTCCTCCATGAATTTGTCTAATCCTCCTTTAAAGCTGCCTCTGATACTGGAGACAGAAAATGGCTGTCAGGACTAATAGCCCTTGAAAGCCTTCTCCTCCAGGAATTGGTCCAATCTCCTTTTAAAGCCATCCAAATTGGTGCTCATGATCATACATCTTGTGGTAGCGAGTTCCATAGTTTAACTCTGTGCTGTGTGAAGAAGTACTTCCTTTTGTCTGTCCTGAATCTCCCACCCATGGGGATAACCCCATGTTCTACTATCATGAGAGAGGGAGAAAAATGTCTCCCTGTCCTCTACACCATACATAATTTTGTACACCTCTGTCATGTCTCCCTTCACTTGCCTTTTCTCTAAGCTAAATAGTCCCAGACATTGGAACCTTCCCTCATTGGGGAGCTGCTCTAGCCCCTTGATAATTTTGGTTGCCTTCATCTGCACTGTTTCCAGCTCTACAAAATCCTTTTTGAGGTGTGGCAACCAGATCTGTACACAGTTCTATGGTCACATTATATTGTTCTATGGTCACACCACGGGTTTATATAAAGGTATTATAATATATGCAGTTTTATTTTTGATTCCTTTCCTAATGATCCACAACACGGAATTTCCTTTTTTCACAACTGCTGCACACTGGTCAATGTTTTCATTAAGCTACCCCGAACAACTGCAAGATCCCTTTGCTGGACATCTCATTGCCAGCTCAGACCCCATCATCATATATAGGTGTCTAGGGGCACATTGGAGCATGTGGGCGCCACGTTCTCTACTGCTGTGTGGAGCAAAACATTCTAGAATATTTGACTCGGCAAGTAAAAGGAATCATTTCAGTTTAGATTCCACAATTGGTCATTTTGCATTCCCAAACTGATACAATGCCACTTCCTCTGCCCCCCCCCTGCCGACAGAGGCTCTGTGCCCATAACAGCTGCAAGACAGGTAGAAATTAAACAGGTGCAACTTCTCCGAGCAATGAGAAAAGGGTTGGCTGGTTTGTTTCTGCCTGTCATTACGACACAGCTCTGTCAGGAAAAATGGTGACACCTACCTGCTACAATCTTCAACTGATCTGAGCCTCTTCCAAGACTAGGTGACGGCATGGACATGTTGCACCTGAAGCATAAGAACATAGGCAGCTGCCTTATACTGAGTCACACCATTGGTCCATTTAGCCCAGTTATGTCCATACTGACTTGCAGCGGCTCTCTGGGGTTTCAGGCAGGAATTTTTCCAGCCCTATCTGGAGATGCTGGGGAGCGAACCTGGGACCTTCTAAAAGCAAAGTATTTGCTCTACCACTGAGCTACGGCCCCTCCATCACAAACATCTCTTGGCTGTTAAAGACACATCTTGATTAATTTATTTGGGTTCCTGAGCGGTGGTGAGCAACCAGTTCTGCATCCGTAATGATAGGGGAATCAGAAGAGGAAGACACAAACGGGCCATTTCATTTTATAAGCATAGCAGGAAGATTTTTGTCAAGATTTAGCAATAATAGACAGACCATTTAGCCTCCTGATTGCATGAATCCAAATAAAAAGTTACATCCAAACACATGTCCCATATAATAAGGGTTCTTCTGCTGGAATGGAACGTTAGCCAAAATAAACTTGGTTTTATGTTTACCATGTCATAGTTAATGAACATACCCTTTCCCATGGAAGCTTTCCAACCACCTCAAATATCACATCCAGTTTATCATGGAAGTATCCATTATTGTTCAATGGCATGTTTTGGTTGGAATAATTTGATGATTTCAATATTGGCGCAGTATTTATTATTAGTTTTATTTTTATTTATATAATTAAAGGTGTAATCCTATGCATGTTTAAACAGAACAAAGTCCTACAACTCCCAGCATCCCTCAGCTACCCATGCTGGGAGTTGTAGGACTTTTTTCTGTCTAAACATACATAGGATTATACCCTTAGTGGGTTGGATCCAGGCTTAGTCATATTAGATCCATTTCAGTTAATGGGACTTATGGTAGCCCTAACTTATCCCATTGATTTGGTGGGTCTACTCTAAGTATGACTAAGTCTGGATCCAACCCAAAAAATTGACGATATAGATTATTGATAAATTAGGTATGATATTAAATGTGTGTTAAGGCATGTTTAGTAATTATTTTATGTATAACTAAACTTTATTCATTTATTTTGTTGGATGTGTGATGCATCAATGTAATCTTGAAAAAAAAAAGTATTATATTAAAAGCATTTTTAAAACAACACCTCCAGTTTAGGGCGCAATCCTATGCAAGTTTAGACAGAAAAAGTCCTACAATTATTATTATTATTATTATTATTATTATTATTATTATTATTATTATTATATTTATATCCCGCCTTTTTCCCAATACTGGGACTCAAGGTGGCCTTATAATGTTAAAACTGCTACAATTAAAACCTATAAATAGAAATATAAATACAACTGTATAAAAGTTAAAAATATAATTAAATCATCAATATTAAAATTATAAAGATATTAAACATTAAAAGACAACCAGAACAACAAAAATGGTATCCATACATCGCATTTTCCCAGGTCTAGACTAGTTATCCCCAAAGGCCTGCTGGAACAAAAAAGTTTTTGCATGCCTGCGAAAACATATCAAGGAGGGTGCCACTCTCGCCTCCCTGGGAAGGGAGTTCCAGAGCCTTGGGGCAGCCACCGAGAAGGCCCTCTCCCACGTTCCCACCAGGCGTGCCTGTGATTATGGTAGGATGGCAAGACGGGCTTCCCCTGAAGATCTCAGGGAATGAGTAGGCTCATAAGGGAGAATATGGTCTTTCAGATAACCTGGACCCGAGCCGTATAGGGCTTTATGGGACATAACCAGCACTTTGAATTGTGCCCGGAAACAGACTGGGAGCCAGTGAAGCTGTTTTAACAGGGGAGTTGTATGCTCCCTGTAACCAGCCCTAGTCAGCAGTCTGGCCACAGTTCTTTGAACCAGCTGAAGTTTCCGTACACTTTTCTGAGGCAGCCCCACACAGAGTGCGTTACAATAATCCAAATGGGATGTAACTAAGGCATGTGTCACTGTGGCCAAGTCAGACATCTCAAGGAACGGGCGCAGCTGGCGCACTAACTTTACCTGTGCAAATGCACTCCCGGCCACCACCGAAACCTGGGCATCCAGGCTCAGGGCTGAATCCAGAAGTACATCCAAGCTGTGAACCTGTGTCTTCAGGGGGAGTGCAACCCCATCCAGGACAAGCTGTATCCCTGTTCCCTGATCTACCTTTCAACTGACCAGGAGCACCTCGGTCTTGTCTGGATTAAGCTTCAACTTGTTTGCCCTCATCCAGTCCATTACTGCTGACAGACACCGGTTCAGCACCCCAACAGCTTCCTTGGAATTAGATGGAAAGGAAAAGTAGAGTTGGGTGTCATCAGCGTACTGGTGACACTGAACCCCAAAACTCCAGACAACCTCCCCCAGTGGTTTCATGTATATGTTAAATACCATGGGGGACAAAACAGAACCCTGAGGGACCCCACAAGCCAGGGAGTCAAACAGGAGTCCCCCAGCAGCACCTTCTGGGTCTGCCCCTCCAAGACGGAAAGGAGCCACTGTAAAACAGTGCCTCCAAGTCCCATCCCAGCGAGGCGGCCCAGAAGGATATCATGGTCGATGGTATCGAAAGCTGCTGAGAGGTCCAGCAGAACCAACAGGGACACACTCCCCCGTCTAGTTCCCAGCGTAAGTCATCCACCAAGGCGACCAAAGCTGTTTCTGTCCCATAACCGGGTCTGAAGCCAGATTGAAATGGATCTAGATAATCTGTCTCATCCAGGAATCTCCGGAGTTGGGAGGCCACCACACGCTCCAATATCTTACCCAGAAATGGAATATTGGAGACTGGCCGATAATTATCCAATACAGTGGGGTTCAGGGAGGGCTTTTTTAACAAAGGTCTCACCACTGCCTCTTTCAAGTAGGCTGGAATTCTGCCTTGCCTAAGGGAGGCATTAACCACTCCCCTTAGCCACTCGGCCAGTCCACCTCTGGCTGCTTTTATGAGCCAGGAAGGGCAAGGATCTAGAACACACGTGGTGGCTCTCACCTCTCCAAGGATCCTGTCCACATCCTCAGGCTGTACAAAATGAAAAGTATCCAACAACACTGGACAAGCAGGGGCCAAAGTTACATCCTCTGGGTCTGTAGCAACTATAGCGTCCAAGTCAGAGCGGATCCGAGCGATTTTGTCTGCAAAGTGCTGAGCAAATGGTTCACAGCGGGCTGTCGAGGGGTTTAAATTATCCTCTTGTGGGCTAGCGAAAATTATCCTCTTGCTGGCTGGGGCATGCTGGGAGTTGTAGGATTTTTTCTGTCTAAACCTGCATAGGATTGCGCCATTATACTCTCAGGGCAATCTGGTTTACTTGTGCAATATAAACCTTAGTTGCAGCGTGCTTCCAGATGGAGGGCTCCTAGAACTAACAATGAAAAGGAATTGTGCAGCTACTCCGTCTTTTCTTGTTTAATGGATTTTCTGCATTCAAAAAAGGAAGAAGCAGTGGGAAAACATGAGAGGATTACAAGTTGAAGACCACAATGTCTGGACCTCTGTGAATGAGGGAATAAAGACATGTCATAAAAGCCTTCTCTGGAAGCACCCATAGAATCACCATCAGAAAATATCTTTGCCCATTGGGTTACATCCAATGTTGCATGAGCACTGCCCCCCATGCAATGGAACTTTCCCTTCCTCCCCTTCCCCTGCAGCCCACCGCACATCCCCCAAAACTACTCCAGGGGACCTTCCAACACTACGGGACATATTTTGCAAGGTAGAGGGGCAATCTCTTCCGCTAGCACATGCTGTTCTGTCGGTGGGAGTCACTGGTTAGATACAGCTCCGTAAGTTTAAATGATCTAATTTAAGATCTTCCTACAGAACTTTGCCCTCTTTGATTCTGACAAGACAAATGCTACAAGCTGGGAAATATGTAGTGGGTCTCCAAAGCCAACTTGGCTAAAACAGTGAGTCAACAAACATCAGACTATGAAGCAAGAACTGAACATTGCTTATTCTGAGGAATAAATCAAAGTCTTCTGTGCTGCCAAATCAACCAATATTTGGAGTTTGGGCTAAGTCATCAATAACAGATGTTGGCATCATGTCCCAAGAGCTGGATTTCATTGTCCATCAAAGTCAGAATATCTAGGGTCAATTTATGGTGGGGCTGTGTATACTGAACACTTAACCATAGTTTGTTTCCCTGAAGTAAGGTTAAATGTTATGTCTGAATAATGAAATTATATTTAAGAACTGGTGGCAAAGCAGAATGTGAAACCATGATTTGGTAGGCCTACCATCAAGATCTGTGAACCGCCCAGAGAGCTCCAGCTATTGGGCAATGTAGAAACGTAATCAATCAATCAATCAATCAATCTGTTAGATAGGCGGGCATGGGAGACAGGGCTTTTTTGGTAGGGGCCCTATGTTTGTGGAACTCCTTCCCTAGGGGGATATGCATGGCCCCAACTTTGCCAGCTTTTAGGCACACCCTGAAGACTTAACAAAAAATCAAATGGCTTTTAATATGTATTATTCTGTAATGTTTTAACTGCCTCTGTTTTAATGGTATAATGTTTTAATGTTATGGTTTTAGACTGTGGCTTTATTGAGTTTTGATGTATTAGGTAATACTGTTCAAATGTCAGCCACCTTGGGAAGTATTGCTCTGAAAGGTAACATATGATTAATAAACCATGGTTAAACATTACACTTGCACCAAGCCAACTATGATCAAGGCAACTTCTCTGCCTCTCCAGCTTCTCTGCTTGCAAGGTGACAAGCAGGTTTCCCTGGTGTCTCCCTATACATGGCCCCCCGGGGGCAGAGCTTAGCCTAGCAAGCTAAACAGCAGTTTTAGTATGTCCTGGTTCAGATACACCAGGCTAGTTAAATCATAGTTTTATCAGTTGAGAACAAGTGACAGGACTGCACACTCTTTCCTTGCCCCTTCCATCCCCTTCTCACTTCCTTGGTGCTTATATCCTAGTTTAATTAAATTGCTGTTAACTGTTATGTCCGAAACAAGGAACTATGGATTAATGTCAGTTTACTAAGCAGTATCTTCAACCAGCTTCAAACTGTGGTTTAAGATCCCAGTTAGTAAATTGACATTAAACCACAGTTCCCTGTCTTGGATGGCTAAGTGCAGTTCAATTAAACCAGGATGTAAGCACCGAGGAAGGGTGGAGCAAGCAATCAGGTGAGGCAGAAGCTCACAGTTTCATGACTCATTCTTGGCTGCTAAAAACTATGGTTGAGCAAGCCAGAAATTGTACTTCTGAACCAGTCCTATATCTGGGTTTTAACCAGGGTTAAGGCAGCAGACCACGGTTAGCACTAACCATGGTTAAGCATTATGTCTGCACTGAGCCAGTGTAATCAATATGAGTTAACTACTTCCTGACCCAGTGGGCCACCACTGAGGCATATCAAAATAATAATCATACAATATCCTTTATATATAGGACTATCAAGAGATCAATCAATCATTGATTAATTAGAAAATGAATAAATCAATTACATTTAAACTAATAATGTTGCTAATAATCCAGACCTCAATATAGGTGCCTTCTTGATGTACTGAAGAAAGTAAGAAAAGCCATTTAGGGTGCAATCCTATCCAGATAGGCATCCGCCTATAAACTCAGAGGTGACCACCTATGCAATGCAGGGCAGGAGAAGCATGGAGGGGATTGTTCCGTCTGTGCTCCTCCTGCCCTGCATTTTCGGCTAGAAAATTTCCACTGTGGGAGGGCTGAGCGGGGAAGGAGGCTGCTGTATGACACATTGGATGACACATCCACCCTCCCCGCCCCTAGACATACCCCTTTCCAGCCGCTCCACGCTTCTCTTGTGAGCGTGGAAGATGGGGCTGTTCTACGCTACCTCGGAGGCAGCGTGGAAGTTTGGGGAGGTCGGTTCTCCAGGAACTGACCTCGTACGTGGGCTCTGTATGAGTTTCCCGGAAAATAAAATATCCCATGGCTATCTAGCTGCTCTCTAGTGGCCATAGGATTGCTCCCTTAATCTTTCATTCCCTTATTACAGTAACACACTACAACCACAATAGCTTCAGAAATAAGCCAGTGCACCTTAACTCTCAGCCACACTCATTAAAATCTGCCCTCACTGATTAAAATGGACCTCTACCATTTAAAACCAAAACTTTCAGTGATCCATCTACTGATCAAATGTATTCCTGTCATAGTCTTACCTTTATACATGTAATTCCTGATGAAAACCATTCCCCTCCACCCTCATAAAAGAATACAGGCCCTGAACAACAGATGACCCGCCTCTCAAAGCTGTGATTAGAGCTGAGCTCTCTTTCAATCTAGAGAGTTTTATATTTTTCTAAACATGCATTAAAATAATAGAGGTAGGCAGCCACCCTTCTAGAAAGGACAAGCCCCATAATTTTTTTCCTTTCATGGCAAACTCTCTACTAATCTGCCTACCAAAACAACAAGTTCCGTAGAACCACTTAGCATTTCGTGAGGACATGGAGCTGCCCATTCCATTATTTTTCCGGTTCTAAAAGGACATTCAGTATCTACCCACATTTTTAAATAAAAGATTATTTATACAAGCTACATCCTGATGAAGTACAATTCCCTTTAGGGTAAGGGCATAGCTATTTTGCATTTCAGTATTCTCCCAGATATGTTTATAACGCTGTTAAAGCAAAACCATAATATATTCCACTGGGTGCCTTTTCGTGTTTTCAACAATCAAGGCCTTTCTGAAGTAGAATGGCCAGTTTGAAAGCCACACAGCCTGCCTTGAACTTAATTGTACCAATGTAGTTGGAGAGGCGGCTGCTGCACACAATTTCTTCCTATATGTGGGCTGCTGCTGATCTTCTTCCCTTGCCTGCTGAAAAAGTAAGACCTTAATTCAGCCCTATCCAGCAAATGACAAAGGAGGGTGAGTGATGGTACTCCAGAAAGAACAGGGCAGGAGGCACAGTGGTGGCACAGTCTGCCGCTGCCAGCGGTGTAATGGAGTCAGGACTCACAGGGCTGAAGTGCAGGACTTTCTCATTAGGATGAGAAAGTCTACATTATCTACATCATCTACATTAATAGAAGCATAGCTTCCAAATCCCGGGAAGTACTAGTTCCCCTTTACTCAGCACTGGTTAGGTCTCATCTGGAGTACTGCGTCCAGTTCTGGGCACCACACTTTAAGAAGGATGCAGAGAAACTGGAGAGGGTTCAGAGGAGGGCAACGAAGATGATCAGGGGACTGGAAACAAAGCCCTCTGAGGAGAGACTGAAACAACTGGGCATCTTTAGCCTTGAGAAGAGAAGACTGAGGGGAGATATGATAGCACTCTTCAAATACTTGAAAGGTTGCCACAGAGAGGAAGGCCAGGATCTCTTCTTGATCATCCCAGAATGCAGGACATGGAAGAATGGGCTCAAGTGACAGGAAGCCAGATTCCGGCTGAACATCAGGAAAAATTTCCTGACTGTTATAGCAATACGACAATGGAACCAATGACCTAGGGAGGCGGTGGGCTCTCCCACACTGGAGGCATTCAAGACGAGGCTGGACAGCCATCTGTCGGGGATGCTCTGACTCGGATTCCTGCATTGAGCAGGGGGTTGGACTTGATGGTTTTGTAGGCCCCTTCCAACCCTACTATTCTATGATTCTATGATCTGCCACCACCCTCTCAGACTTCCCTGCTCCCTCTGAGCATAGCTGCAATCCTCATCTGGATGTCATCTGCCGCTGCCCTCCCCACCTCAGACTTTCCTGTTCCCTTTCCTGCTCCTTAGCTTAACTGCAGTCCTGACAGTAGCTGGGGTGAAATGAATTTTCCCAGCAACAATATGTTGTCCCCTGTCTTAATGCAAAGTATTTTGGGGTGAGGCTGAGTCCTGAATGGGAAAGTAAGACCCATTTGCTTTATAAAAGAACTGCACCTGGTTATGATGAAGATTGCTAGTTTGCTCATATGGATCAAAACAGCTGCCTGCATTTTTGGCCTTTCCTGTGGAGCAATGGCTATGGAGACTGTCACGATGAGTGCACGTCAAAATTTACCTCTACACTATTACCCATTACATTGATTAATGTAGACTCTCCAGGTTGCAGACTGTCAGCCCTACAATCTGAATAGGCAACTTATTTCTCAGTTAACATGCATTTGATTCTTATTTGTTGCAAAGTTTTTACAACTAGAGCATTTTATATGTGCAATGCCAGATAATATTTTGCCCTTCATTTTTGTATTACATGATCTGGGATCTTTCTACTGTGTTAGAAATCAGACATCTTGAATCAAGCACTCAGTTAGGAAATGGTAGAATTACATGGAGGCGTGGATTCTTTTTTGAGACCATTTTGTAATGTGGGAAGAAGGCAATGTGCTAAGGAGAAACCAGATATTATTATTATTATTATTATTATTATTATTATTATTATTATTGGATTTGGCAAAAAAAATATTGGTGATCTGCTGCCAAAAACGCTTATCTGACCTTTACAGAGGTTCTCAACCAAATTATAGAGATACCCATATTGCATAAATCGTCATCACACAATTTGCATTAAGAGCAAAAAATAGCAACACTGGGGGAAAAGTGCCCGAAAGAGTCTGAAGAATTCTTGATTGGCGATGTACTCTATTCCCTTAACTCTTTTTTCTGTTTTTTCAGTGTTTCCTAATAGCAGCATTAATTATCCAGGAGTATGCCTTATGGGCCGTGGTGGCTTAGTGGTTAAGACGCTGAACTGCAGACTGGAAGGTCGGCAGGACAGCAGTTCGAGACCTGAGTGTTGCGTGACGGAGTGAGCTCCCGTCTTCAGTCCCAGCTTCTGCCAACCTAGCAGTTCGAAAGCAAGAAATTGCAAGTAGATAAATAGGTACCACCTCGGCGGGAAAGGTAACAGCGTTCCATGCACCTCGGTGTTCAGTCATGCCAGCCACATGACCACGGAAGCGTCTTCGGACAGCGCTGGCTCTTTGGCTTAGAAACGGGGATGAGCACCGCACCCTAGAGTCGGACACGACTGGTTGGGGACACCTTTACCTTTACCTTTTTATGCCTTTCACACCAGCCAGCCATCGAAATAAGCCAAACCTGTAAGAAGTCTACTGTCTACAAAACTGGGAAGTCTTCTGCATTTGATTATGAAAATAAGAGTTCAGCATCTTTGCATTTACCACAAAGGATTCTGGATGGATTTGGAACTAATCATTGCACAAGACTAGCGTATAGCCTGGTGTTATCTGGATAAAGAAAGAGACATATGCTGCAGGCTTTCTCTAAGAAAGGTAGCTGCTTTGAGACATTTCAGAAGGCAATGCAATAGTTGCCACACCCAAGTTAAACAATGGTGTGTGCATTCTGCTCTGAGATTCACCCCTGTAGAGGATACCTGAGCTGCAAATCAATAAAATCAATCTGTTCTCTGTACTTAGAAATGCACCACAACCCAGTATCATCTCCAGATTTTGAAAGGCTCTTGAGCAAAACATTCTCATTATCCCTTTCCCTCCGTTAGTGAGTCAATCTCAGGGATAGCCCTCAGACACTTTCCTTGGCACTCACCAAGATGTCCTACCCCTCCAGAGTTTGCCTTCTGTGAAATAGGTTTCTGTTGACACAGAAAATGTGGGTTCAAAGGAGTTGTTTTGTGTGTTGGGCTCAGAACCCACCTCTGACTTTTACTCATTCTTAGGGCAGGTGATCTGACACACTTGGTTTCTGGGGGTGTTGTTGTTGTTGGCACACAGATCCTGTGCTATATAATGCTAGTGTGCAAATGGTACATGTATGGGATATCACACAGGCTACATGGCTTTAAACCATCAGCTGCATGGAGTAAATATTCAGCAAACTCTATGTGGGAGCTCTGAAATTAAGGTGAGTGGGAATTCTCAAGTAAAAGCTCCTTAATGTGTTTATTAATCCAAAATTTCTTCCAACATTCTCTCTCTCTCTTTCTCTCTCTCTCTCTCTCATGGATGCTGCTGGTATTAATAATTTGGAAGTAGGGAGAATATCAAAGTGTAAAGAGACTGAATTTAGCAAGCTGATCACTGCCATGACTGCTCCAGTCTCTATAAACCGGACTTAATGTTTAAGGGTTTTTAAAGAATTATTTAAAGACAAATTTTAAAGCAAACATTGAAAATGCAAACAACAACACATACACAAACACCAAAAGGCCAAATATAAATACGAAATTCTGACTCTGCATAAAAAGTCTATTCTTTTTGACAAAGGGTCTCTGATGTTTCAGCCACAAAAGACATATTTTCAATGTTGTTTTAAAAGCTGATGTCCGGAAAACGGAGGGAAAGGGCTGGGTCACTGAGGTCAGAGCGACACACCCACAGAGGCTGGACTACACGCCCCATGGGCAGGACTGTGATACCGGACCCAGTGCGATTGTGGAAGCAGGTCAGCAATGGAGCTGTGGTAAGCCGGAAAAGTCAGACTATAAGCAGTCTCAGAAGAAGTGATTTTTCAGCGATAAAATGCGGGGCTGGTGCTAAATGGCCATGGTGTCATGGAAACACAGAGACCTCACCGCGCTGGAGTAAATTGCTGGTGGAAACACAGCCCAGGTTGTACTGTTATACTGTGGTTTTAAGCTTTCATATTTTATATTGTTTTATGCTGCACTCTGAACTGCCCAGAGAGCTTCAGCTATTGGGCAGTTTAGAAATGAAAAATAAAATAAATAAATAAATAAATAAATAAATGCTGGTATTTTTGGTCCCACCCCTTTTGCCCACCCCGTTTTGCCTTCAGCCCTGCCCCTGGAACATGGCCCATGACAGCGTCGCTGAAATAGAATTCTGTCCTTGAGCTGAAAGAGCTCCAATACCCCTGATGTAGAGCATACTACAGCTCTTGTTGGAAAGGGGGCCTGAACAAAGGATGTAAGTCTCTCAAGCACAACTGACAAATGCTCTGAAATCTGGTGAGCATGAGGCAACATCTATAGGGAGTTCCTTGTTGGAGACAGGAGTCTTGTGGGAGGCACACACCACTTATTAGCAATAGTGACTCATAAAAGGTCCCCACAGATGATGTGGAAACCTACTCAACCACCTCCCTGTCATCTTCAGCCCACAAGCATGCTGTTCCATCAAGGAAGTGAAATATATAAAATTAATTATTAATTTTGTTTTCTCAGGTCATTTCTCTGACATATTCAGAAGTGGCTTCCTGATGTGTTAAGTGGCACAATTTTTATTTATTTATTTATTTATTTATTTATTTATTTTTACCCTGCTTTTCCTGTTTTCAAAAATGCCCATAATACATAATAACATACGTAAAACAGCAAGAAAAAACAACAAACAAAAACAAGAAAAAACAGCAGATAAAACATATTCGGATTGGGAGTTCTATAGCCTGGGTGCAGCCACAGAGAACACCTCCTGCCTCTTCTGTATTTTACTGAAATGCAGCTTATGGAGCAACCCTATGCATGTTTAGATAAAAAAGAAAAAGAAAAAAGCCTACAACTCCCAGCACACTGGCTGGGGCATGCTGGGAGTTGTAGGCCATTTTTCTGTCTAAACATTATTATTATTATTATTATTATTATTATTATTATTATATTTATATCCCACCTTTTTCCCAATACTGGGACTCAAGGCGGCCATGCATAGGATTGTGCCATAAGATGATGAAAGGACACAAAGGAGAACCTCTCTAGAAGACCTTAATGAACAGGGAAAAAGCACGTGCTATATAGAGGGAAATGCATGGGTAAAGCACACAACAGGCCTGTTCCAACCTGACCTTTACAAGGTAACCGTTGCAGTGTAACTCTGTCCTATGCCTCAAAGGTCATATCAGAACCCTCCAGACCAAGGCCGACCCAAGACATTTTGCTGCCTGAGGCAAAGAACAAGATGGTGCCCCCTCCCATTCCATGTTTAAAAGCTGATTGGAACAGAAATTGAATCTTTCTTCAACACTGGTGATGGGACAGCATCTGACACCACTACACTTGAAGGCCGCTGGCTAGCTTAGGGAGCACAGGGCAGGCTGCTTGGCACACAGTCTCTCCTCCAACACCTTGGTACCACCTCCAAGCACTTGCAGCCTCACTCTGCCTAGCAGTAGGGCCGGCCCTGCTCCAGACTATGTAAGAGAAAGGAGTCCTTGTGACTCCTTTCTTTGACAGTATTGCACCATTTTTGCAGGTGGAGCACAATACTGGCATAGGAAGGAGCTGTATCGTGGATTCCGACATTACCTTTGCAGAAGCAGGAGGGAGCTGAGCTTGTATGTCTCCCATTCTACAGTTTATATTTATTTAAAATATTTCTAGGCTGCCTTTCAGTGCTCCATATTCCAGCTAGCTGTTCGCCTGGATGGGAATGGAGATTAAACTGTGTGAGGTTGTGGAACATTCATCAGAAAATATACTAGTGGGTGATAAGGTCAGGTGCATGCAATCTGGGACCCACCAAGCCAAACACACCCCACTACCAGCCTGATATGCCACCTGATTTTATTGCTTGCTGGGACTGCAAAATCAGTAAGGCTGTTAAGGGCCTGGCAGGCTGTAACTTGTGGCTACTAAAACATTTTCAGTCTGGTTGGGGTCACAAGACTGGGTTAGGAATAGTCACTCAGTCAATTTGTTGTAATAAAGCAGCCACCTATTATACACCAAATCATTACTGATATTTAACAATTAGAAGACAACAGCAGAAAGCAACCAATGTTGCTCCAAAGTAATCATAATAGTAATCATAACAATAATAATTCTGTACATATATGCCCCTTTAAACCTCTGTAGGGCTAGGATAAGAAACAATTAGAAAAACTATATGCAACTTTTCAACTTGGAAGTAGTAATTACTGGTATGTTCAGAGTCGCATGTAGTTTTTCCAATTGTTTGGTGTGTTTTTTTAATAAAGTTTAGCCACAGAGTTTGCAATATGAAGTGAAAAAGACCCAGTGTAAGGGTGAGGGAAGAGGGATGCATAACTCTTTTCCCTGGAGCCATTTCCCTGATTAAAAATCACCTCTATTTGTGTTGCTTTAAAATTCGTGTTTTGCCCAGAAAAGGAAAAATACAGGTGTGTATGGTTTTTAGTGGAAAAATCATGAGTGAGGAAAGGGTTAAGAAGTCAGCCCCACTCCCGCTGCACAAGTCTTCTGCTTCATATTGCAGTCTTTGTGGATGCATGTGATGGGAAACCAAACTTTGGATGGGAAACCAAGCGTGCTTCCAGACCAAACTTTTATTGTGTCATTGTCCTGCTTCATTCACGTAATTTTAGGTGGACTCCAGGCAACACTGTCTTCCCACTGCTTCTTCTGTCTTTATTCTTACCACACAAAATCCATTGGCTGGGGTCCCCAATGTGGTACCCATGGGCACAAATATGCCCACGGAGAATGCTCTCGGTGCCCACCATGCTCACTGCCCCTCCTGATTTTTATTTTATTCAGATGTTTTTCATTATTATTTTGTACTGGGAGGCTGGCATGTTGCAAGCCTAAGTGCTTTTCTCCAGAACCATCTTTATTTGTGTTGAAAAGAGTGGCTTTGTGATTTGGTGTTCAGACCACACTTCTGCCTTGTACTCATTTTATTATTTATTGCATTTATATCCCGCCTTTTTTCCTCTTGCAAGGAACTCAAGGTGGCTTACATTATCCTACTCCTCCTCTCCATTTTATTCTCACAACAACAACCCTGCAAGGTAGGTTGGGCTGAGAGTCTGTGACTGGCTCAAAGTTACCCAGTGAGCCTCCAAGGTCGAGTGGGGACTAGAACCTGGATCTCCCGACTCCCAGTCCAGCACTCACAAACACTACGCCACACTTAAGTTCTTGCACTTTTCTTTTTGAGTCTCACCAATTCGTTTTCTGGGAAATTAGTATTTTGTGACCAACCATGCCCACCATAGTAGGCATTGTATGAATGGGTAAGCGCCCCCTGGCAGCCATTTTGTGAGAGTGCCCACAACATTCTCTTAAAATTTCAAATGTGCCCACCAACGCCCAAAAGGTTGAGGACCCCTGCATTAAGGAGAGAAAGACAGAATAGTGGCACGGTGCCTTTTGACTGGTAGTGGTAGGACCTGTCCATCTGGAAGCACCCCAGAATTCAGCATCCTACAAAGCTTGGCCTTCACTGAGATGGTCAACTTGTGTCTAGGCTGAAGCACTCCAGACTGTGGGTTTGGAGGTACACACGAGTGAGTTGCTTTTTGTGAACCGCCTAGAGAGCTTCGGCTATCGGGCAGTATAGAAATTTTAAAAATGCTTTATTTTATTTTTATTTGTGAGATTTATATACTGTTGAATATAATAAAATCCCTCAGTGGCTCACAATAAATATTAAAATATATTTAAGGAGCAATTATATGGCCACTAGACACTGCCTAGAGGTTGATAGCATGTTCCGGTTTCTGGGATCCGAGGTTGGAACCAGGGCTCTGACCTCGGAACCCGGAACCCACGCTCCCTGCCCCCTCCCCCTCATAGTTGGCGCAGTTCTCTCAGTGCTGGCTATGTCTCTGCGCTTAGAAATGGAGCGTGGAGACAGGGAAAAGGGGGCGGTCCTGGGGACAGGGAGGACAGGAGACCACGGAAGCTACATTACACAGCTTCTTATGTGCGTCCCGGCCATCTTTCCTCCCCCTCCCCAAAGCTAGACAGGCAAAATCACCCATCTAGCCAAAAATGCAGGGCGGACGGAGCACAGAGGTGAGGATCGCCTGTGTGCTCTGGCTGCCTTGCACTGGAAACTCAGCAGCCTCTGACCTCGGAGGCTGCTGACTATCTCAATAGGACTGCACCCTTAGATACAATAGGAAAAACACAACAGTAAAAACAGATTAACACAACTACAGTAAAAACAATTCAAGGAGCAGCAAGGTGGAATGGCATGATTAGTTTATTTACAGCTCAGGGAAAGCCTGGTTGAAAAGGTGTGTTTTTAGGAGGCATTTAAAAGATGCCATATCTTCTGCCTCCCAAACTGGGGAGGGTTTTCTAGAGGGTGGGTGCCGCTACAGAGAAGGCCCACCATCAGGGTTCTTCATGGCGACATTCCATTCATTTTGGAATGACCAGCAGTGTTTAGGGCTTTATATGATAATACTTACTCACTGGATCATCACCTTGCTATGGTGAGTGGGCTTGTATGTTCCAATGAACCTTGTGAGTGAAGCCGTCAGGAGTTATGTACTCCCAGCAGGGTCACCCATGGCGGCAATGTCAAGGGGGAGGAACCAGACAAAGAATAATCCAAGAAAGTCCTCAATGGCAGAACAGGCAAAAGATAACAAGGTGTACGTTACAACGGCTGAGAAGGCGGATGAAGGCTGCAGCAGATAAAGGACCACCGATTGTCATGATATGGAGAGCCAGCGTGGTGTAGCGGCAACATGTTGGACTAGGAGCTAGGAGATCCGGGTTCTAGTCCCCACTCGGCCATGGAAGCTCACTGGGTGACTTTGGGCCAGTCACAGACTCTCAGCCCAACCCACCTCACAGGGTTGTTGTTGTGAGGATAAAATGGAGAGGAGGAGGATAATGTAAGTTGCCTTGGGTTCCTTGCAAGAGGAAAAAAGGCAGGGTATACATGCAATAAATATATAAATAAATAATGATATTCATGCCATTGGATTAGAGCCTTTTCTGTGACGACTGTGTGTTGATCATTGTGCACTGATCTCCACTCATAAAACAAATTCACGCACAGGCATCTTCCAATCTAAACCCAACCAATCAAAAGTCCCATGGTGATCGGCGAATGGCAACGGGGGCAGGACTGTGAAATCCGGAAGCCCCTAGTCATGGACCGGCACATGGGCAGTGGATACAGATTCAGTCGTCCTGACTCAAGGACCGAGGCAGTTGAGTAGTTCGGCAGCTGTATCCACGACTGAGCAGTCCTATTCAGGATCCACTCTGCTCACCCCGTATGGGGAGGCGGCTAGAAAAGGTGCCCTAAACATAGTCTGCCTCATCTTCTCCCTGACTGGATTACCGCGTCCAGTGGGGTCACCATTTAGCGGTCGCAAAAGACAAATGAACTTTGGAACATGGAATATACGGACACTGCTGGACAATACAGATAGTGAACACCCTGAACGCAGGACTGCCATCATTGCAAGGGAGCTGAGATGTTTTAACATTGACATAGCAGCACTCCAAGAAACTCAAAGAGCAGGAGAGGGACAACTGAAGGAAGAAAAAGGAGGTTACACCTTCTTCTGGAAAGGACTGCCTGAACAAGAATGACGAATACATGGAGTAGGCTTTGCTATTAAAAATGATCTTATGAAGCCTTTGTCAGAAGTTCCTACTGGCATTAACGAACAACTCTCAACCCTCCGAATAAAACTTGCCAGAAACCAGCAGGCAACTATTCTAAGTGCCTATGCACTAGGGATGTCAGAGAATTCCACCACGGATCTCGGGGAGGCCGAATGCCAGCGCATTCGGCCCCCTGAAATCGGTGGTGGAACGGTCTGCCCCCCCGCCCCCCTGGGACGAGACTTACCTGGGGCGGATCTTTCTGGCGGCGGCGGCAGCAGCTCCAGCGACAGCAGCAGCAGTTCGGCAGCGGCAGCGATGGCAGCCGGTCTTCCGACCAGCTGCCGCCGCCACCATTTCCAGTTTAAAAAAAAAAAAAAGACATGATAGGCTACGTAAAGATTTACGTAGCCTATCACAGCTAGGTTTAAAAAAAAAAAACCTGATAGGCTACGTAAATCTTTATGTAGCCTATCACGTCTGACTTAAAAAACAACAACCGCGCGTACGCAAATGGCGGCGGGCACGGCTGCCGCCATTTCCATTCCTTATTTTGGCACGTCTTAGTCTATGTCAAGATTTACATAGACTAAGACGGCGAAAATAAGGGGAAAGCAAATAGCGTAGCGGATGCTACGCTTTTTGCGTTCCCCTTATTTTCGCCGTCTTAGTCTGCGTAAATCTTGACGTAGACTAAGACGTGCCAAAATAAGGAATGCAAATGGCGGCGGCCGTGGCCGCCGCCATTTGCATACGCGCGTTTGTTTGTTTTTTAAGTCAGACGTGATAGGCTACGTAAACATTTACGTAGCCTATTACAGCTGACTGCAGGGACACAAACGGCGGTGGCTAAGGCCGCTGCCATTTGCGTCCCTGCTAGCCAGCGGCCGGATGTCCGGCTGCTGGCGGAGCCGGCCGGCGGCTCCGCAGAATTCCTGCGGAGCACAGGCGGCCGGCCAGGATTCCAGGGGGGGAGGAACGGATCGCCTCCCCCCCGTCCAGGATTCCGGGGGGAGGGACGGAGCGCCTCCCCCCCCACCATCAACATAATCCGCGAAAGGTAAGTGACTTTCGTACATCCCTACTATGCACCAACATTAGATGCTGATGAAGACATCAAAGAAAAATTTTATTCCCAACTGGATACTATCTTATCAGAGATACCTAAGGAGGATAAAATCATCCTCCTGGGCGATTTTAATGCAAGAGTTGGGCGTGATTTTGATTTGTGCCCAGGGACCATTGGGAAAGAAGGAGTCGGCAATAGCAACCAGAATGGAATTCTATTTCTGACTAAATGTGCAGACCATAATTTTGTCATTACCAACATACTTTTTTGTCAGAAAAATAAATTTAAAGCATCATGGAAGCACCCCTGGTCGAAACACTGGCATCTTCTAGATTATGTAATTGTCCATGCCAGAGATCGCTGCGATGTACTCCTCAGTAGAGCCATGACGACTGCTGACAACTGCTGGACAGATCATCGATTAATGCGTTCCACGATGGCCATTAAGATTGCCCATCAATGTAGGCTCCAAGGGAAACCAAGGCGTAAAATGAACACCCAAGCCCTTCAAGACCCTATTAAGCGAGCCTGCTTTCAAACAACTCTCAAATAACATCTACCTATGGAAACCCCTGAAAATGTCAAGGAGCACTGGAATAAACTGAAGACTTCCATTATTGCAGCCTGTGAACAAACTATCGGATACCAAACTAAGAAACATCAGGACTGGTTTGATGAGAATGATAGGGGGATTGAACATATTATTGATAATAAAAGGAATAATTTCCAAATATGGCAAAAAGACATCAACTGTGCTGCTAAGAAAAAAACCTATGCCAGTGCAAAGGCTGAGGTCTAGTTCTTCTGAGGTCCAAAGAAGAACTAGAGAACTTAAGAACACCTGGTGGATAAAGAAAGCACAAGAAATCTAGCATTTTGCAGATGCCCATGACGCATGGGGCTTTTTTAATGCCACAAAGGCCATCTATGGACCAACAAACCATGGTACAAGCCCCTTACGCCCAATAGATGGTGCCGAACTTCTTAAGGACAAAGAGTCTATTGCACTGTGTTGGAAAGAGCATTACCACAACCTCCTTAACCGTAACTCTATTGTGGCTGATGAGGTTTTCTCGCAAATCCCACAAAAACAAACCAGAGATGAGCTTGCAGTATCCCCTGGTTTGGAGGAAGTCAGTAAAGCCATTAACCAAATGAAAAATAATAAAGCTAGTGGACTCGATGAGATCCCTGTTGAAGTCTTTAAAGAAGGTGGGCCTGAAGCTACACAACAGCTTCACAAGCTCATGAAAAAATCTGGATGAGGGAGGAGATCCCAGCAGACTTCAAGGATGCCATAATTATCACTCTCTTTAAAAAGGGTGATAGAACAGATTGTGGAAACTATCGAGGCATCTCCTTTCTAGCTATAGCAGGCAAAATCCTGGCAAGGATCCTTGCGAACTGCCTTCTACCTATCTCAGAAGACATCCTCCCTGAATGCCAAAATGGCTTCCGCCCTTCCAGGGGGACAGTGGATATGATCTCCACCGGACGACAGCTGCAAGAAAAATGCAGGGAGCAAAAACAAACCCCGTACATGGCGTTTATTGATCTGACTGAGGCCTTCGACCCTGTAAATCGTACTGCTCTCTCGACCATCCTTCTGAAAACTGGATGCCCTAATAAATTTGTGAATAACTTGCGGCTCCTCCATGACGGCAACAATTTTGGATAACAATGGCTCTCGAAGTGATCCATTCAAAGTGGGATCAGGCGTTAAACAGGGATGTGTCATTGCTCCAACCTTATTTGCTATCTTCATCGCTATGATTCTACACCTTGTTGAAGGGAAACTTCCCACTGGTGTAGAAATCATATATCGAACAGATGGAAAACTTTTTAATCTCAGTAGGCTGAAAGCAAAAAGTAAGGTAATTACAATCCTCTGTCATAGAACTTCAATATGCTGATGATAACATAATCATATGGTCAAGGAACACCTCATTACTTTGAATGAGTTCAAATCTCCAGGGCCAGATGAACTGCATCCTAGAGTCATAAAGGAACTGGCAGAAGAACTCTCAGAACCGCTGTCTATTCTCTTTGAGAAATCATGGAGGACCGGGGAAGTGCCAGATGACTGGAGGAGGGCTAACGTTGTCCCTATCTTCAAAAAGGGTAAAAAGGAGGAACCTGGGAACTACAGACCAGTCAGTCTGACATCAATCCCTGGGAAAATTCTGGAGCAGATCATAAAGCAATCCATCTGGAAGCACCTTGACAACAATGCCGTGATTACTCGAAGCCAACATGGATTTGTCAAAAACAAGTCCTGCCAGACAAATCTGATCTCATTTTTTGATCAAGTCACCTCCCTTGTAGACCGTGGGAATGCTGTAGACATCATATACCTCGACTTCAGCAAAGCTTTCGACAAAGTGCCCCATGATATCCTGATGAGCAAACTAGCTCGAAGTGGGCTAGATGAAACAACTATCATGTGGATCCACAGTTGGCTACAGAATCGGACTCAAAGAGTGCTTATCAATGGGACCTTCTCAAGCTGGGGAGAGGTAACGAGTGGGGTACCGCAGGGCTCAGTCCTGGGCCCAGTGCTCTTCAATATTTTTATTAATGACTTGGAGGAGGAGGTGCAGGGAATGCTGATCAAATTTGCAGATGACACAAAATTGGGAGGGATAGCTAATACTTTGGAAGACAGAAACAAAATTCAAAGTGATCTGGATAGACTGGAGCGCTGGGCAGAAAACAACAGAATGGCATTTAATAGGGACAAATGCCAAGTTCTGCACCTAGGAAAAAGAAACCAAATGCACAGTTACAAGATGGGGGATACGTGGCTCAACCACACTACGAGCGAGAAGGATCTTGGAATTGTCGTCGATCACAAGCTGAATATGAGCCAACAATGTGATGTGGCTGCAAAAAAGGCAAATGCTATTTTGGGCTGCATTCATAGAAGCATCGCTTCCAAATCCCGGGAAGTACTAGTTCCCCTCTACTCAGCACTGGTTAGGCCTCATCTGGAGTACTGTGTCCAGTTCTGGGCACCACACTTTAAGAAGGATGCAGACAAGCTGGAGAGGGTTCAAAGGAGGGCAACAAAGATGATCAGGGGACTGGAAACAAAGCCCTATGAAGAGAGACTGAAAGAACTGGGCATGTTTAGCCTTGAGAAGAGAAGACTGAGGGGAGATATGATAGCACTCTTCAAGTACTTGAAAGGTTGTCACAGAGAAGAAGGCCAGGATCTCTTCTTGATCATCCCAGAGTGCAGGACACGGAATAATGGGCTCAAGTTACAGGAAGCCAGATTCCGACTGAACATCAGGAAAAACTTCCTGAGTGTCAGAGCAATACGGCAATGGAACCAATTACCTGGGGAGGTGGTGGGCTCTCCCACACTGGAGGCCTTCAAGACGAGGCTGGACAGCCATTTGTCAGGGATGCTCTGACTTGGATTCCTGCATTGAGCAGGGGGTTGTACTTGATGGCCTTGTAGGCCCCTTCCAACCCTACTATTCTATGATTCTATGATTCTATAATCTGTGCACATTCAGAGGAAAATCTCCAAACTATCCTAAACATCTTTGCAGAAGCATATGAAAAGCTCAGCCTCTCGTTTAACATCAAAAAAACCAAAGTGCTTTACCAGCAAGCACAAACCAATCCCTCTGTAGCGCCATCAATCCAGTTTAACGGTGTGATGCTGGAAAATGTCGATCACTTTTCTTATGGCAGCCATCTCTCCACAACAGCCGACATCAACGCTGAAATTCAGCATCGCCTGAGCTCTGCGACTGTAACATTCTCCCGAATGAAGCGTAGAGTGTTCAAGGATCGGGACATTTGCAGGGAGACCAAAATGCTTGTTTACAAGCCCTTGTACTATCAACCTTACTGTATGCCTGTGAAACATGGACCATCTATAAACGCCACTCCCAACTTCTCGAAAAATTCCACCAACGCTGCCTCCGAAAAATTCTGCAAATTACTTGGGAAGACAGACGGACTAATGTGAGCGTACTGGAAGAAGCAAAGACCACCAGCGTTGAAACAATGATTCTCCAACATCAACTTTGCTGGATCAGCCATGTTGTTCGAATGCCTGATTATCGTCTTCCAAAGCAGTTACTCTATTCCCAACTTATGAATGGAAAATGGAATATTGGTGGACAGCAAAAGAGATTTAAAGATGTTCTTAAAGCTAATCTAAAAAAATGTAACACAAGCATTGAAAACTGGGAAGCTCTAACTCATGAGCGTTCCAACTGGAGGTCAGCCTATATTAAAGGCGTTACGGACTTTGAAGAAGCACGAGTGCAGAACGAAAGGGAGAAATGAGCTCAGCAGAAGGGCATGTTTAGCCTTGAGAAGACTGAGGGGAGATATGATAGCGCTCTTCAAGTACTTGAAAGGTTGTCACAGAGAGGAAGGCCAGAATCTCTTCTCAATCATCCCAGAGTGCAGGACATGGAAGAATGGGCTCAAGTTACAGGAAGCCAGATTCCGGCTGAACATCAGGAAAAACTTCCTGACTGTTAGAGCAATACGACAATGGAACCAATTACCTGGGGAGGTGGTGGGCTCTCCCACACTGGAGGCATTCAAGACGAGGCTGGACAGCCATCTATCAGGGATGTTCCGACTTGGATTCCTGCACTGAGCAGGGAGTTGGACTCGATGGCCTTGTAGGCCCCTTCCAACCCTACTATTATATGATTCTATGATTCTAAGGCACGTCAAGCAAACCCTCATCGTGACCGCCTTCCACCTGGAAACCTATGTCCTCGCTGTGTGAGGCTGTGTAGATCCAATATCGGCCTTTACAGCCACCTGCAGACCCACTACTAGAGATTAATGTGTTGATTGACCTATCTTCTATGAATCTGTCTAATCCTTTTAAAGAGTTATCTATATAGACTCTGTCTTTGGAAGACAATCCTACTCGGTCACGAGTGATCACCATGATGATGATACGATAATAACATAACCTTGTATGTGGCTGGGTAGCTAACAGGCAGCCAGTATAGCTTTTTAACACAGGTGTGAGCATAACTGGGTATCTCAGTGAGCACCCGAGCTGCTGCATTCTGCACTAGCTGCAGCTTCTGAACTAGACACAAGGGTAGCCCCACGTACAGCGCATTGCAGTAGTCTAATTGTGAGGTTACCAAGGCATAGATCACTGTGGCTAAGCTATCCCAAAGTTGGTAATGGGCACTCTGGGCCACCGAAGCCACCTGAGCCTCCAGTGACAAAGACAGATCCAGGAGCACCCCCAAACTACGAACCGGCTCTTTCAGAGGGAGTACAACCCCACCCAGAACAGGCAAACACCCCAGTTCCTGGGCCTAGGGACTGCCAACCCATAGGGTCTCTGTCTTATTGGGATTCAGCTTCAGTTTATTGGCCTTCCTCCAAGCCATAACTGCATCAAGCACCGGTTCAGAACGTGCACAGCCTCTCCCAGTTCAGATGTCAGAGATAAATAAAGCTGGATGCCATCAGTATACTGGTGACACCTTGCCCCAGATCTCCTGATGACTGCTCCCAGTGGCTTCATATAGATGTTAAATAATATTGGGGATAAGGTGGTGCCCTGTGACACCCAGTTCAGCACCCAGTACTGTTCTCTGGAACTGACCCTGCAAGTAGGAATCAAAGCACTGTAGAACAGTGCCTCCAATTCCCAACTCACGGAGGCAGTCCAGGAGGATAACATGGTCAAAGTTATCAAAAAACACTGAGAGATCAAGAAGAAGTAACAGGGTTGCAGTCCCCCTGTCCTGCTCCCGAAGGTCATCCATCAGGGCAACCAAGGCCGATTCCACCCTCAGACCTGGCCT